>NC_136068.1:936825782-937456487 GCF_964261635.1 Lissotriton helveticus
CTTTTTATTTGGAGACTGCAACAGGGTATATGCACCGCCAGCAGCACACAAGTTCTTAAAAGTCAAAACGCCGACGCGTTTCGGGCTCCCGCCCTTCGTCTCAGGCTGACTTTCAAATGAGCACACGCCGTCTGTAAGGACTCTTTTAAGTTAAAGTACCCGCCCTGGTGGGCGTTGCCGCGCCTGCAGCTTCCTGGTACTGGTAGTTTTACCAAGTATTCCTCATGTGAGTGAGCCCTTCAATTCGACAAGCGTGAGTTCATGCAGTGAAACAAATTAAGCGGGTACTTTAACTTAAAAGAGTCCTTACAGACGGCGTGTGCTCATTTGAAAGTCAGCCTGAGACGAAGGGCGGGAGCCCGAAACGCGTCGGCGTTTTGACTTTTAAGAACTTGTGTGCTGCTGGCGGTGCATATACCCTGTTGCAGTCTCCAAATAAAAAGATGCACGAGATTTCACACGTGTGGGCTCCATCTCTTGAGGCAACTCTGTGTGGTAATGTTTAGCGGCGAGCCCAGCCGCGATGGACGCCTAGCCGCTGATGTGGACCCGGTTCATGCCACTGTGTGTGTACTGATGGGACGAGGTGGTGCTTTGGGGACTGGCTGAATCAACATCGTTTGTTGCACCAAAAAGACAGCCACCCACTGGGGATTTAATTTGTTTCACTGCATGAACTCACGCTTGTCGAATTGAAGGGCTCACTCACATGAGGAATACTTGGTAAAATTACCAGTACCAGGAAGCTGCAGGCGCGGCAACGCCCACCAGGGCGGGTACTTTAACTTAAAAGAGTCCTTACAGACGGCGTGTGCTCATTTGAAAGTCAGCCTGAGACGAAGGGCGGGAGCCCGAAACGCGTCGGCGTTTTGACTTTTAAGAACTTGTGTGCTGCTGGCAGTGCATATACCCTGTTGCAGTCTCCAAATAAAAAGATGCACGAGATTTCACCCGTGTGGGCTCCATCTCTTGAGGCAACTCTGTGTGGTAATGTTTAGCGGGGAGCCCAGCCGCGATGGACGCCCAGCCGCTGATGTGGACCCGGTTCATGCCACTGTGTGTGTACTGATGGGACGAGGTGGTGCTTTGGGGACTGGCTGAATCAACATCGTTTGTTGCACCAAAAAGACAGCCACCCACTGGGGATTTAATTTGTTTCACTGCATGAACTCACGCTTGTCGAATTGAAGAGCTCACTCACATGAGGAATACTTGGTAAAATTACCAGTACCAGGAAGCTGCAGGCGCGGCAACGCCCACCAGGGCGGGTACTTTAACTTAAAAGAGTCCTTACAGACGGCGTGTGCTCATTTGAAAGTCAGCCTGAGACGAAGGGCGGGAACCCGAAACGCGTCGGCGTTTTGACTTTTAAGAACTTGTGTGCTCCTGGCGGTGCATATACCCTGTTGCAGTCTCCAAATAAAAAGATGCACGAGATTTCACCCGTGTGGGCTCCATCTCTTGAGGCAACTCTGTGTGGTAATGTTTAGCGGCGAGCCCAGCCGCGATGGACGCCCAGCCGCTGATGTGGACCCGGTTCATGCCACTGTGTGTGTACTGATGGGACGAGGTGGTGCTTTGGGGACTGGCTGAATCAACATCGTTTGTTGCACCAAAAAGACAGCCACCCACTGGGGATTTAATTTGTTTCACTGCATGAACTCACGCTTGTCAAATTGAAGGGCTCACTCACATGAGGAATACTTGGTAAAATTACCAGTACCAGGAAGCTGCAGGCGCGGCAACGCCCACCAGGGCGGGTACTTTAACTTAAAAGAGTCCTTACAGACGGGCGTGTGCTCATTTGAAAGTCAGCCTGAGACAAAGGGCGGGAGCCCGAAACGCGTCAGCGTTTTGACTTTTAAGAACTTGTGTGCTGCTGGCGGTGCATATACCCTGTTGCAGTCTCCAAATAAAAAGATGCACGAGATTTCACCCGTGTGGGCTCCATCTCTTGAGGCAACTCTGTGTGGTAATGTTTAGCGGCAAGCCCAGCCGCGATGGACGCCCAGCCGCTGATGTGGACCCGGTTCATGCCACTGTGTGTGTACTGATGGGACGAGGTGGTGCTTTGGGGACTGGCTGAATCAACATCTTTTGTTGCACCAAAAAGACAGCCACCCACTGGGGATTTAATTTGTTTCACTGCATGAACTCACGCTTGTTGAATTGAAGGGCTCACTCACATGAGGAATACTTGGTAAAATTACCAGTACCAGGAAGCTGCAGGCGTGGCAACGTCCACCAGGGCAGGTACTTTAACTTAAAATAGTCCTTACAGACGGCGTGTGCTCATTTGAAAGTCAGCCTGAGACGAAGGGCGGGAGCCCGAAACGCGTCGGCGTTTTGACTTTTAAGAACTTGTGTGCTGCTGGCGGTGCATATACCCTGTTGCAGTCTCCAAATAAAAAGATGCACGAGATTTCACCCGTGTGGGCTCCATCTCTTGAGGCAACTCTGTGTGGTAATATATATATATATATATATATATATATATATATATATATATATATATATATATATATATATATATAAAACCTACTGGCAGTCGCCAGTAGGTATATATAGTTAGGATTCTTTTTTAATAGGGATTTCTGAAAATTCTATGTTGAATAACTTTGGCGTTGATGGACGGAATTGGCTGAAATTTTCAGGAAAATGGCACATTTTGTTTCTGAGCGTCCCCTGAAAGTTTCGGGGTTTCGTCAAGCGGGGGCCGAGAAAAAAGGGGGGTCCCAAAACGTGTTTTTAACATTGAGTTTCCATAGGGCGGTTGGACTCACTTTTAGCTCGAACGGCTGAATGGATTTCCACAAAACTTGGCAAAATTGTAGGGACTGGTAGCCCGATGTGCCTTAGCTATGTCTCAAGATATATGCTCCAGTGGTTTTTACGAAAATTAACTTTGAAAAATATATATTGGGCTACATTGGGCTATATATATGTTAGAGCCCAAATGTAGCCCAATGTAGCCCAAATATGGCCACCAGAGACAAAAAAAAACAAATGTAGCCCAAATATCAGCCAGATGTAGCCCAACTATAGCCCAATGACAGAATGTCCCAGAGTGTTCTAAAGAGCAACTAGAACGCTAACAGTCTTACTTATGACAAAAGTATGGCACACCTGAAGTCATCTTGATTGGAATAAAGTGGTAACACTTAATACATTTAATTTGAAAAGGAACAAAATGAGGGGTTTCATTTTGCCATAGAAATGTTATATATATATATATATATATATATATATATATATTACCTACTGGCGGTCGCCAGTAGGTATATATAGTTAGGATTTTTTTGAATAGGGATTTCTGAAAATTCTATGTTGAATAACTTTGGCGTTGATGGACGGAATTGGCTGAAATTTCCAGGAAAATGGCACATTTTGTTTCTGAGCGTCCCCTGAAAGTTTGGGGGGGTTTCGTCAAGCGGGGGCCAAGAAAAAATTGTAGAGACTGTTTGCCCGATGTGCCTTTGCTAGGTCTCAAGATATGTGCTCCAGTGGATTTTGAGAAATTAACGTTCAAAAAAATATATATATCTGTGACAGCGTCCCGGTTGTTGTGTTGTGTGGGTGATGTAAGTACCAACATGTAGGTACCAATGAAGAGTCTAAAATTCAATGTACACCATCTCCTATGTAGATATTTTGTATGTTCTAATATGGGTTATTGAAATGTAAATGTGTGGAAAAGCACTTCATGCTTTAAAGCAATTGTATTTTTGAACTGATTGTTCTTTCCTCTTAGTCCTCCTCTTTGGGTTTTTTTTCCCCACACTCTTCTTCAGCATGATAGTTGATAAATTCGTTCCCTCAAAAAATTTATATACATAAAAAAATTATATTAAATACATATAAAATATATTTTTCCTTTAAAAGAAGAATACATTTTACAGCTTTTGATATTTGCTATTAAAAAACCATTGAAATTCACTGAAAAAACCATAGGTTATAGACCATATATAGTTAGGAATTAGCATTTACAAAACCTTGAAAATTCACTGAAAAAACCATAGGTTATAGACCATATATAGTTAGGAATTAGCATTTACAAAACCTTATTTTACTCACACAAAACCATTGAAATTCGCATATATAGTTAGTTGCACTAACTATATATCGCGCACCCGCAATCCACTGCTGATCATGTCACATATTACATCATTCATGACATGGTCAGTGACATCACTGATGACATCACTGATGACATCACTGATGACATCTCAAATGACATCACTGATGACATCACTGATGACAACATCCAGTGACTGTATGTTTCTGTAAAGTTAAAATATGTCTTACATATTGAAGAATGAGTGGATGTATAAGTGTCTGGATGAAGGATTTAGTAGGCGCATGACTGACTGTATGAGTGAGTGATTAAATGTGTCTCACTGAGTGCATGGGTTAGTGACTAAACTGTCTTAATTTGTGCATCATTATGTCTGTTGTTCTGTAAACTGCTGCATGTGTTGATCAGTAGCTATATGAGTAACTATATGGGTTATTGATTGGTTGCCCAAGTATTTGTATGGGAGACTGAGTGTGTGTGTGGGTGGCTGGGAGGTGTATGACTCTGTGCATAGATGTGTGAGCAGTTGATTCACTAGATGTATGGGTTCAAAAGTGCATGTGGAAACAGCTGTATGGGCGGTTGACTGTGTGCATGAGTGTATTTGTGAGTGAATGGATATCTCAGTGCTACATGTCAAAGTAAGTACATATGTAAAACACAGTACATGTGAGAGTTGACATATATAAATAACTGTGCATAAGAGCCAGTGAATGTGTGAGTGGCTGTATGGATCATTGTGAACTTGTATCAGGGATTGTATAAGAGAGTAAATATGTGTTAGTATATGTTTGAATAAGTAAGGTGTGTATAACTGTATAGTTGAGGGAATGGAGGTGTGATTGATTCTTTGCATGACTGACTAGGTGTGTGAGTAACTCCATGGATGAGTGACAGTCTGTGAGTGTCTGTTTACACTGAGTGTATCTAAGGTTATATTAGAGTCTGAAGAGGTTCATCGTATTATCACATGAATGATGTCATCAGTGATGTCATTTGAGATGTCATCAGTGATGTCATCAGTGATGTCATTTGAGATGTCATCAGTGATGTCATTTGAGATGTCATCAGTGATGTCATCAGTGATGTCATCAGTGATGTCATTTGAGATGTCATCAGTGATGTCATTTGAGATGTCATCAGTGATGTCATCCATGATGTCACTGACCATGTCATGAATGATGTAATATGTGACATGATCAGCAGTGGATTGCGGGTGCGCGATATATAGTTAGTGCAACTAACTATATATGCGAATTTCAATGGTTTTGTGTGAGTAAAATAAGGTTTTGTAAATGCTAATTCCTAACTATATATGGTCTATAACCTATGGTTTTTTCAGTGAATATATATAGACCTGTTGTGTCAGTTTGGAAGCCTAACCAGGGGTGGCACAATACAGCCCCTGGTAGGCCTAGGGTGCACCTATGCCCTGGGTATCTAAGGTACCATATACAGGGGCTCACAAGGGTGACCCAGTAACCAATCTGGTATGTACCTAAAGTACATGGTATCAATTTAGAGAGAGAACACCTAGGCTGGGCCACAGCCATACTAAAGTCGAAAAACTAGTGAAACACAGCAAAAAGTGGGGGTAACCATAGGAAGTAGACCCTACTCACCTACAATAATTACCATATATGAAAATTCATTATGATTTTTCTTTTATCATGGCCACATACATTGAGACGGCTCAATTGGCCGAGAGTGTGTATGTGCTGATTGAGAGGGAGGGGTCTTAACTGACTCATCTTCTTAAAACCTATGCATATTTTGTAAATCACCGGTTACATTCCTAAGGGAGTTATTGACAATAATTCCCAATCATAGGAAATTAAAATGGGCGTAACAAGGAGGTTGATACATATTATATTGAGTGTTGCGAAAGGAACAAGGCTCACAGGAGATGCACGTTTGTTATATTCAAAATGAATAATGAGAGATAGAATCTTCTCAACTATTTGCTCAGGTGTATTTAACAGTTTTATAATACGGGTGCATGTATAATGATCAACACTTTGATTATATATCAATGTTGTTGATCCCCTATAATACTGTAATGGGTATGTAGTGTAAAAAGATGAATGTTTATTCTTATGTGGACATGCATAGTATGCACCGAAGGCATAATGCACTCCCTGTCGACTTTCGAAACTCTCTAGTTTGACTTTAAATCCATACATGATATAAATGTGTCGGAACCGCCTTGAGTTGAGTGCTATAAAGAACACCACTAGATGCCATCATTGAGCCCCTTTATGTGACTACTTAATCTGAAGACCCAGAGTTGTTCTCTCTTAAAGAGAACTTTGTCTAAAAGGCCCATTTGTGTATCATAATTCAGTTTATCTAAAATCACCCATGTGAGATCATTTTCTGTATGGTCCTGTTCTAGAAAATGTTGCGTCAACTTAGTGTTGTTCTTCTTACACCTAATAGAACTGCGGTGTTCGACAATCCTATCTTTAACTTTTCGAGTGGTCATGCCCACATAGGTGAGGGTGCATGGGCACTTCATCAAATATATGACCCCTTTTGAATTACAGTTAGTGTGTTTTGTGAGGAGTCTGTTGTGTAAATGCATGCTCAGAACATTATCCACAGGAGGGTCCCATGGTGTGTGTTGGACGCCCTGCTCTTGTCTAACTCGTGGTCTTGTGTGGACCAAGATATCCTTAAGGTTGCTGCTACGCTTGAGCCCAAAAAGAGGTCTATCTAGATCCTTCTGACCTTTACTGAGAATCAACCAGTTTCTGTTTATGGCCTTTTTAACTGTATTTGTTAGATGACTGTATGTGCTCACACACACAATCCTCTCAGTCTTTTTTCTAGGATATGTCTCCAGTAAGGCATCCCTGTTATTATTATGTGCCCTTTGGAGGCCTTTCGTATCAAATGCTTTGGATAAAGGCGAACCTTTAACTCTTGACTCAAATTTGTCGCATGTTGTTTAAATTTACCTATTTTAGTATAGTTCCTTTGCAACCGTAGGAACTGGCCAACGGGAAAATTAAGTAATGCCCATGTATGGAAACTCGAGTAGCTAAGTAATGAGTTATGTGCCATTGGTTTCTAGTAGAGTTCGGTATATATCTTTCCTTCTTTTGGATATAATATAAGGTTCAAAAACAAAAGTTGATCTTTACTATGTTCACATGTGAAGCGAAGATGGTTGTCTAGGATGTTCAGCTAACTCGCAAACGTATCAAAAGATGTAATCTCACCCTCCCAGATAACAAAGATGTCATCAAAATATCTTTCCCATCATACCAGGTTCATCTGGAAGGGGTTGGTTGCTGAGTAGATATGTACTGTCTCAAATCCATGCATGTACAGATTTGTCAAACTTGGGGCACAGGTCCTGCCTATAGACCTTCCATCACCTGCCAATATAATTGGCCTTCAAAAGTAAAAAAGTTCTCCTTCATGGATAGCTTAGCACAAGCCATGATAAATTCAGTGGGTGTTTGATCCTGTCGAGGATGATGTCACAAAAGTTTTTCGACAGTCTGAAGTGTTTCGTCTTGTGGGATGTCAGTATATAACGATTCCACGTCGGATGATACCACCAGATGTTTCTCAGGGTCAAAGGCAACAGTTTCAAGGAAAGTAAGCACATGCTTAGTATCTTGTAAATATGAGGGCATCTGAGCCATAAGGGGACAGAGAAAACAATCTACAAACTGTGAATAAGGTTCAAGTATTGAACCTATACCAGAGACAATATGTCTAGCAGGAGGCGGTCTCGTGGCTTTATAGCCTCATTAACTAAGATAATAATTTTATTTTATAATCTTAAAGTGGGGTCCCGCTGAATAGATTGATAATATTTAGTATCCTGCAGTTGTCTAAGACATTCTGCACGATAAATATCAGTGTCTAAAATCACAGTGGCCCCACTTTAGTCTGCTAATTTGATGGTTATAGCTGGATCACAACTCAGTGTCTCAAGACAAAGTTTCTCTTCTCTCCACAGATTGAAAAAAGGTTGTTTGGCTTGGTCTTTGCTGGAATCGAAATCCTTCAAAACCGCTTTCTCAAAAGTAGCCATTTCTGATGGTACTTGTTGAAGTGAAGGAGGACATTTAGATTTATTCCTAAGGCCTGTATTTGTAGGTATTACATTCTCTGCTGCATTGGACTCATCAACAACGAATGCGAGTCTCACTTTACGAAAAAACTCAGCTAGTTCTTTGTGTGTAGTAAATTTGTCTCCTAGTTTGGTTGGAACAAAACCCAAACCTTTATTCAGAGCTCTCATTTCTAGATGAGCGAGTATCTTCTTGCTCAAATTAATCACTAGGTCATCTGGTCACTTGTGGATGCTGTTGGGTCTTGTGTCATGCTCCTGGTGATTCGTTGTTCCAGGGCCGGATCCCATCTCTCTTGTGGTTGTGTTGGTTCGATGTATACCTACCACTGTTGCCTCTTCTTCGGCTTGTTCTGCTCCGAACCTGTCCAAAAAAAGGTTGATAGCCTGGTCCTCCAAAAGGACCCGCCTGGATAGGTTGTGGAGGAAATCCCCAAGGTTGGAGGGCCACCATGGTGTCTGTTGTGGAAAGGTTTGAGGAATGCCTTGTCCACGTGATGTCCATTTCTTATTTCTGGATCCTGAGTCCGAGTCTGACTTATTGGAGTTGCTCCATTCATCTGAATTAGATGTCAACTCATTGGTGTCTTGTCGCCAACCTCTCACTACTCATTGATTTATTTTCTTATTCTGTTGTGGTTAATATCCATCTGCTGTATATGGATATACTTTTTCAAGAGAAAATCTCTCTAGATCTTTCTTTAGTTTGTTTATCTTCTATTTAACCAGATGTTCTTTGATTTTGTTCAGATTCCTTGTGATTTCTTCTACTTTCTTCTTGTATATCGTGATCTGCACATAACTCTTCAATTGATTCTCCAAGGTTTGTATTTCTATCAACAGTGTCTCCGCTGTCTCTTACTCTGTATTAATCAACAGGATCAACCAATCTCTAGAACATCTTCAAGTGATTTTGGACCAATTAGTAATACAAATGCTATCATCTAAGAATAATCTGGGAGTATTCGAAATAATCAATCCCTGAGGGGCAGCATTATCTCTACGATATTCTGGAAGTATAGTCATGTGCAAGATAGACCTAACATGTTGTTTCTTCCGGTTACTCAACTTCGTCCAATCTTCTGACTATGAAAGTGTTTGTGAGATGGATGTATCTAGCATACTTGGGTTTGTAAGATCGTCTGAACCATCTCCTCATCAAATGCTAAACCTGTGTTGTCAGTCATTTTTGATAGGTAGAAGGGAAGCCAAAATATGTGTGTGTGTACTCAAACTCTCTGCTTGTATCTAAAGGCAGTTTATAGTTACTGTCAAAGAGTAGTAAACATTGTTGAATTGATGAAAGGTAAGAGTCAAAGTACAAGTGAAACTAACAAGACCCAAAGCTCAAAGGCTGTGCTACATAGTATCTCACAACATAGGGTGTATTTAACACCACCCACCATTCTATTGATAACCAACTCTCTCACATACAGTATGGGGCAGGTGATAAGGATAAAAAACTGGAACAAAAATCTGGTGCAGAAGCATTGCTTTTTAAAGACGAGAACCCTCGCTCACCCTGCTGACATGCTTCATCACTGGGTCCCCTCTTCACACTAGAACTGCAAAGTACCCATTGTGGGCTACAACTCACTCTAGAGAAGGGGTCTTCAAACTGTGGTGTGTGACCCCAGGGGGGCCGTGGAGTGATACAAAGGGGGTCAAACAGTCCCAGTCACACTTCTGCCCAAGCCCATAGGACTACAAGAGCTTCAGCCCCCTTGCCACCTCCGTTGTGTATCTCAGCCCGGGATGCTGCAGTGCACCTCGTGCTGCTGTGGGCTCGGCTGGGCCAGTGTCTGGGGTCTTATCTCCAGCATGCTCGAGTTTTTCATAGGTCTTTAAATACCATTTGCATAGATACATGCCTTTGTAAACTGGTTACTGAGGCTTCGTTTTGTTTCTGGTTCTGGTACCCCCTAGGGCCCCCACTCTACCTCTTCCTTACATTTGTATTTTACATTTACTGCTGTATTGTGAGAATGCATTTAATGAAAAGGAATATAAAGTAGGGTAGCCAAAAGAAAAATGCATGACTTGTGATGTTTAAAGAGCCTGCAAAGACCTCCTCTTGACACTAAATAGAGTTATAAATAAAGAAAGTATGTAGTCATTCGTTATGTGACTTTTCTTTCTTTGTTCTCTTTAATTATCAGTCATGGATCATTCAGGCAGCCCTAGAACACAATCAAAAGTGCTTTCTATGTATATTTGCTGTTCAAAGTATGCACAGATAAGTGCTGAAAATACAGCTTTAGGTGACTGCTTATGCTTGTACCGTCTGGGCCATAAAAATAATGAGCTGGCAACCCTAACCATAGGACTGGAAGTTTGTTGCGGGATCAGCATATTATTTATTTCCTCCACCCTTGATCCCTGGTTAATTCCATAATAGAACAAAATTAACTTATATTTTAAACTCTACTCCACCGTCAATAACATGCTGAGTTACTTCAAGTGTCTGGGAATGCACCATGCATTCAGACAACTCACTCCTCATTCTCGCCCTTCATTTTCACGTTCATCCTATGCTCACAGCGATCACAATGCACTCACAATGATCACCATACACTCGCACCATTCACTCGCTCACTCCGCACTCACACTGATCATCATGCACTCACAATGCACTTGCTCTGTTCACCCTATACCTCACCCTGCTGTCACATGAGCACACTACTCACCCTGCACTCATGTGACACTGCACTCACCTGTCTCCCTGACTGCTCAATCTGCAACTCACTCAAACAAGCCCATCACTAACAATGCATTAATTCGTCCCACTCTGCACTTGCATTTGCACCCAAATTCATAGGGTCATGTCACTCACCCTGCAGTCACTCCTCTTACCCTACTCTCACACTGTTGCATCGCTCACCGTGCACTCACATGCAGAGGGTTAATGTGCCTGCTATAAAAAACATATGCCATGCAGATCACAGAACTGAGTGTGAGTAAACTATGAGTAGCGCTATAAAAAAATCAAATGTTTGTTAGAAAGGTGCTATAGAGCGATGAGGTGCATTGTTGGTGAGTGGTAGTGAGGGAATTCATGGAGAAGGAGGAAACGGGGGGCACCAAAAAAGACTGTTGCACCTAGTGAAACCAGTGCTAGGGCCATACCGGCTGGAAGTGTTAGCCCCCCCCCCTGAAGTACGGGTATAGTGGCTCCCCTGCTTCTGCCTATTATTATTTACATTTGTAGTGCGCTACTGTTACCAAAAGGTGTCCTGGGGCTAATAACCATCTGCTGCCTGAAGGCAAATAAGAAACACACAGAAGGAGAAGGAGAACCAACCAAATGGGGTAACCTACAGAGCATAAAGCCAGGTTTTTATATCTTCCTAAAGGATAATAGATTCTTGGTGGAGCGAAGCAAAGGAGGGTGCAAGTTCCATAACTGTGCGGCTGGCAACAAAACTGTGAGACAGACAATTCATGCCTTACTGAATTAAGGAACAATAAGCAAAGTGGCACAGGCCGGGAAGAGCATACGGGTCCGACCCTTATGCTTGGTGAGGAGAGATGAGAGGATGACAGAGGACAGCAAGAGAGTGAAAGAATTTGATTGAAGAGGTCAGGGATGAGGAGAAATGTAAAGTGCCGAAGAGAAGTGTGGACACTCAAGAAGTGAGTGTGAGCGAAAGGTGAAGGCTTCTGTTAAACTGTGAGAGAAGATAGCTGAGAGATGATCTGTGACCTAAAAAGTTAATTTGATGCGACATGGGTGAGGGACAGCAGCGATAGGGGAAGAGAGGTAGTACTGAGGTGGGTGCTGAGCAGTGATTATTTGTAAAAAAACATGTGCTAGGGCCCTCACCTGTATCCCACTGCAACTTTAACCACCCACCCATTGCCTTGCTTGCGCCGTCATTGACAATAGCTATGGAACTACCAACCATAACACTTGTACAAGTGTAACTATTCAGACTATTTCAAGCCCCAAAGCTAATAGAAAGGCATGGGTGTCAGGAGTTTATAGTTTTTAATGTATATTGAATTAATAAATAGCTGTTCTACTCATCTCTAAATTACACAGACAGAGCCACCATGTGGAAGACTGTCATAGTGTCAGTGTGCACAATTAGGTGCCCGTGGGGAGCACTGGAAACCACCTGCTTAAATTAGGCACTGGTGCTGAGGTAACAGGGGAGAGGAATTTTGGTTCAAGAAGGTGTTTAAAAACAAAGGGGAGATGTGAAAGATGAATGAGGGGACTGGAGAGGTGTAAGATACAAATAGACAAAAATTTGAATGGAGAGACTTGAGGTGAATGAGTAGTGCGGAGGGGCACGGGAGGTGACGGGCCAGGGAGGCCACGAGATACATACGAGAGACTGTTCGAGATGAGGGCAGTGAAAACACAGAATGGCAAGAGGTGATTAAAGATGAAGTGAGAGCTTGAATGGAGAGAGTTCAGAAGTTGTAAAAAGGGGTGAAAGAAAATTGCCTGCAAAGTGAGAGAGGGATGGAAGGGAGTGGGTGAGAGGAAAGTGGCATGGCTAAACTGCTAAACTCCGCACAAGACCACCAGGGTTTTAAGGGACCCCTGCTGCCCCTGGCCAGGGCCAGGTGAGCTCTAATGTAGCAGCATGTATTCCTGCGGAGTAGAAGGCCCTTCACAAAGGTTGACTAGACATCTTTCTGAAGTTAATTGCAGTATTTTTGTTATAAACTGGTACTGATGGGGTGAAATCTTTCCTCAGTGGTACTGTGTGTAAAAAACGTCAAAATAATGAAGCAAGGCAATCCTAAATATGCAGCATCATATAACATTATTTACATTTTGTTGCCACACAGTTTAGTCAAGCCTGTTGCTTGATTTGGTCCTCACCTGCCTCATAATTCCTGTAGCCCTGCCTACAAGTTTAGACATTTTAGTGAGGAGGGGGTACTTACGCCTTAAAATGTTGACTGGGGGGGTCTCTGCATCCAAAAGTTCGAAGACCTCTGCCCTAGGGTGAGGAGCAGGAGGGTTTATTTTTTAGCCATCCCTTTATAGAAGGTTATTAGGAAGCCAGAGTGCATACAAAAGATTATATAGTGATTGTGAGTTAAAACTACCTCTTGGTGGGTATAATAAACTTTATTCTGGGACACCCAATGGGTAGGATTAAACCCACGCTACGTGAAACAGGGACATGGATTTTCTCCTATTTTATATTGTGGTCAACATGTTTCTGCCTTAATCTGCCCAGCTGGTGCATTGCATTCGTCTGGACCAAAAATAGGAGTCACTCTGCTAAAAAAAATGAGTGAATTATGCTTCCAAAATTATAGTCGGGTCCACAGGGTGCATAAGTACAATAACATATATCCCACCTTCAGCAGTCCCTTCAAGGCGAATCGTTGCTGTAAGGGCATATAAACATGATCGTAAAGTTAACTATGTCATCATCACCCATGTTTTATTCACTGTGTACACACACTCACTCTCTTAGTGGCTTCACAACTATCTATAGTATAGGCGGTCTTCTTTTTATTTATTTATTTATTTATTGGATTGTCATTTGCGCTTCATATCTCATTAAACCTCTTGAGTATTGTCTCTCAAAAGTAACTATACAGGCAAGTAGGAGTACGAGAAGAAAATAAACATCATATGGCACTATTGGCACGTGTTGAAAGGGAAGAAGAATGAAACCTTCATCGCAGAACAATCGGCTTGCTCAGGATTGTTGCGGTGCCCGGATCTCTATTTTACATCTAATCCTGTCAACATTGATTCAGTATGGAGCAATCTATAATTTTGACAATCTCCTTAACTCATTAATCAGATCAGACTCTCAGATCAAGTATACATCTAGAAAAATTAGCGAGATAGCAAAGCGGGCTGGCATCATATCGGGTTCCTCTTGACCGCAAAGAGAGTGTCTGGCGCTTCAGGAGCAACACATTGTATGCCTTGTCACACAAACGAATCATTAATTATTGTTAATAATTACCATATATGAAAATTCATTATAAAACATTGTTATCATGTCCACATACATTGAGATGGCTCAAGTGGCTGAGAGCGTCTATGTGGTCTTAACTCCCTTAAAAATGTAACCAGTGATTTACAAAATGTGCATTGGTTTTAAGAAGATATGACAGTTATTGACAATAATTCCCAATCATAGGAAATTGAAATGGACGTAACAAGGAGGTTGACACATATTATATTGAGTATTACGAAAGGAACAAGGAGCACAGGAAATGCATGTTTGTCATATTCATAGTGCATCATGAGAGATGTAAACTCAACTCTTTGCTTAGGTGTATTTAACAGTTTTATAATACAGGTGCATGTATAATGATCAACACTGTGATTATATATCAAGATTATTGATAACCTATAATACTCTAAGGGGTATGTAGTGTAAAAAGATGAATGTTCATGCTTATGTGATCATGCATAGAATGCACTGAATAAAGAAAAGTAAGCCTGGCCTGCTATTCAAGTGGCTGTTTCAATAAATAAACAGACTTCAGACCATTTATCTTTTTTGCATGGTCTCGGTAATTTAATTACCAACATGTTTTTAAAAAGAAGAAAAATTCCCAAATTCAACATTTTTGCAAGAAGTGTCCATGGAAAGACACACACCACCTAATTCTGTAGTTTCAAAATAACATATATAACATATATTGTGAACAAAATAAAGCACATGTATTAAGACAAAACATTATGAAACAACAAAGCCAGTCAAAGATTTAAACCATAAACAACAACCACTTTTCTAGTGCATCAAATTACATACAAAATACAGGGGTTGTTGCACTCCTAGGTTAACATTTTTAGATCCAATGTGCATAAAATTCAACTAACATGGTACATCTGGACAATTATTATTTAAATAACCCAGCAGTAAGGAGAACGCTGACGCGTTTTGAATCCTCTATTTCTTTATGGGATTCTCATCAGGGCTGTAGACTGGACAGGACATTTTCTGGAAAGACCAGAAAGAATTTAAATTAAAATCTAAATCAGTATGACCTTAAAAGCAATATGAGCGAACGGGGTGAAGTTCAAAAAATGAAGCATAAATTTTACCTTTGCTTTGACTTTTAATTCAGGGAAAAACTCTGAAAAATCTAAGGACAGATGTTTGTTTAGTTAAAGGTTCTGGCTTTTTAGGGTCAAACTCTAGATTCAAGTATTACAAACTGTGACTTACATTTGGGCAGGGGTTCGGTGTGAAAATGAGTTTTGTTTGTTCTATTAAAAAAGAAAAAAGACTGAAACGTGGACTGAGTTCAGGTTTTATCTTGTGTGGCAATCAAATGCATTGCCTTAGCTTATGTTTCCAGCAATGAAAGTCACTTACATTTGCTGGCGCGTCTAATGCGATTAAGACAGAAGGAGAAGTTAATTAGGTTCCTTCCGTGTTCAGAGTTTAGAGTTTTACCCTGCGTTCGCCTTAGGCTTATGTTCAAGAGAAAGTCCTTTCAACCCATTTACCTTGCTCTGACTCGAACGTGCATTCATCTCACAGCTGCTACTTGCTTTCCGGATTTCCGTTTTTTGCTGGGGTTAAAGTCATGTTTGATGAGCGCAAGGAATTATGGTACAAGTAGTCCCAAAGTGGTCTTGCTGATTTATTGAATTGTTCTTCCAATTTCAGACAATTCATTAAGGCCGTGTATTCCACAATTGAACTTTAGAATTAAATATGCTTCTTTTTGAGCAATAGTTTCTTCTGTATCACCACCTCTTGAGCCAGGTTTGCTTACGTTCAAAATTGTCTATTTGAAATACCATTCTGAATGATTCATTTCCAAAAAATGGGTAGAATGCACTGAAGGCATAATGGACTCCCTGTCAACGTTCCTCACTCTCTAGTTTGACTTTAATTCCATACATGATATAAATTTGTCGGAACCACCTTGAGTTCAGAGCTATAAAGAGCACCACGGGATGTCATCACTAAGTCCCTTAATGTGACTTCTTAATCTGAAGACCCAGCGTTGTTCTCCCTTAAAGAGAACCTTATCTAACGGGCCCATTTGTGTATCATAATTTGGTTTATCTAAAATAACCCATGTGAGATTCAATATTTATACCTGGTACGAGCTTTGAATTAGGAGAAACCTCTAAACTTTCTCCCATACCTGGTTCTGAAATGTCATTCCTTCCTTCCCCTGTCCCAGGATGTCTGTAGCCACAAAATGCTAGTGTGAAGTTCCTTGTGTGTGCTGCAGCAGCTCCTTTGAAGTGCAAGTGTGTTAGGTGACTGCTACGCCCCTTCCATCAGACCAGGATCACCCATCCTGCTAACAACTAGCCCCCCCTTTGTGAGACTGTCTGGGGGAATTCACAAAGGCCAACTGCACCTAGTCACGTGCCCAAAGACACAGGCTGCAGGCATCAAATGGTAAGGGCAAGATAATACCAACTTTCTAAAAAGAGGCATTTTCGGAATTGTGACTTAAAATTAGACTTTGCCATTAAAGAGGATTTTGAATTGCAATTATTTTGAGAACAAACAGGACATTTCTACCTATTATTAAATGTAATATGTTAACCCAATGTTATCCCTTAGGAGAGGTCTTGTAGTAGTGAAAAACAATTTTACGTGTTTTTCACTTCCAGGACATGTAAAACTTAAAAGCACATGTCCAACTTTTCAAATGCCATGCACCATGCCCTAAGGGCTGGTTAGGGCCTACCTTAGGGGTGAAATACGTAATCAAATGGGAGATTGTGGCCTGTCAAAAGGGTTATTTTGCTAGGTTGAAATGATAGTTTAAAACTGCTCTCAGGCGTCAATAGCAGGCCTGAGGAAGATTTGCAAGACTACTTAAGTGGGTGATACAACAAGTGCTGCAGATCCACTAGCAGCATGAAATTCAAAGGCCCTGGGTACATGTAGCACCACTTTACTAGGGACTTCTAAATACACTCAGGGGCTTATTTATGAGCCCTTGTGCCACTTTTGCGCTGCCCATGCGCCACTTTTTGTGACGCACCAGCAGCGTAAAAAATGTGTCATGTTGCGTCATATTTACAAGGTGACGCATCTAGGTAGATGCATCACATTGTAAACCCCTGCTCCACATTATATCTGCGCCAGGTATAAAGTATGCAGGGTGGGCATTCTGACGCAAATAAGCCTCGTAGAAGTAACGCAGTGAAATCCATGAGACAGCAGGCGTAAGACTAACGCATCCACATTTGAAATGGGACCTGCCCATGTGAAACAAACCTTTGGTGGAGTTGAGTCACTTTCGCATCATTTATGCGCCTACAGATACGTCAGAAATACTGACGTATCTGTAACTCCTTGCGACATGATGCGTCATACTGCAAATATGACGCATCCAGCATGTCGCAAGGAGGGCGCAATGAAAAGTGACTCAACGCTGTTTTCACGCAGCGATGCGTCACTTTTCATAAATGAGGCCCTAAATGTGCCAATTGCCTGTTTATGGGAGAGAGTGCAAGCACTTTAGCACTTGTTAGCAGTGGTGATTTTCAGAGTCCTAATGCCAACAAAAACAAATTCAGCAAATCAGAAAGAGCATTGGCAAAAAGTGTAGGGTGACCCTCAGAGATGACCAGGACCAACAATAGGACAGATAATTATAGAGGTAGAATATCATGATTAGGGCACACACAATATTATATATTTATGTTAAAGTCTTATAGGGGCATTTGAAGTAGTTTCTCTCCCATTCAAATAGGAATATTACTTGAGAATCAAAAACTCTGTATGTGTGTGTGTTTAAGTATATTCATAAAAAAAATATATAGTTAAAAAGAAATAATGGTTAGGATTGGTTCTAACACAACATATGTTCAAAAAACCGTGAAATTAATTTAAAAAAAGCACAGTTAAAGCAGAAGTGCAATGCTCTGAGCTTACCCTTTACTAATTACTTTATCATTAACGCTGTCAATGACACAATTACGAATGTAGTATTGTATTTGTTTGAGATTGTGTTATTATTTAAGAATATTTTTAGGCATTGTTACTTACTGGTCGAAGCACTGTGTGGCTCTAATCATTGCATTTGGTGTGTGAGTTATGGTTGCATGGTTTAGCAAGTTACACATTGAAGAGCTAATCATACCTGCCGTAGATCAGTGTTTTTCTGGTAGTAGCCAGAATTGCGTTTTAGCTGTGTTTTTAACCACATGTTAAGGTGATATAACTAATCTTAGCCCTACCTACCACTATAACAATAACCTTTAATGAATTTCTGTCTTTTTTGATGATATTATACATCCAACTATTTGAAATTATTCCTATTCTTCACCAAACATAAACAAAGGCAAGGCCTTCAGCCAAACCCTGCATTCGATAAATCATAGGTGCCCAAGCGTGCTATGATCAGGCAGGCCTTGGGAGCAATCTTCTGCAAGCGACCAACCCCTGCTACCCATGACTGTGCATCACCCCAGTTGGCAGCAGGGCTTGGCCTTCAGCCAAGCCCTGCATCGAGCCCACAGTAGGCTGCCGTCCCCCGCTGCGCACGGCCGAAGTCACTGCACCCATCACGCCAAAGGCAGTGTGCAGTGCCTAAGAGTAAACAGATTCAAGCTATTTAAGTTTTGATGGTGGTGGTACTCAAAAGAACCGTTTTTTGTCGTCTTGTTATTTTTGTTTCAGATTTTGTGTTTTTTTGTGTGCTTTTACAGGTTTTTTTTATATCTGTTGTGGCAAACGACCACTGATGCATTTTTTTCTTATGGGATTTACTGAGTTTCCTTTCATAATTTCTTTCCTAATGACTAGGTTCTGTTCTCTGCACCATAAATTAATCTTGCACTCCATATAGTACTTTGTGGAGATTTTGAGATGCAAATTGCTTTTCAGCTCAGTTTACTACAGCACCTCGTGGAAACGTTTGTGGAGTTTCAATGTCCTTTGCTTCACCAATCGAGTTTTCTTGCTGGCACCTCTATTACTTCTTCTCATGTTTTGTCTCATAGTCGAAGTGCCAAATTAGTAGAGTCCTCTCTGTCCCTTGAGCACCTTCATGTCACATAACATAACATAACAGGTGTATTTGAAAAAAGCGCGATATTACCCGTAGGTGTCTTGGCGCTAAATAACAGATGTTTATTGTTACCCAACTCAATGGTACTCATTTTATCGACCTGAGAGGGATGAAAGGCTGAGTGGACCCACCGGGATTTGAACCTGTGACCATGAGGTCGAACACAGGCCCCTGCAATGGACAGGTCACACAGTTTGAAGGTAACTTTCCTGGCATTCAGTATGCTCCAGGGGATGGATAAAGAACTTCAATATACTCTTTTCAAATCAATAGAGATCTTTGGTGTTCTTTCAATGGGCTGTGCCTGTAGGGATTTGCAAACAAAAGTCAGCTTTTCAATGGAAACTCAGGCTTAACCATAACTATAGAGTCACAATTGCTGTATAAGTGACTCAGTGTGAATTGCGGTGCTTAAACCAGTAGAGGTCTGGGAGCAGATGTCTGGGTGCATTATACCTCTGTTCTTTTCATTGTCACACAGTGGGTGTCTTTTGATGGCTGGGCAAGAGAATCAAATATCTTATGTTTTCTTCAATGGTTGTCAGGCGAGCTTCTGCTTCTGGAATAGCCAGGCATTTTAGTGGATATTTCGTACTGCTCTTTGTGCTGTTATGGTTACTTAGTGATGGTGGTTGCACACAGTTGTCTTGTGCTGGTCACTAAATTGAAGAAGTCATCATGTAAATTGAACAATGCGTGATGTGGTACGGGGATATGCTTTGCTTCGAGTCTAATGCTTTTCATACTGTATGCTACTGAGAAATGTGATTCCTTTCACTGGTGCTGTGTAGTATGCCAGAATGTTGTGGCAACAACAGGCAGAGATGGGTGCATGTTGTAATGAGACTTTAATATGCTGTGGTGGAGTGTGAAGCCACAATGAAGATAAATCATTGCTCTGTATGTGTTATGTGGTCCTTTGTAAGAATTTCGGGGCAATTTTACAAGCCCCTTGCGTCGTTTTTACACCGCAGTTGCGTCACTTTTTGTGACACAGCAGCAACGCAAAAATGCGGCCCATTTACAATGTGACGCATCTAGGGAAATGCGTCAATTTGCTAAGCCCTGAGTCACATTATACGTGCGTCAGGTATAATGTATGCAGGGTGGGCGTTCCAACGCAAAAAGCCTCGTAGAAGTGGCGCAGTGAAATCTTGTAGAACTCTTCTAGGACACCACTGCGTCAAATTGTTATGCCTGCTTGAAGCAGGCATAAAGAGTGACGCAGCACAATGAGGATAGGCCTCCCCTGTATTGCTGGAGTTGCTTTGTGCTTGCGACATGACTCCAGCAATGCGTGACTTTTGCGTCAACAGATGCGTCAGAATTTCTGACGCATCTGTCAATCCTTGTGCCATGGTGTGCCTTATTGTAAATACGGCACATCCATAGTGGCGCAAGGGTTTCTCAAAGTGGTGCTGGGAAAGTGACGCATCTTCACAGATGTGTCACTTTCTTGTAAAGAAGTAAGTGCTTGGAGTAAATGATTTGTGTCTGTGGTTTAATTTGCACCTGAGCTCAGTTCACCTAATTTTCTGTCAACTATATTTGAGGGATGTTGCTGCTGATACCTTCCATTTACTTATTTATTTATTTCATTATTTATTAAGTTATTTATTTATTTGTGGTTTTAAATAGTCTAACCCCAGCACATGATTGATTTACTGGGAATCAGTTTAAATGATCCAAAAATATAAACATAGAAATAAATCAAGGTACATTGATTCTTGGGTATTTTATTCTCTTATAGTGTTTTCTTCATAGCATTGTACGCAATTCTTAATTTATATTTATGTGTTGCTCTGCAAAAACAATACAAGTATTTGTTTTTGTGTCTCGATCTGTCGACTTAAGTTGAGAACTTTGTCATGTGTCCCTGCCGTGCTCAAAGTTTAAATAAGCTGTAATGTTATTGATAGTTCATGCACTTATTGAAACGATTAATAAAATCTAGATGTGACAAGTGCCTATAACAAGTGGTTCTCTGTAGGAGCTCTGTTTTCTTCTCTCAAAAGAGCCTTGAATGTACGAAGATACAGGACATGTCTCACCTACAGTGTCTGCTCTGTTTTCAGATGAAGAAGACCTATCCAATGAAGACACCGTGGAGCGGATTGTGAAGTGCATTATCCAGAATGAAGGTGAGTGATGCTGAGAGTCAGAGATGTGCCTCATCTCCCATCTCATCTTACTGTCTTTGCTTTACTGCCATTGTACTGGAAATGACTTATTCTCTTCTCTTCTCTTTTAGCAAACACAGAGGCCCTGAAACAGATGCTGGGGGAAAGTGAAAAGGAGGCGCCTGCTGTACCCAGGTAAGGTTTGAGATAACCGGGCGCTATGCATGCCCACATTCTGCAGCCGATAGGATTCCAGAGGGAAGGACTGCAGAAGCGTAGTGCCTTCAGTGTCTTTATTTTTCATCTGGTAACATTCAAGAAAGAAGAAGCAACCACCACACTACTACATCCTATTTTCTACCTCTTTCTGGCCATGTTAGAGAAGAAGCTATCGAGGAAGAAAGTCACCTCTTTTCCAACTCTAAACCATTGAAAGCATTCCAAAACAAAAACTGACATCATTATCCCTGTCCATTTATGACGGATCTGGGCCATTCTGGAAGGGATGAAGTCACCTCTTATTTCTCTACCGATCAGGTAATTCTGGAAGTCAAGGGCTCACCCATTTCAATTCCTAACCATTACAGGACGGTCTAAATTAGACTGTGTCGAACTCTTTCTAACCATTCTGCATGTGAGACTACAGTGAGACAGAATGTGATGCCTTTTCTCAGGGTCCTGGGGCAGTTAGTTATGCTATCCAGTATACAATGTGGGTTCATCACATGCTCAATTGATCCGCGGCTTCATGTACTATTTGATTCCAGATGGATAACTAGCTGTTATGCATTTGCTTATACACTATGTGTATTGACTTTTAAAAAATAGATATGCTGATTAGCTGAGGCTCATTCCAGGGAGTGGTATCAGGATTGGAGCTCAGATAAATATAGTGCAGTGCAGGAGACCTTTGGGTCTCAGCTCTTATTGTGGCTTTGTTTTGAGATCTCAGTTAATGGGCCAAACGTGACAAACAGAAATGGTACAATGTATAAAGTATACTTTGATATGTGTGATCTTTGTCCTAGTTTGTTAGTAGCCGTATATGTGCAAGTATGAACAATTTGGTAGGTTTGAGCCCAGCTAGCTGAGAATCCGCCAAAAATGTCACCATGCACATAGCTGCTTAAGACACTCAAACATGTTCACCCTAAAGTAAAGGGGAATTCCTGTCATAGAAAAAATTACGGATTTTGGATATTAAAAAACTGATCTAAGATATGTGTTGAAGTTTCCAGTTAAGGAGACAACTGGTCTCTGGTGGTGGATGACTGGGGCACTGGACACTGGATTAAGTAACCACGGCTACCATTCCAAGCTGTCTCAAAAGTCAAAGTTCAAACATGAAACACTTTAGTGCTTAAAATGGACTAGCAAAAACAGTAGGTCCTGTGAGTGTGTCAAACTTCAGGGTAACATATCTCATCAATGATTGGCTGCAGTCAAAATATTCAGGTGGTGGTGAGGCATCCAAGGGCTCTCGGGACCCACCGCTTTATATAGCATCCGCGTAACTGGAATTTAAGGTTAAGGTCCAGTTAAAACTCTAAACTACAATGCCTCCAGAACTGCACGGGGCAAAGAGGTGGTTCAGACAGTCCGATGAACAAGGTGTTCAGCCATTGCCTAAAAGACATCACCCTAATGTCTAAGGTGAAAGTAACACATCTCTGTGCCTCTCTCAGGCTTAAATGGTGTGATGTGTGCTCCCGAACAGTCAGTAATGGCACAGGGTGAATCAGGACAATGAAACATTTTCACAATAGCAGTGTACTACTTTTTCTTCAACCCTTTGGTGAAGCAGATGTCTTTAGATTGGTCCCTCTGTGACACTCGTCGTTGTTTGTGCTGAGTAACCCACTACTTTGATTCAATCTCTGTTCAGGTGTCAGTCCGCTGGGCCTTGCTCTTTGTCCTCCTTGTAAGGAGTTAGCTCCTCTCCATACATCTGTCAGCACTGTTTTCTCTTTTCCAGCGCTGTCCACAGCATCGCTGAGTCCTTCAGGGCTATAGGCTAGTTCCCAGCCTTCTAGAGACACGTATTCCACAGATATCCCTCCATACTGGTGTAGCACAATTTCTCCAAATGGCCAGAATTTACCCCCCCCATGAGACCCGTTTTTATATATTGATTATCTTTTGATCATAAAGTAATTGTTCAGTTTGTGTACAAGAAGACCACAGCCATGTGTTTCATGAAACATAATTCCACTTCTGCAAGACCACCAAGGTTAGTTCTAGTCATTAACCTGTATGTTGTCCAAGAAACAGTGTCTTTCCCCTTTACCTATGTGCTGACGACAAGTCCCTGAACCTCCATCTTCACATATTCACTCAAGAAATGGATGTGGACAAAACTTTTATTCAAAGTAGAAATCATGAGGCAGATTTACGTTTCCTGGTGCATCCCTGCAAATCAGCAGGGATGCGCCAGGAAAGATGTGTCACGCAAGTTTATCCTTGTGCCACCACAGATGCGCCGCATTTACAATGCGGCGCATCATGGCGCAAGGATAAACAGATGCGTGTCTCATCTGCCGGCGTAAGGTTGGCGCAGTGCTAGAGTTCTGTCGCGGGCGCGACGCAGCTCCAGCACTGTTCCAACCTGTCCTATCCTCAACATAGTGCGTCAAGCCTGACGCCTGCTTCAAGCAGGCGCAAGGTTTGGACGCAGCGGCGTCGGAAAAGTGACTGTGAAATCTTGTAGATTTTACTCAGGCACTTTTCTTCGGCGTTCCTGTGATGGAACGCCCCCACTGCGCCGGTACGCCCACATGAAACCTGGCGCAGGTTTCATGTGGCATAGGGCTTTAGAACATGACGCATCTCCCTAAATGCATAACGTTGAAAATAGGGCGCAACGTGGCGCATGGTTTATGCCGCTGCAGAAGTGACGCAACGGCGGCGCAAATGTGGAGCACGGGGCTAGTAAATCTGCCCCCACATTTGCACACTGTGTGAAGAGAGTGGAAGGGCAGACATTAACTAGTGAAGGAACTGTGGGGTTAGATTCCTTTAGTGTTGACACAATGCTCTGTAGCATCCAAAGTTGCAGTACTGTATTGCTTTAAAGGGGAAGAGAAAAACAGTGCCATATCTGCTGAGATATGGATTGTTTTTCTCTTCCCAGCGCTGGTGCACTTTAGGCTGCCATGCACCAACTCACAAACCCTGGCACCAAGGTTGTGTACGTTCTGTCAATCACAGTTTTCGTACTAGAAGGGGGCAGTACAAAAAAAATGCTTTATTACAGTGCTTCCCAAACTTTTTAGAACCATGACCCACTTTTTAGAATGACTAACTGTCACAACAGACCTACCTTTAGTAGATATGAGGCGATTTTAGAATGTAACTAAAGCACTGCCTAGTAGCGCATTGTCATTTATAAACAACACATTTGTTATTGAAATGGCCACTAACTTTGCACAGGCATTCTGTTTTTCCACAAAAAGACCAGCGTCCTGGGACTTCGGAGATCTTACTGTATCGTATCTCCTCAATGTAGTCCCATTTAGAGGCTTATAGTTTTCTACATAACACTCCGTGTCCTCTATTTTGTAGTATTCATATATGTGTAATCCTTAAAACCTAATCTCACACTTTTTGTTGACAGTATTTCAGTATATGATGGGATAATGAGTTGCGGTTCCAATCATACAACTCTCAAAAGGTGAAAAAAGTGAGGCGAGCGTGAAGACACGAGAGAGAGAGTACGCTCCACGTCACCTGGGCGATACCTACAACAATAGGAACACTTGGTACCCCAAGAGCAAGAGTTTTACGAAAGGAAACTTGCTTAGAAACCTGGCAGCTGGTAAGCTACAAGATGGCTTGCTGAGGTCTTCCAGATTGATGTGTCCAACACATGGTGCAGTGGCAAATACAACATAGCCCTGATGAATCTGCATAAAGTTTAGAAGCAGAGAAACATGTTGGCATCTAACAGTGGTATGCATAAATAGCAACCTACACTGTTTTTTACTCTGATTGGATTCACTGAGTGAAAGAATAAAGTTGTTGGGAAGTGTGTGAATCCTATCAATTTTATTACATTTTTCATCACATTGTGAGGTGTGACATATTCCTGCACTTCACATTTTGCACCTTTTCTGTTACTTTGTCCTTCTCTGTTGGACACTCCTTTCTTCTGTTTAGAGCGTGATGAATGCCAATGATGACAACAATGGACTTCACTGGTGAGTACCTATCAGTGGTCCGCATGGTGGTACGTCCGTGAGGTGTCATCACGCGCGCCTCACTTTTTTCACCTTTTGAGAGTTGTATGATTGGGACCGCAACGCATTATCCCATCATATACTGAAATACTGTCAACAAAAAGTGTGAGATTAGGTTTTAAGGATTACACATATATGAATACCTCAAAATAGAGTACACAGAGTGTTATGTAGAAAACTATAAACCTCTAAATAGGACTACATTGAGGAGATACGATACAGTAAGATCTCCGAAGTCCCAGGACCCTGGTCTTTTTGTGGATTAATGATTTGAGTGGAGGGCCACCAGGGTTTTGTTTCCCTCTTTGCTCCATAGGGTTTGTGTTGTGTATTCAGTTTTTCCAGTAAAACATTATAGCACACCAATGATAATGTGTGGATATCGGGTATATCTGAATATTTATCATGTGTGCATCACCAAGTAAAGGGTCTTGATTTGTTTTGATCCTATTAAAACTCTGTTTCCACTGCACTTCAGAATTACAAAAAAGTGCTTCATTCTTGCTTTCCTAAGTGCTGAATGCATATAGTTCAGTTACAAGTACTTACATTTTGTTGTTTGTTGCAAAAAACGGCTTCCTATAACCTTTCCTTTAACCCTTTTTGTACTCCAGCAGGATTATCTTGTAATTCACTTCAAAAACTCCTCTCACTTTGTGTAGTGAAAGATAAATAAACACCAATTCTCACTTTAAAGCAATAAGCAACAATTTGTCATAAGACATAGCCTGACATTTGACCTCTGTCTTCCAAGCACTGCAAATGTGACAGTTATACACAGAATTTAAAGGGTTCTTTATTTATTACTCACTTTCACAACCCACCATAAATCATTGGGTCCTGACCCACAGTTTGGGAAACGCTGCTTTAATACATTCCCACTTTCTATGTGTCATGTACAGTGCAGCACACATGCAAAGTTAGAAAAAAATGTGGAGACTTTTAAAAGTTGGATAACTGTTACGACTGGTTCGATGAGTCCTCATTTCTGTGGCACAAATCCTTATTTACAAATGCTTATAGAGAGGGATTTGTGTCAAAATGCTTAAAGATGCCCATGTACAACCCTGTGGACTCCCTCTTGATACAAAGTAGCGTGAAGTGACCCATTGCCACTTTGTGTTACATTAGGCAACTTTAAATGCAATTTATGATTTGTGGTGAGGAGAAAATCTCACCAAAATCCTCTGCGCCGGGTTTGCATAACTCTTGTGACACAAACCTGGTGTAAAATGTTAGTAACTGTGGGCCAAGATTCCCAGGTAGGAAGTGCAAACTTCCTTAGCAGGGATACCTGTGATTTCTAAACCACTGTCCACTGGGCTTAAAAGTAGGAGGCCACTGATGGCCAATATATGTCAAATGAGCCTCACTAAAACCAGGCATCCAAAGTGAGGTTAAGCTGTCTGCAGCCAGCTGATGTGTCCAGGGGTAGAAACCTTTTTAGGTCAGTCTGTTCTCTTTGTTTCTTGGTTCCTGTAAGACACGTGGAGGGGTGGAGGGCTGCAATGGGGTTTCCGGGGGCAGAACCAAGGCTTCGTTCACAGAAAAGTGCTATAGTCTTGTGCCTGGACCTACTATATAGTTCTTTACTCACATCACTTGTAAGCCCAAACACACAACCTTGGGATGGGGAGGACCAGCCAGAAAGTTGACCTAAGCAGCGCAATGGCACTGCTGTCCTCACAATGTACAAAATTGTGTCGCTCTCTCCACAGAGTAACCTTTGTTTACCTCTAGATACCCTGCTATAATCATTCTGTTAAGGAAAATAGGGATAGTGGCCTCTCTCTATGACTAATCCTATTGGCTTGTCCCAGGCGGTAGAATTCACTGTTAACGTCGTTATTGTGGTCAATGACTACACTTCTCTTAATGTTCCAGAAATTCAAATGAAGAGTGGGATGAGTTCCTTATTGTCAACTCCAAGCCCTTTCTACAGATAATTTGAGGAAGTAGAGCGCCATCCCTTTCTCCGCATAATACTTTCTATTCATTTCTGGTCCGCCCAAACCCCTTTCTGGCAGTCCCTTAGGAAAAATAGCATTGTAATGGAAGATCCTGATAGGTGGCGCACTTGCTTCATCACCTTAAGGTCAAAGGTCTTAAATGATACCCAGAATGTGCCAATCCACCTTGAGATGGCTCTACTGGCGATGCGAGCTGAGGTTCTGCGGCCATGAGATGGAGTAACTGCTCAGTGGTTGTGTTTCAGAACCAGCTGGTCCATCCACTGTATGGATGAGGCTGAATCAGAATTTAAAGCAAGGTAGGTATAAAACCTCAGATGATTAAAGCAAATTGTGTGAGTTTAAGAACCCAACCATGTTATTGATCAATGCACAAAATTATGTGATACATTTCAAGCACACATTTCCAGGCTACTACTGAAGCACCGTGCAATGAGACAAATATATTGTTTCAAGGCTTGCAAACTGTATCGCGTTCCACTGACAGCCCCAGGCACCAGGTATGTGGCGACGAGAGCGATAGGCCTGTATATTTCCGATTGCAGAAGGCATTCGCTGTTGAGCGATACCCACATAGGAGATCTGGCTCTTCACCAGACAATCTTTCCAGCTGACACCATTTGTTTCTCTTATTAGTATAAATCATAGACCATACTTTGGCTTTCTTTCCAGCACGCTGTCCTATATCCTTCTGTGAAATACTGACTCTGGGCTTGTGTGTGCTTGTGTAATCTGCGCTCTATGGACTCAGGGCATGAGTGAGTGTGCATGTGTGCGTGTCCTTGTGTGTCATCGAGTCCTGCACGGCCGAGTTCCAATATCAAACCAAATAGCCAGAAACTATACAAATAAATTCCGGCATTGACGATATGACAAACGTACACAGTAGAACCACGCACCTGCTGCATAAAACATGATCGCGCCCACACAAATTACTTTGCGACATTGAACTCGGACTATTAATAGAGATAAAAGCTTCAGTGGTCTCACACACTCAGCGGCAGCCGGATTACACCGTGTCCTGCGCAGAGTATAACTCAAGGAGGGCACATTTCCCCACTCTAAAGCACAGTAAATAATTAAGATCCTCTCTAATAAAGTCCCCGTTGATAAAGCGAAGCATTTTATACAGGAACACAAATTTTCATAAGCGGCGGATGCTGACAGCATCCGTATGTTTTTGGAATTAGGCCTAACCTGATCATCAAAACTGAGTCATATATGAAAAAAGTCACTTCTTGCAGTAAATTCTGTAGAGGGGGTTGTACTTTAAGCCATAGACAGACTGCACAATTACATTACAGGGCACTTCCTTTTAATTTAATAGCATACATATTCCTATGATTACTTTTGTGTATTCTATTTATTTAAAAGTTTTGTATCGAGCTGTCTTCTAGTAGCTGCCAGGCAAGCTTGTCCAGTAGACAGATAAATAAGCAACTAAAGGACGACAATTTAACCTTTGCGAAGGTACTTCCAATGCGCACAAATGCATCTCACCATGTTTCCAGTAACGTTTGATCCATTTGAGCTAAGACAACTTTTATTTGTTAAAATTTGCAGATTATGTGGTAGATGATGTATTATGTGGCAAATGCAGCAAATCCTTAATTATGCGAAAAAAACTGCTCCAGCAGAATCTAATTTCAGTTTCCCTAAGTATTGATCAGACTAACTGTTATCTTCTCTGTCACCCGAGTTCGTCTGTATGGAGCTAACAATATTGAACGTAGTCGAGCTGTTGTTATGATCCAGGGGACTACAATCATTTTTAGGGTTCAGATCAGGAGACGTGTAGTGTTTCCAGGTTATTGGTGAGTACAAGTTCTAGTCTATTATAGGCCTAATGGGAATCTTCGCATTACTCCTACCTCGATACTGATATGTTTCCATAATAATAGCGGCTGCTATGGACCCCGGTGGTGGGGCAGGGGTTTGTGGGGGGACGAACGAAAAAAGTTAACAAAAAAAACATTGGCTGGCCGCTGCTTCTCCTCCGTCCTCTTCTTCCTGACTCGGGTCCCTCTGCAGGATGCAGGAAGCAGCAGGAAGCACCGGGGTCCCAGTCTCCCAATAGCCAATCACAATGATTTAATGCAGCATTGTGATTGGTCTGAGTCCTGTTGATGGGGGCTCAGCCAGGGAATGGTGGCCTGCGCATGTTCTCAAAACAGGCTGTAGCGCAGCTTGCATAGAGAGGATGCAAAGTGTGCATGAATGTTTGGCCGGGCCAGTCATGTCCACTTAGGAGTGAGCAAACCACTCCTCTCCTGTACCTCTGTCATTAGAGCAGCCTCACCCCAAATGCAAAGTTGCAGCAGAAGGAAACCTAAAATGATAATAATGCGAGTTATCATTTTATGTTTTCTTTATTTCACTGCTGCGAAGCAGTGGGGCGACGCGCCTCTGCCTTAGCGGAGGATTCACCACTGTTCCATGGATTTGTGTGCTTGCTTGTTGTTATGATCATCTACCCAGCGTGTTAACCACCTAATGAAAAGGACTATTTGGAGGTCTTGATCTACGTTTATGAATTAATGAGTTGTAGTTTATGTGATGGGTAAGCCCAGAGCCTCATTAGAGTTAATCGAGCAGCATAGGGTGGAGTGCTTCAATAATGGATTGATAGGTGTATGAAATTTGGTGTATGAATAGTTATTGGTGTACATTGTGATTGCCTCACCTCCCTCTCGTTCAGGATGCAGAGCAGTATTGTTGGAGCTCCAACTTTTTATAAGGCCAGGAAGCAGTGGCTTAGGCTAGTCACTAAGATTAAGGTGGTGTGAATCTCGAATTTAGCAGCTAAAAAATCAGTGGGCTGCTGCGGATGGAGTTGGGATGGGGATTACCAAGTTTGGGGATGGACTGTTTCCATGTGGAGCATGGTCTATACTGATTTGCACAGGGTGGACCACATCTAAAGTAGCACAGTTGGCGAAAAACTATGGTTTAGAATGCTACTCTGACCGATTGCCACTGGTTAGACTATTCTAAACCATTCATCACATCACCTTTTGATGTTTGATTGGCAGTAGAGTGATTGAAAACTTCAGACTTACGTAGTTTTGCAAACCTACTACTGCAAATATTTGTGAACTTAAAGTGGTAAATTTGCATCCATTCAAGGAGTACTTGTTTGGGTGCAGATTTACTACTGTTTTCATTAACAGGTCGCTATGTATTTTTAAGATCTCAATGAAAAAATTAACAAGTTGAAACATCTTAATGAAAGGAGAAAGACGAGAAAAATCAACACATGCATAGCTGGTCTCACCACAAATGCATTTGAGGGGTGTCACACCCCAAGCACCCCGCTGAAACTACAACCCTGTCCATACCACTTGGGCATGGTAGATCTCCCTGCGAACTCATGACAATGACCACATACAGCACAACGACCAGAAGTTCCTGCACTAGGATAACTTATTTTAACCTTATTTCCTCTTCACCCGCTTTTATTCGTCTCTGCTACAAGAAGCCTTGATGAAAGATTTGTCAAATCGGTGCATGTAGGCAGGGGTTCTTGCTTGTAGATCTTGCCTTTTACAAACCAGTTTATCAAGTAACTGTCGGCTTTGTACTAAGCCAGAGTTGCAAATAGAGGAGGGTGGGTGGCAGATAAATAGGGTGAGATAGGCCATGCGTCTGGTTTGGCTCAAAGAGTCTATGCACATCCGACAGAGATAGCAGACCTGATTTAGGAGTGTCACACCCCAAAACTCCCCCCTAAAGCTCTGCCGCTGCCAAGAAGTGGCTATTTATGATTCTTGACTGAGTCATGTATTTCATAGGAGTATTTTACTGATGAGAGTTTATTTTCAGTCGAACTTTGGTGTTGGTTAGGCTAGATGGCACTCGGGTACTGCTGTATTGCATTGATGGAGAAACTGTGGTATACAGTTTGAAGTGTTTTCTGCTCTTCAAAATGTTGCTAGAGGTTTTAGGATCCCAGACAGTAAATCAGAAGTGTGTGTCTTGTTTGCCTTCCTATCATCCATGGGGACAGATGTTGATAGAGTGGAATGGAAAATTAAGAAACTTCTAAACAGGCCAGTATCTCTTTTAGGGTAGAAATGCAGGTCCACAGCCAGTCAGCAGCTGTATTAAGGGGCCTAGATCTGTCATGAAATCTCATTTCCCTTCCATCTGATCTACTTCTGCCTTGTGGTGCTTTCGGACTGTATGAAGTACAAAATACATCAAATGCACAAAAGGTGATGGGAGGGTTCTTGCAGTAAGTCTAACCACTGGCAATAGCTCGGGGTAGAACTTCAACCCATCGTTCTTTTACTCATCATGCCATCTCACTTTGGTCCTAGCCATATGTAAATCAGCCTTGACCCTACTCCTCATGGGACCAGTGCAGCCCGAACTGCCAAGCCAGGTCCTCCCTGAACTGGAACACAAGCAACACAGGTCCAGTCTCACCCTAGTTATGGGCTCTTCAGCCAGGTACAGCTTGGTTCCAGTGACACAGTGAGCACAGGACCCACATCTGGGAATACCCATGCCACTTAGTGCGGCACATGAAAGACACAAAAGTTGAAGGAAGGCTGTTTGCGATTAGTCTGACCACTGGCAATAGCTCAGGGTAGCACTGGTGCTATTTCCTTGTCAAATGCAAACTGCTGTACTACCGGAATGCGCTGCACTGTGTGACATATTCTGTCCCAGATGCTTGTGAATAAAATCATTAAAATCTCTGATTATAGAAAAATAGAGGGCACATCAAATGCAGTGGCTACTCACCAAGTTTATCTGAAAGCTTGGTGTAAGCATTTCCCAGAAAATATTACAGCTGCACTAAAGGGAAATTTGAAAGATAACGCAAGGCTGTTTCGCTTCTTTGATGTAATGGCTGGCAGTGCAAACACTTTTGAAGGCATTCCGCTTCATGGAAGTTGTGGTTCTAAGTATCAGGTCTTGTGAACTCTCTTGTTCAGCCCCATTAGAGTGAACAGTGCGTAAAATAAGATATGAAAAGTGCGTTATAAAATGTAAATATCTTGCAAAGGACCATGCGCGTGTGTGAGTGGTGACACAGAAGTAAGATTTACAGACAGACAGGAGATTGATGCTCACATTTCCATGTAATGGCAGAGATTGGGCCTTTGAGACGATGTATATATATGCTGAAGGTCTTAAATACATTCTTTCTATACATAAATCACCCCACAAGAGCCCTGCAGAAGTGTCAGATCTTGAAAAACTTGGCGGCTGTGGGACTATGTTTGTAGTGTTATGATGAACAAAGAACTAATATTGCCATAATATGGCTAATTGTATAGAAAATAAGCATAATGTATCTGTTTGTCAATGAATTTTTGTCTAAAATGTTTAGTAGATATTGCAACAGAGAATTCTAAATGTGATCAGAGTAGTATCAAAAAGAATAACAAATGAAACATATTTTTTCTATACATACACATGTGTCTCTTTCTCAGTGTTGTCAAGTATTTTCGGGGACCCGGGCAAGACGTATTCTGGGGCCCCCTTCTCGTTACAACTTTACATTTTATCACCCATTATCTGGCAATTGAAGCCTGCATGATGCCAAACAAACTTTCAGGAAGGGGGTTCACAAAGAACAGAAGGTCAATGAGGGATGGTGTCAAATGTAGAGGTAGACAGATGGGGAGAGAGGGTGAGTTAGAGAAATAGACAGATATGAGCTAGAGCTAAAGAAAATTCACTTTACCATTGGGCCTCTGGGAAGATGGAGGCCGTGGGCAATTGCCCACTTCGCCCAGGTCTTTAAATCGTCTTTGCTCTTTCTATATACTTTGAAAAAAATCAAACCAATGTTGCAGTTATAACTGGATCCAGGTTATTTCATCATCAATTTTATCTCAGAATCGAGATCCTGTCAGAGGATAGCGGGGATGAGAAACGCAACAAGCTAAAACATATGTGTAAGCAGAAATAAAATGGCATTTTAGCTCAGGTACTGGTACACGTTGAGCATAACATGCAGTCTGACAAGCAAGAGGAGCCTGACCTGTTCAAGCATCCTGTACTGAGATACTTTTGGATGCCCTTGAAGGTTCCATTTTACCTGTGAGGTGATTGATAGTGAATTAAAGAACCCCAGTAATATTTTACTTCAATGATCAATACAGCAGCTGTATCCTTCGCGTGATATTGACTATTCCTCTTCAGAGATTGAATAAGTGGATTTGGTCTTGGAAAATCTCTCAGGTTTCTTACTTGGTGCATCCAAAGGCCCTGGTCTGATGGATAGGATGAATATGAAGGTTGAGCGTGTTCATCTAAAAACATTAGGCTGGGGTAGACCTATCAAATGTTCTGAGATTGAGTCCGTTTTAGCTAACTTTGTACTTTTTTAGATAGTAAGATGCAATTCCACAGATTGGGGAGATGGGAGGGCAGTAAAAAATGTGATTAGAAAGAATATCCACAAGAAACAGCTTTATTGAAGGTATCTAAATTATTATTATGATGGATACTTCTAGCTGCAAAGTTCCTCCTTTTGAATAGATAGCATAGAAGTATTTTCCAAAGGTGGTAGGTCTGGGAAGTGGCTTCAGATCAAAAGGTTCCATAGAATTGAGTGGGCAAAGTGACCTTCCCACCATACCAGACTGTTAGGCATTGGTGCAAGCGTTCAAGAAGATTTAATGCCTTAACAGTCTTCTTCAAAGGATCCACTTTTGCATTAACTTACCCCGCTTTGCTTCAGAAACAGTGACAACTAGTATGTCATCAACACAATGGACCTTTCTGTGGTCAATGTAAAAGCTCTGCATCATCATAGGGTACGGTGATGCAGTCTCTGCTCCACTATGGAGTGGTGAGAAAGGGGAGGTGTGAAGGAGATGAAGTGTATGCATAGCTCCTTTGTACAACCTGTCCGATAACATAGTCTTGCAGCTGGGGAGGACATGCTGCATTCAGCCTGAGAGGGCCAACTGAAGTGGCTTGTTAGCCACTGAAAGGGAGGAAGAACTTGAACTTGAAGATTGCTGCCCCTGCGATTTGAACGGTGACTACTGATGCTACATTTATAGCCATCTATAGCCATCTATAGCCAACTATAGCCAACTGTAGCCAACTGTAGCCAACTGTAGCCAACTGTGTCAGTTGTTGCGGTGCAGGATGGGAAGGCTGGTGTTGTCTCCAAACTAGCCCCCTGGAATACCTTTTGGAATTTTCTGTATTGGAGGGAAATCTGTTTAGCAGTATCAGTAATCCCATAAATAATGCCATGGCACTGCTGTCCTTGAATTGTTCCAGCACCAAATCATCCTTTTCTCTAAGAATGCTACAGCCATCGAAGGACATGCCCATTAGGGATGTTTGCATGTCTCCAGAAAACGAGTTGATCTAGCCAGATTAGCCTTCTGAGCACAAGGTTGATGGCACTAGCGCTGTTGATGCAGTCTGTGGCATTGAGGCCAACTCAGAGCACATGCTTGGTTGCATTCTGAACATCATGTATAGTTTGGGCAAACGATCTGGAATGGCTAGCGACATGCTGCTGGCCATATTTCATAATATGTGGATGTACCTATCCAAAAGGCAAACTGCATTGTTAGATCAAAGGGCTAGAGTAGAAAGCATTCTCTTGGAGACATCTCGATATCTTTCCACATCATAAGAATTGTTTGGAAAAGAATTCAGATTGGTCTTGCTTGTTGAAGCTTAAATAGTCAGGATCTCTGTTGTGAGATACTTGGTTAGAAAGTTTGGGTCACCAGGAGCTGCACTAAGTCAGCAAGGCACAGGTAATAATAATTCATATTTATAAAGCAGGAAGATATCACCTCCTTAAGGGTTTCAAGGTGTTGGGGGGGTCATGAGGGAGATTAACTGAGCTAGTGCCAAGAGTCACATGATACTGAGCTGCCTTTGGCGCTGTGGATCAAACTGTGAGCCTCGTGCCCCATAGTCAGCCACTCTGGCTGCTGCGCCACACGTCTCCCCTGAGGTCAACTGAGCATAGCTTGGACCGTGTAGCCAGAAGGGCATCAGTAAGGGCTTCATTTAACCCCTTCGACGCTCATGACAAGCTCAGCTCGTCATGAGGTACACCTCTCATACGCTCATGACGAGCTGAGATCGTCATGAACCGCTGGTTTTTAAAAACTTCAGCACACAGCGGGAAAATGAGCCGCACGCATGGTGTTAATGATAATTATGACTTGATAGTTATGACTCAGATGAAGCTGGCAGTGGTTGAATAATACCAGTCAAAACATTTAGTCTAACTCTGACATTTTGTAAATTCAAATACAATGTATCATCAATATAATCAGGGGGCCGTAATCGGTCTCCTTCCTCATCATTATCAGTGTCCTAAGGGACATTGGGTGCCTCTTGCACTTGGTCCAAATCTAAAAGACTGTGTATTCTCTGCTGATAGTGGCCGTGAAGCAGATGTCTAGAACTGGAATCCGGTTGTATAACCACTGGTTGTGCTTTTTTTGATTTTATAGTGTGACATAGGCGTGGAAAGGAAAGACGCTGGTTTGGGGTCGGAGATTGACGTCAGGAATGTGTCATTGATCAGTGAGTTGGTGTCAGCACAGAAAGAACTGGTGTGGACCTTTGCACCAGAGTTGAAGTCCGTACCAGTGGAGGTATGAGCCTGGTAACAGGTCTCAGGTGAGCAGACGATGCCAGAATTCTAACTAGAGACCACTGAGGGTCCTTGCGGCCCAAAAACGCACCAGAGGGAGTTGGAATTGCATCAAAATCTGCAGCATGGCCTGTTTGAAAGCCACTATCTGCTGCATGGTCGCCAGTGGCTCAGGAAACTCTGGGTATGCGAGGACTGATTGCAGAATCGGTTTGGCTACAGAAGACATTGGAGGAGTGCGATCTTTATCTTGCCTCCCTCCTGCCTTCTCAATAGACTTTAAGTGCCAGGATGGGGTTGGGTCCCACTTGGCCTTCTCACCGGTATGCTTGGACTTTAACTTCGACCTATTGGAAACTTCAAGCAGGAAGTGGCGTTTCGGTAGGAGTGGCCTTGTAACCTGGTCTGCGATAGGGCCAATGACCTGGAATGGGAGTGGAACCTTCTTTCAACCATGACCTCTTCTTATGTTCAGGTATATAAAGTTTAGCTTCCTGGACCTTAAGTGCCTTCAGTGCATAAGGATACGCCTTTTCCATGCCTCAGAGTCCTGGCAGGAACCCAAGCACCGTAGGCAGACCTTGTACAGGAATTTATATAGCGCAAATCACCGAGCGGTTTCTAAGCGCTTGCTTAGGGAACCCGTCCTGGTATTCCCCTGTGAGATAACCCCGGCAGGGTACCCGCAAGGTGAAAGCCAGGCATCCCACCGCGAGGGGCCGTTGTGGAGATTAAGCAAGCTATTGCCCAGAGTCGCAGAGTGTGAACCCATGAATCGAGTAGGCACCGGAGCGAGAATTGTCGAGTCCATGGACATTTTAGGACTCAAGACCCCGCCGAGCCAGGAATTGAACCCTGGTCCCGGGCTGACCTCTGCTTCCAGGTCTGCCTCCTCTAACCAGTGAGCCACACTTCTCCAAGTTCTGACTAACAGGTTCTGACTAACATCTCTCTCGGGATAGCTCGAATACGTTTGTTTTCAGTAGGGACATCATTCCTTAGCACAGTGTGAAAGTGTTCGGTGGAAGCGGAGCTCCTGATCTCCATCGAGGTGCCCAAAAACAAAGGAACTGACTCCAGAGCACAAGGGAGCACTTACATGTACCTCTGCTATGTCACTTCCAAGAATGTATAGACACACTGCAGATCTATACAGCACCACCTTCTGGAGCGTAGGTGTATAGCTGGAATAATCTCTGGTTCTAGTCCGGCTAATGCGGATATTATGAAAGTGAAGAATCTACTGTTAGAAGAATTCATCAAAAATCCATAAATAAAAAAGTGAGAGAGTGAATAAGACCTTTGGAGTAGAAAGCAAAATAAACCAACATGGCAGACCAGCAAGGCTGGGTGAGGTTTAAGTGCATGTACGGTAATTGTGGGATTAAAAGAGACAGTGCAGATGAGTAGAGACTGGCAAATGGTAGGCCATCGGGGGTGGGTCAGAACCATTTACATGTCAGTTTGGCAGGATTGATTCGGGCAATGTCAACTGTCAATTCAGTGGGGCTGGTACAGAGCCACATTCATGGCAAGCTAATAGTGCTGGGGAAGAGTCGGCTATAAAATAGGTTTGTATGGCAGGAATACAGTAATTCCCCTTAATAATCAAGCAGTAAGGCTGTGGCAAAACTAGTCCGACTCAGGTTGGTAAGGTGGGGCAGAGTCATTCTAATATCAGGTTAGTTGAGCTGGAGCAGAGTCATTTACTTGGCAACTAGTTGGGCTGGGGAAGAATCACTCACATGTCAGATTGACAGGACTAAGGCGGAGCCATTTCACCAGCACCAGGTCAGCAGGGATGGGGTACAACCATTCATATGGCAGTCGTGCGAGGCTGTGGCAGAGCCAGTCAAATGCCAGGGCAGTGAAGCTAGGCCAGAGTCTGCAGCACAACAGCTAGGGGCTGGAGAATGGTCAGTCGCATGTCAGGCCGGCAGGGCCAGGGTAGCAGAAGTCACTTGATACAACAACCTAGTGGGCTGGAGAAGCACCAGAGAATCACCATTGGGTTCGGGAAGAGCCAGCGCTAATATACGTATTTGAAGCTTGGCCAGAACCACTCACATGCCATGCAATGGGTTTGGGGCAGAGTGACTTAAATGTCATGGCCCTAATATGTACCAAGACCAGTTGTGACGGTTTTGGTTTACTGTATGTACAGCAATTACATACTCAATAAAATAAAAAAGGGAGGGAAAAGGAAAGAAAAGAAGAAAAATGCGATGCTACATAACTGCTTTTTCTAGACTGAACGAAAACCAAAGCTTAGCTTGCACTTGTATCCTCCAACCTTACAACCTCTAAACTTGACTTTAAATGAGAGATGGAGTTGTTGCATTTTGGACTATGGCCCTGTCCCAGTGGGATGAGGCATGTGAAAATGAATGTACGATGGTGAATTTAACCCTTTTCATCAACTTCCTCTTTCTTCAGCTTCTGCCCGCATCGGAACAGCCAAGATGGCGGACCGCCTCATCACCACACTGTGCACCTGGGCTCCACAATCGCACCCTGCATGCACTGCAGCCGGAAGCGGAAGCACCCTCTGCAACGCATGGGCAGGTCCAAGGAGGGCCGAGGCAAGCCTCACCCTGGGGAAGTCACCGTCTTTTCAGTTGGAAGGTACCCACTCCCAATGTTGTTCCTGTCAGGAGTAGGATGGAACTTTATTTCCAAATGTCTAATTAATCACGTGATATATATTTTTATAACATTTGTACCTAAAGTGCTTTCCATTTTTTCCATACATGTAGATACAATTTTAAGTAATTAGTGTTACCCTATCAAATCTGGTATTTATTTAATTGACCCCCGGAACATTCTCCACGGTTGGGCTTGCCCTGCTTGAGTTTGACCCAGTGGCATTAGGCGTTGAGCTGCTTCCTTCAACATCAGAACTATCCTGGTGGCTCGGCGAGGCTGTTGCAGTAACGTCCGGAAAAACTGGGTTAGGTGGTTGATCAGCAAAAAATAGACCTGATCTGTAAGATTTATTTACAGTTTGAAGATGTCGATACTGTTAAATATATGTACAAATTATTTGTTTTTGAGATTTAGGGCCTTATTTAGAGTTATCCTGCTCACCGTATCACAAGTGCCATAGGCTATGCCATGTTTCCTATGAAGCATCCCATCCTCCAAGCTCTAAATAAGACCCTTAGTTTGGTAATTCTGAGTCCATTATGGCTGACTGCTCCTTCCAAGTTTGCAGTTTTTTTCCGACAGTATTTTCCTATTTAAATACCAAGACTTTTTCACATGATGCTTACTTGGTTTGGTGCAGTGTTTCCCCTGCTGTCCAATGTGTTACCAGAGATATTTGGCTCACTATTTTCCTTCTGACACCATTTGCTGTTTGTGGGGACTTTCTTATTGTGCTGCAGTACTTTTAACACAAGTGCCAATTTTTGGACCTTGATCCAATCTCTAAACGGGTTGGTTAATATGAAGATCTGTATGATCAATCCGAATGAAGGGAAGGTTTGTCATGTAAGTCATGTAGTAAAGATCTTTAGGTCTTGTCTGTGTCTGCTAATGGTCTTGCATTTCTAAACTCTAACATTTTACTTGCTTTTAAGGTTTTTCACTGTATTCTTTTGCACATGTAAGAACATTGTAATTCATGGAACGGCCCAAGGTTCCAAAACTGTCTTGACTGTTCCATTTTTTAATATTTTTTATTTGGTCGCCTGTCTGCGATTCTAGTTTAAATATAACAAAAATCAGTTAGTTTGATCAAGATGGGACTGAGGTGTGTTATATGTATATACCATAGTTGCAGCAACTCACTGGACATGCAGGTTAATTTAACAGAGTATTTCAGGAACAATTATTTTTCACCATGTCCGCAAAGGATCTAATTTCTCTTTCCGTTTCCGCAATAGAGGTGACTTCAATCTTTCTGGCCTCAGCATGCCATGCCATCCTAATGCACCAAGATACAGCATCTTGGCAGGTCTTAATAGCTTTTCGAACTAAGGTTAGGTTAGACCAAACTGAAGAGTAGGACTAAGAATAAACCTAGCATGCTATAAAGCACAAGAAACTGTTTCGTCAAGTACAAATCCAAACCCACAATAAACATGCAGGAGGGGATGTCCACTTGTCTGGTCTTTGAGATTGCTTCTGGATGCTTGCTTCTCCTGATCCCCAGATGCAATGAATCAGACAGCAAAAGAAAGCCTCAGTGAGGAGTTTGGAATACCAGCACAAGGAATAAAGAAGTGGAACAAAGTAAGTCAGCCATAGGAGGTAACTGCAAGACAAGCTGTCTGTAAGCCTTACTCCCAGGTGCCAACAAAGAGCTGATGATTGATGGGGATGAGGGCCATGTCGTGTGTGTTCGTCAGTGATGCGGTTAGTCATCCTCTCCGGCTGAGGCGGGGTGGGGGAGACTGTGGAGGAGTGGAGTGGTTTAAGGCGATGTCTTTCCTGCTGGCCTGTGCACTGTGCATTTGGTTTGGGAACTATGAGAGCAGGCAAGCGATGCACAGACCTGCAGTGATCTTTGTGCCAGCTCTCCTTTTCCCAGGTCCGGTTGAACTGACCTGACAGAGGTTGGTTACCCTTGAAGGGCCCTTAGGGAAAAGGGATACGTTAGGTTTTCAAATGCGGATATACTAAAAGTGAAGATTCAGCTATAAAAGGTATTCATCAGAAAATCCATAATTTAATTTTTTTAATGAGTGTGTGAATAGGATCTTTGGATTGGGAAGCAAACTAAGCAAACATGGCAGACCAGCAGGGCTGGGTGAGGTTCAGGTGTATGTGGGCTAGTTGTCGGATTAAGAGAGAGAGCATATATAGAGTAGAGACAGGCAATTGGCAGACCATTGGGACAGGACAGAAACATTTGCATGTCATGTGGGCAGGGTTTTCTCAGTGCCATGTCCCCTGCCACTTCAGTGGGGCAGGGACAGAACCACATGCATGACAAGCTAATGGTACTGTGGAAGAGTAGGCTACAAGTTAGGTTTATAGGGCTGGAACAGGGTCATGTGCCTCAACAATCATTCAGGCTGTGGCAAAACCAGTCAGATTCAGGTCGGTAGAGTGGGGCAGAGCCAATCTAAATCCAGGTTAGTTGAGCTGGGGCAGAGTCATTAGCTTGGCAACCTAGGTGGGCTGGGGAAGAATAACTTGCATGTCAGATTGACAGGACTGAGGCAGAGCCATGTCACTTATGAGGTCAGCCGGGATGGAGCAGAGCCATTCATATGGCAGGCCGGCGAGGCTGTGGCAGAGCCAGTCAAATACCAGGTCAGTGCACCTAGGCCAGAGTCTGCAGCACAACAGCAAGGGGCTGGGGAAGAGTTAGTCACATCTCTGGTTGGAAGGACATGTCATATACCAAGTTACAAGGGCTGGGACAGAGCCAGTAACATCGCAGAACTGTGCGGACGATGAAGAGCTAGCCACATGCTATGTCAGTGGGGCTTGGGAAGAGTCAGTCACCCTATCCCTTAAGGGCCCGCAAAGGAAGAGCACCGTTCCATTAATTGATCTGACTCCCATACATTATCGGGACGTTAAGGCCACTGTACGCGGATGTGCCTGGTATAGGCTGCTTCCTAACACCTGTGATCTGCCAGCGCCAGTTTACTCAGTCTTCTGAAGTTCAAAAGAGTGAGGGTGGATGGCAGCGCCTTCTCTTGTCAGGTCACGTGCCACTCACACAGCCTTACCTCTGCTCCTCGTGCCACTGATGAACGCCTGACTTCAGGAAATCATTAAAAGCATGGCTTACAATGTGCTTTACTGCCTCTTTCCTTGCTAGTTGATTTTGTAGGCATATTATCAAGGAACGGAGTTAAAATTATCGCTGCTTTAGCGGCAGCAAACGGCAGCTAAAGCAGCAATAATGGGCTTGATAATACGCCCTTGAGAATTCCAGGGATTTTGTGCATTTAGCTATGGATGGTTTACAGTACAGCACAGACAGTGCATTAGCGAATTGTACCTGATTGGACTGAATAGGAGGTATTTGCGTGGGAAGGAGGTATTCTGTTTTGAGAGAGTTGAGCTTGAGTTGAAGGAGGTTCATTCAGAGTAGGTTAGCCAAGGGAGCCTGGTCAAAGAGTGAAATGTCTTTGGGGAGGAGCTTTCCAGGTAAACCAGCATAGAACTAGTTTGAGATGTTGGCATGCTTTGGAAAGGATGCGAGCAGGGCCAGGACAACCTCCTCGGTGATAGAATACTCTACACATTTGTATAACATGTAACAGTAATTTTGTGCCATAAAACAAACTAACTGATTACATTTATTCATGAACATTATCCCTCTGGTGCTGTGATACGAGTGTCCAGATTAGCGCAGATGCTGGTACAGTGCGGCCTTTCCTCCTGATTTAGTTCTTCTGACACTGGGCACCTTCACCAGTTTAGCAGAGGAAGAGCAAAGATTTCGGGAAGGGGCATACCATACAAATTTTTCCTGCAGTGATTTGGGTCCAGCGCCATGCAAGGCTTTAAGCACTATACAAAGTGACTTGAATTGTACACTTTGAAGTATTGGGAGCCAATGCAACTCTGAAAGTGCCTGAGAGGTGGAGGAGCAACGTGGCCTCATTAGTGCCAGCTTAGCCGCCATGTTCTGTATTTTCTTGTGTTACAGCAATCCTGCCAACTAAGGATAGTACTTCTTACTATCAATATTCTAGCCTGTTTTGAAAACATCAGGAGGATCTTCCAAAGTGATCTAATCAAAGAGAAACAGCTCCCAGCTGTTTTATTCACATGACTTTCGAGAGTCAGTCTACTATCGAACATAACTCCCAGGCTGCGTACCGTGTCGCTAGGGACCAATGGTGTAGCAATGGGAATAGGACAGAAATCAGACCTAATGTGTAGGAGGAATCTTCCCAGCTGCACAGTACAGGACCTCTGTCTTGTTGGCATTGAATTGTAGAGAATTCTCTCTAAGCCAAAGTGCTGTGTCACGCAGGCAAGCATGAAAGTCTTCCAGAGATACCGATTGGTCTTCTAAAGACAGAATAAGTTGTGTCATCTCTGTAGTTCATAAGATTGGTATTATGAACCCTTATCAACGCAAGTAAAGGGCTCATATAGATGTTAAACAGTATTGGACTGATGGCAGATCCTTGCGTGACACCATGCAGGATGTTGGAAAACTTGGAACGATAAGGGGGAGGGCTACTGCCTGTTGTCTATTAGATAGATACGATTGAAACCACTTCAGGGAGGTGTCTTATGAGGTGATAATATATTCTTTCTGTGAGGAGTACTTCTTGCGCTTATTTAAACAAGCGGAAGGGCAACAGGCCCTTTTAAACCAGTTGAAGCACAGACTTTCACCAGTTTATTCTTGAGAATGACATTAGCTCTTTCCACAATTCCTGAAGACGTTGGTTGATCTATAAAATGAAACGATTGATTGAGTACAAATGCTGTATGTAATATTTGCAAAATTAATTTCGTAAAATGAGTTCCACGGTCTATCTCAATAGAAATAGAAAGACGAAAACATGGTATCCAGTCTCTCAACAACAATTTGGCAACTGTAAGGCTATCTGATCTCCGGGTTGGTTAGGCTTCAAGCCATTTAGAAATCAAGCAGATAATTACAAAGATATACTTTAAAACATTAGAATCCAACATCTCAATAAAATCTGCTTGTAGTCTTGCCAATATGTTTTATAACAGGAACTGTCTTTTTCCCTTGATTATTCAGGTGACATATTAGGCATCAGCTGCAAACATCCTCAACAACATTTCGAAATCCTGTATTTTCCTAGTACTTTTTGAATGTTCAAATCAGGGGGTCTCTACCTGCATGAGACCTGTTGTGCAAATACGTGGCATAGAAACTGGTAACACATATTTATGCTCAGCCTTCACATATAAATCTTGATAATTCCTCTTGTAGCCTAACCTCTACCATGTTTTTCTTAGGCAGCTCTTAATGATTCATATTGGTCTCAAGCAAAAACTATCAACAAATAACATCAGCTCTGTCATTTCCAAAGCTGTCTCTTTAATGCCTGGTCTTGGTTTTGTACATAACTCAGTCACTTCAAAGCATGCGTGGTCTGGTTCATAATCAGTCTCATAATTTTCTATGTCTACACAAATTTTGTCTGAAATAGGAAGCAGTGTCACTGAATATAGGATATTATAACTCCTAATAGATTGTTCTCTGCTGCAAGTATGACCTTATCATAATTAGCCAGCCTACTCTTAGTTAAGTGTTGTGTCTTTGATCTAGTCAAAAGAATTTTAATTGAATGTGGTCCATAAACAATTAAAGTACAGCCCATCACAATTTCTTCACTTAGTTAAATGGTGATGCAAAGAGCGGCAACCGATTTCAAACAAACTGGAAGACTTACTGTTAGTGGATCCAATATAGCTGGCAAGTAGGTGGTAAACTCAGAGGAACAACGGACCAGGCGTTAGGGACTGTGAAACCTAAGGAGATTCTTTTGGGGAACTGTGAGAGGCTGGCTTAGTATATGGTGCTCACTTATGTAAGTGTAGCACCCTGCACTAATGTAGACAACCCTTATGGTGATTTCAGTGGTCTTAGACAACCTAAGAAAGCTCTCTAAGTGGTGCTGTGGAGAGCAGCCTCCAGGCTTAGTCCAGTAGGAGCGTAAAGCAGCTTGTTTTACCAGTACTTAATATTGTGGTATAGGTTAGGTGAAAAAGAACCACACAGTGTAGTTATAAAAATATGTATTTATTAAAAAAACACCCACTAACACATTGCAATATCTCATACCCGGAGACATAAACACAATACACACAAATACTTTGGAAATAGAACACATAAGGAGCACAAATACACAGTGGTCTCCAGGGGGAGAGCAAACCATATACTAAAATAGTGGCAGGTGAATCACGACTTAAGTCGAGAATGGGCCCAGAAGACGCAGAAGAGTCGGGGACCCAAGGAACCACCCAAGATGAGTATCTAGGAACCCCACGGAGGTCGTGTGTAGACTGGGAACACGGCTGTGCGCTCCATACAAGCAACAGGTAAGTCTCAGTTGCAGTTTTAAAGAAAGAGGACCCTTCCCAGTTGACCCAGACAAAACCCTGTGGAAGACAAAAGGTTGGAGAGTCATCCCACCCATGGATACCCCAGGAACCAGGATAGCTACATCAGGGAAGCCGGGTGCATAGGTGAGACCTGATGACGGAAATGCCGTAGACTACAATGGAGTACTTCATTGAAGATGCCGCTGGCGAAGAAGGCGAAAGATGAGAGGTACCTGCAAGCAGAGGGGACAGAGTCTATGCCATTCAGGTGTGACCAGGAGGCACAGAAGACGAATGTCCACCGTTGTTGGGAATGCAGGAGAGTTGACGATGCCCTTGATGTTGTGCGGACCAGGCAATACTGTGGAAGACCAGGAACCATTCACAAGCTGTCCCAAGTCGGATGTCAAGTGCCAAGGGGTCAGTTTCTGGCAGGAGCAACCAATGTAGTCGTTGAAAAAGGTGCAGTGTCGGGACCAGCAAGGTCCAAGTGACCAGGTAAATGAGAGCAGGCCCGAGCAAGCAGGGGAGCCCACTGGAGCCAAAAAAGACCCTCAGATAACCTACAGGCAGGAGGGGGGATTTGCAGGAGGACCTCGAGCAGCTCACCAAAGGAAGAGGATGCGGTGCAGGCGAAAATCTTGGCTGCTGGAGATGCCTGAGGTTGGAGTTTCTTGGAGCTCGAAGATCTCTGGTGAAGAGAGTCAACAATCCTTAGCAACGGCAAGTCGACGCGGTGCACAGGGATACTGCTCTGGTGGTTCCGACAAGGGATACTGGCTTTAAACTTGCTGGGAAGACAGTGCAGGCTTGAGGGAGTTGCAGAACCATAACCTGTGTTGCTAAAAATTTTGGAGTTCGTAGGAGCTCAGGAACAGCAGACAGGTCAGCTTTGTTGCGGTGCCTGCAGATGCAAGGGAGTGACTCCTTCACTCCAAGGGAGATTCCTTCGGGTGTCTTGGATATCCACAGGCCTTTTGAAGAACCTATGTGGAGCACAGGCACAGAGGTTGTAGAAGACTACCAGGCGACGAGACCAGGAGCAGCAGAAGTCTTCCAAGTTGCAGTCTCGGTTCCCAAAGCGAAGTCCAGAGTGCCCAAATGGTTGAAGTTGAAGTGGTTTAATGTCTGAATCTTGTCCCACAACGAATCTAGGGGCCCACCCACAGGTAAGTCCTTAAGTATCCTAAGGAAAGGGTTTGGACTATTCAAGGGTCCCTCCCAAAGGGGGGGCTGGACAGTGGGGAGGATACTTCCATGTCCTTTGTCCAGTTTTGCTCCGGAGTGGGAGCCAATGGCTTCCTGAACTGGTTTCAACTGGAGTATGCAAGGAGGGCACCAAATGTGCACTTAAAAGCAGTCTAGTGGTGCTGGCAAGTGCCCCCACCCTGTTCCAATACACTCAGTCCTGTCTGGGAGGTGGTCGCACCTTCCTGTGACAGGAAACCTATTGTCCTGCCTTCTCCTGCCCGAGCTTGGCTCAGCAGCAGGGCATAATCATGTCTCTGGTCAGCAGCAGCCATAGTTTGCTGTCCGGGGTATAGGAGACTGGTACCGGGAGCACTGAGGGCCTCCCAGAGGAGCTTTATGCTTCATAGAATCATACCAGTGTGGGAGTATGATTCCAACATGTTTGATACCAAACATGACAGGGGTTCGTTACAGCCAGTTTAGAGATAGCCAACGCATAATGATGCATTGCCACTCTATGTAGCTTAATGGCTGATGCACTTAAAACCTAAGAGAATGGACTCCGAAGGTTGTAGGGGTGTCTCATGCAAGGGCACCCTCACACTTAAAACCGAGTACCCTGCCTTCAGGATTTAAAGGCTTGCTTTAGGGGTAACTTATAGGTTTTAAGTGCAGTGACCTCAGATATAAGGAAACCTATATCTGTTGTAAGCAGTGATAGCACCAGGTTACACAGGCTGCAATGGCAGTCCTGTAGTCTCCATTTGAGTGGTCTCCCATGAGTGGCATAATACATGCTTCAGCTCATGGGGGACCCCTAGTGTACCTATGCCCTGGGTACCTTGGTATCATATACTAGGGACTTGTATGGGCACACCAGTAGCCAATCTGGGGTGTACCTAAGTACTCACCATGTCCAACTTACCGAAGAAGCACAGCGATTGGATTCCTGATTAGCAGGATCCCAGTCAGAATAGTCAGTAAAACATAATGAAAACAGCAAAAAGTGGGGGTGACCATGAAAGCAGATCCTGCTTTCCTAAAGGAAACCTTACAAAACAATAGATACTCCATCCTATGGTACCATTTTGTGTGGGACCAGACCATGAACCCCAAAATTGTAGACACCCCAAAATATTAATTTCAGAGATTCTGCTATGACATCCTTGATCTTGAGATAAAGAGCACCCTCCTCAACATCAGACCCAAAATGTAGCTGCATTATCGCTAAGTAATTGAGACCACTCAATAACTGATTGCTATATCAGAGAAAAGTTGAAGGGTATTATCGGAAACTCTCAATTAAGCTGTACAGAGAAATAAAAAAATGTGCAATGAAGGCACAAGTGTAGAGGACATCGTGCGAAAGTCAGAATTGCTCTAAGTCCTAATGAAAAGCAAAATCGTGAAAGGAACATACAGCATCCCTAGCTAATAGATGTTCAAAGAATCTCTGTCTCACCGCCAAAACCAGGGGTGTTTATACACAATATATAAATAGGAAATAAGAAAAAACTGCAAATTCACCAGGGCATGACTAGTGATAACACCTGTGGGACAAATTAGAAGTGAAAGCGTTACAGTAATGCACATAACACTAAAGCACTTTTAAGAAAGGCTCCAGCAACTTCTTCGCCATTGCTTCCCAGAGATGTACAATGGAACATGAAAAGATTTTGAAACAATAACCCATACACTAGTGTATTCTACCAGGCTCACATCGGAACTGCTGTGGAAATGTCCTAGGGGTTACAACATTTGATACACAAAAAGTTTAATTCACATTACATGTTCTGTAAGGAAAATAACGAGTTAAGTCACAGTATCTTATGATCTGTGAAGTATGGGGCGAGAGAAGACATGCAGGAGGACATGATGGAAAGGGGAATGAACAGGAGCAAGAGCATCTCCTCTGTCAGAACCAAGCATCCACCTAAACCTTGGACTTGGACCTTTGTGCTCCTCGCCATTTTCCATTTTCTTTGATGACTCGCTTCTTCCTCAACCTTTCTCCTCCGCCATTTTAGCGTTCTCTGACCTCCCCCTCTGTCCTAGCGACCTTTTTATTGTCTCTCCTGTTGCCTCTGAAACACTCCTCGCTGTCTTACTCGTTACTATCTGCTTCCATCTCTCGTTTGTCTCACTTTCCTGCCCTTCTCTGTCCCTCCCTTGGTGCTGGGACTGCATCCCCCCTTCCGACCCCACTTAATGGAACTCCGCTTTGCTGTAAATGGAGATCACTCTAATCACTAGTATATGCAGTAGACCTATGTACTCTCTACCATTCATATGTGACTCTGAGAGTATATCCGGTCATATCCCTTCCCTATGTATATAGAGATAACTGTAATCACTAGTATATGCAGTAGACCGTTGTACTAGCTACCATTCCTATGTGACTCTTAGAGTATATCCATTCATATCCCTTCCCTATGTATATAGAGATAACTGTAATCACTAGTATATGCAGTAGACAGTTGTACTAGCTACCATTCCTATGTGACTCTTAGAGTATATCCATTCATATCCCTTCCCTATGTATATAGAGATAACTCTAATCACTAGTATATGTAGTAGACGTTTGTACTCTCTACCATTCCTATGTGACTCTTAGAGTATATCCATTCACATCCCTTCCCTATGTATATAGAGATAACTCTAATCACTAGTATATGCAGTAGACCTTTGTACTCTCTACCATTCCTATGTGACTCTTAGAGTATATCCATTCATATCCCTTCCCTATGTATATAGAGATAACTCTAATAACTAGTATATGCAGTAGACGTTTGTACTCTCTACCATTCCTATGTGACACTTAGAGTATATTCATTCATATCCCTTCCCTATGTATATAGAGATAACTCTAATCACTAGTATATGTAGTAGACCTTTGTACTCTCTACCATTCCTATGTGACTGAGTATATTCATTTGTATCCCTTCCCTATGTATATAGAGATAACTCTAATCACTAGTATATGCAGTAGACCTTTGTACTCTCTACCATTCCTATGTGACGCTTAGAGTATATCCAGTCATATCCCTTCCCTATGTATATAGAAATAACTATAATCACCAGTCTCTTCTTTGTGTGACTTTACATCTTGTACATTTGCAATTTGTTTCTGTGTGTATCTTTTATGTAACGCATGTAATCCTAAGTCCTTATGTTTTGCAACTGGTTCTTATGTAAAGCGCTCTGACACCTTCGGGTAAAGTTCGCGCTATATAAAATCGCATTAAATAAAATAAAATTTAAAAAAAAAACAGAACACCAGAGGAGCATTGATGATAATGGTGTCCTTGTAAAAACGTGGCGCCTAATAATCATGCTAGTAAACAAACTTCTAAATGACATATCAAATATTTTTAAGTGTAATATTAATAATTAATCCGTTACGTATAAAATACATCATAAAAATCTTTACTATTCAAATTTTCACTCAAAATTGTGCATTAAGAAAAAACAGCATTAGCTCACTTTTGGTTGCTGAGCATCAAAACAGGGTGCCTGCCTTGTGGTCAGAGTAGTTTTTGTGCAGGAAGGAATACCTTCCTTTGCAAAAACTATTCTTAAAGGTTTTTACTACATTCTGCAGCTCACATACAAAGAGGAAGTAACGAGGAGAAATAAAGATATTCCTCCTTATTACGCCAGTCTTAGTTGGGGCACCCTTCTGGTGCAAACCAATGTTTATTGACTTTAGTAACTATGGGTTTGCATCAGAATACATGGTTGGATGCGCAGGAATACCCATGCTCCACCCAAGTAGTGCGCCTCCTACACAAGCAACGCAAGGCTATGTGCTGTGTTGCATTACCTTTTCTTTTTTACAAAGCCACCCAAAACCACACATATGAGGCTTTGCGAGGACTAGCAAATACCAAAATAGATTTTGCGTCTGGGCTGCTTAAAAAAAGTGACGCGATCTGACATAACTGTTTAGTAAATCTGGGCCCGTGCGACAACATAAAAAATTCAAGGAGGTTCCATCACAGTCCTGATACCCTTAGGAAAGAGTTTTAAGTCATTGCACAATCTCATCCTTAGGATCTTTTCCCTTTATAGATTGTTAGAAGATAGTTGGAAATTTGTGAAAGGCTTATATCAGAGCATGAATATGATCCTGAGCCCCAGGTTTGAAACTGGGCATTGTTTTGGTTTGTGTCTAGCCATTGTAATGCTACTTCATTGCATTTTAGCTCAATAAAACATTTAAACATTAAAAAAAAAACGTAGAAGTAGCACATTTGATTTACCCAGTGTCAGTGAAAAGTGTATGTTGTAAATGCTTTAACCAAGGTAATTTTCTATTTGTTTTACTATGTCTTTACTTTGAGTCACTTCTAAGCTCAGCTACCCTTTACACGTTAGAGAGATAAATGTGATATACAATAGGTGAAACGTATCTAAACATTGTTTCCACATTCATTTCTACTTCTTTTAATTGATTTATGTCCTCCCAGTAGGTAGCTACTGACTGGGGTGGGATCAAAGGGCCCGAAGTGAAGCCCCACTCCACTCAGGTCAATAACTATCTGGGAGTGGATAACACTGCTATTTTTAACCAAACCTTGAAATTTGGGGTGAAATCTGCAAGGTTTTTATTAATGTGTTTTTCTTTGGGACTGTTTATGTGGAAGGTTACAATAAGCACAGCTGCTGGATTTTATCTGGTGATGAGGCTCCTCTCTTTTCGTCCCTTTTAAATACACTTTAGAGAAAGCCTGGTTCGGAGGGTCGCAAAAAGCTGCTTATTAAAGAGTGATAATAGATTTTTGTGACAACAAATCATTTGTTGGTGCTGCCGAACTAATTTCGGGAATTATTGTGAAAAATGCTGACTCTCTGCTGGGATTTGCTAAAACATTTTTTACAGAAAAAGTTTTTTCTCATCATTTTTATATAGAAATTTTAGTAGGTGCGCCAGAAGCTAAAAGGGTGACACATTTTCTATAAATTCACAAACATCTTCCTTAGCCATGTGGGAAAATTATGCTCTTGAATGCTAAAATGTTTCCATAAATTCTTAAATAACTCCTTGTCAGAAAACACTGGCATGCTGAGTGAAATGTCCTTTCAACAGCAGAGACTTCTGTCAATTGCTTCCTCAGTGTTCCACCCGCAGCTCCACCACAGAGTTCTAATAAAGAACACGAGTACCAACATTATATATTCATGACAAAATGGCCACAATTTGCTGAACAGGAGCTGTTGAATGTAAAGCATTTCCTATCAATGCTGGAGTAAATGAGTCACATGTGTTAATGTGTATATGAAAGCAGCTGGGTAAAAATGTAAGTGGAAGTATAGGTTCTAAATCTGTACCCAAGTCAGCATACCCTTTCTACATCTGTTTCGTCCTCATATTCATATCCTCTATCACCTACTATCTTCTTAATTTCACAATAGTAAGATTTTGGTTGACAGAAGATTTTAATATTTCATTTAGATTTATGGTAGTTGATATTTTAGAGGTGTAGGAAGCAATTTACAGATCGACCTCATATTTAAAATGACGAGATTTGTATTCCAATATGTAACAGGACTTTCTCAATGAGTTGCTGTTCGAACATTTACAATTTTATTTTCACGTTTCCCCAATTTCTTTTGTCAGTAGTTGCATCTCTCTGCACGAGGCTGCATTGCCTCAAAATCACGTATATTTACATTTAATCTGAGGAAATGGTAAAAGCATTAAGAAAAACATAATTATTATCTATAACAAGGCTGCACTGTAAACCTTACGAATTACTAAATTCAAATGTAATCAATGAACTCATATTTTAAAATGAGTAGCATTGTAAGTCAGAGAGAACAGTGTGGCTACTGTTTTAAAACAGTCAAAGCTGTTATAGGCTACACAAGACTTAGAGCTCTTTAAATATATAATACTAGCAAATTAAAATGAATGTTTTCAGGGACTCATTTATTTCAGGAGCATATAGTAGCTGGGATAAGAACCACTTTCATGTACTTATTCAACCATCTGCAAAGTAAAGTGATTGATTCTAAAGTGCCTTCTCCTGCATCTTGGCTCTCAGTGCAGACATGTATGTGATCTAAGTGAACACTCTAGTTCTGTATTAGAAGTGCGTTATCTTCAAAGGAGAAATAGTGATATGTAAGTTGATGCTCTAGTGAGCTTGTATCAAGTTCTAGCTCTAAATCTCCGGGGTAGTAGCTGCTGGGTATGGGCCAATCAAAATGCAGCATTTTGCCCAGTGCACCCTGTGTGAATTACAATATTAGTTATTATTGATTTTTATAGCACTCAAGCAGTTAGAAGACGGTTGTAAATACACAACATGATTGCAAATCTAATTTTGTATTTACTCTTGATATGGTACTGCCTAGAACTGCATGGTTTCTATGGATCCTGTAACTCGCTGATCCTCATGTAAAGCGCTCTGATACCTCCGGGTCTATCCAGCGCTATATAAAACTTTACAAATTGAATTGAATTTGTGTGTTTCTTAAGCGCATGCGAATCATCCCCGAGGGGATCTCTCGGCGCTATGGGCGAAGACACAGAGGGCAGGAACGCCTAAAACAACCATGTTTTCAAATGTTTCGTGAAGCTAGGTAGATCGCTGCAGGCCCTGATGTTTGCTGGCAGTTTGTTCCAGTATCTAGGTGCCAGATAGCAAAAGGCTCTGCCACCCCTTCTTGCTCTGTGTACTTTCTGAGTAGGCAGGAGGTTAGCAGTACTCGATCTAAGCTGTCGTACTGGCTGATACCAACTGAGTTTGTTTCTGAGATACACAGGTCCCTTTCCCTGAAGTGATTTGAAAGCCACACATAGCAACTTAAAGATGGATCGTTTCCTCACCGGGAGCCAGCGCAATTGGTTCAGCAGAGGGGCCGATGGAGTTTGTGGCGGTTTATTTAGGGCAAGGCGGGGTGCGGTGTTCTGCACTACCTGTAGATGCGTTAGTAGGTCCTCACGGGCACTCACCAGCAGCGCATTGCCATAGTCCAGTCGGCTCACCAAGAGTGACCGGATTAGGGTCTTCCTTGCAGCCAAAGGAATCCAGGGAAAGATTTTCCTAAGCATCCTCATTGTGCCGAAGCACGTGCCGGACACTATCTTAACCTGTTCTTCCATGGATAATTCACCATCAATCCTTACGCCCAGATTCTTTGCCCACCTCCTGGGCGGTGGAGGCTCTCCCAACTCGGGTGGCCACCACTCGGGGACCAGATTGTATCAGCCTTTCCGAAAAGCAGAATTTCGGTTTTTGAGGAGTTAAGTTGTAGGAAATTCCTCCTCATCCAGACGGCAATACTGGACATACAACTTCTGAATTTCCGCTGAGTTGATGTAATATCATCCTCTATGGAGATGATTAGCTGCATATCGTCCGCATAGACGATGGTCTCAAACCCGTGGCCTCTGATGATATCCGCCAGGGGTGTTACGTAGGCGTTGAACAGCGTAGGGCTCAATACTGAACCCTGCGGAACACCCCTATCCATCCCTGTTGTCTGTGATACGAATGACCCCAGCTGGATACTCTGTGTACGTCCCAAAAGAAAGCTCTGAATTCACTCAAGAGCTTTACCCCTCACCCCAATCCCCCTCAATAAATAAATAAATTAAATAACAGCAATCTCTTCTATACTTAAAGTGCGTTTCATCGCTGCCTAGCATGGCGACTGTACACATGTTCATTATTTATTCCTGTGTATATAATTGTTCATAAATTCATACAATATTATAGCTATAGGCTCTGGTACTACCTCAAACAGTTTGCTTTGCAGTGACAAGACAAACAAGCACATAGAATGGACTTATATGTGAATGCCCTTTCTGTTGCATTGTAGCCGCGTTTATGCTATCCATACAAGTCCACCTACATACATGAACAGAGCTTTTACATCTGCATGTACCCTGTCTTGCCAAATGTATTATTGACACATGCCCTAGAATACAATGCATATATTAAATGGCTTGTTTGTTCACATGCGGTAGTGAGTGCCTGCTTCTATGTGTGCATGCCTGTATGAGGGTGTGCACACGCGTTGGTGCGGTAGCATACTTGCTTATTTCCTAAAACTCTAGATCCGGCCTTGTGCTCAGGCTATACAACTTGACATTTGAAATGCTCAGCATGTCCGGAAAATCTAGCATGCCATTTTCCATTGCTGATATTCTCTCCATCTTCCTGCTGACTCGGCTTCACATTTATCTGCCGATCTACTGCACGTCCAGGAACACTTGACTGCATTATCTATTCTCCAATTGACAGAACGTTGAGCAATGACCGGTCAGGCAGAATACTGTCCACTCCGATTATTTTATGTAGGTTAATGCAGTGCTTAATTTGTAAAAAAAAAAAAAGTGCCAGGGCACTCGTCAGGCGGCCTTCAGTTTGAATCACCCACTGCTCCGGCCAGCGCTAACCTACTAACATCACATTCCTACAAGTGCAGAACTTTCGACAATTTCAGGGCCTCAGAGCTATATAAATGGCTTGGGTGGCTGGTATTAGTCCTTTTAAATGTATATTCAATTAATAAACAGCTATTGTTGTGTTAAACTATAAATAAAGCAAACCCCGCCACCATGTGGCAGATTGTCATAAAAGCCAGTGTTGGCAATTAAGTGCTGGTGCTGCGCACCGGAAACCACTGGCTTAGATTAAGCACTGTTAAATGCACAGTATTATTGTGAGTTTTGGCAAGTTGTTCCATCCATAAGGACAACTGTTTCTTAGACCAATGGACACTGTGGAAACCGTTTAAACAAACGTTCTGTTCTTAAGGCCAGCTGTTGATATAACAAAACAGGCACTTACGTGAAGTGAACAGGTCTGGCTTTCCATTTATGTTCGAATTATTTGTGTGTTGAGGATGAAGATGTGTTTTGCTTGTGCAGAATCATAACTGTTAGGAAGTTATTTGTAAAGAAAAAACCTGTTGTGTTTGTAAAATTGAGGAAAAAATGTCTGTGATTGATAGTTTTTTTTCACAAGGGATTTTATTTTTCTAATGATGAATATAGTCACCCTGTAATGACACTATTAGAAATGGGAGTCTCTGGCTGGCCATGGTATGCACCTTTGTCCAAGTAGTGACCCTTCTTCCTAGTCAGGGTAAGGGAGATACACTTCTAAAATAACGCCTGCTCACCCCCTTGATAGCTTGGCACGATTAGACAGGCTTATCTTAGAGGCAGTGAGTAAAGCATTTGTGTACACATACAGTAATTCAGGGAAAACACTACAAATGAACACCACAGCAGTTTAGAAAAATTAGTAATCTTCATCTAAACCAAACAAGACAAAATCAACAAAAATTCACAACACTGTAATCAAAATATGACTTTTAGAAGGTAGAAACAATTCTGTCTACAGCAATCTATAGTTGTGAAAATTTCAACACAAAGTACTTTGGATGCGTGACAATCACAAACAAATACAGCCGCAGGGAAGTTGATGCATCAGTTCCTTATGACCTGGGAAGGTGATGTGTCGGTTGCTTACTTCAGGGGAGATGATGTGTCAGTTCCTTACTGCCACACAGGGAAGTGATACATCGATTCCTTATTGAAGGAGAGGTGATGCGTCGGTTTATTATTGTGCAGGGAGGGAATGCTTCAGTTTCTTACTGCGGCCCCAGTGTTCTTGTAGACTTGGCACCCTGGTGCGATGTGTGAGCATCAGGAATGCGTCGGTTTTCGATGCTGCGGCAGCAACGGCACCGCGTGGTCCCACGAAGCGTTGGTTTTTGCAGCTGCCCAGCAGGATCTGCGTCGGATTCGGCGCAGTGACCTTGGACTTTGGAGATCGGTGCACGGGGTTCGGTGTGCGCCTATTTCTCCAGCGGTGGGCAGGAGCTGCATCGATTTCTTCGACGGTGCTTCGGAAACAGGTGCAGATGCGTCGCGCTTCTCATAGTTGCGTTACTTTTCCAGCTCCCAACAGCAGGAACACCCTCCAGAGCCCGAACCCAGTCACAGGCACCTCTTGCAGGTGAGAACTACCAGAAAGGAAGTTCAGGGGAGCTGGTGGTGAAGTCTTTGCAATGCTGAGACTTCAAAACAGGAGCCAAGCTCTACTTCAAACCCTTGGAGATCTTCCTCAATCAGGAGACACAGCACACAGCAAAGTCTTTATCCTCTTCTTGGCAGAAACAGCCACTGCAGGCCAACCCCAGGCAGCGCACAGCAAAGGGGCAGTACTGCTCCTTCAGTTTTCCCAGCTCTCCTCCTTGGCAGAGGTTCCTCTCGAATTCCAGAAGTAATCTAAAAGTCGGGGGTCTGGGTCCCACATTTTATAGCACAAATTCCTTTGTTCTCCGGTGGCAGAGAAGCTCTTTGCCGAGCCAAAGCCAGTTCTATCCACTCTGGTGCAGCTTCCCGGCAGAAGGTGGAGACAGCATTGTCCAAGGCAGACCGGGCCCATTCAGGTGTGAAAGAAATATCCTCCCCCTACTCTGAATGTAGAGTAGTCTATTCAGCTCAGCCCTCACTCACCCTGGAAAGGTAGGATACACCTCACCTACCCAAGGGGCTGTCTGAACAGAATGCACACCCCCAGCCCCTGTCACTCCAAAGCCAGACACTCAATACACAAACCTATCAGAGACACACTGGATGGCTAAGCAAGAAAATATTCACTTTCTAAAAGTGGTATTTTTAAACACAGAATATAAAAATCACCGTAACTAAAAGATGCATCTTTAGATTCTGAGTTCAGGAATACTAAATTTCACTTTCCGATCTTGTTCCCAAGGGCAAGAATACTTATAAGTTGTTATAGGTAAACTTCCCATTCTATCCTAAGGGACAGACAATCTTTCAATAGTGAAAAATCAAATTGGCAGTATTTCACTATCAGGACATGCCTAACACATCAGGGTATGTCCTACCTTCCACATACACAGCACCTTCCCACAGGGGAACCTTGGGCCTACCTTAGGGGTGACTTGCAAGTAAGAAACAGGAAGGTTTTGGCCTGGCAAGTGGGTGCACTTGCCAGGTCGAAATGGCAGTTGTAGACTGCAGACAGACACTGCAATGACAGGCCTGAGACCCTTTTTCAGGCCTGCTTATGTGGGTGGCACCATCATCAAAAGTTTGTCATATGGATTTGTGTAAAATAGGCTATCCTGTTATACTTGCATTTTTTTATAGCTCACCCTATCATAATTTAAATGTTAGTACTTCAGCCTATGATGATGTCTTCCTACTGCAATAATTACATCTTCAAAATTAGGTATTTTTATTTGTACTGAAAAAAAGCATTTAAAGCAGAAACTCTGTGCCCAGCATCAGGATTTTACATTAGAACATACGTAGCGGAGTGCTGACATAAATAAGTGAGCAATTATTCCTTCTTTGGCAATCATAACTGCATTTGGCATCTAAAGTAAGTAAAGTCCACATTTGTAAAGCGCACAATCACCCGTAAGGGTCTCTAGGCGCTGGGGGCCGTCGGGAAGATTAAGCGAGCTATTGCCCAGAGTCACATGGTGCTGGGCTAACCTGCCGCCGGAGCCGGGGATCGAACCGTGGTCCCCAGATTCCAGCGTCAGTCGCCCTGGCCGCGGCGCCACACCTCTCCCACTAATAATACAGGTGACTTCAGTAGGGCCCCCAATGATAACTGTGTCTTCTGTAATTCATCCTATTATAATTTTAACTTCAATAGCTTATCATATGAAAGTTGTTTCAATTGTTATCTTTACATTTAGGTTTAAATTCAACCTTTATTAAAGGCAACAATCAGATGTTTGGTGTTTTCCACTAATTCTGTCTGGTGTAATATTGGGCACACATTTTTAAAAACAATTCCTAAACAACTCCTTTAGTGAAAAGAGAGTACGGATCTGTGCCTGGTGAAACTGCTGCAGGGATAAGGCCAGGGGCTGCAGATGGAAACACAAACCCATATCCGCTTGACCCATGCCGAACGATGGGGAAGAAGACAGTGCACCCTTGGACTACCTCAAACTTGCCCTGGCCTTGTCCCCTGGTATCCCCACACTAAAATCCATCAAACTCGTAATCGGGGCAGTCGAGTAGATGCACCCTTGAGTAAATTCATGACTCCAAGAAGTCTAACCAATGGTAACAACATTCCCAATAGTTTTACTATTAAGGCTTTGTGCAAGCACATAGTGCAACCTATATACAATATGACAGTGTTTCATTTAAGGGTCTACTTACAACAAAAAAACATTAAAGTGGAAGAATCAGGCCCACTGCAGTGTTCCGGCTGGGATTAAGGCAATGCTTTTGCTGCATGACCTCCAGTGGTGTGGAATTCCACACTCTCAATTTTACTTAACAGAGGGCCTTCCATTTGATCCACAGGCCTAGTGGTGATGGACAGCCACACTAGGGCGCCTTAGGCAGTGAGCGAAACATCTCTGGGTTAGTGTACCTTAACCGATCAGCGTAGTGAAAACAAAATACAATGATGAAAGACAAGAAAAGTTTTACATATACTTGTTGGTGAGCTCTGGCCATGTGAGGGCTCCAGGTCAACTAGGTATACGTTTTCCATAGACAATTCCAGAGGTCCTGGGTATCTAAATCTGCTTGGGGAGGCTCCTTAAAGGCAGCAGAGAAGATTCAAAGGGCTCTGGAGTTCTTAGACATGGATTTTTCCATGAAGGGAAATAAAACTGATGCTTAGCAACTGCACATCAGTAATGGCTATGGTTCCAAAATGGCTCCCTGAATCCACCACTGTATGTGCTCTCTTTCCCAGATCTATGCACAAATTGTAAACAATGCCATGACACCTATATTCTAGATTAGCTACAAGACTGGCAATGCGGTATGCCTTTTTTTTTAATTTTCACAATATTTTGTGACTACAAATAAGAGAGTAGACACATAGCAAACTGTGAGTTGATTCACCTTATCCGTTGTGCCTGTGACAGATGCCACACTTATTTTTGACCCTCAAAGAAATAAAGGAGAAGGAACAATTTGCAGAACTAAGCAGCTGCAGGCTGTCCAGTTCCTCCATCCTCCTCATTCAATAATAGGATGATGTAGGACCTGGACAGTAAACAGGCCCTAGTGCCCTGTTTTGAATTACACACCAGCTACATCCCAGTGGAGCCCGCTGATGCGAGTAGATTTATCTGCTCCTATCTTCCTCCACTTAACTTACAGTATTAAGCTTAAAACAAGGCGCAGCATCTAACTGAGGGAAGCAGATTCACAATCACTGCTAAAATATTATAAAACACCACACAATGGAAATAAATGTTTATTGAAACTAAATACACAGCACTTGAGCATGCATGCAAACTTGATCAAAGTGCTGAAAATATACATCATTATACAGCCGCGGCCCGAGCAGGTAAGAGGGGTGGGGCCGGGAGGGCGGGGGGCATTGATTTTCGAGGGACGATGACGAAGGAAAATTAAATAAATAATACTCTTTCCCCCGTGGTCGTCTGTCTAAATCCCCCCCACAGGAGGCCTCACCGCTCTTACCTGCACAGGCCGCTGCTGTCATTATATGAATGCGGTTTAAACCAATTTGATTTGAAGAAAATATAAATCTTGTTGTTTGTAATACGAGCATGAATAAACTACAATGTTAAATACACTAAAATCAGCCTAGAACTGCTGTTAGGCAATTTAAAGGTACATTCAATTTTGGACAGTCGCTAGATAACGTAAACTGTAAATTCACAACATTACCACCACCAAATTAAACCCTTGTGGGGAAAGGAGCTAGAAAGGGGCAGGCACATTACCACAATAAAAATAAAGCTCCAGCTGGCTTTGTCGACATTAACTGTCTCTTGACAAATTATAAAATGCATCCAAAGTGTTCACTTCTCCTCGCTTTATATTGCAAAACAGAAATCGGCTGCCGCACAGGCACCACAAGATATGTAACAAAAGGTAGCAAACAGCACTACCCGTACCCTGGCTAATACACTTTTATATTTTTAGATGAGAAATACTCCTGAGCTTCCTCTATGTTAAAAAACAGATATGTGTTTCACCCCTGCAGATCCTCAGCCTGGCCAGGAACCACAGTCAGGGATTCTTCCCAAATCACCTCTTCCTTGGGGACCTGTAGGACCCTTCTTCGCTGTAAGATCGCCAAGTTCAAATCAGGAAATATGTGAACTCTGGGTCTATTCACTGCGATATTTCCCTTCTGACGTGCGACTCTGGTTGCAGGGTCATACTCCATGGGATCCACTAACTTTTGCATCACAATGCCGCTACCTACTTCCCCGCCTGGGAAGCCTCTTGTCAGAAGCCAGTAGCTTACATAACATGCACTAGATCTACCATATCAAAACTCAGAATCTAAAAGTGGGAATTTGTTTCTGAAAATCAAATAACTAATAACCCCCACACTATGGGAGACACCTCCCTGGTTTGGGTGGGAGGCGGTTTTCTTGTTTCTGTGTGCGACTGCCAGGTTTTTCTTGGCGGCGATGGACAGAAAAAAAAGATATTAGACTGTCCTCTGTAAATAGGATTGTGCCTCATAAGCCGTTCTAATTGTCAAATGGCCTGTCCGATCTCCTTAATCCAGTGGTTCCTCCTCTGTTGGGCTGCTAGTGCTAGTTTTCCACTGGTGGAGCCAGCAGATGCACTCCTGTCAGAAAAATGATGGTCCGGGATAGAGCAGCAGACAAATGGTAAGGCAGGCACGGTCAGCACCCTGTCCACCTAACTTTAAATCTTCAGGCCCATATTGTGATCCAGCTAGTGGCTGTCCCTTATGGCACTGCTTTTCACTTGTGTAATGTGTTGACTCTCATAAGCAAGATTAAGCACATGCACATTTAAATGAGGTGACAATATTTAACAATGACTTCCCACAACGACAGAGATACTAATGCCATTGCTCAAACCAATAGTTGCAAAATAAACAGCACCACAGAGTCTTGGGGACTACAATGCACACGCCTCAGTCTGGCTCTCTTACATCCACACACACTGCACTGCCAGCTGCACAAATAGATCTCTCTAGGCCCTCTATAAACATTGCAGCTGACACATAAGATCCCATCAGCACGGCAAAGAACAGAACATAAAAAAGCAAACTGATATATATTCAAATGTGAAGGAAGTCTGCAAGAAAGATCCTATAAAAAAAGCACCAAGTATTATCACTTTAACATTGTAAGTATTGCATACAAAAACCCTAGCGTGCAAAGTGCTATTGGCCAATAAAAGGACAGTCTGAATGTGTCACACGTGGAATATGGCCCCCACGAGCAGTTCTTTTGTTTACATGCTGTTTGAAATAGACTCACAGATGCTGAATGAATAAATGATCTAATTTGCAAGTGCAACCCGAGCTGGCATCCAGGGACTAGGAGTAAGGCTGTAAGTGGGGAACAGAGAGGGAAAACTAGCAGAATTGTCATGTTGTAAGTTTCTTTGAGAAAATGGACTCCAACAATGTGTGCCGTAAGTTGAGTGGTAGAACATTCCAAAGCCAGTGCCTGGAAATAAAATAAAAATACGACCTCCAAATTGGGAGTACTTGAATGTCAGAATGCAGATTGAGTTGAAACTCACTGGATTCAAAGAGCAAGAAAGGTGAAGCGGTTGAATGAGCTTTTGAATATAGGTTGGGTCTTTATTTGAGAGAACATTAAACACCATACTAAGGGCTTTAAAAAAGGACCGCTTGTCCATTGGAAGGAGATAGTTTGCTGGAAATGTAGGTTGACAGTCAGCCATGCAGCAGCACTTTGACCAACTTGAAGCTAATAGAACAGGTACTCTGGAAGGTCAAGGTACAAGGAGTTGCCATAACATAGCCTGGATATGATTAAAGCATGAGAATTGAGCAATGGTCTTTCGAGTGGAAAATGAGAAAAGAGTTGGAACTTCGTAAGAATTCTAAGAAAAGAGAAGCAGGGCTGCTACTGTAGCTACCTGGGAAGCAAACAAAAGATTTTGCTCTCAAATCTGAGCCCAGCCAAAGCAGGCCAGACTCTCTCCTTGATAAGTAAAGCTTTCATACACCTGGTGTCGACAGCAAAAGCAGAGATTTAGAAACTAAACATGAGGAAAATGTAATTTACCCATTAACTTAAATTTGAGCCACGGATGTGGTAAGAGGCAGAAAGGGACCATTTTCGCTTGAAGACAGGGAAGTTGGGAGTGTAGACACCCAACACAATGATACTCATTTTATCGCCCTCAGAAAGAGTGGGAGCGTTGGGATTTGAACCTGTGACTATGAGGTCAAACACAGGCCCCCTACATGGAACAAATTAGTCCACTAAACCACCAGACCCATATAAAATTAAGTACAAGAACATTCAATAAAAGATGGTTTTAAAATCAGAATTCGGCGATCGGACGTCATGGGATGCCCCTATTGACTACATTGGAATGCACAAGAAATTAAAATATGCACTTGCTGTGACCACAAGCCGTTGTTGAAAAAAGAAATGATATACTACCAAAGAAACATAAGCAATCATGTACATGATGGAAAATCACAGCCACACTTCAGTGGAGTGGCTTTGGAGTTTTCAGGAAGGAAGGTTGTCAAACAAGTAATGTGGGTGAAAAGTGAAACTCAAAAAGCTTACCCCTTATTGTGCTCCGAGAGCATCCAGCATGTGAACATGCCCCCATGTCCCTTCAGACTGTCTCTACCTTAAGCTGATCCTTAAACTGTCCGAATCAGCACTTAGGGACTGTTGGCGAGGCTTCAGATACCTTCATTTTGCCCTCGAGGGAGACCAATACTTTCTTGCTTTACCCCAAGATACCACACTCCTATACATCTATTAGAGACCCTCTCTGTGCCCTCCGATGCCTACAGTAGATATTAATAAGAACCTTGTTCTACCCTCGGGACCTTCAGCAGGACTTGGGAGCTCACCTGCAAATACAACCCGCTGCCCTTCACTGAGAATCATCCAGAGATCCGGTCCTCAACTGGCCAAAAATGTCCTGGCCTTCAATGACTTTGGGGATGGGGCGAATGGCCAATGTCGGTTCCCTTCTGCCTAGTAGTCTGTCTCTTGGCATTAAGATGAGTGAATAACATAAAAGCAATATGAATCATATAAAACTGCATTGACTGAAACACATGGCTATGTGGCGGTAATAGAGAACTAAAGATGTGAAAATGCAAACTGAAAACAATAGAACAACTGACAATGTAAGCAATGGGGGCATGAATGTAACAGATGTGCAGGAAACATTTCAATTGTATACTTGAATAAAATGATTATAGCACTCATCAGCTTTGCCTTTTCTCAGAATTTGGCAGGCATGTCCGTCCCCATCTGTCAATCTCGGAGCAGAAGCCGAGTGTGAGCACTTTGTTGGTTATCTGCAGGCACTGTTGTTTAATAAGAAATGGTGTAAATCTGAAGATGTACTGAGGATTAGTTAGTGGTGGCACCAATTTAAAGATACACCAACTTAAAGATACACCTATGAGTATTGAGAGATGGGGCAGTCTGAGCATGCACTAATGTTATGGTGCGAATCTGGGCCAGGACCAAGATATCTGATTGCAAATCTGAACATGCATTCAAGAATCATGATTATTGGTACAAATCTGCACGTCTACTAAACATTATTGAATAATGGGGCAAATTCAAACATTCATAATGGTGGTAATTATTGAAATATCTTCACATTTTCCCCAAGGTGGTGCCCATTCCTATGTAATGCTTGCAACAGCATGGCTGGGGCAATCCTTGTCTTCTACTCTGCATGGTTGCCACCATGGTATCCACCCTGGTGTAATGTTTGCACGAACATAAATGTAGTAATTGTGTATATATTGTAGGCATTCGTGGCACAATGGTGCTTAACCCTGCTGTAATATATGCAGTAGCAAAAAATTGGTTATAACTAGCCTTTTTATGACACTTTATCCTGAGGAAACAGCCTCTAAGCCTGGTGTAACTTGCCCGCACCCAAGCAAATTCGCTTTCTTATGCATGCATCCATTTACCTGTTCCTCCATCCACTCACTCACTGATTAAAGTAGGAATGTACTCATGCATTCAATCATTCACCAATCCAGTCACGCACCTTTGAACCATTGAGTCACTCTCACATTGACAACTCACCAGTTCACACAACGCACCATCACTTGTAAAATAGCCAGACCTATTGGCCTTCTAAATGCTTATTATTAGACCACTAAATTATAACAATATTTTGCATTCACGTTCTCTCTCAGACTTCGTTTATCCCTTACCATGAATGTTTTTTTTAAATGGGTAAATTTAAATCTGTACAATTTGTATTTATCATTCATGTAGCTAAAGCCTTTGTAAGCTATTTATGACCTGTTGTCACCTTGGAAAGCGCCATGACACTGTCAGGTCTTATACCCGCTATGCCAAACCTAAACTAAGAAAGTATAAATTAAAATACAATTTTGGTAGAGAAATCAAACTGGTAATTCAGATGCACCAGTGATGTGTGAAAGGGAGACAGAGAAACTCATTTAGGGGTAGCCCAGAAATCGGTGGGGCTGTCACCCCAACAAATCTACACCATGGAGATGCGGGAACCCATGCGTGACAATGGTGGATACCCCCCTGGCAGCCAATCAGTGGTGGCCCTTTTACAATTCACAGTATGAATCAGACTGGAGATTTCTGCACTGTACGAAGTTTCTTTCCAGCTGTTCTTGAGAACGTCTCATTCATGGTGTCGCACATGAGACATTACATGTCACACAAAGAGAAGCGGGAGAGCATGTGGAGTAACAGCATGAGCTGTCGACTACGGACCCGGTGGGAACCAGGCTCGACTCTCGGCGTCAACATCCTTTGATTCTGGGGAAATCGCTTGTTATGTTATGTTAAATTATTTTTATAAGGCGCACAGCTACCCAAAAAGGGTTTCTCAGTGCCGCCAGCCTGAAGAGTGGAAGAGAGAGTGATAGTGTTATTGGTTTAACAGCCATGTCATTAAACCTTTGCGAAAGCTTTCAAAGCTTGTTTCGTGGCGAAGGGGTGCGGGAAGAGTGTTCCACAAGGTAGGCCCAAGAAAGGCAAACGAGCGTCCGCCCATCCTTGAAAGTCTAATCCTGGGGACCAGACATTTTTCTTGGGTTGTGGAGCGCAGCAGGCCTGACGGTTGGTAAGGCTGTGCTAAGGCTTGCAGATAATGGGGCGCAGTGCTGAACTTGATCTTAAATAGAAAGCTCAAGGCTTTGAACTTAACACAGCTTTCCACTTTCAAACAGTGAAAATCGCGTAGATAGCTAGAGATGGAAGTAGCTTTGGGAATTCAACATATTAGTCTGGCTGCAGCATGCTGCACCATCCGTAGCTTCCATAAAACATCCTTGTTAGCCCCTAAATAGAGGATGTTACCATAGTCTATTCTTGAGGTCACAATTGCCTGGATCACGGTTCTTTGGGTGGAGCGAGGAAGCATCCAAACAACTTTTTTCAGCCATTTTAATACAGTGAAGCAGGTGGCCGTCACCTTTACTGCTTGCTGTCTCATAGGTAGCTGATCATCAATAATCAATCAATCAATCATAACATTTGTATAGCGCACTACTCACCTGTGAGGGTCTCAAGGCGCTGGGGGGGTGCTGCTACTGCTCGAATAGCCAGGTCTTGAGTAGCTTCCTGAAGGTGAGTAGGTCCTGGGTCTGCCGTAGGAGGATGGGGAGGGTGTTACAGGTTTTGGCAGCGAGGTGGGAGAACGGTCTGCCGCCGGTGGTTGCTCTTCAGATGCAGGGGACGGTGGCGAGGTCGAGGTCGGCAGAGCTGAGCTGGCGGGTCGTGGTGTAGAAGGTGAGTCGTCTGTTTAGGTATGTCGGTCCGGTGTTGTGGAGTGCTTTGTGTGCGTGGGTAAGGAGCTTGAAGGTGATCCTCTTGTTGACGGGAAGCCAGTGCAGGTCTTTTAGGAGGGGCGTGATGTGGCTGTGGCAAGGGATGTCGAGGATCAAGCGTGCGGAGGCGTTCTGTATGCGCTGTAGTCGTTTCAGGAGTTTGCCCGAGGCTCCTGCGTAGAGGGCGTTACCGTAGTCCAGTCTGCTGCTGACGAGGGCCTGGGTGACCGTTCTTATTGTTTCAGTGGGGATCCACCTGTGTGATCTTGCGGAGCATGCGGAGGGTGTTGAAGCAGGAGGACGCGACGGCATTGACTTGCTTGGTCATGGAGAGTGTTCAGTCCAGGATGAACCCTAGGTTGCGTGCGTGGTCGGTGGATGTTGGTGCTGCTCCCAGTGTGGTCGGCCACCAGGAGTCGTCCCAAGCCGAGGGTGTGGAGCTGAGGATGAGGACTTCCGTCTTGTCTGAGTTCAGCTTCAGGCAGCTGATCTTCATCCACTCGGCAACAGCTTTCATTCCTTCGTGGAGGTTGGTTTTGGTGGTGAGGGGGTCCTTGGTGAGGGACAGGATCAGCTGGGTGTGGTGGGTGTAGGAGATGATGTTAAGGTTGTGCCGTCGGGGGACGTGAGCGAGTGGTGCCATGTAGGTGCTGAACAATGTCAGGCTGAGGGATGATTCTTGGGGTACACCGCAGATGATCTCGTGGCTTTGGATCGGAAAAGGGGGAGGCGGACGCTCTGGGTTCTGCCGGAGAGGAAGGAGGTGGTCCAGTCCAGTGCTTTGTCTCAGATCCCAGAGTTGTAGAGGCGTGTGCGTAGGGTGCGGTGGCAGACCGTGTCAAAGGCAGCTGACAGGTCCAGGAGAATGAGAGCTGCAGTTTCGTCGATGTCCAGTAGGATCCTGGGTCATCAGTGGCAGCGATGAGGGTAGTTTCGGTGCTGTGGTTGCTGAGGAACCCGGACTGGGACGAATCCAGGATGCTGTTCTCCTCGAGGTAGCGGATAAGTTGTCTGTTGACGGTCTTCTCGATGAATAAAGCCCAGATTACGGACTTGTTGGGTGGGCAGGGGTGGGCGTCCCTTTCGGTAGGCCAATGCTGGGTGTCGAATCCTGGCTCAAGGAAGACAGACACGATTGTATAATTTATAAGGATCTTTATTCCTTGCATCCTTCTCTGTACATGTCCCTATTCTATCTTCCCTTTTCCTTCCTACACTCCTCCTCTTCCCCTGGTCCCCATCAGACTCCAATTAATGTGACTCCGCCCACCCAACTACTAGACTGCTGACTACATAACATCTCCCCCTTTCTTAACAAGACAACGAAAACAGTAAACTGGTTCAAATTTCTTCAATGAGTCTTTTTGGTCGTTGGATATCTCGGCAAGGCCGCATAGACATGGTTCCAATTTCAGTCATAGCTTCCACCGGGTCTTTTATCTGACTCCCTCTCTCTGGGTCAGATTGGTCATGTCCTCCAGGGGCGGACACTCCAGTCATTTTTGTCAAGGCTTCTCTCATGTCCGGAGGGCATTTCTTGAAGTGTGACACGTTCCTAGTGAATCACCGTTGATCAGACTCCGCTGTTATCATGGTGCCCTTCTGCTGGGTGACTAGCAAGGGTTCAGCTCGAAAACGACAGTCAGTCTTTCTTTGTTGGTCCTGTTTGACAATGACGCAATCTCCTTCACGCAAAGACGGTGATCTCGCTCTTCTCTTTGCGTCTGCGTATGATTTCATCTTGTCCTTGTTGCGGCTGTCAGTCGCCATCACCTCTTGATGACTGCGGAGGGGCGACACAGCTTGCAGAGCTCCCTTTCACGTCGGAATGCGATTCTTTATGGGACGCCCTAGCATTAGGGTTGCAGGACACTTCCCAGTGGTCGCGTGAGGGGTTGTTCTGTATGCTCTCAGGACTTCATTTAGGGCTGCTTGCAGATCCCTTTTTTCAGCAGTGGCTTGTTGAAACGTCTTTTTAAGTGTGGCCATAAATCTTTCAATGGTGCCGTTTGCCTGCGGCCATAGAGGCGTAACTCTCCTATGTTTAAAATCCAGGTGCTTTGCAAAGGCACTGAACTCGTGTCCATTGAAAGGAGGTCCGTTGTCTGTTTTCAACTCTTTGGGAACACCCCATGCTGCAAACACTTCATCCAACATTCTGAGAGTACTGGAGGCACTTGTGGATGACACGAATTGCGCAATGGGGAATCGTGAGTACTCATCAATGATGGCAACAACATATTTTCCAGATTGTAGCGGTCCGTAGAAATCCATGGCGAGCTCTTGCCACACTCTGCTGGGTAGGGTGGTCATTTGCAATGGAGCAGGAGGATCCCCCCGGTTGACCAGCTGGCACGGATGGCAATCTTCCAGGGTTGACTCCACCATTTGGTCGAGAAGAGGAAACCACACCCTTTCCCGGAGAGCTCGTTTTGTTGACACTACTCCTCTGTGGCCTTCATGAGCAAGATTGATGACACCTTGCCGTAGTAGTCTGGGAACAATAATCCGCTGACCTCGCAGTATCAACCCATCAGTGGTGGCAGACAGTTCGTCACAGATGTGTCGGAATGCTTGCATTTCCTGCTTGACAGTCGGATCACTGGCGTCTTCTTCACATTCGTGTCTCCACCGGTTGGTCTGGATCCGACGTAGCACCTTCTGTAAGGTGACATCTTGTGCAGTGGCATCTCGGATGGCCTCCATGGGAATGGCAGGTGGCAGTGCTTGATCAGTCACGAAGTGAATATACTCCTCTGCAATGGAGGGCTTGGATTCAGACGATGCGTGCGGGTGTCGTGACATGTAGTCTGCCGGGTTCTCAGACTTCCCGGGTTTGTGGACGATTGTGAAAGTATATTCTTGTAGTCTCAGACCCCATCTTTCAATCCTCGGTGGCATCTTGGATCTCGGGTTGCCATAAATAGTGACCAGCGCCTGGTGATCAGTGATTAGGGTAAAGTGCTTGCCATAAATAAAGACATGAAAATGTTCACACGCCCATACCACCGCAAGACTCTCCTTTTCAGGTTGCGAATATCGTTTCTCAGGATCAGAAAGACTGCGACTGGCATAGGCAACGATGCGTCTCTGATCAGAGTCATTGTCGTATTGCGCCAGAATCGCCCCCAACCTCACAGGGCTGGCATCCACTGTGATCTCCGTCTTCCGGCGAGGACTAAAGTATGAGAGGTTATCAGCAGACTCTACTGCCAGCTTGATCTCCCTGAACGCCTGTTCACACTGGGAGGATCAGGTGAACGGTTGACCTTGTTTTGTGGTCGCATAGTCCCTGATGTAGCGAGCACAGTAACTGGCCATGCCCAGAAATGACCTCAATTCGCCAAAGTCTTGTGGGCTCTTGGTCTCATTCAGAGTAGTTACCTTTTCCGGATCGGGTTTCATTCCAGCACCCGAGAAGATGTGACCGAAAAACTTTAAGGTGGACTGGTGGAACACACACTTGTCTTTGTTCAATGTCAAATTGGCTTCTAGCAGGGCATGGTAAACACGCTCAAGAGCCTTGTCATGCTCACGAACGTCCGATCCATACACAAGGATATCATCACTGTAGTTCAACGTGTTAGGGATGTGATGAATGACCTGTCGAATTGCCTCCTGAAAGATTTCTGCAGCCGAGGAGACACCAAAGCTCAGCCGCTTGTATCTGAATAGTCCAAGGTGGGTTGAAAATGTTGTGATGTAGCGAGACTTGACATCCAGCTCCAACTGGTGGTAGCCTTTATTTAAGTCCAGCTTTGAGAACACCCTCGCTCTATTTAGTGCAGAAATCATATCGCTGAGATGTGGCCCAGGGTGGCGCTCCCTTTCTATGGCCGTGTTGGGTAGTCGCATGTCGACACACAGCCTCACTTTGCCAGGGGTGCCCTTCTTTGGTACAATGACTGCCGGCGACACCCATGGAGTCGGACCATCAGTCCTTTCGATGATGTCTGCTGAAAGAAGTTCTTGGAGTTCATCCTCGACAGCCTGTTGGAGATGGAATGGTACGCGTCGAGGGTGTTGTGCTACAGGTCTGATCTGTTCATTAATGTGAAGACGGATTTGGCAACCCTTCATTTTCCCTAATCCCTGAAATAGTCTGGGAAACTTACTGATGATGTCCGGGTCATCACTGACCTTAAAGAGAAGCTCAACAAGTCGGAGGCGCTCCGCAGTCGGTAGACTGAGTAGGCAGTCTGCTTCCGGACCTTTGATGACATGTATGAACGCTGGTATGGACACAGTTTTGTGCCTGAGTGCTGTTGGAAATTTTCCCAAGCAAGGGAGTGGCTTTTTGGACATCCAGGTGAACACTCGGACGTGTGCGGGAGTCAATGGTGGCTGAGGTTTCATTCTCTCATATTCCGTGACCGAAATGTAGTTTAGCGAAGCTCCGCTGTCCAGCACAAACCTGGTATCGTGGTTTCCCACACTTATGTCCAGACGTGGATATTTCTTGAGCTGGTCGGGATCTGCAATCATATTCACATATTCCACTGTGTATTCAGAATCTATGGATGATGATCTAGAGTCTCGGGAGGGTGACCTCCGCTCCCATTGAGATCTTCGTGACTCCCGGCTGGAGTGGGACGAGCCTGAAGACATCGTAGACTTGTCCTGGACTGCTCTTATGTGATGTTTTCTGGTATCAGAGCGAGATGACCTCATCATTCCGCTCCGCCTCTCCTTTTGATAGTCCCCACACATCACTTCGAAATGGTTCGTCCGCCCGCATTTTCTACAACGCTGGCCCATGGCAGGGCAGGCGTCGACGTGTGGATAGTCATATCCGCATCTATAGCACCTTTTTGTCCTCTCCGGCCTCCTATCCCTTCGACCAGGGTCTTGCCTCCTGTGCTCAGTGTGTCGTTGACGGGATGATGGCCTGGGTCTCCATTGTTTTTCCTTCGAGTTTCGACGACTGCGGTTGCTGGCTTGTATTCGACACGCTTGTTCACGGCTTACGTTGCGTCCAGTTTCAATGGTTGTAGCGTGTTCTTCCGCCTGGTCGTAGACGCGAGTCATTTCTTCAATGTCATCTAGTTCATGAGGTTTCCTTAGCAGCCGTCTACGGAGATTTTCCGAGTGGCATCCATCTATGATTTGTGATTTAATGGCAGCATCTGTCGAAAAGGTGTCAAATTCACAGTGTCTCGCTAAACGCCGCAGCTTGGTGATGAATGTACCCATCGCTTCATCTTTTCCTTGACGCGCTTGATGAAATGCATGCCTTTCATAGTCCACATTCCTTTTGTGGAGGAATTTTTTGTTTAGGGCCTCACGCACCTTGTCATATGTTCCTACATCTGCAGGGGGAAAGTCTTTGATTATCTTACTGATCTCTTGGCCCGCTAAATTGCGGAGGGCAATCAACTTTTCTTCATCAATGGTTATCTTTTTTTTTTTTTTTTTTTTAAACCTTTATTTGTACAAAAGGATATACAAGTCTGGACCTACAACCAAACTGGCCGGTCACAATACGAGAAGCAGTCAAAAAATTCGGAGTGAACAGTACAGAATCAATCATTAAGGAGCAGGAGCAACACAATACTAAAAGGGGGGGAGGACAAAGGATCAAGACGGCCAGCAAACAGGAGCAGAGAAGGTTAATTTTATAATATGGCGATAAGGAGTATGACAGGCTCAGTGACAACATAGAAGAGTCCGGAACCCCAAAACAAACCATTGGCAACAAAAAAGGGGGGTAGAGGGCTGCAATGCAGGTGTGGCAGCAGTGTATACATCGGCAAAATCAATATGCAATTACTATCAACTGTGCATACCCACCACCCAGTAGCACATCTGAAACAGGACGAAGGGGCCGGATTAGCGACATCACCAAGACTAACCCGTCATACGGACCTTGGGTGAAAAGGAAGGGGGGGGGAAGGAGGTGGGGGAGGGGGGGAGAGAAGAAAGAGGGAAAAAGAGAGGGAAAGGAAAACACAGACTAAAAGAGACGAATGCCACGCCGAAACAGGCGTCCCGTAGCGAGGAGCACAGGAGAGAGCAGGAGTATTAGCAACGAGGAGGGTATGGGAGTCGCGATGGAAAACAGCAGAACTATAAGAAAAAGAACAGCGACGTTACAAACCCTACCCCAAACATACCACGGAAGGCAAGGACAGACGCGGCACTCCAAGAAAGAGACACAAAAGGGCCATAGAACTGAGGAAAATAAAACATCAAATAAGACCCAACCCACCCAACCCACCCTGCACCCCTGCAGAAGGCTACGGCCTACCCTCCAAACAGCGTGCCTGTCGCCCTAAACCAGAACCCGAAATGTAGTAGAGAGAAGAGAGAAAGGGAATAATGAGACAAAAAGAAGGACAGGAAAAAACAAAGGAAATAAATGGGAGGGAGGAGCGAGAGGGCAGAAACAATTACGGTCGGCCACAGCCCTCCGCCCAACCATACAATCATATTACATATGAACCAGAACGACACAATTCCGAGCGCCATAAAACCTACAGGGGGGGTCTCCCACAGCGCTATTAGTATAATCAACTGCGCCATGAATTCGTACACCAATAATCCACCGGAAATCGTGCATCTCACCCCAATCCTTTCCTAACCACAATTCCCACCCACCACATGACAGTGTGAAGTGAGCAACACGATGCAAGGCAAGCACACAATTGAAAGAAATTACGAGAAAGTCGTAGACCAGGGAGGTCAATCAATCTACAAGGGAACAAAAATCCAAGTAGGTAGTTCAAATGTCTCAGCAATAGCAACACGGGGAGTAAAAGACAGGAGGTCAGTCTCGCAGTTTGGAAATGCGGGGGTGTCCCAGCAAAATAGAAATAGGAGCTCGTCAATGCAGATACAGGCAGCAGTCCACCATTTTTCTCAGGCACCCGGGGAGGATCAGGCCCCCGCACGATATCCAAGTCCCCAGACTCCGAGCATCGAAGAGCAGGAGGTACCAAAGCCACTGGCCTACAAACCAGTCGATGAACAGCGGTAGCAACCCTCGTAGCAACCGAGGGGGGCGAGGCGGCGGCATCACTGGGACAAGAGGGGAGCATGAAGAAGCATCCACCCAAGATGGCGGCGGATCGCAACGAGTTTCCAGGGGCACCGGGGGTCAAGGACGCGTGCAAGGATCGCAAGGCATCAAGAACATCTCCAATCGTAGGCTCACGCACACAAGTCCAGGCCCCCGTGCAGTCCAGTAACCTAAGTCCGCCATCGCGAGGAGAGTCACATCCCAGATCGTTGTCAGCCATTTTGTAAAGTCCGCCTCCTCACCAACCTCCGCGACCCTCGGGACAGATCACAAATGCAGGACTTTACAGATCTCCGGGGGATCTCAGCAATGGCGGCCTCGGTGCAAAAAGGAGAACCGCCCAATGCGGGGTCCGCCTGTATTATCGCCGGCGCTCCACACGAGTAGAGTCCGAGCGCAGGGGTCCAGGGTCGCCGGGCGGAGCAGCGGCGGGGGGACCCCTTCACATGATCAGTCTCCGGAGCAGCGCACCCCGCACCAGCATCACGGCCACCAAGGCAGGCCCGGGTCAGGATCACCGGGATGTTCGCACAGCGGCTCTCACCAGTGGCTCACTCTCTCAGCCGGGGCCGACAGTCACAGCAGCACCAGGCCGGATCCCATGGGCGAGGCCCCGGTCCCAGCTCCACAGAGGCCCCAGTCCCTTCGGGGGCACAACTTCGGAACCGCGGCACGGCGGGGCTTCCAGGTCAAACGGTGAGTTAGAGCGAAATGTTGCGTTCCTATTTCTTAGGAAATGTGTCGTCTCTGGGCAGGATATGCAGCAGGATATACGAGTCAGGCCGGAGGGCTGACGGAGCCGAGCTAAAAGGCGACCATTACGCTCGCGAGCTTGGCTCCTCCCCATCAATGGTTATCTTGGACCCCTTAATGTAATCTTCGAAGTCCTCAAGCCACTCTTGCCATCTGGGGCCCATGCTCCCTCATGTGGTCAGTGTTAAGGGTTCCGGGGGCCGCAGGTGCGACACCCCTGGGATGATTGGTTTGACTTCATTTAGTTGAGGGGAGGTGTTTGGGGTCACCATTGTGGTAGCTCGTCCTGTTCACTCTTCTTTGACTCTGGTTAACGTATTGTTTCTTCTTCGCAGGCGTTCAGGTTGATTGATGGCGTCTTTGTTCGTCGTAGCTTATGCTTGTTTGTTATTTCTGTCTTGCATTAACTCGGGCTTGTTTGTACTGTTACATTTGCTTGTGCTTGTTTAACATCAGTGTCTTGCATTAACTCGTGCTTGTTTGAACTGTTACATTTGCTTGTGCTTGTTTAACATCAGTGTCTTGCATGAACTCGTGCTTGTTTGAACTGTTACATTTGCTTGTGCTTGTTTAACATCAGTGTCTGGCATTAACTTTTCGTTTTCAGCAGTCTCTGTGTGTCACTGCTTGTTTTCCAACTGACACGCCTGACTTTAAAATGGCCGCTCTCAGACTGCACAGGGGTGTCCCTTTCAGCAGCCTGACTTCAAGATGGCCGCCCCCTTGAAGCTCCCAGTCACCACGAGGATCGAAGCTGCATTCACTCCTCAGGCTCTCGGGGTTCATGCGGCACTCACAGGCGGCTTTCCTGGCAGGCAGCAGGTCTCCCTTGGTCTCCTTCGTGCCTCTCGTCTTCATGCACCTACAGGTGAGCTCGGGATCAGCTCCCGATCGTTAGCGTGCCAACCCCCACGCATCGGGGGTGAGCTCCGACGCTCAGTACTCTCGGCACGGGGTATTAGACTTCCCCACACGTTCCCGCGGCTCTCCACACCGCTCCAGACAGTTGTGGCCTCCAGGACTCTTCAGGAAGTTTGGGGTGGGCTCCCGACTTCCTCGTTGGTCCCGCCCGACCCCCGAACTCGCACTCACTTTTGGGCGCGAAACGGCGCAGGGTTCAAAATTTTCTTTGGCGCTCGACCGCGCTCCCTTCACGTGGCTCCACGCGATCACTGCAACGCGGAGAGGGGACATTCGCTGCTGGCCTCTTCTTTGGACGGCAACTTCTTTGGGGCACACTCACGTCGCGACTGCGACGGTTCCTCACCAGTGTCTCCGGGACAAGACGTTGTTCTCAGGGTTACCGAGAGAGCAAGCTGCTCATCCCACCCTCGTCGCCAATTGTCGTGTCCTGGCTCAAGGAAGACAGACACGATTGTATAATTTATAATCTGGGTGTCGTCCGCGTATGAGAAAAAGGACAACCCTGCCTCCTCTGCAATGGTCGCCAATTTTTTGACATAGATATTGAAAAGCAGCGGGCTGAGAATAGAACCCTGAGGTACTCCATATGGGGAAAAGTGAGATTATGAGTTGGCAGCAGAAGAAAACATTTGAAATTTGCAATGTCTTTCTAGAGTTTTGCATTTAGTTTTTTCTTTTTTTAATTGTTCTGTAAACCAATGGGCAGGGGCGTGATGATTATATGTCTTTTTAGTTGAAATAGGAAGACAATTGTCAATTGCTTTCAAAATCCAGTTATGGATTCTATCTGAGGAGGATGTTGAAACTTGAGGAATAGAGGGGGCACTAGCGGAAAGGAGCTTATTGAAAGATTTCATATCCAATTTGCTCCAGTACCTAGATTACTGCTGTGCACCAGGCGTAGTTATGGTCAGATAAGCTGGAACAGTACAATACAATTTGACTGCATAGTGATCTGACCAGCATAGAGGGAGAGATGGTAGACATCGGATATCAGACAGGTGGAAAATTTAGGATCCAATAGATGGCCGGCCATATGTGTAGGACCCGTATTACAAAGCAGCAGAATCATTGCTGCAAAGTCGGCAATCAGTGTGCTACTGATGGAGCATGTAGGGTTATCCAAGTGAATGTTAAGGTCACCCAGGAGTTTGTCACCTGAAGAAGATGAGGGGAGATTAACTCTGGAAATGAGGCAGCCCAGGGGAGCGGTAGACAAGAATACCAGATACGGTAAAGTTAGGGGTCAATACAACTTTGAATAGGCCTGCCTCACATGCCATAAGAGGAAATACCTCTAGTTTACATGAATAGGATTTTTTTAAAAATAATGTCAATACCACCCCCAGCCTTGTGTTCTCTATTTATCCTAACAATATCATATTTAGAGGGTAAAGCAGAGGCCACATCCGGGCCCGAGCTCGTATGCAGCCATGTTTCGGTTAGGGAGATGGCATCAGGCTTTTCACTACCTAGTAGGTCGAAGATGTCTGTTTAATGTTTGGGGCGGGAACGACAATTAATGTTCCAAAAGGAAAAAGTCGTACTAGTGGACCCACAACGTGGTGAGGAACATTTATCCTGTGGGGGAGAAATGTTGGTAATAAGTGAGTTGCTCAGCTCTCTTGGAGGTGATTTGTTAAACTTAAAACTGCAGCAAGGACATTTAGTAGCAGCATCCAGTGGATCGAGGCACTTGCACTCAGACTGAGGCATACAGCGATAATTCAGCTGCTGTGCAAAGGATCTTATAGGGAAAGGGTGTTTTAATGATTTTTGGCCAGGGGTTGTGGCAGACGGGCTTGCCTTTGGTGCGCCAAAGACGCGCCCGCTGCGCGTTCTGCAGGGCATCTGGTTTTATCGTGGGGTAGGGGCTGCTAGAACGCCAACCTCCTCGCGACCGAAAGTAGCCTAAATCCCTCCATATCAATCGGGATAAACCCGCAGTGGACCGGGGACCGGCAATGTGTAAAGTAAGTGCGATTTAAAAAATAGTTAAAAGCAAATTGAAGAGCACTCAAATAAAAGCAAAAGTACACAAGTTTGGCTCAAAAGTAATTCGGCAGGTTCTGACCAAATTCAGGCTGTCAGGAGCAGCGAGTTTACCTCCCTTGCACGCGTCCGCTGCACGTTCTGCAGGGGATCTGGTTTTATCACTGGAGGTAGGGGCCACTAGAATGCCAACCTCCTCGCGACTGGAAGTAGTCTGAATCCCTCCACGTCAATCGGGATAAACCTGCGGTGGACCGGGGACCGGCAAGGTGTAAAGTAAGTGCGATTTAAAAACTAGTTAAAAGCAAATTTAAGAGCACCCAAATAAAAGCAAAAATGCACAAGTTTGACGCAAAAGTAATTAGGCAGGTTCTAACCAAATTCAGGCTGTCAGGAGCAGCGAGTTTACCTTTCTCGCGCGCGTCCGCTGGGCGTTCTGCAGGGCATCGGGTTTTATCCACTTAATCTCCCCGTGTCTGCAATTCAGCACCTTGAGACACTCATGGGTGATTTGCCCCGCTTCACAAATCCTGTTTTTTTTTTATAAATAGAAACCTTACACATATGTATACTGAAAAGTTGGCAGCCATGCCTTGAAAAATGTGCGGGAGCTGCGAACAACAAACTCCGTCTCGTCCTTGTCAGCCTGCTGCGGTTGACTGAAGTGACACTGCCTCGAACCATACATTACTTATTCGATGTTGCCTTGTTTCTAAAAACAGATCCTTCTGTTATGCCATGAGCAACATATCGTTGACAACAGCTTTTAAACCCTCACTAAAATACATTTTGCCCGCTAGAAACACTGGGGCATATTAGCAAGAACCTTGTTAAAATTATCGCCGTTTTAGCGGCAGGAAACTGCCACTAAAAGGGCAATAATGGGCTTGCTAATATGCGTTATAGAATTCCAATAGAAGCCCAGGTTAAATGTCCTGCACATCAAACCTGGGCTTCTATTGGAATTCTATAACGCATATTAGCAAGCCCATTTTCGCCATTTTAGCGGCAGTTTCCTTTCGCTAAAACAGCGATCATTTTAACGAGGTTCTTGCTTTTGCTATTATGTCCCAAAGTTCTTCCTCAGGCTACAAAAGAGCCATTTTATATCACTTTTCAGTGTCAAATAGGTCATTGTTTTTTACTTTGAGGAAATCCATTCATGGTCTTTCCGAGTTTTTTTGAAGGTCTGAACATGATGCAGACTCCCTGGAACCTGTTGTGTTGGGCGTGTGGGCAGCACCAACACTTGCCGGGCACAACTGATTATTAGGAGGGACACAGTATTTAATTAAATAACACTGGAGCCAGTGTGCAGGGTAACCTCCTGTGACTCGCCTCCGTCGTCACACTGGCGTGCGTGAGCGCGCCCAGTACTTTTATTAAACATGGGTCACATGACCCTCACTTTCACTGCGTGCCTTCGTCGTCACTAGGCACGACATCTCATTCCTCCCCAACAAAGATAAAAACAAACATAACGACAAAACTTTCCATGAACAATGGGTTGATACTTGTGAAACATAGCTTAAACCCACCCGGGGTACACGCAGCCAATCATATATATATATATATATATATATTTATATATATATATATATATATATAGATAGAACAGTCTTACGTGAGATAGTCCTTCAATCGGCACGATGGTTCGGGATTTCTCCGCAGCTGGTATTGCGACTGACCTCACCCGGAAGATAAAATCACCTTAGGTTCCGAAGAGACTCCACAGCAACAGTCCTCCAACAGGGCTGGAGAGGTCTACACCTCCTCACCACAGGTCTCACTAGGCCATGAAACGTCCAAGCTGCTAGAGTCACCATCAGCCTCAACAGAGACCTGCTCCGCGGATCCACTGAACCGGTCGTCGGCTTCTGGTTGAGCATGCAGGGACGTCAACAGTCCCGGGTGAAACCTTTTAAAATGAGAGACTTTGCAGGCCACCGTTTCCAGCCCTCGAGTGGCAATGACCCTGGTCCCTTTGACGTTGACAACAGTCCAAGGCAGCTGTTCATACGGCAAATTGGAACTTACCAGCAGGGAAGCGATTCTTGAGTGATACCATGTCACCTACTTCAATCCTTCGGAATTGGGCATTCCGTCGCTGACTGACTTGAGCCTAAGCCTTCCCACGCCGAGTATCAATCCTAGAGTCATCAGGGTCTTGCGGCTGCCATTGAAGATGATGAGGTATGGAAGCAGTGACCACTCGGCCCATCAACAAGTGAGCAGGAGCCACTCCAGTAGTGGAGTGGGGAGTTTGGCGGTAGCTGAGGAGGAATGTAAATATGGCCAACTCTACGGACTGCTTCTGGTCATGGGCAATTCTGATCACCTTGTTAAGAGTCCTCATAAACCTTTCTGCTTCGCCGTTGGCTTGCGGCCAGCGTGGAGTGATTTGGCGATGTCGGATAACAAGGGCGGTAAGGTATGTAGCCAGCTCCTGGCCTTGGAAAGGGGGCCATTGTCGGTACGCAGTTCTTGCATCAACCCATGGGCAGCCATGATTTTTTCTATTTTGGGTATCACTTCCACGGCGCTGGGCGATGCCATGATTTCAACCTCCAGATACTTTGAGTGTTCATCAATGGCCACTAGGGTGTGGCGACCGTCAGGCAGATTACCAAAACCCATGCTGACACAGGACCAGGGCAACCTTAGCTGAGGCTCCCCGATGACTGGAGCAGGACGGGTCAGGTCTCCAGAGACTTGACATGACGAACAAGACTGGACAGTGTCCTCCACCAGCTCGTCCATTTACGGAAACCACACCTTGGTGCGAAGTCGGGATTTTGTCGAATCTTCAGTGAACTCGTCCCTCACATGGTACAGACTTTCCATGATTCGTTGCACCGGGAATGTTAGAATTTTCCATTCCTCTTTAGCCTTGTGCCAGTTGCTGTTTTGCAGAGCCACCTTGGCTTTTTGTAAGCAGTCATCATTTGATGTGGCATCAGCCAGATCCCGCATGGACAGGAGAATTGGACATGACCGGGCTGTTACGCACTTAACATATTCTTCGGTGTCCGCAGCGTCTTCCATTTCCTTGTTAGTGGCAGCTCGGGATGTCTAGACAAGTAGTCCGCCGGATTACGGGATCCTGGTTGGTATTCCACCTTACAATTGTAGTCTTGCAGTTGTAGCATCCACTTCTCGATACTTGGCGGAGGCTTCGTGGATGTTCCTGTGAATAGGGCCACAAGGGGCTTGTGATCCGTGGCAACCACAAATGGCTTTCCGTAGACATATAAGTGGAAATGGTGACACCCCCAATGGATGGCGATGACCTCCTTCTCTATTTGAGAGTATCTTTGCTCAGTCTCGGTGAGGGACCGGCTTGCGAACGCCATGTTGGCCCAGTCTTCTTCCTGATGTTGTCTCTGCAGGAACACAGCTCCTAGGCCCATTGGACCCGCATCCACTGCTATCTGGGTCATCTTTTCAGGGTAAAAAAACACCAGGGTTTTCGCCTCCGAGAGGGCGTCTTTGATTTCTTTGAAGGCTTTGTCTTGGATCGGACCCCACTTCCACGAAGCAGAATCCTTGGTCAGCTCTCGTAGTGGCAGCGTTAGAGTGGTGAGGTCTCGAATAAACCTACCACAGTAGTATACCATACCGAGGAAGCTGCGAACTTCCGTCACGCTAGCAAGGGCCGCCGCATCTTTAATGTCCCGTACCTTTTCTGGATCCGAGTTGAATCCTTCTGTGGAGAAAGTGTAACCGAAGAACTGGAGTTTCTTCTTTAGGAATTTGCACTTTTCTCTATGTAACATGAGGCCAACATCTCGCAGGAGTCGGAGCACTTGAGTGAGACAAGTGTTGTGTTCAGGCAGTAACTTAGCGTGTACCATGATGTCATCACTTACGTTGATTACACCAGGGATGTCCGTGATCAGTTCTTGTATGACATTTTGGAACACTTCCGCGGCGCTCGATATACCAAAGCTCAGTCGAGTGTAACGTCGTAGCCCCACATGTGTTGAAAAAGTGGTGATGTTTCGTGATGCTTCATCAAGTACTAGTTGATGGTATCCTGATCGTAAGTCGAGTTTGGAGAACCAACAGGCTCCGGCCATTTCTCCAATGAGATCATCAATTGTCGGAGTGATATGGCGCTCCTGTTTTATCGCAGCATTTGGTAGGCGCATATCGACAGAAATTCTCACCGTGCCAGGATGCTTTGGCTTCCGCGTGACTACTATGGGGGAGATTCACGGAGTGGGACCCGTGACTTTCTCGATGATTCTGGCTGCCTCCAGCTTTTTAAGTTCCTCTTCTACTTGTGGCCGTAAGTGGAAGGCGATCCTCCGATGTCGTAGGGCCACAGGTTGGACCGTCGGGTCGACATGCAGAGGAACTTCTCTTCCCTTGAACATTCCGATGCCCTCAAACACTTCAGAGAACTCATCAAGCAGATGCTGTATGGACTCATGATGCACACTGAAGGCGAAAGTCACGACCTCTAAATCTTCTGCAGCACAACGTCCTAGGAGCATGCCTTGGCCATCTTCGGTGACATATATGTTTGTGTTGAGAGCCCGTCCTCCATGAGCTACAGATGTCTTGAAGCGCCCGAGGATCTTCAGTGGGGTGTCGTGACCATAGGCGAACACCGTGATTGCTGAAGGATACAGCGGGGGTGCGGGGCACAAAGTCCGGTGAAGGGCGGCTGCCATGATGTTGATGCTAGCCCCAGTGTCCACTACTGCCATGACTTCCTGAGACCCCACACAATTGTTGCATTGTGGCAGACGTCGCACTTTGTGTGTGGCGGCACCAATCGTGTGCACCTTGTGAACTACCCGCTCTTCCTCTTCATCGTCATCCATATCACTTGGTGTTTTGTCTCCCTCCGGCACTGCATTGACCATCTGTAGCGGCTTGCAGAATTTCTTGGCTCTGCATACCTTCTCAAAATGATTATATCGTGCACATCCAGAACATCTTTTCCCTTTTGCTGGACACTCCGCCGGTTGATGTGGCGGTCCGCCACAGTACCCACACGTTTTGACTGTTCCCGCCGTTGCAGAGTGGGGTCCTTTTTTGTTCCATCTCGTCGTGGGCTTGGTTGTCACAGCATTGACTGGTTCTGTTTTACCGGGACCTGGAGGGCCGCCTCCATATGGGCTGCACGGGCCTTGGACAGCTCCTTGGTGCGCCCCAGGGTTAGGATATCGGCGAGGGACTTGCCAGATTCTTCTAGGATGCGTTCCCGAAGCTTGGCAGATGCACACCCCTGAATCACTTGACCCCTTATCTCTTCTGTTTCGTCCTGAAACCCGCACGTCGAGGCAAGGTTCTCCAGCCTCACGTGGTATGTGTCCAATGATTCATCTGGAAGTGGTCGGGCTTGTCTAAAGATAAACCTCTCATAGTCCTGATTGGCCATTGGCTCAAAATGCCCATTGAGCGCATTTAATAACATTTGGTGGTTCTTTGGCGTGGCTTCTACAAGGGTTTTGGCGATGTTATGTATGTTTTTTCCTCCTAGATGCAATAACATTGTTCGTTTTTGGTCTTTGTGCACTTTAGTGGCCTCAACGAAAATCTGTAGACGGTCCACCCAATCTTTCCACTTGGGCGCAAGGGATCAGGGCCATCCTTCCACTATGAAAGGCTCTATTGGTGGTATTTGTGACATGCTGTGGGTGCAGGAGTATGTGATTATGTCCTTTAAGAGGGCTGCTTCTCCTTACTGCCCCCCTAGCGTGTGGTCACGAGTAGCGATGGGCACCCCCCCACTTCCCGGGCACCTGGGTGGCGTTCCCGTGGCCGGGCAGGCACACTGGCCCGGTGCGGGACTTCTTGGATTGATCCCTGCTGAGATCAACTTCTGCGCTTGGTGACACTTCTACTGCTCACCCCCAGCTGGTGTGGAACACCTAGTGCTTGCGTGGGGCCCGCCTTCTTGACAGTGACAGTGGCCAGGTTGCAGCTACTGGCCGTGGACGTCAGGGCAAGCTGTGTGGTCTCACAGGGGGCGGAGCCCACGTCGATGCACCACTCCGTGGCTCTTTTCATGGCCTGTACTGAGGCCTACCAATTCCTCCCCACATGGCAGTAAAGAAGCCGGCCGGGAGCTTGATGTGCACCGCTCACTCCGCCGGGTCGGGCGTGACCGCAGGTAGGCGGGGCAGCGCTGGGTGCAGGAGCGCTATGGGGCGGCACTGCAAGGCCGCACACAGCCGTGGCGATGGACCACGCAGCGGGCGGGGCTCAGCGGCAGCCTCACCTCTTCGGCCACGTCGGGCCTCTGTGTCCGCAAGTCCCCGCACGGGACAGGGGCACCGCGCCGGTCTTCAGGCGCGAGCGGAGGGCAGCGCCGCTCGTCAGGGCATGAGCGCCGCGAGCAACAGGTCATGCTCGCGGCCGCCTCTCCAGTAGGTGCGAGGGCATGACCACCCTCATCGCCAAATGTTGTGTTGGGCGTGTGGGCACCACCAACACTTGCGGGGCACAACTGATTATTAGGAGGGACACAGTATTTAATTAAATAACACAGGAGTCAGTGTGCAGGGTATTCTCCTGGGACTCGGATCCGTCGCCACACTGGCGTGCGTGAGCGCGCCCAGTACTTTTATTAAACAAGGGTCACATGACCCTCACATTCACTGCGTGCCTTCGTCGTCACTAGGCACGACATCACAGAGCCTGCTGTCTGGGCTGCACGGTTTTATTTACCCCGTTCTATGACGAGCAGGAGAGGCGCTCGTGCCGCTGCTTCTGATGGGCAGCTCAAGACAGATAAAAGGCGGGACTGCAGACGAAGAGGCTGGGTGTGCGTGCGAGTCCGTGCTTTTGTAACGTGTTTCAGTGCGCTGCTCATGGGTGCTTTGTTCAACTTCAACTTTCTGGCTCCCTCTGTGCCTCAGGGTTTTCGTCTTATTTCACAGTGTTTCATGCACACTGTAGCCTTCACATCTTCGTCAGTGAATGGCGCAGACCTACATCAGCTGTTGGCATAGGCCAGTGGCTGCCATATCAACTCAAGCTGCAAGTAGATGGGTGAAAGAGACAACAAGTGATAAGTTTCCTTGAGTAGTGATCATTGGTGGATGAGACATGTGGAAGATTTGAGCAGCTGGAGATATGTGATACTAATAACTGGGAGCCTTATTTATAAGACCTTTACGCTGTGGTTGCGCAACTTTCTGTGATGCTGCGGCAGCATAAAAAATGCACCACACTGTGCCATATGTACAAAGTGACACATCTAGGCAGATGCATCACTTTGTAAACCCCCTTAGAAGGGTCACAGTGAAATCTATGAGATTTCACTGCAACACTTCTATGGCCTCATTGCATCAAATCCTTACACCTGCTTGAAGCAGGCATAAGGGGTGATGCATGCCTTTTCACATGGGGTTTGCCCCATATCAAATGACACATTCCTTGAGTTGCATCTGTTTCCAGACACACTCCAGCAGTGCGCCATTTTTGCACCAACAGATACGTCAGGATTCCTGACGTATATATCATCCTTGCAACATGAGCGCTGTACAGTAAATATGGCGCATCCATGGTGGAACAAGGAGGGCGCACTGAGAAGTGTTGCATCGCTGTTTCACCACAGCGATGCAACACTTTTCATAAATGAGGCCCTAAGGATCTTTTATACAATGCCAAGTTCCCAAGGCTTAATGACACAGAAAAGAGATGTTACTACTGCGCCCCTATGTGGCACTCATTTCGTTAATATCAGAAGGATGAAAAAAGGATTAAGCCTATGACCTGCCAGGTGCACACAGTTATATGTAACTTTGACACTGCAGGCTATTGAACTATCTATTCACTTAGAGTTATACCAGGCTGAGAAGAGGGAAGTGACAATTCCCACTCGTAATGTGGCAGAGAAGTACATTAGTGAGCGAGTCCATCTCTGCCAGTGTTTGTGCTTTTCTAAAAACAAGGCCTAAGTTGTATACCTTAAAAAACTGGATATCTGGCAAGTGAGGCAGTTGTATCATTAATTGTAAGGCTATAGCAGAAGCTCTCACGTTGCTTTACCCCCACTGCCTGATGCATGAAATACAATTTGCACAGGCTAAATCTATCTAATGTGGAACTTTGATTCTCTCACCCCGATCCCATCTCGCCTCTTATTCTCTCATCTGATCTCATTATAGGAAGCACTTGTGTTGCATTAGAGAACAGCCGCTAAAACGCCTGGCAGGCCTACATCTCAAAAGGCAAAGTTTGTGCAGTAACCTCACCCCTGTTTCTTCACTGGAGCTGCTTCACAATAGGGAGACTCCAAAAGTTTAACCCTTCACTATCCTAAGTGCCCTAGATGTAGGTTGGAGGGCACGTCCTAAGGGGCTTATTTATGAGCCCCTTGCAACACTTTTGCGCCGCTGTTGTGTCACTTTTTGTTACGCAGCAGCGTAAAGAATGCGCCACGTTGCGCCATATTTACAAAGTGACGCATCTAGGCAGATGCGTCACTTTGTAAATCCCTGTGCCACATTATACCTGCATCAGGTATGATGTATGCGGGGTGGGCATTCTCCTTCAAGGAAGCCTAGTGGAAGTGGCGCAGTGAAATCTATGAGATTTCACTGCGCCACTTCTAGGACTCCACTGCATCAAAACCTTATGCCTGCCTCATAGCTGATGTAAGGGTGACGCAGTGCAATGAGTATAGGCCTCCCTCATGCATTGATGGAGTTGCATCATGCTTAAGGTAGGACTCCAGCAATGCACAGGTTTTGCGCGGACATACGTCAGGATTCCTCACACATCTGTCAATCCTTGTGACATTGAGTGCCGTACAAATTGAGAGTGCTAGAATACGGCGCACCACGATGTCTCAAGGAGGGCGTACTGAAAAGTGTTGCATCGCTGCTTTCACAAAGCAATGCAACACTTTTCATAAATGAGGCCCTAAAGTCGCAAACTGTGACGTGGAGCTGACAATGGCAGCCCCGTGTTTTGGTTGTTGGCAAAATGAAGGAGGGCTTACTGCTGAAGTAGCATATTAATACATTCACAGTACAGTCACTTCCTGATTGCATGACCCTGGCTCAACGACGTACAAAGGGTGCCTTGGGACCTAATGCAAGCAAGGAATAAGAGCCTAATAATTGGGGTGCAGCAGGCTCCTTACACCTCTGGGACCTGGAGCCTCTGCACCTGCAGTGCTAATAATAGCTAAGGTTTCTAAGCAAAAGTGTGATTTCTTTAATAATCTTCCTTGCAATACTTCATGGTGCCCCTTTTGTTTGTCTTCCTAAAGTCCAAGCAAGCCTTATCCGAAATAACGGCTATCTCCAGACTTTGTTTCAGCTGCAACTCAATAGATTTCAAGCTCTGGATGGCATTTCTGGGATACTAATCAATATTGGTAAGATTATGTCTCTTATTTCCGGCAACCAAACCACAGAGCTGCCCTATTCACCGCCTTGAGACATTGGGGTCATCATTATGGTGCAGCCACGTTGTCTATAAAATCCTCAACATGCAGTAGATGTCTTCATTTGGTATCACGAGTTACTTTACACAGGTAAATCCTATCACATACAGCAGAACAGGATGACAAATATTGTATTTATTTTAGCAATGCTCAGCTGAATGTATGAGATGAAGAATTTCGACTAGGAATGCTGTAGAAAAAGAAACAATTTAAGGGCACAAGAGGAGGTTGTTATGATGGGAAGATGTGAAGGAGGTGTGTGTAGAAGTGCAATGGATGCTTTATGTAAACAAGACAGTGCAAACGCAGGATTTAAAAGCATGTAAAGTAGACCCAGATTTACTATTATGTGGCAATGGTGGTATTGTGATGCAAAGTGGTGCAAATGGCTCTGACTATCAACTTTCTGGCGCAAAATATGTTGGCACTGAAAAGTTGATGCAAGTGCATTTTTTTGTGACTCGCATATTGCGGGTTGCACACACTGATGTAATAAGAGTGTCTGAGACACCGCACTTCCTAAATGGGCTGCAAAGAACCCGACTCATTAATATTCATGAGGCAGATTGCATTTTGCGACCCATTTAGAATGGCCGACACTCACAGGGATGGTGGCCTGCTGGGGTTAGCAGACCACTATGTCTGTGACTGCTTTTTCAATAAAGCAGTTTTAAAAAACACAAATGCAGCCCATTTTCCTTAAGGGATGCATTTAAACTATGAAATTGAAACGTTTCAGTTTAATTATTTAAGAGCAGGCAGTGGTACATGGGACCACTGCCTGCTCTTAAAAAACATTTACGCTGCCAATCACGAAGGGAAAGAGGTCGCCTAGGGACCCCTTCGTGTTTGTGAATGACTTAACACCAATTTGAATTTGGCGGTAATATGTCATTGTTTTGCGACTGAATTTTCAAAACAATATTGAATCCTTCTGCGACTCGCAATCAGGAAGGAAAGCCCTTGGCAAGACCCTTCCTAATAGCGACTAGGAAACCTATTTTGCGAGTTGTAAACAAGTTATCGATTTCCAAAATAGGTTTTTAGTGATCGCAAGCTTGCCGATTTCCCATTTGAGACTGCTAAAAATGGTATACATTTGGCCCAAAATGTACAAGACTTTGCATCCACTGCCCCTAGTAAACCTATGCATAGGGGTGCAAGGGCACAAACACCCGTAGGTATCACAAAATGTCAGAGCCAATGACTTAAGAAGACCAGATTCATTAAATCTCTGCACCAAATGAAGCGAGGTGCAGAAAAGAAGCAAGTAAAATGTTGCAGAATGTAATTGCAGCGAAATACCCACAATACACAGCTACGACTTATGGTTGTCCTTTTGTGTGAACTTTCACTGATGGGTGTATAGTCAGTAACAAATTTCATACAAGGTAGGGCTGGCTCCTCTTTACACCGTAGCACAATTTGTAGTAATGCGCAAACATGCCTTTTTTTAGCATGAATACCAGAGGCGATATTATTGGTGCATACCATTGCACAGTTTTCCACCACTTCTTAGTGCTACAGATTTTCGTGCCACACTGCTCTGCGAGAATGTTAGTATTTTACATGTAGAGGCCCAAATGTACTGTCTTCAATACGTTTTCGATCTCCTCATATAACTATGCAGTACTATTACCAACAGTATGTGGCATGATGGCCAGTGCTGCTCAACATCCTGCGATTTTGGGCAAATCACAGAATCTCCCTTTGTCTAAAACATGAATATGACTTGTGTAATGTAACTGGTGTGAACGTAAAGTACTCCAATACCATCGGGTAGAGTTGGTGCTAAAACGCCCAAAACAATACTACATCACACCCAGTATAGGGAGGCAATAAATGACAATTACTCTGCTTTCATGCTCTTTCATTTGGAGGAAAGTCCTAAATTCGAGAATTATCAATAAAATATGGGCAGAACAAGACCCCCTGTGCCACCTCCATTTTTCATCAACAGAGGTGGCTGGAGATCTTACAAAATGGTAGGGCAGAATACTTGCCCTGAATTCCAACATGTGAATAATGTGATCAAGCACAACTTTTTCTAGGTGGGTTTAGGTACGCACTACCCCAAGAAAAGTTTGAAAAAATGGAATCAAATAGTGCGTTTTATGGTTCAAATCTGTTTTTATGGTTCAATCTGTTTTATTGTTTTACACAAATAAAGTAATACAGATAAGTCAATACCATATACACTGTGCAGATCCAAATGGGTCCAGGGCAGCAGGGTTAAACATCTGGGGCCTCATTTATGGGAAATGACGCATCGTTGCGTGAAAGCAGCGATGCGTCACTTCTCAGTGCGCACTCCTTGCGACATATTTAATGTATGACGCATCATGTCGCAAGGAGTTACAGATACGTCAGTATTTCTGACGTATCTGTAAGCGCAAAAGTGACGCATTGCTGGAGTGTGTCACAAAAGTGACGCAACTCCAGCAATGTGTCCTTTCACATGTGGCAAGCCCCATGTGAAAGGGCCTGCGTCAGTCTTATGCCTGCTGTGAGGCAGGCACAAGATATTGACGCAATGGCGTCCTAGATGTGATGCAGTGAAATCTCATAGATTTCACTGCGTCACTTCTACGAGGCTTCTTGCGGGGGAACGCCCCACCCTGCATACAAGATACCTGACGCAGGTATAATGTAGCGCAGGGGTTTACAAAGTGACGCATCTGCTTAGATGCGTCACTTTGTAAATAATGCGCAACAGGAGGCAAGTTTTACGCTGCTGATGTGTCACAAAAAGTGACGCATCGGAATCGCAAAGCTGATGCAAGGCCTCATAAATGAGGCCCCTGGCTTATAACTGATAAGAAACCCCCACTGACAGAACTCTCCAACAATCCCACCCCTCCCTACCCCTCCACTTCCCCAGTACTCAGTCCTGTCATTTATGTTTTAGGTAGCACAGGGTCCCATGAGTCTGACCGGTGCAGGCTTTCCAGGGTCTCGGTTTGGTATCACCTTCTATATCGCGGAGAGGGGAAGGGTCTCTGCAGAGGTGTGCGCTGGCTCAGTGGGAATGTAATTTTATGGTTCAAATCTGTTTTATTGTTTTACTCAACGTAATACAGATAAGTCAATACCATATACACTGTGCGGATCCAAATGAGGCAGCAAGGTTAAACATCTGGCTTATAACTGATAAGAAACCCCCGCATACAGAACTCTCCAACAATCCTACCCCTCCTTACCCCTATCCTCCCCTTCCCCAATACTCAGTCTAGTCATTTATATTTTAGGTAGCTCAGGGTCCCCTGAGGTTGACTGGCCCAGGCTTTCCAGGGTCTAGGTCTAGCATCACCTCCATATCGCGGAGAGGGGAAGGGTCTCTGCAGAGGTGTGCGCGGGCTCAGTGGGAATGATGTAGTGAATTCAAAGCACAGTTTTCACACACGTTTCCTGAAAAGCCATAGGCTCCTAAAGGTCACTCATTGAATATTCAAGCACTTTCCTGATGGGTCAAACCAATGAGGTCTGATCCTCACCAGCAATCGACCCCATTTGACCAAATGTTCAGTGGGTGCCTCCTGTATACAAATAATTACATCAGTAGTGCCAGGGCCATTATTTTGTCACATGTGACATGCATAATGCCATGAGTCCCCTTATGCCATCATTTACATACAATATACCAGCGGCAGATTTTTGTCATTTATAAAATCCATATACAACGGGTGTCCCATATGTCAAAAATCACCTCTATTATACATTAGAGCCAGCATTATGTCATGATTGCATGATCCCTCTTATATGCCATGATTGCTGTCCCCAATGTTAAGAATTACTTCCAATAATCCAATCAAAAGTGCCCTTTATGCCTAGAATTACATCCAGTATGTCAGCACTAGCATTTTGCCATGGGAACTCCTTATGACAAAAATTGTCTGCAATATGCCAGCATCAGCATTTTGCCATGGGTGCATCTTGAGCCAAGAATGACAGCCAGTATGTCAGCATCAGCATTTTGCCAAACATTAGCGCTCATGTGCGACTACCAGATTTTTGCCTGGGGTGCCCCTTATTCCAAGAAGTATCTCCACTGTGTCAACGTTGCCTCTTAAAGCCAATAATTACCTTCTGTATGCCAAAGTCAGTGTCAGACTCACAAGTCTAACACACTCACGCACACTCTCACTCACTAATGCTAACTTACATTCACTCACTCAAACTTAGACTCACTCACACTTCCTGCATTCTCACTCCCTCAGACTGCTTCACACTCATTCTCACTCACTCATATTCTCACTCTCAGTCTCACTTTCTTATTCTCACTCATTTTTTCACTGAATTGTACTCCCCGTGCCTCACTCTCAGTCACTTCTACTAAAACGCATACACATTCTCCCTCCTGTCAGTGGCGGCTGGTGACATTTGGAAGTGCTGAGGCGTAACAGTTGGGTATGACTTATGTAAGCAGGCGACGCGAGCAAGCTTAATGGACAAAAGTGGTGTCCATGGTGAGTCCAGGGTAGATCCTCATCTCGATTAAAAAACACCTTTTTAAAAATTGACAAGTGGTGCATTTTAAAGCAAATTGATTTGGTAAAGCAAGGGTTATAAAGCTGTGGGCATGCATAGTGTTGAAATATTAAACACATTAAAAACGGCTCCATATCTTACTGCCTTAATATGTTAAACGGTTACTGCAATGTGCAAATTATACAGCGCGATAACTTCAGACCTTTAAAGTGTGTGCTTCCCTTGCCCAGTGTCTTGCATTGTATGTGGCATCAACTTTGGAAGAAAATGCTGTAACCAGGCTTCGGGAAGCATCCACAGCTGCTCACTGCAATCAGTCATATAGAAATATGTGCAGCCAGGTCTTTAAATGGGAAAAAAGTGGGGGCTCTCTAAAAGAACATGTAAAATACATTAGTGTGATTCACATAGTGGGCCACCTGATCGGTATTTTGGTTTCTATATGAGATGTAATAGTATCTAGATATATAACACAACAACTGACATACACCTAAAACGGGTCAATACAATGGGTTTTGTAAATGGTTATTAGCTGCTTAAGATAAATTAGTAACAATGATAGCGTCATGTGTCATGGAAGCCACACCCTCCTTCTCTCGGCTATGTGTCAATGTACAAAATAGGCAAAGAGCAAGTACTGTTTTTGAAACACAGACTGACAGATATAATATTCTTAACAACATTCTGTGAACAAAAAAGGTTGGATTATTCAAGTTTCAAAACCACACATAAGTACATTGTTTCACTAGAAAATGATGCATGACCTTTGGCCTGAACACGGGAGTGGTCCTAGTCTGAAGAAAAAAATAGTAATTGCAGAAGTGCAGAGATCGGGGTGGGGGGGGGGGGTGGTGTCAATAACATTCATTATGATATAGCAAGCACTGGAAAGGCCTCGTTCCTGCTGTTCCAATACATGCTGGGCTCAGGATGCAATCAGAATAAAATACTGCATGTCATGTCTGAAAATATCAATGAACCTGCATGTCCTTAACAGTACTGCATTGGAGGCCTTTCATGCAGCAAGCGTAGGGTCTAGAGCCTACTGGGAGAGTACATGTTATTAACTGAAAGAATGCTGAATGGAAAACTTGGGAGCAACATATATTCTAATTAACCCCTTCGCTGCGGCGGCAATTCCGCCGCAGCGCTAGGGGGGAGGGGGGACCCCGCGGCGCTCCCATGCTCGTGACGGAACCGCTCCGTCACGAGCCTCGGGCGCGCTGTGCTGATGACGGAGCCTTTCAGTCACGGCCCCGCCCGCTCAACAGAACGTTCAGCGCAGGCACGGAATCAGCGCCGCGCAGGCGTGCTGACCGGGCCGTGACGGAACCGCTCCGTCATCAGCACAGCGCGTCCGAGGCTGGTGACGGAACAGTTAGGGGTTAAAGAAAGCGAGGACTTCATCTCCCAGAATACACTGGACTGACCATCTGCTGATAGAGAGTTATTTGGGAACACAAGGCCTTATGAAAAGAACTGCTAATGCTATTCAACACATACAGTTACAATAAATGTAAGAGCATTACAATGCCGACTGTCAACTTCCCTGTCATGTTTATGACAACTCCATTTTTCCACGAATAACAGAAGGGAAGCAGGGACTTGTAGTTTCATCTGCCACTTTATAGGGGTGTTCAGTGACCAGGACTGGCGACAGGTCAGCCTCATGACACCGGGCCGCTTGAGAGGTATGAATTAAGGGCAGCAGGAGGATGAGGGCTGCGGTTTCTCCGTTGTCCATCATGGCCCTGATGTCGTCGGTGGCGGCGATGAGGGCTGTTTCGGTGCTGTGGTTGCTGTGGAATCCAGATTGGGATGGGTCCAGGATTTTGTTCTTTTCGAGGTAGGAGGTCAGTTGCCTGTTGACAATCTTCTCGATGACTTTTGCTGAGAACGGGAGGAGGGAGATGGGTTGGAAGTTCTTGAGGTCCTTGGGGTCTGCTTTGGGTTTCTTGAGTAGGGAGTTGATCTCTGTGTGCTTCCAGCTCTCCGGGAAGGTGGCGGTCTCAAAGGAGCTGTTGATGATCTTGCGGAGATGGGGTGCTATGGTGGAGCGTGCTTTGTTGAAGATGTGGTGCGGGCAGGGGTCAGATGGTGAGCCGGAGTGGATGGTGTTCATGATTTTGATGGTGTCTTCGTCATTGGCGGGGATCCAGGAGAGCAGGGGGTCGATGTGGCTGGGTGGCGGTGGGTCTGGGGTGTCTGTGTCTGTCAGAGAGCCTGGTTGTTGAAGCTGTCGTGGATGTCTGCGATCTTGCGGTGGAAGAATGTGCCTAGGGAGTCGCAGAGGTCTTGTGATGGCGGGATGTTGTTGGAGTTGGAGCTGGGGTTGGAGAGTTCCTTCACGATGTTAAAGAGCTCTTTGCTGTTGTGTGTGTTGTTGTCAATGAGCTCTTTGAAGGAGGTCCTTTGGCGGTTCGGATGAGTTGGTGGTGCCTACGGATGGGGCTCTTGTAGGCTGTGTTGCTTTCGGTGTCCGTTCGCGGAGCCACTTCTTCTCGAGTTTACGGCAGGCCTGTTTGGATGCCTGGAGGTCGGCGGTGAACCAGATGGCTTTTCTGTAGGTGTGCCTGTTCGAGGGTTTATTGATCGGAGCGATAGTGTTGAAGCAGTCGTCGATCCATTGCCTGAGGTTAAGGGTGGCGGAGTCGGTATCTGTAGTGTCCGTTGGTGGGTTTCGGGCAAGGGTGGTGATTAGCTGGTCTTCGGTGACTTTGCTCCAACTGCGGTGGCGGGCCTGTTGTATGCGGTGGTGCATGCTGGGCTTCTCGAAGGTGAAGTGGACGCAACGGTGGTCGGTCCAGTAGATTTCGGTGGTGTGGCTGAAGGTGACGTGGTTGCTGGTGGAGAAGATAGGGTCGAGCGTGTGTCCGCCGATGTGGGTGGGAGTCCTGACAAGCTGTTTGAGTCTGAGGTTGGTGAGATTGTTGAGCAGGGTTGCAGAGTTGCTGTCATTGATGTTCTCGAGGTGGAAGTTCAGGTCTCCGAGGAGGATGTAGTCGTGGATGCGAGGGCGTGCGTGCTGACGAAGTCGGCGGTGGAGTCGCTGAACTGCGGCCGGGGGCTGGGTGGTTTGTAGATGAGGGTTCCTCTGAGGGTGGTGTTTGGGTCGGTGTGGATCTGGTAGTGCAGGTGTTCGACGGCGATCGGCGTGTCGTCGATGCTGGTCGAGACTCTGAGGGTGTTTCTGTTGACGATGGCGATTCCCCCTCCTGTTCCGTTGGTGTGGTCCCTGCGGGTGATCTTGTAGCCATCAGGGATGGCTATGGCGATGTCGGGTACCGAGGAGGGGTTCATCCAGGTCTCCGTCAGGAAGGCGACGTCTGGGCAGGTGGAGTCGAGTAGGTCCCAGAGTTCTATGGCGTGTTTGCGGGGGGAGCGGGTGTTGAGTAGAAGGCATTGGAGGCTGTTGCGTCCTACCCAAGTGGGAGTGGTGGTGGTTCGTAGGCTGGTGTAGTTGCAGTTCTGGCAGGAGAAGGCTCCATGGGTGCGCTTTGGGGTGGCCCGGAAGAAGGTGTGTGATCGGCCGGCGTTGAGTGCGTGAAGGGTGCTGGCTTCATAGCGACATCAGGTGTCATGGCATTCACGGGGGCCAGGGGTTCTGGCGCTGGGCGCGGTCCAGGCGCGAACGGGCGCAGAATGGCTCGCCTTCAGCATGCCAGAGGTGCGGCCACCAGAAGAAGGGGAGGTGGGAGGTAGGAGCAGCTGGGAGGTGGGAGTGGGACTAATGGGCGAGTGGCATGGGGCTCAAGAGACACAGTGGCTGGAAAAACAGGAGGTTAGAACGGGCGGAGGATACAGAAGGCGAAAAGGGCACAATTACAATACAAAAAAAGGAATAAGGAGGAATAAAACCAATTACAATACAAGAGCAGACTGCACAATCACAGCAAAGGCAGAGGGGGAGAAAAGGGGCAGAGCGAGCGCACAGAACCTACGGCCTACCACTGGTCACCAGGGATGAGGCACAGGTGGTAGCCTGCGGGTGGAGGAGGGCCTCGAACTTCCAGCAGAAGCTGCAGCAGCGGGCTCAGGGACATGGACACACAGGTGGTGCTGTGCGGCGTAAGGAGTGGCTTGCCTGGAACAGGGTCAACTAATGAGCCAACACACCCCCACCACCCTTTTGTGACGCTGGCACCATGGCCTTTTCGACTCTCTATGCTCGCCCACCACTTCTTTTCAGATAACTGCTTCTAGCCCCTCTTTAGCCCAATCAAAATTACCTGTTGGTCATTTAATTGTCTACATCCCTGATCACAGTCCACCACCCTAGGGCACTGCCGGTATGTGCGCCTAAGAGCACTCCCTTTTTGGAGGGGTGAGGAGACCAACAGGAATCACATTCCACAAATATCCCTGACCATCACGTAATTGAATAAAAATTCATGCTAAAAACACAAATTAAACATTATGATTCACTCTCCAACTGCAAGAGTTCAGGAAGGGAAGTGGTGGTGGGTGGTGGTGGTTTCTCTTATGTAAACTAGGATGTTTTTAGTACTCACAGCCACTCCTAGACTGAGCAGTAGTTTCTCTCCTAATATCACTCCCCCTGTCAACAGTTGTTGAGCACATTACGTTTTATGGTCACAATGAATACTGGAGATTAATACTGTGCCATGTGAGTAACACAGAGGGGATATCACCACCCAGAACGTTACTTTTAGCAATATTCTGGTGGCGATATCCTTGTCTCCCTATTTACAAAGTGGCGTTAAGCAACTTAACATGGCTTAGTGCTGCCTTGTAAATAAGGCTTCTTTTCACGCTTCACTTAGTGTGAAAGGGGCGTGCAATGGGTGTTGCAGTGGGCGTTCTGCTGCAACATCCTTTGCTTTTTGACGCTGCCCCATATTTACAAGGCTGGGGAGGTGCCAAAAACTAAGACCAGGGAATACCTGGTCATAGACTGGTGATACGAAGAAAAAGTATTAATTTCTCTTTGTTCTTTGCTATTTCCATGTGCTATGCATTCTGCAGCACACAAAGAAAGAGTAAATCGCCTTTCAAGATTGTTTATGTGCAGGAAGGTGTCCGTTCTTGCTCATAAACAATCACCCCTGCAGTGCAGGCATCCTTGCAACATGGTTCAAGGGTACCTGCACTGGTGCTAGTCAGTTTTATTAGTGCCAGTGCTAGGGGAAATACAGAGGTGCAAAATATGTTTGTAAATTTAGCGCATTTCTGCATTTAAAAAATCCCGGCGCGCAACATTACCAATTTTGGAGTAACACTGGGCTCCAACATATTGTTGTAAATTCCCCATGCCCCCGAGCCTTTTTTCCAAACTTGAGGGTTTGCTGCCTATCTCTGACATTATCGTTATAACATCTACAAGTTTGCACGTGTTACAGAATAGGAATTTATGTACATCGAATATACCTCTAAAGAAATGGAGTACTGAACATTGGAGGGGAAACCCATAGGGCGCCAGGAGACCCTGTTGGGTAGCTGCGCGCTATATAAATGTAAATACAAATGCAAATAGGGTATGTCATGGCAACAAGTGGTAGCATAGGCACAAGCAAGCAAGGGCTACAGTATGAGAGGAAGGAAGTAGGTTTTGTCATTTTAGAGAGAATAAGCTGACACTTCCAAAATGAGCATGTAATTTTGTTGATATTTCTAAGAACATACAATTTTAACGAAGGCGAGGAAGATGTGAAAATACGTTATGATAGATTTCACCATTTGAGTGGTTAGCTTTATAATTTATGATTATTTCCACTGTAGACGGTTGAATTCCCTAAGATCTGTCTAACTTCTAATATTCTGATTTTCTGCTCCTAGGTTTCGAGTGACTCACACTGGGAAGAAGTCCAGTATACAGGGATCCCAAGATGAATCCCACCCCGACACCAGCAATGACACGAGCACAGCTGATAAGGACCCTGAAGGCCAGAGCGCCAAGAGGTCCCCAGAGGACGCTCCTAAAAATGGAACTGTCCAGCCAGATGGACACAAACTCAATGGGAAAGACTCAAATCCATGTCTGCACAACGGTCCCCGCGATGCTGCAATGGGAACTAGGGGGGCTACTGACATCCGATTTGTGGATTTCCAGGCACCAGGAACTCGCACAGCAAGAACTCAAGGGAAGATGGCTAAGCCCAAAGTTGTTCATGAGCAGAAGAGGAGAGGGAGCGCACCGCAGCAGCCGACAACAGAAAATGTAGTCTTGGAAATGGAGGAAATAAATTTGTCTGAAGGGTTGAGCTTTGCACCGAGCGTCAATGTGTCCTCGTCTGACTTGGAAGACAACAAACAAAGGCCATCAACAGAAGGAACACAGCTCCAGGTACCATAACCTCAATGTATCCCAATGTCCATATCAAGGGCCCCTCCACCCCAGGTCCTTCGTGCCAAACGGAGGTGGAGTGCACGTGTTTGCTGACTTAATGTGGTTACAACTGTATATATGAAATAAGGAACAAGAGGAAAATCTAGAGTCAGTACCTGTATCACCCCTCTGTGCATCCATATCCATTCTCCTCCAGAACACCCGGGTATTTATTTATTTAAACTCGTCGTTATTGTGGCAGTCTCTGTGTTCAAGAAGAATAAACTCTTAGGATTCCATAGGTAGACATATAAAACGTGTCCATTTTCAGCAAACCACCATGCTGAATAAGTTCTATTCTAGTTTGTTATCTAAATTGAACTTAATCGAGTGCACAGTGCATTGACGCTTTATATATTGAAAAAGTGAACCTGGCATCCTCACTGTTTACAATGTATAATTAAATATATAAAAGTGATGCTTCTTTGGAAAGCCTAGCTGCTTGAGGTAGGACGCGGCAACCATAATAGGGAACGTGAACAGTGAGTAATAGAAGACGTGAGAGGGTAACAGTGAGAGAGTTTGTATGAAACATACCGAATTTAGTGAAACCTTTTAAAATCTGGGGGCATATTACCAAGCAATAGCGATAATTATCGCTATTGCTTGGTTAGAGACAAAAATTTACCGCTGAGCTGCGACGATTTTTATCGCAGATAAACCTTTGTATTACCAAGGTTTATTGCAAATGCGATAAAAATCGGCCGCAATGCATGAATATCGCTGAAAAGTCTGCGATATTCATGCATTACCGAGCTAACGCTCTTAGCCATGTTATCCACCTCCCATTGGATAACATGGCTAAGAACTGCTCAGGGGCAGGTGTTAGCTTTTGGAGATATTCGCGCTTAGCGCGAATATCTCCAAAAGTTGGTAATAGGAGATAGCGATGTTAGCGACTGTTTCCAGTCGCTAACATCTTGGCACGCCCACTTTGCATGTCATTAGTGATAAATATCACTGACATGCAAAGTGGGGCCCAAGATGGTCGCTATCTCCTACTAGCTGTCGCTAACTGGTGTTAGCGACAGCTAGGTAATAGGAAGATAATTTTATCTCCGCTTTCTTGGCTTTTAAAGCCAAAAAAGCGGAGATAAACCCCCTTGATAATATGCCCCCTGGAGCTCTATCAGGAGTTCTTTGGCAAGGAACACTAAAGAGGGGTGTCCAGACAAGTTAGGCCCTCATTTAAGGGGAATTGGCGTAGGGCAGCTCTCCAAGTTTTCCTGTCATTTCTGCAATGTGGAAGGGCAGGAATGCATCGTATTTATGAAATAAATTCCTGTCCTTTCCCCTTGTGCTGGCGTGCAGTTTGCTGCCTAGCACCAACACAGGCACCCTTGTACCAAGGTGCAAGGATGTCTGTGTTGCATGCCAGATTGTGTTTTGTGCAGTAAGGGGTACCTTTGTGCACAAAAACAATCCCAAGAGGTGTCTCCCTCCTTCTATGTGTACAGCACACATAGAAATAGGAAAAACGAGGAGAAATAAACATATTTCTCCTTGTTACGCCTGCTCTATGGAGGCTTAAGGTTTTGGTGCTGCCCCAGGTTTATGTGATTAGATAAATCTGGGGCAGCATCAAAATCCTTGCATGTTGCATGGGAAAACCCATTGCAAGGCCCATGGAACGCCTCCCTGGCGCAGAGTAAGGCAAAGCAGCAGCTTGCACTGCTTTGTCTTACTTCATATCTATGAGGCCATGCAAAGCGCCATGGCCTCATAGATATGAATGAGAGGCTTCTGCTGCCTGATCCTCAAAAAAGTGACGCTCTGGTGGTGCAAGCCTCTCATAAATAAGCTCCTTAGTGTGTGGTCTCCATAGGCTGTCCACCAGGGTTTAGGGTTGAACTGTGTCACTGATAGAGATGGGAGCTGGGTGGTCTGTGATACCTAACATGTTTCCTGCTGCTGATATGGCCCTGCTTGCAGAGGACAGGGGCTTTTGACACATTGGCTTAAGAGTAATTCCCTGGTTGACCAGGAGCCTATTGAGATCTTTCCATTCTGTTGTCACATGTCAGTCTCCTCTAGGCCACATATATGTTGAGCTTCCCTGTTATTCATATAAGCTTTTGAGGAAGGGCTGAGGCATCAGGTAATGCAATGCAGTAATCAAGTCTGGGCAAGATTACCTTTCAGTTTGGCCCATTGTCTGTCATAATGAGAGATATCGGTGAATTCAACTAGCCAATTGCAATCTTTGTGACTAGATAAATTAGTGTAAAGCTGTATGATTTGTAGTCAAGCATGCTCCAAAGATTTTCACCAAAGTGAAAACATTGCATATTCTTGTAGGCCATGTAGAAGAAATCAGTAACGGACCACTGCCTCTACCAGTAGGGTAATCAGTAAAGCTTTTTTCATCCAAACTCACTGCCCTCTGAGATGACTAATTTCCTGTGACTAAGGGCCTGAATAGGAGTTTGGAGGTGTGTGTGCGGGCCGCTATGCCACCGCCCCGCTCCGCCAAACTCGATCACCGACCACCCGCCAGATTAGGAGTTTTCTCCTGGTTTGGTAGGCGGTCCTTTTTCAGTCCCACGGCAGAGCCGTGCTAAGGCTCATTTGTGCGCCTTAGCAAGGTAGCACCATGGGAGTGCCAAAGCCTCTTCTTGCACAGAATAGACTGTGAAGTCCATGCCATGCAGGAACAGGGGGTGCATGCACACAGAGGTGCACACCAGGTGCCCCCCTCTGCATGCATCCCTAGGCCTTGATGCAACAGGGGGCCCTATAGGACTCCATTTGCTTCCTCACCACCACACGTTTCATGGTGGGCTCGCTGGCATGAAATCTGTGGCATTGAGGAAACTCATAATATGCTTCGTGCTGCTACAGAGGCACCATCAGCATATTGTGAGCCTCGGTCTGCTGCACCAGTGCAGAGAGATCACCCATCCCCGGCAGTTGTGGCAGTTCAATGGCTGTCCTACCGCCAAACTTGTGATAGGGCTGTTGGACCGCTGGTCCGGAGGTTGCCGCACTGCCACTGCGGGTTTGGTGGTCCATTGGACTGCCAAACTCACAATTAGGCCCCAAGTATGCACATTTTCTGGAGGGTAATAAGACGGGTGTCAGGAGCAGGTAAAAGTACTAGTACATTCTCCAGAGCATCACACACACTGGAGAATATATTTAGGCTCGAGAATAGCAACAGAAATACTTCTCCTGTCTCAAGTGATAGATGAGCTGAGGGTGCAGTATTTTTGCAAATACTTTAGATTGTGTTTATGCAAAATGTTTGTAGAGTGCCTGGCGAGTTTTGGTGCAGCCAGGGGTAGCTGTAGAATGCCTGCTTAACTTGCCAGTTTTCACATATCACCAGTGCTTCTCAGTTCAGCCGTGCCACCGATGGAGTCAGTCATGATAGATAGGTAACTCTGGACGTTCTGGTTATGAATTGTTTTCTGGCTGCCTCGGGCACAAATGATTCAAGCTTGCCTTCATCTTTAGCTACTTCTCGTTTTGGCTTTCATTTCCGAAGAACCCAACCTATTGTTTTAGCAGCTTGGATATCATTGGATTGTCTCTTCTTTTGGAAACGTTACTTTATCTTCTTTAGTTGAGTTTTTTTACGTAGGGTTTGGATAAAACGGGCCGATTACAAGCCACCCAGATTTAGGTGCAGGGATACCAGGTGGGGGGGATTAACATTTCTGACCAGTATCCTCACACCATAAATCCGGCTGCTATGGGGGATGGGGACAGCATGCAGAGGCAGTCTGTGTCAGCTGGGGTGAGCATTCCATGGTCTCCCTTGGTGTTGGGTGAGGCTGGTCTGTGCCTCAATCCACAGCCTCTGAACTGGACCCACATTCGACTTTTCCAGCTGTGTTTCCGCCTGGTAAAATGGGACCTAGTTATGTTATGTTATGTTATGTTATGAGCATTTGTAACGCGCACAGCTGCTCCAGCGAAGGAGCGTCCTGGCGCCTGCCAAGGAACCAACATAACACAACTAGATAAAAAGAACAAAGAAAGACAGACTAGGGAAATAAAAAGGTCTTAACCGCCCTTCGAAATGCGAGCAGCTCACCGAGGGTACGTATCTCTACAGGAAGGGAGTTCCACAAAGCCGCAGCACGTACTCGAAATGAACGGCCACCAGCACGGCTGCGCTTGAACCGGGGGACTATTGCAAGTTCAAGGTCCGAAGAACGCAGGCATCGGGCAGGGACATAAAAGGACAAAAGATTCAAAAGAATCTGAGCAGGGGAACCCTTGAGGATCTTATGAGACATGAAAGCACTTTGAATTGAATCCTCTGCTTAATCGGCAGCCAATGGAGAGAGCGCAAGGTGCTCGCGGCTGAACAGTACTTAGGTAGCCCCACTACTGCTCTGGCGGCCGCATTTTGCACACGTTGAAGACAAGTGATTTCGGCCTGATTTAACCCTACCAAAAGGGAGCTGGCATAATCAAGCCGAGAAATCACCGTCGCCTGCACAATGAGCTGCCTGGTCGAAGCATCGAAAAATTTTAACACAGGTCTTAAGCTGCGCAAAACGCCAAAGCAGCAGGCAGCAGTGCGCTTAGTGTGGCAGACAAAGCTGAGAGTGGGGTCTAACCACACCCCGAGGTTTTTTATCTCCGAAACCGGAGTTGGGGTGGGACCGAGCTCCGAAGGCCACCACGCATCTCCCCAGAGTTCCGCTTGCTTACCGAAGATCATAATCTCTGTCTTTGTTGCGTTCAGCTGGAGACAGTTGGACGTCATCCAGCTGGCAACCGCCCGTAGTCCATTCTGGAATCTTGGGGCATCCAGCGCTGAATCCCCGCTGAGCGTGACCGCTAGCTGGGTGTCATCAGCGTATGACACCATGGTCATACCCCACTGCTTGACCACCTCAGCCAGCGGTCTCACGTACAGATTAAATAGCGTGGGGCTCAGCGAGGAACCCTGAGGCACACCAAGATCCAGGGGATAGAATTTAGACTGATGAGGCGGGACGGCCACACAAAAAGATCGGTCCGCAAGAAAAGAGCGGAACCACTGGAGAGCAGGGCCAACGATACCAGCATCCTCTAGGCGTTGCAGAAGAATCCCGTGCGAGACGGTGTCAAAGGCGGCGCTAAGATCTAATAAAACAAGCGCCGCCGTTTGACCCGCATCGAGCACAGAGCGCAGATGTTCCACCATAAAAAAGAGGGCAGTCTCTGTGCTATGACCCGCTCGGAATCCATTCTGCGTCACGTCCAAGATGTTAGCACACGAAAGATGGTCGGAGAGGGCGGTATTAACGTGCGCCTCTGCTACTTTTGCTGGCCAAGGGAGGAGTGATATCGGACGGTAACTCTCAGGCTTGCTGGCATCCAAGGACGGCTTCTTCAAAATGGGCATAACCACTGCCTGTTTCCACTTGGCAGGAACCGACCCGGATGCGAGCGAGATATTGATCAGGGAGCATATCGGCGACTGCTCAGAGGATGCCATGTCTCTAAACAAAGCTGGCCGTAACGGGTCGGCCGGAGACCCGGACTTAACTTGCAGGGCCAGATTTTTAAAGCTTTCAGGTGTTAAGCAAGGAAAGGAGTGTAACACCTCCTGCACCGGGGGGCTAGAGAGCCCGTCCGCCGAGGGCAGAACCGAAGGAAAAGCTCGGTATATAGCTTGGACTTTGCCCAAGAAAAAGGCCGCTAAGGTTTCACAATGCGAACTGGAGCAAGATTCATTCGCAGAGGCCCTTTTTGCCACCAGATCCTTGAGGGCCTTAAAGATGGTTTTAGATTGATTAGTGCTGTTGCGGAATTCGAGGGCATAGAATGCCGCACGTGCTCTACAAACAGCTCGATGGTAACACTTGACAGAGGACAGGTACACGGCTTTTTTACTGATCTCATATTTTTTTCGCCAGTCTCTCTCAGTGCACCTACACATACTTTTAAGCGCCCGCAGAGAACCATCATACCAAGGACTAGGGTCCCTTGGTCCACGTTTTCTCAAGGTCACCGGTATGAGGGAATCAAGGGCCCTGGTAACCCAGTCGCAGAAACGGTCATACCCTGTTTCCGCATTGTCTAACGGGCCCAGCGGGTCCTCGGACAGCAGACGGTGGAAGTCCTCAAGTTTGAGTTTAGTCCAATGACGTCCAGGGACGACTCGGATCATAGGTTTAAGAGGAGGCTCATCCAATGGACACTGGATCCTCACCAAGAAGTGATCCGTCCAGACCACGGGGGAAGGAGTAGAGACCCTTACAACTGGAAGATTCGTGAAGAAGGGGTCCAAAGTATGCCCGCCTACGTGGGTGGGATGTGCAATCCATTGAGAAAGCTGCAAGGCCTCGAGGTCAGCCTGAAGACTAATCACAGTTGGCGCAGTCCGGATGTCAAAATGGAGATTCAAGTCCCCAAGAACAGAGAAATTAGCGCACCCAGCAGCTAGCGCGCTAATAGTATCTGGGAGAGCCTCCCTGAACGCCACATCGCTACCCGGAGGGCGATAAATCAGTAAACCCGAGAAGGAAAAATGAGAGGTGATGGAGATCTTAAAAGAGGCACTTTCGCAGCCTGCAATTTTTTGACCTTTCCAATCACACGGGTAACAGGATTTGACAGCAAGAGCTATTCCCCCACCTCTAGAGGAGCGATTAAGTGTGTGAATCGAATACTCCGAGGGGAAAGCCATGTTGAGAATAGCCGAGTCAGCCTCCTGTAGCCAGGTCTCGGTCAAACAAAAAATATCAGGAGATTCCTTTTCAATCAGGTCATAAATGTCCTGATAATGTTTCACCATCGACCTAACGTTCAAATTCCAGACACTAAAATCGTGCCGGGAACGTTTCCTTCCAACAACAGGTTCCTCACCAATACAGCAAGAAAGGGCGGGGGCCTCAAGCGACCACCTGCCACAAGCGCACAAATGCGGACCAGACAGAGGACCTACCCGAGACATCTCACAACTCGGGAGACTCTGCCTAATGGCCACAAGCGCGTCCCTGGAGTAGCAGATCAACGTATCCGCCATCTAACCGGGACTGGAGACCTGCCCTGTCCTACTCGTCCTGATGCGGACGGGCGCAGACGGGCAGGACTCTGGCACGACTCAGGCTAAGCGAGGGCGCTCCCGCTGCGCGATACCGCTGCGCTAGCGAGGGAGCTTTATGTAGGCGTGCCTCAGAACACCCGGAGCGCTAGTCCGCTCGTGGCGACGCCCCCCTCACACCAAACACCACTCCAAGATGGCGCACGATGTTTTCCCACCCCAAGAACCGGACCCGCCAAATAGCGGTGCAGTGCTATTACAATGCAGGTAAGGGGACAAGGAGCAGCCTGTTATTAAAAACACGGGAAAACGAAAATAATATCAAAAGCAAATATTCTAAAAGGTAGTTTTAAAATTAGGCGCGATGGAAATAGCGCGAGGCGCTATGCAGCAGTATAGTTTACCTTGGTAGGGAAGAGCCCTGGGGCCGGTCGCCTTATGTAGGCGTGCCTCAGAACACCCGGAGCGCTAGTCCGCTCGTGGCGACGCCCCTCTCACACCAAACACCACTCCAAGATGGCGCACGATGTTTTCCCACCCCAAGAACTGGACCCGCCAAATAGCGGTGCAGTACTATTACAATGCAGGTAAGGGGACAAGGAGCAGCCTGTTATTAAAAACAGGGGAAAACGAAAATAATATCAAAAAGCAAATATTCTAAAAGGTAGTTTTAAAATTAGGCGCGATGGAAATAGCGCGAGGCGCTATGCAGCAGTATAGTTTACCTTGGTAGGGAAGAGCCCTGGGGCCGGTCGCCTTATGTAGGCGTGCCTCAGAACACCCGGAGCGCTAGTCCGCTCGTGGCGATGCCCCCCTCACACCAAACACCACTCCAAGATGGAGCACGATGTTTTCCCACCCCAAGAACCGGACCCGCCAAATAGCGGTGCAGTACTATTACAATGCAGGTAAGGGGACAAGGAGCAGCCTGTTATTAAAAACAGGGGAAAACGAAAATAATATCAAAAAGCAAATATTCTAAAAGGTAATTTTAAAATTAGGCGCGATGGAAATAGCGCGAGGCGCTATGCAGCAGTATAGTTTACCTTGGTGCCAGCAACCTGTAATTCCAGGTGTGGGAACATCAGGCCTGTTGTGAATTAGGTGGTGTGGTATCCCCCAGGCAAATACTACTCTGTCTGACTTGTAACCAGGCCCCAAAAGAATGGAACTGAATAATTTAATGTTAGAGACTGGTACCGTGGCTATTATTTGTATTTGTATTTTTGTATTTGTAGTTAAATTTATAGGGCGCGCAGCTACCCACAAGGGGTCTCCCGGTGCCAGTAGAAAAGTGCTTACAGATCTCAGTTGTTATTGAGGAAAGAGCCAGGTTTTAAGGTCTCTGCGGAATTTCATCAAAGATGGTTCGAGTTTCAATGTCACCGGAAGAGAGTTCCACAGCCTAGGGGCAACGCAAGAGAAGGAGCGTCCGCCCATTCTCATCAGTTTGAAACGCGGAATCAGGAAGTTTCCTTGGGATGAGGATCTAAGAAGGCGAGATGGAGAGTATTGTTGGACAAGAGAGTGTAAGAAAGCTGGAGCCGACCCTTGTTTGATCTTATGCATAAAGCAAAGAGCTTTGAATTTGACTCGGTTTTCAATACGGAGCAAGTGAAGGTCCTTGAGAAAGGGGGAGATAGGAGATCTCCATGGAACCTTACAAAGGAGGCGGGCAGCCGAGTTCTGGACAAGCTGAAGTCTCCTCTGAATCTCCAAGGTACTCCCAGATAAAGCACATTACCATAGTCCAGGCCAGAAGTAATCAGAGCCTGGACCACCGAGCGCCTCGTCAAGACTGGGAGCATCCATAAGATCTTCCGGAGCCACCCCAGGATGGAAAAACAGGTGGCTGCCACCTTGACCACTTGGTGCCGCATGGAGAGTGAATCATCCAGAACAAAGCCAAGGTTGCGGGCCTGCGTCACTGGAAGGGGTGGGGGACCCATTTCTGATGGCCAATGTGCGGGGCTCCAGAGGTACTTATGTTCGCCCAGAATGACAACCTCCGTCTTATCTCCGTTCAATTTCAGGAGGTTTGCCTGCATCCACTCTGCCACTCGGCTAAGTCCTAGTTTAAGAGCAGATGGATTATTTTCTTCGGCCGAGGTGAGGGAGAAAAGAATCTGAGTATCATCTGCGTATGAGTAAAGGGAGAGACCAGCGTCTTCCACGATGGTTGCCAGGGGCCTCACGTAGATATTAAAAAGCATAGGGTTCAGAGGACCCCTGCGGCAGCCCATACGCAGATGAACGAATAGAAGAGAAAAACCGGGAGAAACAACCTGAAATGTCCGGTGGCTTAAAAAAGAGGCCAGCCAAGCAAGGGCGGGGCTGGTCACCCCGGCCACTCTCAGTGCTCTCAGAAGAATGGAGTGTGAGACCGTATCAAATGCGGCGCTTAAGTCTAAAAGAATAAGCGCCGAGGTCTCACCATGATCAAGGCGAGTGTGTAGGTTCTCGGTAACCCCCAGGAGGGTTGTTTCGGTGGAGAAGTGGGAGCGGAACCCTGACTGGGATGGATGTAAAAATCCTGTAGTCTCCACATGAGAAGTAAGATGTATGTTAATATGCCTCTCCAGGATTTTTGAGAACATGGGCAGCAAGGAGATGGGCCGGAAGTTGGCAAGCGTCTTGGGATCTCCGCCAGGTTTTTTTAAGAGTGGAACCACCATAGCTCTTTTCCATTCATCCGCGACAATAGACTCCCGCAATGAGGAGTTCAAAAGCTCTTGAATAACTAGAAGAACATCAGGAGATAGCTGGCGAAGAATATCCATAGGAATTGGATCCAGCGGGGCCCTGAATTTACCTTTGCCATGCAGGCGAAAAACAAGTTTGAATCAAGCAGGGACCACTCCGAGATCTGCGTTTCCGGAAGTGGGGGGTCTAGTATGTCCAGAGTAAAGGAGTCAGGAGGGGACTTGGGGGAGGCCAGAGAAAGGGCGTTATGGATATTTTCGACTTTGGATATAAAAAAGTCTGCAATTTCATTGCATTCCACTTCCCCTAGCGCAGGTGGGGTGAGGGAGGTGTTTGAGCCTGCTAACTTCTTGACCATAGAGAAGAGAGATTTCGGCCGATTAATAGCCCTTTCGATAGACTCCGAGACAAAAAAGGCTTTCGCCTTTCTGAAGGCTCGATGGTATCGCCTGAGTGCTGATCGATAGGTCAGTTTGTCATTAGGAGCGTAGGCTTTTCGCCAGGATCTCTCCAGATGTTTACATTCGGACTTCATTGCTTTCAAATCGTCCGTAAACCATGGGGATGGAGCAAGATGTGGAATGGGTCGTCTAGGACGTGGCGGCAGATGGCGGTTGATGTTAAAAGTTAGCCAGTAAGATACTTCCTGAACCAAAGAGGTGCACCTAAGTTTGGTATCAGGGCAGGTGGCAGTGAGTGAGGCGTTAAACGCCGAAATGTTCGACCTAGTCCAGGCTCTATGGTTGCCCATGGTGCCAAAGAAGGGCAAACCCTTCGCAGTTTCAGCAAGCAGAGTAAAGTGAATTGCAAAGTGGTCGGACCAATCAAGGGGGAGGGCAGGAGAGGTGCAGTAAAACAAAATGTTGGAAATGACAGGATCAAGTAGGTGGCCTGCCTGATGGGTGGGACCTCGGTTGCGCAGTATTAAATTTATGGCCTCGCAGTCGGATAGAAACATTCTGCTTAAGCCATTATGCGTGTCTTCCAGATGGAGATTTAAATCTCCCAGGATGGTAAAATTAGCTGACTTCATAACATAAGGGGCTACACGTTCAGCAAATGAAGATAGCCATTGAGTTGGTTTATCAGGGGGGTGGTAGATAAGTATCCCCGATAGCGTCAGTTGAGGGGTGACTGCCAGTTTGAATAGCGCGGCTTCACAGTCTGGGAATAGAATAGGTTCCAGAAAGCAGGATAAATATCCTTAAAAATAATCGCTATCCCACCACCTTTCCCAGTGGTTCTGTCTTGCCTGACTATACCATATCCAGGCTGCAAGGCACTGGCCACATCTGGCCCTGAGCTGGCATGAAGCCAGGTTTCCGTTAAAAACAAGGCATCTGGCTGGAAGGTAATAGGTTAAAGATATGATCTCTGTTTTTGGGCAGAGATCGACAATTAATACTCCAGAACTTATAAGGTGGAGTTAATGGTACTTTAAGCGCAGTGTTACAGGTAAATTCGTAGTTACAATGTGGACATTTTACCAGGGTTTTGAGCGAGCAATCGAGTGGTGCACAGAAAGGGAGGCTGCTATTAAGGCGGCGTAGCTCCTCAGATGAATATGAGACTGGGCAGCAGATTGCAGGCTCAATTTGGGCAGAGTTCATGGCCGCTGGGCGCTTCAGGGCGCGGACGGGCGCAGACGGGCTTGCCTTTGGCGCACCGCTGGCGCGCCCGCGGCGCCCGCCCGCTGCGCGGTCGGGAAGTGGTATGTGCTATATAGGGTTGGGAGAGGGTGGGACTCATCCCAGCACAGGTGCGCTGAATGACTCAACCCCCAATGGCGGCAAGCCCTGCCTCCAACGTGTCAGATCCTAGTCGTCTGCGCGAGGAGCGGGCGGTGAATGCGGCGGGGCAGGGTGAGTAAAGAGCGTGTTAAAAATAACACAATTGCAAGTTAAAAGTGCAGCAAATAAAGAAATACAATTTTTAAAAACGAGGCTGTCTCGTCCTCCGGCTTCCGCCTCAGAGGAGTCGTAATCACTGATCTTAGGCGGGCAGGGAGGCGAGGGATTAAGTAGGCGGGTGGGCGGGACTCAGCCCAGCACAGGTGCGCTGAATGACTCAACCCCCAATGGCGGCAAGCCCTGCCTCCAACGCGTCAGATCCTAGTCGTCTGCGCGAGGAGCGGGCGGTGAATGCGGCGGGGCAGGGTGAGTAAAGAGCTTGTTAAAAATAACACAATTGCAAGTTAAAAGTGCAGCAAATAAAGAAATAAAATTTTTAAAAACGAGGCTGTCTCGTCCTCCGGTTTCCGCCTCAGAGGAGTCGTAATCACTTATTGTGAAATCTTTGCCAACCATTTGAGTTAGTGGGGAGAAGCCGAAAGTCATGTCCCCTAACATGATATTAGCAGCTATATAAATGATAATGCTGGCGCCTGCTCTTTATAAATATCATATTTATTGTGTTTTGATTTATTTTGATCATATACATGTAACAGAATATTTTTATGTATGCGTGTTACTTACACCAACTCTTGTCCTGTGTCAATATAATGACAGTTGTGTAGAAAGCTGCTATGGCACGATTCTTCAACTTTTGGTGTTGAGGAAAGCCAACACATTTATGGTGAATCTTCGCATAAAGCAAAATGTATGAAACATAAAACAGTAACAAATGTCTAAATTCAGAATTAGAGCTCTGAATTACATTTATCAAGTTCCTTTAAAGCGTTGAGTATTCCTCAGTCATGAACTGCCTGCATGTAAGATGTGCTTTCTGGGACATTAAAAGGAGGGAAGGGGATATAGTATAGAGGAGCAGCTTCGGATGCTTTGTACCATGTGTACTGATTATCAGTACATTTCGTCCATCAAGTAGTGTGGTAATGTAAGTGTAGCAGCTTACAGATAGCCCTGTCAGTTATCTATATTCCGATTCGGACTCAGGGGGATCTGGTATCATCTCTGACCTTGTTCTTAAAGGTGAATATTGGGGCATATTATCAAGGGGGTTTATCTCCGCTTTTTTGGCTTTAAAAGCCAAGAAAGAGGAGATAAAATTATCTCCCTATTACCTAGCTGTCGCTAACACCAGTTAGCGACCGCTAGTAGGAGATAGCGACCATCTTGGGCCCCACTTTGCATGTCAGTGATATTTATCACTAATGACATGCAAAGTGGGCGTGCCAAGATGTTAGCGACTGGAAACAGTCGCTAACATCGCTATCTCCTATTACCAACTTTTGGAGATATTCGCGCTAAGCGCGAATATCTCCAAAAACTAACACCTGCCCTGAGCAGTTCTTAGCCATGTTATCCAATGGGAGGTGGATAACATGGCTAAGAGCATTAGCTCGGTAATGCATGAATATCGCTGACTTTTCAGCGATATTCATGGATTGCGGCCGTTTTTTATCGCATTTGCGATAAACCTTGATAATAGCAAGGTTTATCTGCGATAATTTCTGACGATGCTTAGCGTTAAAAAATTTGTTGCTAAGCATCGTTAGCGATAAATATCGCTTAACGTTGGTAATATGCCCCATTGTGTTGTTCCACTGATTCGTAATAGGGCGTTAGTGAAGGCCCCTGGCCTCATCCCTGTGGAGAGAAGTGCTGCCTGCATCTTCCCATTTCAGGACTGATATAAACCACTCTTTATTCGAGGAAAGAAGGGGTGGAGACTTCCACATTTATCTGATGGTTCTTTTGGCTAAGAGTAAGGCTAGATCTATGAATATAGAACCTACTCTCTGATTTTTGGGACGTCTGAAAAGTCTTTGTTATACAAGGTAGGAGTAAGAAAGACTATAGTAAGATTTGTTCACTCATATTTGATCTTTTGGCAGTGTTTAATTCTTTCACTGATTGGTGAAATGGCTGGCTCATAACAATCTTGGCCATTGTATATTAACATATTTACCCACAGGCACAGAATGGGTAAAACCCTATGATACATCTGCCCCTTCTCAAGCAAGTCAGTATTGATAGCAGGCGACTGCCAAACACTCCAGCCATTAAACATTCAATGCAAAGTATAGTGACTGGCACCTGTGAATAGTGCTGTCACCAGGCATATGGGATAGTGTGAAAACCTGACATGACCTTCCATATACCAACACAATTCACAGCTGTAAGGGCCCCTATTATTATGTTTAATACCTTCAGGCCAGGCCTTTTACTCCAATGAATTTTACCTCTACGTTTTTCAAGGCCATGTTTACAATGTTAACAGAAAAATGTCAAGTCCCAGAATAGAATGTGATGTCTGTTAAAGTGTCAGGATGAATTTAAAGTGAGACATTTGTCCTGCAATACTTGGCAGCTATGAATGTTCATACAAAAAGAGCACCACCTTAATGTATTCAGGGAAAGAGTGTGCAGAATAGTAGTGGAGAGCATGGTTAAAGTATCAAGTTTCAGGTGCTCTAGAATGCAGGACTACAAATTAGTCTAGTTTAATTCAAGATGATTTTAAAGGTTTTGCAAGGTACTATGGTGTTAGCAAGGTTGATCACCCCTACAGTATCATAATATTCAGTAAGGAGCCTCTGTATGACCCCCGACTGTGTCCAGGATTTTATTTTATTTTAGTACTCATATCTTTAATCCATTTATAGCCCTGTAACCAGAGTCATGACAGAGTGAATGGGAGAGGTCATGGAATGTGAGAGATGATAGTGAGATGTGTGTGAGGGTGCAATACACAAGCTTTCTGTGCTGAAAACAGTCTTACATAAGACATGTGTGAAGTAGACCGTGAGTTGCAGTATTTTATTGCCATGGTCTGTCTCTTTTGCAGACTGTAGGAAGTCTCCCTTGTGGTTCTCCATCTTTTGCTGTAAGAATCCTGCCCCTTCTGTAGTCAGAGCTTACCTTTTTGATATCAGAACTGACTGTTTTTTAGTTAGATGGCTTAATTTTCCATAGACAGGGTGCATGTTTTTGTTGAGAAATGTCCTTAATGGAGTTGGAAGACCAATTCTTTTTAGGTGTGTCTGGACAGCTCAGCGGTCTGTTAACCTGTTGTCGCCAATTATTGAAAGTTTACATAGAGTATTCTTTTACTCTACCCACAGAAATATTTTTCCCCTCACGCTATTGGCTGTTTGGTGTATAATTCCTGGACCTATGGGCTGCTTGCATTGTAATGCACATGGAACTATTTTGCATAACAAAACTACATTGAATCATCACATATTCAAGTTTTTATTTGGTTCATGCGCTGGAAGCAGAAAGTAAGCACTTTTTGTAATGCAGCAGGTGTTTCTTCAATGTTTTATTCATGATTCAGAATGAAAATCAGAATATTGGCTTTGCTAATGTTTGTTTTGAGTCCTAAATGGATGAATGTCTGTTTGTAGTCGGAAGGTTGCCAACGTTGTTGCTAGACTGTTGGAGTTGTTGTTATGGTAGCCAGAGCGCTGCTGCCTCTTTTTTAATCAGAGAGCTGCCTGATTGTGAACTCACACTTGTTTCTTACGTAGCTGGTTGAAGCATTTCATAGTTTTTTTAGCTGGAACTGTTTCTTTTACATAAATGTTGGTTCTTTTTTAGCAGGTGGATTTGCTCTGTTGAAGTAAGTGAGCTATCATCTGTAGTAGGTGGGCTAGCTTTTTTGCAGTCAGTGGCTATCCAGATTTATACTAACGGGGTTAGCTCTTTAAAATCTGAGGCTAAGAAGCACCACGGTGAACAATACAGGCCGTTCTTAGTGACTTTAAAGAGGATCTGGTTTGTGGCTGGATGAAGCTGTACTACACTAGGAGCTTCTGTGAAAGCGAAACACGTGTCAGAAGTTGCTTTTGCTTATACAGACTGTGCTTGGATTGTAGTTCATTTATTCAAAAGCAACAGTACTTCACCTGATACAATGTTGTTGTTTGCTTGGACAATAGTATGATAACCACTAATGAGTGATTTGCTCAGGTCTTGTATTCCTGTTATGGGCTATAATGAGAGCAAAACGTGTTCGGTGTTGCTTCTACCTATTATAGGTTGCCTTGGCTGGTTTGCGAATAATACTAATTAGCAATGCTTTCTCTACAATAGTAAAGTCATTTGCTGTCCTGGGCGGGCATAGATGGTGCTATAGTAATTATTTCAATAAAGACTAAAGGAACTTAGGCATAGTAGTGGGCAGGACATGGCGATGCTAGTAGGCTGATCTGCTTCATTTAAATTGCTCTACAAATAAAGGTGTTGCGTACCAGAACTCACAGAGTATCTTTTTCACAACAGTTTTTTATTGATTGAAGTAGGCAAAGCAATACATGTGGCACTCCACAGTCAGGAGAAACCACCAGACATTTTTATACAATTTACATCACAGGGCCAGAGTCCAATCAAGAGTTATAGTCAAACATGAAGAATGGGAACTTCCCCCCCCCACCCCTACCCCCCAGAACTCCCACCACCCAAACTCCCCGTTACCTCCCCATTATCCCTCCCTAACCCTGTGCACGTGTGTAGAAGGAGCATCAGCGCTTGGTCATGGTGTGGTAGATATGACTCATTTCACAGGCCCATGTGAAGGTGTGTGCCTAGGTATCTTCCTCAGGTTCCGCCGGGGGATCTAGTGGCAGCTCCCTATAGTCAGCCCACCTCTTCCATATCTTGAAGTGCTTGCGGGGGCATCCCCGTGCTTCGAATATTGGTCGTTCTAGACCCATACAAAAGTCTAACCCGGCCCTCCATGCACACAGGGGGGGGGGCCCTCTCGTCCTTCCAAACGCGGGCTAGATCCCTTTTGGCCAATACTAGCCCTAATAGCAACAAGTGGCGTTTATATATGTTCCCACCAACCCCTTCAAGGATGTGAAGTAGCCCTAGGCGATGAGTGCGTGGAAGGTCCCAACCCAGTACTTCAGACAGGCAGTTCCATACACCCCTCCAGAAACCAACTATTCTAGGACACGACCATACCGTATGGAGCAGTGTACCCACCACCGCCCCACAACGCAGACATGCCGATGACCCAATCAATCCTGCCTTCCACAGCCGCTTACGGGTATAGTAAGCCCTATGGAGAATTTTGAATTGGATTAGTCTGAGCCGTATCGCGATGGCAGTCCCCCGCGGGGACTCCAGGGCCTCCCTCCAATCATCCTCGTCCATGGGGCCAACGTCAGCCTCCCAGGCCGTCCGCAGGGGAAGAAGGGTGGAGGAGCAGTGAGCGACCATCGTTTGGTATATACGGGACACCTTTTTATCCCCGAGGTCACCCATGAAGACCTTCGCCTCAATTGGGCTAAATTCAGGAAGTGAGTCTAGATTGGCAATGCTGGGTGTCAGTGCATGTCGAAATTGCAGATAGCGAAAAAACTGGGTCTGGGGCATATGGAACTCTGCACTGAGCTCCTGGAACGATTTGAGCGTAGTTCCGGACATCACGTGTCCCAGCAACGAGATCCTGATTGCGTCCCAGCCGTCAAATCCTGACAGCGAGGCAAGTTCGGGGAGACGTCCATTGTGCCACAGCGGTGTTTCAGCAGTTAGTCTGCCCCACCAGCCCATGCGACGTAACGCCTGTCGCCACACAGCGAAGACAGTTTTCGTAGCACTAGGCAATGTTCGCCGCAGCCGGGCTGAGTAGAGGAGTGTGTGGAGCGTATTGTCGCCCATTAATGCGCGCTCTAGGGCGTAAGCCGGATCACTGCTGTCACTGTACCACCAGTCATTTAGGATGAGCAGGTGGGAAGCTTGATAATAGGACAGAAGGTCCGAGGTGGCAAATTCCTGTCATGATTTAGGCTCATTTTCCAGACAACTACAATTCCCAGAATGCTCACATGAGAGGTCTGTCTTTCCTTTCCTCTAATTTCTTTCTGTATCCTATATCAGTCCTACTTGCCATGCATCCGGTGCTTGTCACCTGTAGTGCACTTTCGATGGTTTCGTGTTTTGTCTGTGAAGGATCATCGCTGGTTACAGAGAAAGCTATTGCGACTGTGCGGATGTTGTCGAGCACGGCGTATTGTGACCTTTGACCCCTTCCGAGGAGCCGCGCTGATTCCTCTGGATTTGTTTGTGGACCACATAACGCTTGGATCGTTTTGTAAGGTATCGTGAGAAGGAACAAGAAAAGCGAGTGAGAGACGTTTTTCTCTCGAATATCTTCTCTTCTGACATTCGGTACGTTGTGTGGGGATTACGGAACGGAGGTTCCTATTGAGTACTGTGTTGTGCAGTCACATGGATACGACTGTTAATGCGTGAGAGGCACGAAGCAAGAGTTATTGCTTGTGTATCACGTATTGGAAATCCCAACCTGAACTGTATTTTAAGCGGGAAGGATTATGATTTACAAGCCCGCTGGCTACTACTCTAAAGACTAGTTACCTGTGAATGGCTATACTGTATAGCCCACCAGAACTTTAATTCATGGGTATTCAGTGCTTTCTTTTTTCTTGCTTTCTTTTTTCTATTTTTACATGACTTTTCTTGAGTATTAGTGGCAGTCATTACAAGTAAGTGAAAAAGGACACACATACATATTCACTCACGATTATAGAAGATAAGGGTGGGTTGGATTGACGTGTGTTGCTTATGTATTTTCTACAGGAAACCTAATACAGATCCACGGAAGGTGCCTAGTCTGTCATTCCTTGCTGCAGATGGTTTCTGGCTGTCAGCCTTTATATTTTATCTCTCCATTTTTCCCCTTCCCTGTGTGAGGTCCTCTTAGATGAGTGTTGTCTATTATACTCACTAGAGGTACCGCATTCGGGGAGGGACGAAAAGAGCATCGACATCGCTCCTGCTGTATCAGGATTGCAAGGTTAGTCAATCTGCCTTGCTTTGTGACAATCCCCCACAATATGTAGATAAGAAGCACGTACGCAGCGCCACCCTGGCAGCCCCCCCAGTCCACAGGAAGCGTCCCAGGACAGAGTTGACCTGCCGAAACCACCGGGGTGTGATGGCGTGGGGATAATTCTGCAGCTGATATAGGAGGCGCGGAAGCGCCACCATTTTGAAAATCGCGGACCTACCAAAGATAGTGAGGGGCATCCGAGACCACTTTTTCACATCTGCTTGAACCCGCTCCCACACAGGCATTATGTTGCGTTCCCAGGCAAGGCTCACCGATTCCGACAGGAACAACCCCAGATATTTCAAACCGCCAGCATTGTGGAGAAGTGTGGCTCACTGGTTAGAGGAGGCAGACCCTGAAGCAGAGGTCAGACCCGGGACCAGGGTTCAATTCCCGACGCGGCAGGGTCTTGAGCCCAAATATCCACGGACTTGATAATTCTCGCTTCGGTGCCTACTCGAATCACGGGTTCACACTCTGCAGCTCTGGGCATTAGCCTGCTTAATCTCCACTACGGCCCCCCCGCGGCGGGATGCCTGGCTTTCACCTTGGGGAAGCCAGGACGGGTTCCCAAGGCAAGCGCCGAGATGCCTACGGGTAATCGAGCGCTATATAAGAACGCATAATAATAATAATAATAATAATAATAATAACTACCTGCAGTCCCGATGTCCAGGGGTCCGTTACAGCTCCACCCCCAAGAACCGATAGGATGGATTTGCGCAGGTTCAGGTAAAGGCCCGAGACCTCCCCAAAGACCCGCATTATTTCCAACACCCGCGGCCCCGAGCGTCGCAGGTCAGTAAGAAAGAAGAGGACATCGTCCGCGTACAACGCGATTCTATCAGAGAGGTCCCCAGTCCACACAAAGCCACGCATCTGTGCATCTATGCGCACCCAAGCGGCCAAAGGCTCCATGGCAAGGGCGAACAAGTAAGGGGATAGAGGACACCCCTGCCGGGTCCCCCGTCCAATGCTAAACGTCTCTGACACCGCCCCCGCGACTCGTACCGCAGCCGTGATGTCAGTATAGAGTAGCCTGACATATGACAGAAATATCGGGCCTAGATTGAGACGGGGCAGAAGCGCAAAAAGGTATGTCCAGCTCACCGAATCGAAGGCTTTGTTTATATCGGCTAGCAACAAAGCCGCCTGTTCACCCGTAGCCCCCATGGCATCCACCGTGACCTGTGCGCGCCGGATATTATGGCGCGTTGCCCTGCGAGGCATGAAGCCAGCTTGGTCCGGGTGGACCAGGTCTGTTATGTAGGGGAGCAACCGATTCGCCAGGGTCTTTGCCAGTATTTTGGCCTCTACATTAAGGAGATGGGGCGATAGGAGTCATGTCTATCCGGGGGTCTACCTAGTTTCTGAAAGACCACTGCTTCGGCATGGCGCCAATCTGGGGGCAGCGTGCCCCGTGCACGCGCCGTCTCAAGTGCACGACGATAGTGGGAGCCTAGTTGTACATGGAACTTCTTGTAAAACTCACATGGGTAGCCGCTCGGCCCGGGGGCTTTACCTACATTGAGCTGTCCCAGGGCCTCCCCCAGGTCCTCCGCCGTGAGGGGAGCATCAAGGGTCTTCCTGGTCTCATCCGATACCGCTTTAGGCGGCAAATCATCTATGAATTTAGCCACCTCGTCTGCAGATAAACGGTCACACGGGGCATATTGTGTCGTGAAGTAGCTAGCAAAGCTCGCCGCTAATTCGTTCGGGTCAGTAATAACCACCCCGTCATCAGCAATAAGACCTGGCAGCGTAACGGGTTGAAGGCTGCGTTGACAAAGTCTATGGAGTAGTGTGCATGATTTATCTCCCCACTGGTATATTCTACTCCGCGTGGCCAGCCACGCCTGTTTGGCCTCATCCATTAAGACCGACGCATATGATTGCTGCGCCTGGAGAAGCAACCGTATCACAACTTCATCTCCTCCTCCCCGACTCTGCTGCTCTAAAGTTTCTACCAGCGCGGCCGCCGCCGTGATTGTCTCCCGACGCCCCCGACGGGCCGCAGTACACCACGCGATGTCCACCCCCGTATAGTGGGCTTCAAGGCCTCCCACACCACCTCTGCGTCGACGTCATCTATGAGGTTTTCTCCCCAATAGTGGTCTATTGCCTCCCGAAGATGTCGGACATATCCTGGCTGCTGGAGATGCCACGCGGACATCCTCCACCTGAAGGGCTGACGTTGTCTAAGGAGTTCCACCCTGACCGATACCGGGGAGTGATCGGACAGTCCCCTCGGTAAGATCTCTGCCGCTTTCACTCTGCATTGGCATACTCTGGGCACAAACACATAATCTAATCGTGAGAAGGAACCATGCACAGCAGATACAAACGTGTACTCGCGCTCTGTAGGGTGCACATGTCGCCACATATCCACTCAGCCCATTCCTTCACTCACAGCATGCAGCCTAGTGGGGGGGGGGGAGTCCAAGCATCTCCTGGCACCTCTGACGGTCCATACATACATCCATCACCTCATTCCAATCCCCCCCAACCACCGCTAAGGACTCCGGGATGTCCTCCCATACTGTGAACAGCCTCTCAGCTAGGGCCCACTGCAGAGGGGGGGGGGCATATACACTCCCAAAGACCACAGGCTCTGTGCCCACCATTCCCTTGACAAAGAGATAGCGACCCTGTGGGTCCACCCACTGCTTCTCATGGACGTAGGCCACCCTGCGATGAATTAAAATAGCAACCCCTCTGGACCCCCTGGAAAATCCGGCGTGGAAAACCTGATGATAACCAAACCTCTGCAGACTGAGCACCTTTGATCCCATCATATGAGTTTCTTGGAGCAAGAGCACATCAGCGACCTCTCTCTTCCCCCAGCGCAAGACTGCCCCACGTTTAACCTTGTCCAACATCCCCCTGACATTCCATGTAATTACTCGCAGGGACTCCTCAGGGAGTCTATGTATCGCATTAGCCATAATCAAGTGGGACCCGCCAAGGAGGCCCTCTGCGCCAACACCACCCATTGCGCACCAACGTCAGCATCTTTATAAATAACACATGCATTTCCCCCCCTCTACCCCAGGACCCAAACACAACAAGAAAGGCAACATCCGCTTTCTCCCACACCCCCCAACCCCCCCCTCCTCAACCTTCCCCATCCCCGCAACTCGCACCCCACACCCACCCCCCTATACCTCATGGAACTATGAAGTACCTGTCGCGGCATGGGCAGCCCGAGCCCAAAACGGAGGGCCCAAGACCAACCATGCCAATGGATCCCAACTCCCCGATACCCAGTAGTCTCATCCCCCCACCCCTCTAATAACTCCCACCTTAGTAGGAGAATGGCAGCCCCTGATGAGTCGTCCCCGAGCCACACTCCACCACCCCACTCATGTTCAATAACTCAGTCTCGAATTGACGCTGAGGCATCAATAATGCATTCAGTTCGCTGGGCCTCAATCGCACCATCCCCAACCATCGGGAACTATACCACTAAACAGGGAGCACAGAGTACCTGAGATCTTCAGTGATCTTTCCCAGATTGGTCTGAGTCCTCAGTTCTGCCGCTATCTTGTGTACCAGTGACAGAGGCCGACCGCTTCCGTGATTTGGACCTCCGGTTTCTCCTGCTCCTAGCCGTTCGGTCTCCTCGTTCCTGCGATGACCCCCTCGAAGAGCCCGGGTTCAGTCCCGGCTGGGCATGCGGCCTGAGTGCCACCGTTTCGTCAGTCCATTTAAAGAGGTCTTCCGGGGAGTCGAAAAACAGCGTTTTGGACTGGAAAATCACTCTCAGACGAGCCGGGTACAGCAGAGAATATTGGAGATTCAGGCCTCGCAGCTTCGCCTTAGCGTTCATGAAGGATTGACGCTGTTGCTGCACGAGCTTGGTATAGTCTGGAAAAATCATGATCTTTCGGTTCTCGTAGAGAATAGCATCTCTGGTTCTTGCTTCCTTCAAAATGGCATCTCGGTCGTGATAATTCAATAGTCTTGCTATTACTGCCCTGGGCCGTTCACCCTCCGGCGGCCTCTGTGTCAAGGCACGATGTGCGCGTTCAACGATGAAGCAGTTGGATAGAGCCCCCGGGGGCAGCCAGCTCATCAGCCACTGAGTGAGAAACTGTTCCATGTTCCCCTTCTCACATCGCTCCGGAAAGCCGATGAAGCGGAGGTTGTTTCGACGTGCGCGTCCCTCCGCATCCTCCGCCCGGAGTGCTAGGACCTTGTGCGCAGTTTCCATTGCCGCCATCCTCTTCTTTAGGGAACCCACGTCGTCTTCTACCACCGAGATTCTGGATTCAGCTTCCGTAATCCGCGCCACTGCATTCCGCAAGTCCTGGCGTAGCAAGGTGACATCTGCGCCCACCGCGCCTATCTTGGCGTCTAGCATATCCCTGGATTGGGTGATGGCAGCCATAAGCGCAGCATTGTCCGGCCCCCCTCCTTGTCCTCCTCCCGAGGGTCCGGGGACCCCACTGGGTCCTGTGAATTTATCGATGGCCGGCTGTTTGGTGGGGCCGCCACCTCCTCCCTTGGTCATGGTTGCAGACTACCCGTGGGCCACTGATAGTAAATGCAGTTGCGGCGATACAGGGTCCTCTATTCCGTCTGCAAAGTCTGATAGGGATCTACACAGCAGTTCTCCCCCCGACGCGGGGTTCGGACACCTGTATCCCCGACCTGGCACTGTTCCTCGGGCAGGCCAAGGGAGGTCCCGGGATCCACACCCCAGTCGTCGGCGGCCCTTGCGTCTCACACTCCGCCGGCTGGACCGTGCCTCACCTCCGTGTGCTGCAGGCCCGGCGGCGCCGGTCACCGGCCCCCCGTACCAGCCACCACTCCTGCAAATGTCCGGGACCCAGGCTGAGGTACTCACAGTCTGCCGACAGTCACGGGCAGTGCCAGAACCGGGTCGGCCCACAGGCTACCGTCCAGCCAAACTCCGGTCCGCCATCCACAGAGGGTCAGCAGGGATGACCCAATCCTCCACGCCGGGACCTCCTCCAACCGATCACAGCTCTCAGGTGCTGTCGAGGCCCAGCCGTGGCAACGACCCGCGGTGATCCCTTGGCGGGGACCACGAAACTCGAGGCCCCGGCTGCGCTGGGTCCACAAGGCCGCCGCTTCCGGCCGGACGGGCTCACGGCGTCCAGGATCTCCCCACCTCTAGCGGGGTTCATGGAGGGCAGCGCTGGCCGCCCCCTGTCACTCAGGGCAGTCGAGGTGCAGGGCAATCGGCGGGTCGGCTGCGCCACGTAGACACCCCCCAGCCGGGAGGCGCCAAAATCGAGGCCCCTGCTTCTCCGCCGCGCGCTAGGCCGCACTCTCCTCTCTGCCGCCCAGCCGTGTCCGACAATCCGGGAGCTCTGCGGACTGCACCGGAGGATCCCTGGTGCCCTCAGCAACGTTCGCCTCGCATGGGCTGTGGTGTACGGGTTCGGGGCCAGGATAATCAGCCGGATAATGAACGGGCCGGCGGGAGCTCTAGGAAGCTGCAATCGCCATCGCCGCTCGCGAAGCCACGCCCCCGTATCTTTTTCAGTTATGCATATTTTCTGCAGTGTGTCACCCTAAGATTTTAATTATTTAATTGGTATATAATCAGAACTTACCAGGGAACACATCAGGAAGTAGAATCTTGAGCAGTAAATCATCTGCCCATTTGCTTCACGTCATCCGAGTGACAGAGGAACCTCCAGGGATTAAAAATAATAATTTCAGTGACGTGGCAAGGGTGCCATAGACTCCCAATGCAAGGAAGAAAACAGACCCCATAACCCCTGGTTTGATGGTAGATAAACACAACGCAGGTGCATCGCACTTTAAACAGTCCACGCTGACGTTTTAAGCGTAAAAGGCCATTTATTAGGACCAGGCTGCACAAAATAATCAATAACCAATTACAACAAATAACCAATAACAAACCCCAATATCAACTCTTCATCCATTCACTCCCTTCACCCACTCCGAACTCACCTCTCATTCCACTCCATGACCCGTTCTATTCTTCATCCATTTCTTCACTTCTCTTCTAGCATCCTCCCCGGTATCACCATTCATGCCTCTAGCCACCCCATCATTCACTCTCAGCCCCATGATGCATGGGTGCACCCCTCAGTGTCTCCCCCACCCCTCCCAAGTACTGACAACCAGGGAACCCCCTTTAGGGCGGTTACCTGCTCCCCCCCCCCCGGGGCCAACTGTGCATCTTTTGCCCCACCTACTCAAGCGTCCCTCTTACACCAAATAGCCTTGTTCCACAACTTGCTGACCACATCTCTCATCTCCATCATATAGTATGCGTTTTCCAGCCTTGATAGATGCCCACAGTCATCCTTGAAGAGTAGCAGTTCCTCCAGTCGCAGTCCAGTATGAGCACTCACTTCAATGTCTTTCTCCCCACAGAAAACCCTAATCGCTCTATTTAGCTTCCTCCATGCTTTCTCAACAGCCCCGTATTTAATTGCCCCCCTCCAGACTCTCCGAAGAACAAATTCTGTCCATGCAATGCAGGTCCCTGCCAGTCTTTGTTTCAGTATCTCCAAGTCTCTTTGCATCAGCTGTAAGAGTGCCAAATCAGACAGCCGAATTAGATTGTTCTCACCCAAATGCAGTATTAACAAATCAGGGCATCCTTTCGGGGGGAGAGGGTCCATCTTCGCGAACCAGGGCCATAGTGCCCCCCATCGCATCCCCCCTTTTCCCCACCAATGCACCTCATGTTGTCATCCTTTGAGTCCCAGGTTATGGCCTTACACCTGTTGCTCCGCATACTTGGAGGCCCAATGCACAAACGAATGCCCAACGATCTACGTGACCGTTTATGCCCCCGGGCACCGATGCAACCTACGGTGAGAAAAAGGCATTAGTAACATGTCCAGAAACCCCCAACATCCCCCGCCCGGCAATGACCCGAGTCCAAGACCCCTTATTTACGCACGTAGCACCTAGATTTCCCCGGCCCAATCTGCCGAATCCTATCCCAAGACCATCCCAGACATGCTGCCGCCGTCGCCGCCCCAATACGGAAAGAATGCGTCCTAAAACCCGCCTTTTTTTTTTTTTGCAGAGTTTTATACAGCGCGAACTTGACCTGAATCTGAATCGGGTATCAGAGCGCTTTACATAGCACCAGTTACATTACATGAGGACACATTCATTTTTTGTTAGGCACGGGGAGATTTAGGGCCAGATGTAGGTAAATCCGATTTCCCGACTCTTAAATACCGACTCATACCGAATCGGTATTTAAGAGTCGGTAAATTAGAAGGAGGCAGATGTAGGTAAAAAATTACCGAATCTGTAAGAGTCGGTATTTACAGATTCTGTAAATACCGATTCTGTATTTCCCATTGATTCCTATGGGCCTTGAAGCCCATAGGAATCAATGGTAAATACAGATTCGGTATTTACAGAATCGGTAAATACCGAATCCGGCAAGGGTGCCGGGGGTGTCACTTTGACACCCTCTAGCACCCCAAGTACAGGCTAGTGTGACATGTGGCACACATACATGCCCTAAGGGCATGTCTGTGTGTCACATTGCACAGGTCTGCATGCACAGGTGTGCATGCACAGATGTGCATGCACACCTGAATTCGGTTTTTTGATCCCTTTTGATAATTTTTCGAGTCTTCGAATGGTGCCGATAGGGATGCCTGGTTTTAAACCCTGTAAGGACTGCGACCAGCTGATGTCAGTCACCGACCCTCACCGTCGGTGTCTCCACTGTCTCGGCGTCGACCACGACGACAAGACCTGTTCCGACTCGAACTCCGGCAGTCGGCCCCGCGAGAGGTCCCGGTCCGGATGGAGGTCGAGGGAACGGTCGCGGGATCGGATCCATCATAGCCCTGGGAGTCAACATCACTCCTCTGGGTCGAAGTTGTCAGGTAAGCACAAGAAGTCGAAGAGACGTCATCGCTCTTCCGACTCCCCCCGACGCTGGCGCGACACGGCTGGGGGTTCGGGTGACACCGCCCACGCGGCTCCGTCGGAGTCGCGGGCATCGCGTCCAGCTCCATACCCTCCGGTCCCTGGGCCGCACGTGACGCCGGAGGAGATCGAGCGGTTCCTCATGGCCATGAGGTCTCTCACTCCTCCAATGGGCTCCGCGGCGCCTTCGGGCCCAGCGGACCCGTCTGGGGGCCCTAGCGGGTCAGGGGCATCGGCCTGACGCCGTTGGGTGCTTCGGCCCCTGCGCCTTCGGGCCCGGCGCCGCAGGTCCCTGTTGGATCCGGCACCGGCTCCTCAGGTGTCACCCCCGGCGCCGTCTTCGGGCTTCGTCGTCCCCAATGCCTTCCTCGATCCGCTTCCGGCGGCGAAACGGCGCCGCTTTCTACGCCGTTTGGAGAATTCTACTTCAACGAACCGGCCCCATCATTTGACCCCCCTGAATTTCAGGAGATGGCGAGGAGAATTGGGAGGGGTCTGAGGACCCTCTGACATGGGAGTGTCAGTCCCAGGAGGACTGGACAGGTGGACTTGGGGATGCCAGTGGTCTGGATAGCTCGCCAGACACTGATTTTGTCTCACCACAGAGGAGGGGGCAACCTACAGTGTGGTGCTGACGCGGGCGGCCAAGGCCTTGGGCCTTGAACTCCCTGTCTGTCCTCCTCACTGAGGTCCTTAAACCGCAGTAAAGCTCGGCTGAGCCTCTGCTGCTGTTTAATGAGGCCTTGACCGACGTTCTTTTGGGCACTTGGTCCAGGCCCGCTACAGGTTCGCCTGTAGATAGGAACGTTTCCAGATGCCACCGCCCGGCCCCGGGCGACCCTTGTTTCCTGTCCACCCACCCCACCCCCGAGAGCCTGACAGGGAATCCAAGAGGTACGAGAAATACGGCAAGAAGCTATTCTCATCCCTGAGTCTGGGACTGCGGTCCTCCAACACCGCGTGCCTCTTGGGCGTTACACCCTCTCTCTGTGGGATACAGTTGCGGACGTGCTGCCAGAATGCCCGTTGGAGGTACGGGCTAAACTCGGCCAAGCCCTTGTGGAAGGCCGAGATGCGGCACGTTACTCTATCCGGTGTGGATTGGATACCACCGACTCTCTGGGCACAGCAATGGCAACGACGGTGGCGATTCGTCGCCACGCCTGGTTGAGGTCCGCCAACTTTCCGGCCGATGTCCAAAATACACTCATGGACATGCCGTTCGATGGCCGTCACCTCTTTGGCGACAAGGCGGACCATGCGCTTGAGAGCTTTAAGAAGGACTCCAGGGCTACGGCCAGGTCCTTGGGCCTCTCGGCCCCGCGCCAGCAAACGGCTGCCTTTCGCTCGTTTCGTGGCCAAGGAAGGGGCGCCCCCACACGTGCCACCAGCCACGCACCGCAGACTAACATCCAACGCGGTGGCGGCCGTGGAAACCACCGTGGCGGCGGTCGGGGACAACGGCGAGGTCAATCCATACCTTCCCCCGCAGCATCCGCCTCAAAACCCTCCTAGTCCGTGCTTTCAAGCCCATGTGACGCCAGTGGGGGGGAGGGTTCGCCATCACCTCTTCCACTGGCGCACTGTCACTTCGGACAGGTGGGTGCTGCAAATCGTCCGAAGGGGCTACTCCCTCCCCTTCAAGGCGACCCCTCCAGCCATGCCACCGCAATACCACCGTGTATCGGGGGATCATTTGCGACTTCTGCAGGAGGAAGTTACGGCCCTCTTGGCCAAGGGGGCCATCGAGCGCGTTCCTGGGCCAGAGTAGGGTGTGGTTGCTACTCCCACTTCTTTCTGGTACCCAAGAAGGGCAAAGGGGGCCTACGCCCTATCTTGGATCTACGGAACGTCAATGGCTTCCTCCGGAAGGAGAAGTTCAAAATGCTGACACTGGCTCAGGTCTTAGCTGCCCTGGACTCAGGAGACTGGATGGTAGCGTTGGACCTGCAGGACGCTTATTTTCACATCCCCGTCCTGCCGGCCCACCGGCGTTACCTGCGGTTCACGGTAGGCCACGAGCACTTTCAGTTTACCGTGCTCCCCTTCGGCCTTACCAGCGCCCCACGGGTGTTCACGAAGGTGATGGCGGTGGTCGCAGCTCATCTGCGCAGGTTGGGGGTTTCAGTGTTCCCCTACCTCGACGACTGGTTGTTGAAGGCGGGCTCGCCCCAGACAGTCGTCAGCCACCTCCAGACGATGGCAGACCTCCTGCATCAGCTGGGGTTTTCCATCAATGTGCCGAAGTTACACCTGTGCCCCTCTCAGAAGCTCCTCTTCAACGGAGCGGTTCTCGACTCAGCGCAGTTTCGGGTTTATCCTCCCAAACAGCGGGTTCGGGACATTCAGGCTCTGATCCCACTCTTTCAGCCTTTGTCCCGGGTCTCGGACAGGTTGACGCTACAGCTTCTGGGGCTGATGGCCTCCTGCATCCTTCTGGTGCATCACGCCCGGTGGCGGATGCGGGCTCTGCAGTGGGACCTGAAGTTTCAGTGGGCCCAGCATCAGGGCAACCTCTCCGACCATGTCCTGATCTTGGAGGGCACTGCAAGACAGCTGCAGTGGTGGCTCACGGACCGCGATTGGGTCAGCGGCAGATCCTTCTCCCTTCCCCAACCGGAGCACGTAGATGTGACGGACGCGTCCCTCCAGGGCTGGGGAGGCCATATGGGAGAGGCGGAGATCAGACGCCGCTGGTCTCCGGCGGAGTCCCGGCTCCATATCAACTTTTTGGAGCTGCGGGCGATTCGTCTAGCACTGAAGGCATTCCTCCCCTCTGTCCGGGGGAGTGTAGTGCAGGTGTTCACGGACTACACCACCGCCATGTGGTACTGCAACAAACAGGGCGGGGTGGGGTCGTGGACCCTTTGCCAGGAGGCTCTGTGCCTCTGGCAGTGGCTGGAACATCAGGGCGTGACCCTGGTGCTTCAACACCTGGCAGGTTCTCTGAACGCCAGGGCGGCCGAACTCAGCCGTCGGTGCATGATGGATCACGAATGGCGTCTGAACTTGGACGTGGCGCAAGGCCTCTTTCAGCAGTAGATCTATTCACCACCGAAGAGAACGCGCAATGTCATCAGTTCTGCGCGTTGGAATTTCCAAGGTGGCACTCGCTCGGAGACGCTTTTCGTCGCGAGTGGAGTTGCGGTCTGTTGTACGCCTTTCCCCCTATACCACTTCTGCCCAGAGTGCTGAAGAAGATCAAACGCGACCGGGCCCAAGTTATCCTTGTGGCTCCGGACTGGGCACAAAGGTACTGGTATCCAGAGCTACTCAGTATGTCAGTCGATCCCCCGGTTCGTCTGCCTCTTCAGGAGGACCTTCTGTCGAAGCAGCAGGGGACGGTCCTCCACCCGAACCTGTCCAGTCTCCACCTCCATGCTTGGAGATTGAGCGGCGACAGGTGAGGCCATTTGACTTGCCTCCTGAAGTCTGTGAAATCATTCTGGCAGCCAGGCGTCCCTCCACAAAGTCGGTATACGCCTGCAGGTGGAACAAATTTGTGGCATGGTGCACAGCAAAGGCTGTGGATCCTCTTTCTGCCCCTCTTTCTGAGGTTCTTCTCTTCCTTCTTTCTCTTGCCCGGCAGGGCTCTGCTCTGGGCACTATCAAGGGCTACCTTTCTGCCCTTTCAGCCTTTCTGAGGCTGCCTGATCAACCTTCTTTGTTCAAGTCCCCTATTGTAACTCGCTTTCTGAAGGGCATCACACACATGTTCCCTCCTGTTCCGTTTGTGATGCCTCAGTGGGACTTGAACCTTGTTCTTACATTTCTGATGTGCGCTCCCTTTGAGCCACTTCACAACTGTCCTCTCCGCCTTCTTACCCTGAAGACTGCTTTCCTGGTTGCCATCACCTCTGCCAGGAGAGTGAGTGAGCTCCAGGCTCTTTCATGTACACCCCCTTTCCTTTCTGTCCATCCGGACAAGGTTGTGTTGCAGACTAAGCCATCTTTCCTGCCCAAGGTTGTCACGGCCTTCCATATCGGGCAGTCTATCACCTTGCCCACCTTCTTTCCGCCACCGCATCCCTCTAAAGAGGAAGAGCGGCTTCACCGTCTGGGCCCAAAACGTGCGATTTCATTCTATTTGGATCGCACTCGCCAGTTCCGGGTGGATGACCAACTCTTTTGAGTTACGTGGGCGCTAAGAAGGGACGGGCGGTGCACAAGAGGACCATCTCTCGGTGGGTCGTCTTGTGTATCAAGGCATGTTACTCCTTGGCGAGGAAGGAACCTCCTGTTGGGCTGAGGGCCCATTCCCCTCGGGCAACGGCGGCTAGCACTGCCCTGGGCCAGGGAGTCCCCTCACAGGACATCTGTCAGGCAGCTACGTGGGCATTGCTGCACACGTTTGCAAGACACTACTGCCTGGACAGCCAAGTCCGGAGGGATGGCTTCTTTGACCATTCCGTCCTCCAGGACTTTCTGGTGTGATTATTGGTTCGCAGACCCACCTCCAGGGTTGGTATTGCTGGGGTATCTATTCTAAGGTAAGGAATCTAATACTAACCTGTTTCTTTCAGATGAACCGGTTACTTACCTTCGGTAACGATATATCTGTAAGAAACAGTAGTTAGTATTAGATTCCTTACCGCCCCACACATCCTCCCCGTTCTGCGAACTGATATCTAGGGTTAAGGTCATCCCCTTTCAGGGCCCTAGTTTGAATGGCACAAGTGTTGGTTTTTAACATGGCTCTGCGTTTCTGGCGCGGAAAAGCTGTGTCTAAGAACTGACGTCAGCACGCGGAGGCGGCGTATAAGTACTCCGACGACGTCATCGCGGCGCCCACGACGCAGACGACGGACGCGGAGCCGCAGACAACGCCTACCGACGCGCAAGGGTACTGCTACGCAAAAATTTCCGGATCCAGTCTGACGCCTGGGGATATTCTAAGGTAAGGAATCTAATACTAACTACTGTTTCTTACAGATATATCGTTACCGGTTGACCAACTCAGCCACAGTCATGTTATCCACATGGAACAGTACCGACCGATTCTGAAACTCGGACCCCCACATCTCCAGCGCCACTAACCATGGAAAAATTTAAAGAAACTTATTACTCCTCCCCTGCTTCACCCAATGTACCGGCCAGTCCTCAGCGCACCACCTGCCATCCAAGAAAACCCCAAAGCCCTCTGTCCCGGCTGCATCAGAGTAAATTTGCATTTGCCAAACCATCCTTTCTTCCTCAAAATCCAGTGACACCCCATTGAAATCAGTCAAGAAAGTCAGCCATGTCCTCAAATCCGCCCGGACCCCAATGGAAATCCGAACCCTGTGGTGTGGTAAGACTGCACCCGACATAACCATGCTGAGCCGTGTGCAGAAAGTCTGTCCAGTCCTCACCACCCTGCATGCAAAGTTCAGGAATCCCAACAGTTGTTGCACAGCCCTCAACGCAATTGTCTTCTCCCCAATCGCCCACAAAAGGCACGCCTGTATTTCTGTCACCTTCACTTCAGGGAGTCGAGCTATCCATTGAATGGAGTCCAGTTCAATTCCCAGGAACGTCAGTCTACAGCTGGGCCCAGCCATTTTCTCAGGCGCCAGTGGGACTCGGAACCGCTGTGACATCTCCTGAAATTGCGGTAGGGCCCTGCCACAATTCCCTGAATGCGCTTTTCCAGAAAGAGAAAGTCATCCAGGTAGTGAGAAACTTCCAGATGTCCGCTGATCTGTGTAAAGGCCCACTGCAAGAGTATACTGAACATCTCGGACAGTGCGCACGAAATCGCACACCCCATGGGCAGTACCTTGTCCATGTAGATGGCCCCTGCGAATGGCATACCAAGTAGACAGAAATACACAGGGTGTATGGGCAGCAGGGGGAAGGCAGATTTCACTTCACACTTCTCCATTTCGGCCCACATACCCTCACCAGGCGGACCGCATAGTCCACCGATGTATAGAGCACCCTTGAGCCTGCTTCAGCGATTAAATCATTCGCAGACTGCCCTTTCGGCCATGAGAGGTGATGTGTCATGCGAAACTCACCCTGTTCCTTCTTAGGCACCACTCCCTGTGGGGAGATGATCAAGTCGTCAACCGGCCAGTCGACAAACGGGGCCGCTATCCTGCCTTCGTCCACCTCTTTCTACAGCTTGGCCGCCACCACCCCCGGCAATTCTTTGGCTGATTTTAAATTGTCCCTGATAGCCCACCCGAAGGCCCTCCGTGAAACCCCACTGAATCTTCAAAGCTGCCTCCCTGTCCGGGTAACACAAGAGCCACGGGGCCATGGCCTCAACTTTAACTGGTGTAGGCGCCCTTCTGTCCAGTCTGCCCCCTTTCTTAAGTGGCTCACCACTGCTCTGAAGGCATGGCCAAGGTAAAACAATGGGTAAGAGCATGCCGTCCTTCACACTTGGAGCACTCATGCTTGAACTTGCATGGGTTTCGGGAGCAATAGCCCCTGTTGTAACTCCAACACACACAGGTGGTGCTGTTGCCTGGCTTAGAAGGTGGACCTGCACTTCTGGCATTGGCAGTGGTCCCTCCCACCCCACCATGGGCAGGACGCAGCAGAAAGGACCGGTAAGTGACCGGAAGGCCGCTGGCTGTGTGAGTAGATGCCGACGAGTGCGTGGATGCCAACCACTGCATCCATAACTCCTGATACACCTCCCCCAAGGCCAGTCAGGATTCATTCTAATCCTGGCCCGGAACTCCTCGTCATAGCTCTGCCAGGCAAAACCCCCAAAATGCATCTGGTCTTTCCTAATGATGTCCATATACTTCAAGAGTGCTATGGCCCTGTCCAGGTGTTCTCGCAATAAATACTAGTATAAATGAGAAATGATGATGTCCAGTTTTCCATGTTCACCGGAACCCTGGGTCTTCTCGTTAGCTCCCATTCTTCTTCCTTAGAGCCCTCCTTCGATTGTACCTCCCTGTGCAACAGTTTAAACACATCCACATATTCGTGTTTCCAAATACTGTCCCTTGTCTTTTCTGACAAATGTGACCCCAGTGGCATAGCCAACCCCATGTATGGCAATCTTTTATGGTGTTTGTCCTCGCCCTTCTCTCCCTTGTCCTCCTTCCACTCTGTCTTGTCAGTCTGAACTCCCGCCCTTGACACCGTCTTGCCCGCCCCTTCAGGTTTGTCCCCCCACTGTATCCGCTCTGCGGCTGCACCACAGCATCCCTCACAGACCCATCACCCACACCCAGCGACCAGCAGGCCTTCCTCCTCCCCCTTTTGGCCCACCATCCCAAGCTGCCCACAATGCCCCTCACCTGTCAAGGCCGTCTGCGCCTCTCCCAACCGTCTTTTGGTGCTGCTGGCTTTGGTGGTCTCAGCTTTCGCCTTGCCCTTCGTTGGCTTTGGTCCCAGCAAGACACCAACTCCACTGTTGCTCTCCACTCCCCGTCCTGTCATCGTCATCCCTCACCTCCCCTTCTTCCAGCTCCTCGCTCTCCGTGTCATAATCCAACTCCATGTCAGGCTCCACCACAACAGGCGTCCACAACACCTCTCGCGCTGCTCTCTTCACACCCTTACTCGTCTTCAAACTCAACCCGCTCCCACTCACCACACACAATGCTGTTGCCCGCTCCCGCGCCAAAGGGAAGGCTGCCGCAGACCCCCCTGCTGCTTCAAGCCGTCGTCCTGAGGCCGTCTTGCGCCCTGCCATGCCACCCATCACTCAGCCGACCTCCGCCGGCTTGGTTCCCCCCTGCCCCCCATGTCGCTCCAAGCTGGGCGGGCCCCGGCACCATCGGGCCTCAAAGCAGTCCTGGCTGTCCCTGTCTTTGGCTGTGCCCCCCCGCTACCTGCCCGCTCCCACCTACCCCTAGCCTACCTCTCCCTCTCCTCCTGCTCTGCCCACCGTTCCTCCTCCTAGGTAGGCATGGGGGGCTCCACCGCCTCCTCCTCCCAGACCGCCCCACCCCTGGCAGCATTCAACTCTGCCCATCGCGCCTCTGTCTCCTGCACAAGGAGGCACTGTTCCCTGATCCTGACCTCCAAAGGCATAGACTCCCACCGGGGAAGGAGGGAGGGCAATACCCCGGGGACCCACACCCTGCATCTGCATCCAAGGCCCCACCCCTCTCAGATGTCTGGGGGCTCCCCCAACCCCAGCCTTATCCACCACCCTGGCTACCTCCACAGTGCCCCCCCATGCGCAGGGGTGCTCGCATGTGACCCCTCGAGAGGTCAATGGTAGCGTCCTCCCATTGCCCCTCCTCATCATCGAGCTCAATGGTGCCCATTCCCTTAGCAGCCGCCTTCAAATCGCCCCCTGGGCCCAACCCCCATCCCCTTCTCCATCTGCCTGCTTCCCTTCTGAAAACAAGGCCTCCGGACCTGGCTGCGGCCCTGCTCCCTCCACCCATCCCTTCCCAACATAACTGGGCCTGCCACCTGGCCCCAGCAGTTCTCCCGGTGAAGCCGCTACCCTCTCGAGCACTCCCACCTCTGCCGTGCTGATATCCAGATGCGGAGGCAGGCTCTTACGCCAGCCTCCGCATGCCGCTTCTTTCTTTACCACACCCGCCCCCTCCAAGGCGCACTTCTTCCGGGCGGTGGTGTCTCTTCCATGCAAGCCACCACGGCTGCCGCAACACCAGCGGAGGCCGCGCGCGGTGCCCGAGACATCCCCACCCACACCTCCTCAAGAACGCCAGGCCAGAGGAGATCCTCCCGGCCGTCACGGCCCAGTACCCCCAGGGCATCCCTCACCTGCTCTGCAGACACGTCTGCCATCATGCACCGCCCGTGCCGATAGCCGCACGCTCTCCGCTGCCAAACAGTGGGTCTGCCACAACCGTCGCCCACCTGAAAACTTAGACACTACCTAGGCCCCACAACTTTCCTTCTTAACCCTTTTCTACCTCGACCCTCCCGATGGTGCCAGAATGCAGAAAGAGGAAGTCACCTTTCTCCTCTACAGTCTTAAAAACCCCACCCCCTGACCCCAGCCTGGCCCTCCTGCACGAAAGACCCTGGGGGAAGACTAGTCTGCGACTCTGCTTCCCCCGGGGCCCACCACTGGGCCTCTTATAACTCTGAGCCCTGAAGCCACTGCACCTGGTGCACCATTAATAGGTATGCTCATAAATAATGTATTTGAAAGCAAGCATGAAAAATATATTTGTAGCACAATATTGCTGCCAATACATATCTCTACGTTCTCTGACTTCTTGGCGAGGAATAAGTCACGCATTTCAAGTGAGTGCAGGCTGTCAGTTGAGCATTAGTGCCTTTTAAGGTAGCTTGTAAATTCAGAAAAAACGACCGGAGGCAAGATGACAAGATCAGTTTCAGAAACCCATGGGCAAGCAGGAGTTACTGGGCCCAACCGTGGTAGTTAAAGCCTTTTCCTCCAGTTATCGTAGGCCCTGGCCCTATATGAATTCTGAGTAACTGAGAAAATTACCCCTTCAGCACCTGCCTCAGTCGCAGTGTGGGTTGAGCAGTCAAAGGCTTCTTGGAGTGGAAGTAGGTGTAAAGTGAGCATAGACTCACAACTCAAAAAACACCCATCAACCCCAATGAATGAATGTCTAGTCAAATATTTACTTTTTATGTAAAAATGAGGGGCATATTTACAAGGAACTGACGCATCTGCATAGATGCGTCAGTTTCCTTGCACCAGAGCCAAATTTTGTTGCGCCACAATGGATGGATTGTATTTACAATACAGTGCTCCATGGCGCAAGGATTAATAGATGATTCAGAAATACTGACGCATCTGTTGGCACAAAAGTAACGCATCTCTGGTGTTGCTCATGAAAGTGACGCAAGTCCAGCAATGCGCCACAACAGATAGGTGAGTCCCATACAAAAAGTCCAGCATCATTCCTTACGCCTGATCTGAGCAGGCGTGGGGATTTTGACGCAGTCAAGGCATAGAGTGACGCAGTGAAGTGTTGTAATTTTCACTGCGTCAGTTCTACATGACTTTTTGCGTGGGAACGCCTAGCCTGCATACATTATACCTGGAGCAGGTATAATTTGATGCAGGGCTTTACAACGTGACACATCTCCCTAGATATGTCACGTTGTAAATTGGCCTCGTTGTTTGCGCTGTTGTTGCGTCAATAAAAGTGATGCAATGACGGCGCAAGGAGGGGCAAGGGGCTTGTAAATCTGACCCTGAGTATTCATCTACTAACACAAAGTACAATGCAACACAGTACAAACAATATACACAGTCATCTTAAGGCAGGCCTGCTAGCGTTACCCTGGTCAGCTCCTGCCCCACTTCCCCTTCCATGGTTGATGGTTATTCTACATTCACATTTGGCAGCATCCAAGCTAGGTCCCGCTAGTGAGTTCAAGACTTAGAAGTTTTATGAGGGCTTTTAGCAAAAGTCCACGTGTCCCTGTGCCTGGGCGCATCAGGCAGAGTAAGCTCACGACAGCCACATATCAGTTTTACTCGCACTCACTGGGATGGCGTTCTGGAGTCCCTGGGCACGCATTCCTGGCATGGTGGTAAGCGGAACTCTGGAATATGCAACTGTGGTGGCAGATATCTACGGTGCTTCCTTGATCCAGTGGTAAGTCTTTTTCTTCGCCTAGGGGCAGTACTTGGGTACTCCTGGACTCTGCAGGTGAAACTTGGTTCGAATTCCACAGGTCACAGACCGCAAGGTGATTATGACTGCAGGTGCCCTCAGGCGATCACCCTCTTCCTGGATTACGGTCCCCCTCTTGACATGCAGAGCAACTTCACAGTGAACACAGAGTGTTTACCCATAGAATTCCCTGTGACCCCTCTTAGCAAACAGAGATTTCCAAGCAGCATCAATAAGGTGACACCCTCTTCGGGTGCCAGCACTGCCACAGACAATGGCCCTTTCTTCATGGCAGTATGGCATTCGAGTGGCAACCCTTTCTCTCAGCAGCAGCCCCCTTCTGGCATCAAAGAGATGAACAACGCAAATGGGCAGATGACCCGATATGTGTGGCAGTCTAGTCCTCTCAGCGGTCTACACCTGGCATACGGGGGTCACACAGTGCACACAGGCTGACCCGATCGGTACGCTGTTCCCAACGGACCAGAATCTCACAATCTGCTCCCGGCATCCTCTCGGTAGAACCCCCACATGATCTCACTACCTCCAGGAAAACTCCTCCCCACAGGGCCGGGCCCATTGGTCTTGGGTCAGGCAGAAGCTGGCGCTCCAGGTGAGTTTTCTTGATACTCCTGGGTGATGTCCCTTCAACCAGCATAGGGGACGGGTAGACCCTTAATCCCCAGTAGTGGCAGAGCTCATGCTGAGCTTCTTCACACTGATGTACTGCTTCAGTTTGACAATTTGGGAGTCTCAAGCGCCCTTTTGTATAATCCATTTCCAGATACACTTGTGTTTCAGTGTGAAGGTTGTGTTCTGGGGGTTGCCCACTTTGAAATGTCAACTCTTTTACTGTGCTCTTTCTCCAGAGAGAAGTCTGTCACAGCAATCTTGATAGCCCCAAACAAAGGCCATGGGAGTGACTAGAGGTTCACACCTGAATGTCAGCCTTAGTGATATGTGCATCAAAAAGTTACCAAAGGGCCGCAGCCCTACTCCTTATGATTCTCTAATCAGCTCCATCTTCTTCCTCAGATGTGCCCAGGCACCTTTGTCCAGGGACCTCCTTTAAAAATCAAAGAGCCCCTACTGATGATCACTAAATAGCCTCGCTCTTCCTTCCGTCACTTCGGGTCCTATCCAGCTGTCAGGAATTCAGCAATCCACAACTCTTTCTGGGGAAAAACCTCCACCTCCCCCTTTTCTTCAGCAAGCCCTGGGCCTCCTCAAATGGAATATAGTGTCCTTTGCATGCACACACGCACACACCACTGTACACACACACATCTAGCCTCCAATGTACTGTACCCTTGCAAGGACACCTACGCATTCCAGCGAGCTAACACAGCACAGCACACAATTTTTCAAATGCGGTACCAGCTCACAGGCCCACAAATAGCCCCGCGCACGCATGTAACCATAGGCACTATTTTCTGATGCACTGCACCTGTCTGCAGGAACAAATGCATTCCAGAGCTGGAGCACACACACAATTATGTGCACTATTTTCTGATGCACTTTACATTTTCACAGTTACATATACATACGAGCACTGCACACACTCCAATGCAGGCCAAGGGCGAGTTATGTGCAAAGCAACATAATTTTACCAGAATGGCCCGGAGGCGCCATTCCATTGACACAGGTAAAAAGGCCTGTTCATTCTACTGATCAATAAAAATGAAAACATTGTATGCTGCCATCACCACGTTCATGCTACTTGACTCCCACTCAAGGCAGTAGCCTTCCACTACTTGATGGCAGCGCTTTGGGCATGCCTTGCTGTCTAAGCAGACAAGCAGTCCATGAGACTGGTCTAGATCGTAGCAAACGCGCATGATCCATGTTCGCTCATGACCAAAAATTGTTAGCAAGGATACAGATACCACTGTAGCTGGAGCCCTCAGGGCAAAGGTACATATCTATCACAATGCGAGGGAATTGTCCTGCCCAGCAATAATTCAGACAAGATCAGAACATGTCGGACATTTTGTTTACCAGCTTCTGGAAGGCTTTCAGATCAATCATACACATTACAATCCCTGCGCTCCAAGAGACAACTTAAAATTCCACAGACCCCACATACATAAGACTCACCAATTATGCACTCCAGTCCCAAGCCTAGGTTGCCACACAGGAAAAAGAAGAACACACATAACTCTCACACAATTTTTCATTCAAAGATACAGAATGAATGCCATATACACTGTAACCTGGTTCATGCTGGATACGAAATCATCAGCAGTGGTCTCTGTTAGACGGGGACCTGGAGGGTCGGCCGAGCACAAGGGGAGAGGCCTCCGGTGAGGGCCGTCTCCAGCGAGCGTACAGACAAGTAACTTCCCCCCCACAGATGGACACCACACGAAGATCAGCTTAACACCTTTTATAGGCAATTCTTTGAGTAAGGTGGTACGATACAAGGAGATCAGGACACGATGATCCTCTCAATTCTAGTCTCTATTAGGGGAAGGGGGTAGCGGGACAGTCTTGGTACCTACAGGTACTGAGGTGAAACGGTGGTAGCTCACAATCCTCGAGCTCGGCGTTCGGACGGGTCAGACCGCGGCAGCGCCAGCAGGTCCCGAAGAGGTCGTAGGTGGCAACGGGCCGCGGCAGCGCCAGCAGGTCCCGAAGAGGTCGTAGGTGGCAACGGGCCGCGGCAGCGCCAGCAGGTCCCAACGAGGATGACGGTTACAACGGGCCGCGGCAGCGCCAGCAGGTCCCACGAGGATGAACGGTGCAGAAGGCCGCGGCAGCGCCAGCAGGCAGGACAATAGTTCACAAGGCAGGGCTGCGGCAGCGCCAGCAGTCCGTCAAGGATGAGTTCTTCTCGGTGTCTCTCGACTCCAGGATACAACTGCCTTCCTGCTCTGGGGCTGCCTCAGTTATAGGTCTGGCGCCCTTTGATGTCCGGACCCTCGCACTGGGAGGTCGGGAGGTCCGGGATGAGGGAGTCCAGACACCCAGCAGGGGGGTGGAGCCAGCACCCGGGGAGGCTGGGGGCGATCGGCACCTGGCGGGGGAGAGCCATCGACACTTCTTTCTCCCATTAACCTGCCAAGTGGTCCGTTCACCTCCTGGATGGATGGTGGTGCCGGGATGTCGGGGCCCGGCCAGGCCCAGGGTTGGGGTCGAGCCGAGGCCACGCGGCCGCGTGGTGCAGTGTCTAAGATGGCGGCTGGGCCGGGCAATGGGGTTGACGGGGGCCTGGGCCCGTGGCACAGAGATATCCGGGAGCGGGCGTCCCGGAGGGGGACGGGTTGCGGGTTGTTTCTGCGGGTAGCACCCGGAGAGCCGATGTCTGGGCCCTGTCATGCGGGGAGGGAGCGAGCCCTTCGTGGGGCCTGTCCAACAGTCTCCCTCTTGTCTTCTTATTTTTTAAATATCTAATTAGACCCTTCAAAAATAAGCCTTATTTATTTATTTATTTAAAGTTTTAAGTTTTGTATTGCGCTAACATGACCCCGGAGGGTATCAGAGCGCTTTACATGGGTATAGGTAGACAAAGGAGAATAGGTAGGAGAGAGAAATAATGGAAACAGTTAGACGATATAAAACTGGGGCACGCAGAGATTAGTCGGGAAAGGAAGCAGGAGGCTGATAGCGAAAAAGGAGGGCAATGTACATAAAGAGCCAATCAGACATAAAGTTAAAATAAACAATCAATTGGAGGCAATATGAGCCCAGCAGCAAGTTCAGTTCAGCACATAGGACATTAGAGCAATTGTTCAAAAGTAGCTTTTTGACTTCCCTTTTGAAGGCAAGAGTAGAGGGAATTAGTCTTGTATCTACTGGGAGGGAGTTCCAGAGTCTCAGGGCGATGCCAGAGAATGAACGTTTGTACGTTTTAAGCTTTTTAAATTTCTTGGGCTTGAGCAGCAGAGTGCCAGTACTCCTTATGGATCTGGAGCCACCCAGAAGTTCCAGTTTGTTTGTCAGGTAGATAGGGGTGTTGAAATGTAATGCTCTATGGGTCAAACAAGTGATCTTAAGTTGTATCCTGGCTTCAAAGGGAAGCCCATTGAGTGATTTGAGGTCCGGAGAGATGTGATTGGTCTTCCTAGAGCCCGTGATAAGTCTAGTTGCAGCATTTAGAGATGCTCTGATGGGTGCTAAGCGGATTTTAGGCAGACTGCAAAGAGTTGCATTGCTGTATTCTAGTCAGGGAAATGACAAGTGCTTGCACTGACGATTTAAAGTCATTCTGGGGAAGATAGGGTTTGAGTTTCCTTAGGATGCAGAGTTGAAAGTTCGCTCCTTTGGTTGATAACTGATATGATCTTGCATGTTTAAGTTTTTGTCTAGCACAACTCCCAGAGATTTAGTGGAGTCAACGATGTGCGGAGTGCAGTTGAGGGCGGCGAGGTTAACGAGAAATTTCAAAACAGTGGGGGTTTGCTTAGAGGGTGAAATGAGGAGGAATTCAGTCTTGAGGGAGTTTAATTTGAGATGGTTGGAGGTAAACCAGTTAAGGGTTTTGAGAAGGGATCCATTGAGAGATTTGGTGTCATCAGGGGAGGAGATTTTTTAATGTATTGTTGGGTGTCGTCTGCATACATGTGATATTGGATGTTGGAGTCTTTAAGGATAACAGTCAGTGGTTCAAGGAAGAGGTTGAAGAGAGTGGGGGAGAGGGAAGAGCCCTGTGGAACACCCAGAGTGCAGGGACTCGGGTTGGCGAGAGACTGGTTGGATTGACCATTTGTGGTCGGTTGTTGAGGAAAGAGGCAAACCATTTAAGGACCGTGCCAGAGAGCCCCATTCTGCGTTCTAAAAGGAAGAGTAAATTGTCATGTTTGACAGTGCCAAAAGCCGATGATAGATCGAGTAGGATTAAAAGGCAGGTTTCATTTTGGTCAAGTAAAGTGAGAGCATCGTCCACAATGTGTGTGATGGCCATTTCAGTGCTGTGCCCAGTGTGGAAACCCGATTGGAATTGGTGGAGAAGCTGGAATTGCTCAATTTATTTATTTATTTATTTATTACATTTATATGGCGCAACAGCTACCCTGAGGGTTTCCCGGCGCCTTGGATCTGAGTTGGGCTTGATAAGATGGAAAGTTACAATTAGGAGTGTGGAGTCTATTGATTAAATAGCCATGTTTGGATGCCCTTTCGGAATTGAAGGTACCTTGATTCAAGACGCAATTCGAGCGGCAGTGAGTTCCACAGAACCGGGGCCAAGTAGGCAAATGAGCGCCTGCCCAAACGTGCTCGTTTGAATCTAGGGACAGAAAATTTGGCCTGATGCATTGACCGAAGGTTTCTAGAGGGTAGATATTTATGTGCCAGCTTACATAAATAGGCAGGAGCTTCCCCTGTGCCAATCCTGAACATATAGCACAGGGCTTTGAATTTAACTCTATTGGCTATCTTCAGCCCATGCAATTTCTTAACATGTTCCGCAACACATGTTCGCCCCGGAAGATGGAGAAGCAGCCTTGCGGCCGCATTTTGAACGACCTGAAGTCGATTGATGATAGCTTTATTGGCTCCTAGATAGAAGATATTCCCATAGTCAAGTCTGGAGCCAATGAGGGCCTGTAAAACTGTTCTCTGCGCCCCTTCTGGAAGTTGCCATAGGATTTTCCTCAGCCATCTAAGGATGGCGAGACAAGTTGAGGCCATTTGAGCTGTTTGGGCACACATAGACAGTTTCTCATCAATTATCACCCCCAGGTTACGTGCGGATTGGACCGCTACCGGGGTAGGGCCCATTTCCGTCGGCCAATGAGTAGGACCCCAGAGTTCTTTGTGTTCCCTGAAAATGATCAACTCAGTTTTGTCCCCATTAAGTTTTCATTTCTTGGTATGCAGCCAATCTGCCATTCTCAGTAGCCCGCTGCGAAGGGAGAAGGTGTTGGACTTGTCGGTGGTTGATAGAGAGAACACTAATTGTGTGTCATCCGCATAGGAATATATTGTGAGACCCATTTCCTCTGCTATTTTGGCAATGTGTTTGCATAGTTGTTCGTGAACGCATTTCTCCAGAAGTTTCGCCAAGGTCGGTATGTTTGTGATTGGGCGGTAGTTGTTCAGGTTAGTAGGGTCAGCCAAGGTTTTTTTTTTAGAATCGGGAGCACTAGGCCTGCCTTCAGACAGATCAGGATCTCACCTTCAAGAAGTGAGGTGTTGATGATTTCGACCAAAGAGGTGCTAGTGAGCCTATCATTTCTTTAAAGAAGTTAAAGTGAAGTGAAGTTGAAGTGATTTGAGGGTTTAAGGGTAGAGAGAATGTTGAGGATGGTGCTGTCATTGAGGGGAGTGAAATGAGACCAAGAGGCATTGTTTTTGAGTGAGACATTCAGAGGGGAGGGCAAGGGTGTGGAGATCTCGGCATCAGGCGAGGGAGAGAGAGGGTGAGTGCAGCAGACCTAAGGTCTGATTCGATTTTATTCATCTTTACAAGGAAGAATTCAGCCATCGCATCATAGTTTGGTTGTGGGAGAGTGGTGTGCTGAGATTGGGTGGCGGAGTTGTTGGATTGTGATTTAATAAGCTCAAAAAGACGTTTCGGGCGGTTTTTGGCTGAGTCAAGTTGGTGCTTGAAGAAATTGGCTTTCACCGCTTTAATACGTTTTTTGTATCTGCTTCTTTGGGATCTTAGAGCGTTTAGCCGATCCGTGGAGGGGGAGGCTCTCCATTTACGTTCAGCTAGTCTGAGATTGAGTCTGACCTCATTTAGACTTTCATTGAACCAAGGTTTGGAGTCTTTTATGGGTATTCTTTTTAGTTGAAGAGGGGCCGTATCATTCAGGACAGATAGCATGGCATTGTAATGTTGGTCGGTGAGGTCATGGACGTCAGACATGTTAGATGGCGGCGGAAAGGAGAGATTGCAGCGATCTTTGAGCTCAATAACGCTAGTGTTATGGAGCGGTCTTTTCCAGTGATTATGTTTGAGTGGTTGCGCAGATTTGTGTTTCTACCTTTCCAGAATCAGGAAGTTGATAAAGTGATGGTCAGACCAGTCACAGGTGAGAATGGATTCGAGAACAATGGAGTTGGGGTTGGAGATGATGAGATCCAGTGTTGAGCCTAGGTTATGAGTGGGGCTGTCACAGAATTGAGTGAGAGAAAGGTCGGTAAGGAAGTTTTTAAGGGTTGTAGCAGCCTGATCAAGGGGGTTATTCCAGCGGAGATTGAAGTAACCTAGGAAGATCGGGGGAGGGACGCCCCATGTTGGAGGAGATGGTTTCCATAACTTGTTGGATGTTATCACCTGGGTGGGTGATAGAAGATGTGAAGGCTGCATAAGGGTCTGTGTGTGCTGGTGATTTCTATGGAAAGGTATTCACAAGAGGAGAAATTAGCTGAGATGGATTGTTTAGCTGTGAGAGAGTTGCGGAAGATACAAGCAATGCCACCTCCTAGTTTCTTAACTCGTCGAGTCTGATAATGTTGTGACTAAGAGGGACTAATAGGTCAAGGATAGGGAGTCGTTGAGCCATGTTTCTGTGAGGATAAGGAAGTCCAAATCTTTGGCTAGGATAAGATCGGTAAGGTCAGTGGCATGTTTCACCGCTGATCTGCAGTTAAGTAGCATGCATTTCAGGTGTGATGGGTGCAGGTTGTGAAGTGGGGATCTGCAGAAGGTTACTGAAGTTTATGGAGTTGGCACTGGGTCTGGGCGCGCTAAGGGGGTTAGGGGTGATGGATCGTATGGGATCCGCAGTCTCATGGTTAGTGAGTGTTGATTTAGGTGCACTTAGTGGGGCTGTACAGGAGCATACAGCAGGGCTAGAGATATTCGAGGAGGGGGAGGTTTATTCAAGGAGGAGGGAGTGAATATCAGGTTCTGGATAAGGATTAAAGGATCTGACGGGTCTAGAAGGGGCGTTAGGGTAGGGGGTGGTGTTCAAATTTTGGGTTGATGGATTAGGGGGGATCGTCTGTGGGCTCTCAAGTGTTGGCCTGGTGGAAGAGCGATGGGGGATCTCGAGAATGGACACGTTGGGCGAGAGATCAAGGGGTAGCTCTTCGGTGGCCATGATGAGTTTAAGTATGGCAGTTTTGAGAGTTAGCAGTTAGCAGTTCAAGGTTAATTGCCCCGAGTTTGGAGGCAGGATCAGAAAGCGGCTCAAGGTTCGCATGAAGGGGGGAGGAGGAGGATCCGTCAGTAGGGCAGGCTGGGGGGAGATCTGGGCCGGTCTGCTGGAGTGGTGAGGGAAGCATCCTAATGGCGAATTCTCCCTCTGAGGTGTTGTCACACGAGGCGAGTGGGAGGTGTACGCGGGGACAGGTGAGGGGAAGTTAATTGAGATCCTGTTAGAAAGCCTAGTGGGGGAGGGAGTGGGGGAAGTATCAGATAGGTGGTCGGTTCGAGGAAGAGCAAGAGCACTGTGAGTATAGGGTACAGTCTGGTCAGGTTGTGGCGTGACAGTTGAGTTAGGGAAGCCTGGTGTTGGGGAGTCTGTGGGCAGAAGGGAGTTGATCGGGGAGAGAGAGGGTGAGGTCGTCCTCAGAATGTGGTGTGATAGGGAGGGCTCAGGGACCTCCTGAGAGGGGGTACAGGAATGAACATACCTGGGTTGAGTAGGGGGGTTGCTAGGGACCAGGGATCTTTTAAAGAGAGCAAACCTATCATCAAAGATGTCAAGGCTGTTATTGGTGGCCTGAATAAGAATAGTCCCATTGTTGTAGATGGATATAGTGGCATTAGCTCTAAAAATGGGGGATTTTGAGACCAAAAGTCGCAGACCGTGAGGGAATATTTTGAAATCGGTGTTGTGGAGTAAATCTTGGAACATAGATCTCCATTGAGCCCTTCTTTTAGTGTCGAATATCAGGTCACTAATAATAGTACCGTTTTTAGGGCAGAGGTAGGGGTCAAAGATAAGAGTTTCTGGATTGGCTTTGAGTAGTTTGTGTTTTAGAGTTTTGGTTGCATTTTTGGGTAGGTTGTCCGGATAGTTAATTGTGTAGCTGTTAGATCCTGACTTTTCAAGTCTGGAGTTCATGTTACGAAGTGAAGGAGTGGTTGTGGAGGAGAGAGCTTAGTGAATGTGGGAATGCAGTGAGGAGGGTGAGCGCAGGAGCTAGTGAGCGTGGTTTGGCAATGAGTTAGGAGTGCGCAGGAGTCATGCTCAGCCATGCATTGGGGCACCTATCGGGTCACACACTGAGTAGGAAACATGCCAATTGATTATGGGGATAATAATAGTCCGAAATATCTAAATACCAGCAAAAGGAAGCATTGACTTTCGGTTTACTTTGTCTCGCCTTTTGCTCAAGAATGGGGCTGAAAGGAGAGAGAGAGGGACTATAAACTAAAATGCTGTCAGAAGCCCCTGAGTTTTCAGCTGATTACATTCAATGCGAGGTAGCAGATGGGCATAGGTGTGGGTGTTGATACACACTGATAGCAGTAATCCATGGGCACCGGAGGGGGACACCGGAAGGCAATAGGGGCAGTAACCAGATGGCCGAGGTTGATTTCAGAGGCAAACAGAACCAGATCCGGCAGTTCAAAACTCCCATGAATATTCAAAGATCACAGTCACGCAAGGCAGAGTCCGGTCACAAAACAAGGCATCCGTGCAGACTCCTGCTGCCAGGCAAAGGGAGAGCCTTCTGCCTAATGGGCCGGAGCAAGGAGCTAAAATCAGAGCTATGAGCAGAGCTCTGCTCGCAACGTTGGGCTCACCTTGAGTATGAGGTTGGTTCCTGGTTCCCGAGAAAGCAGCTGGGCAAAGCAGGGAAGGCGTATGGAAGGGCCACGTTGAGCCTGAAATTCCCAAGAGGCCCCGATGGCGCCCCGCAGCTCGCTCGGTTGAGGTTCCATGGGGCGGGCGCAGTACGGAGCAGGCGTCATCCGGGCTAAATCCTTCTTCGGAGGCCCGCTATGAAAATGAGGTCGCAGTCCAGGATCGGTGCGGGCGCTTCCCGGGCTGATTGCTACACCGGCAGGTCAGGTTCGGTGCGGGCGCTTCCCAGGCTCAATCACTCTCCGGAGGCCCGCTGTTGGAAAAGAGGCCGCAGGTCGGGATCGTTGCAGGAGCGCTCAGTTGAGGCTCCACGCGACGGGCGCAGATAAGGGCTGATTCCTCCTCCAGAGGCCCGCTATGAAAATGAGACCTCAGACCAGGATCGGTGTAGAGGCCGCCGGTCAGGGTTGGTGCAGGCACAACCCGGTCTGAATCCCTCTCCGGGGGCCCGTTGTTGAAGAGGCCGCAGGCTAGGGGTCGGTGAGCTGCCAGGGGCCCCACTCTAATTGCAGCGCTCACAGATTTCAGCCACCGATCGAGCCCAACCACTCCAGTCCCGGACCGCATGAACGGGGAACCGGACGGGGGGGGGGGGGTCGGCTCCAGGTGAAGTGCCAGCCGTTACAATGAGACCAAGTACTCACTGGAATCGTTTTCGAAGGGGAGCAGCCTCGAGGAACACCGTAGAGGAAACTGTACCGTGTTAGTCCGAGTCCGCTGCCGAGGGGTGCTGGCCAGAATCAGGTAAGGTGCAGACACTAGTGCAGCAAAGTGATTTCAACGATTGTTATGGCTCGATGGGCAGAGATATGCAGGGATTTACGCCAATGGCGATCCCTTAACTCAGGAGCCCTCTGGTAGAGATCCTTCTCCATCGGCCATTTTAGGCCAGTCAAAAAAATTTCAAATGCCAAAAAACTCGTATGACATAACATTTGCATTAGTAAAGCTCACATTCACCGCTTCATGCAACTTGCCGCTGAATGTGGAAAATTAGTGCGTTTTGGTGAACATTATCTGCGCCATCTTGCCTCTTCCCCTGATGCCACACTTTTGTCGTGCGCGCCCGCCATTTTAAGATGCCCCGATCAGAACAAACCCTTTTGCATGCCGCTGGCCCCTGACATAGCCCTTTGCCTTCACTAAGCCTGCACGCTGACCACCCCCTGCTTGCACCTGCCTTGAGTCATAAACCCCTCTTCGGCGCTGCTCTGCCCCAGGCCCTCATCCTGTTCCCAGCGCGACACCTCCCTGCTTTCCTTTCATGATCTCCGGCCCTTAGATGCAAACCCCCTTTTCCCCGTGTGCCCGTTTTGTCCTCCCCGTTCCCAAGCCGACACCCAGCTCTGCCGATACCATCCTTGCCCCTCCCCGTACAATAGAAAGCTTCCCCCATCAAAGAATCCCCGGGTTGATCAAAGCCCCCACCCCATGAGATCCGATCAAACTCCCCACATTCCGTGAATCGGCGGATTATCCAGCTGCGCGATGCTCATCACCTGTTGTGACTAGGGTGGGGACTTCAACTGTAAATGTGTGTGGGAACGGGCCCAAAGGGGAGTTCCGAGAATGTCTTTTCCGTACATCAAAGCTTTGACATGTATGTGTAATCTACAATAAAGTCATAAATGTGGGTATAAGAGGCCAGGCCTCAGAAATACAGTTAGAGCACCTCAGAACGATACCTTCTGTCCGTTTCGTTGTGTTCTCCTCCGGAGAGAATACAAAAACCTTGTTTCTTGCTTTCCAGTCTCCAGCGCCTGCCTCTTCATTGATTTAAATAACTAGGGGGTCACAGAGGCAATACCGCCGGGCAAATATCGATTGTCCCCGACCCGATTGAAACTTCTTTTTACAATTGGCGTCCCAAGCGTGGGGCCCATCAGCGACTCGTGGATCCAGTGGGAGAGGTCCCGACGACAGAGTGAACGACTGCAACGATCGGGAGAGCTCTTGCCCAATAGACCCTCGTCTGGCAGCCGATCATCCGAACTTCACTAGTTCCGAACAGACCTCTCTCGAGTGATCTACGGTCCTGACTGGGAACCATCAGGAGTGCCGTGAGAAATACGAGAAAAAGAGGACGATCGGGCGCTGGATTCGGAAGACAAGAAACTGTCCACATGGTCCGGGTAAGGTCGTGTTGCCACGACAAGTTGCGAAAAAAAAAAAATTGTTTTGATTGCTTGATTGTTCAAAATACTAGTATTGCTCTGTTTATTTTTATTTGGAGATTCACTGTCTGCAAACGGAGAAACAACAGGCTCTCTCTCCCTTTGCAAGCAGTGGAGGATAGGTAGGGTAGCAGCCGTGCTTGTTCTTTTTCTCCCCCACTCAATAATTGCTTGAAACTGAACTGTTGTTCACAAAACTATTGTTTCCTGGAGATTCCCTGTCTGCAAGCAGGGAAGAGACCACCCTTTTTGCAGATAGTGAAAAGGGTAGGTAACGCAGATCTTTGCGGACCTACTCATTCTCCCCATTGTTATTTATTGGTCGTTTGGTTTTATATTTTTTTTGATCCATGAGGTATTCACTACCTGCAAACAACGTAGAATAGAAATATTCTGTCTAGTCTTTGCACCTAGTGATAAGATAGGCAGTGCTGACTTTTTAGTCCCTCGTTACGAGCCGTCATGTCTGTCTTCTCCCCACTGATAAATAGCCTGTTTAGCCCGGACCGGGTGTTAGAGGTGGACCATATAGCTCCACTAGAAGGCACCCCTAATAAGGACATGTTCATAAACTATGGGTTAGTCACCATAGCTTATAATAAATTATGGCACAGGTATACCGAAGATAGCCAAGACAAACAGTGGCCACTGGCAGGATCCTTTGACCTTGATAAAATAGAAACGTTAGAAATAGCCCTTCGAAATAATAAGACGACGCCAATTATGCTCGACAGTCTCGGTATGTGGCGCAGAGAGGCTACGAAACGACAGAGAAAAGACGAGGATAAACCAAGTAGGGAAATATACCAACAGGACAACCCCAGGACACCGCTACCCACAACTTATCCCCCGACACTATGCAAAGGACGACCAGACTTAGGGTCAGACCAATGCGCTTTTTGTAGGTATGTCGGACACTGGAAAGCCCAATGCCCGACTCTACTGAGCGTGAGTAAAGGCAAAGGGCCGACAAGAACGACAGACCGACAGTACGAGAAAAGGCGCGAGACAGAGAAGAACCCGACTTACATAGACAGACCAGACAGAACCACCACGTTTGATTATGCCCGATGGCACAGATTTCGCCAGGAAAATCTCAGCGGCATGCTCAAGTTCTCCTAGGTCGGGCAATGTCAAGACGGGAACCCAGCCTCGTTTAAAATTCACAGACGGAAAGAGATAATTATGACCAATAACTGTTTTTATATTTGTCTTGGGTCTTTGTATGTCGTACTTGTACTGTCCCCCGTCTGAGTTCGTGTGTATGTAATGTACAAATCTGCGTCATCCCTCTACACGTGTTTCCGTGTTACTCGACCTCTGTTAGCAGAAACTTAGCATAAAAGCAACCTGGAAAGAAAGAAATGGTAAAACAAAATCCGTAGACCATTCATAAACTTGAACTTTTAATTTAACACAACAAACAAGGAATAATAACGATAAACTGTAGAAAATGAAAGTCAAACAGAACATTCGCCCCCCCCATTCTGGAACCTTCCAAAGTAGGGCAGGGTTACGGCTACGCCCAACCAACGGCAACCCATATAAGGCGAGCCCCGCCGCCAACTCTTGGTCAGGAAATCTTAACGTATGGGGGAGCCGGAGGAGAGGCAGGAGCCCGCAGCCTGGGCATTTGCAGGTAGTCCCGCCACATGTCTCCTTGGCCGGCCGCAACGGGCCTGGAAAGACTAAGGTAGTCCCGCCACATGTCCAAAGGAGAACGAGGCACCTCTTCCTTTTCTCTTCCGTCACAGCCGCAGCAGTCCTGGACGGCGGGATGTCCTGCACGTACCTCCACAACAATTTGTCCAAGTTGGGCTGGGAGGGAAAGGCGACGCGGACGAGCCTCTCCCCACCTCCACCGGTAGGAGGTTTCCCAGCCCCCAGCCCGACGCCGAACACCCCCAGTCAGGCGATGGTGCCCATACTTCCACAGCACCGGACACACCATGGTGGCACCCCAGTACTTGCGCAGCACCGAACGTACAATGGTGGCACCCCAGTATTTGCGCAGCACCGAACGTACAATGGTGGCACTTGGGGAACACCGGATGTGGAGAGGCCTTCATGCGGGGCGATGAAAAGGAGCGGCATGGAGTGCACCGGGAGAAGGAGACGATGTGAACGAGTCTCCCTCGCCCCCCCAGGTGGGGGCATCACAGCTGCACCCCAGCTGAACGTCCCGCTCTCACAAAACAGGGACCTCTTCCTTTCACTCCGAAGGATCTCTTCCATTCTTGCAAACTCGACGAGAGTGGCCCCTGTAGGGCCTCAAAATGGCGTCTGGATCCGCTGGAAGGCGGGCCCCGGCCACTAGAGTAACTTTGGCCAGTCGTATAACTCGAACATTTGTCCCATGGAGCACGAGCCCCCATCTCCGACAGCATCTCCGCAGCCTTGAAGATCATACAAAGGTCCCCGGCGGAACCTTCGGCCTTTGCAGGTTTCCGGTAAGGGACGGCTGCCTCGATCGCCAACGAAACAAACATGACATTGCCACACCTTCTGTTAGCGTGAATTCTAGAACTGCCGAAAAGGACTCTGGTCCAAACTGCCAGTAATGGAAACATTTCCCCCTGATGCTGCTTCCGGACTGTGCCGGCCCCGCCCAAAATGGCGCTGGTATCAATCGGAACTTACGAACACCTCGTGGTGTTCCTTCGCACTAATATAAACTTGATGTTCTGAGATTTTATATGATCCTTTGTACACTTGGCTAGAAAAGACGAAGAGAACTCACTCGACGAATAGTGTGAAAAGATCCCCGTTACAAATGTTGATTACGAATGTACAATGTATTAGATTTTTATAACTGATGTAAACCCCATTTACGACGCACACGTACGGTATGCATATAGGAAATCTGATTACAACTGTTATGACTATGCTTCTAAATTATGAAAATATATGCCCCCGAACCCCCAGCCAATTAATAGACGTTTTAGTCTCTTACAAATGAATGAGTAAAACTTTCCGATGTTTTTATTGTTGCAAACGACACCCCCCACTGTACGCACTTTAGCCATTGCCACGACCGACCAAATACGACCGCACCCTCATAATCCATATGCTGAAATGATTTTGCAAAATAAAGTCTTTGAAACTATGGACGGGTATTGCATGCTTTATTTTAAAACAATATGGGATGGGTGGGAAAGTTCTTTTCCGTGCACCCTACTCTGCTCTCTCTTTAAGGTTAAAAGAAGATGGTTGCCCAGCCCTGGAGGACGGATCGGATCGACAACACGACACCCCGCCTTCAAAAGTACGCGACTGACTCATGAACTCTCGCGTAGAGGAAGACCTTGACTTCCAAGGATGGGTAAAACGAATGGTGTAAATGAGGGAATGTAAAAGGAGGGTGAAATGAAATAATGTAAATATTATAAAGTACAACGTTCCAAAGTAGCAGGGACCCAAGAACCGAAGAACTTTAGAACGCCACGGCGTTGAAAGAGGTTTAAGGATCCCGATAGTGAGATATATCCTTTGACTAGATACCTCGCACTAGGCACCTCTGGTTTCCTTTTTATGTTTCCCCGCACACGCCCTACATGAACACACTACCCCCCCTCGACTCCGGAAACCATATCCCCGGGGACCCTGCCCCAAGGAGGAAAGACGAGTAAGAGGTAAGTAAAGGACTCATGAATCCATGTATTTGAATGCGCGCGAATGCTGTCTCCCCCACCCCCCCCTTTTTTTCCTCCCTCTGCAGGTTACGTCAGAGATTACAGCCAAGGTGTGGCGAAGATCTGAGACCTTGCCATGTCTAAATACACGAAGCGGACTAGCGCCGCAAGGTGGTGTCTAAGCACGCCTGCAAACTACTCACGTATCGAACAGACCCGGAAAATTAGCACAACTTGATAGAAAGTGATCACCCTTAAACCAGACCGGACGAATGAACCCATGTCACGTATGATACGAAACTGTGAGGGACTGTGTGTGTGTGTGACTGAGGCGTTGACCCAACTGGTCAAAGGACCGGGAATGCGAGAAAGTGCGACAGAATGGTACCTCCTTTTTTCTTCTTTCCTTTTCTCAAAGCACGTCCCCTCTACCCTGTCTAATGCTCAAACTGCATGATTACAAGATTCTAACGCGGACTCGTGAATACCCTTTACTGTGTAACGCACTAAATAGCCTTTCTTGAATACACTGCCACCCTCTCTGTTGCACGTGTACTATTTAGCCTGCCGTTGCACTCTCTCTCTCTCTCTCTCTCTCTCTCTCTCTCTCTCTCTCTCTCTCTCTCTCTCTCTCTCTCTCTCTCTCTCTCTCACTCTCTCTCTCTCTCTCTCTCTCTCTCTATTTTTTTCACTACCACTCTTCCGAGTGGTTAGCCCCGAAATTGGCAGATTGCCACCCCTAGCACACCACCTAATTGGCTTCAAATACCGTCAGTATTTGCACAAACGCTCGTCTTTAATACAATCACCCTGAGGCCGCGTCATTACCTCTCCTTTTCCGCTAGAAGTCAATGAACCCAGGTTGGGCCGTAAGGGAAAGGACAGGTAAGACGACAGAGGTTCCCTAATCTGACCCGAAATAAGGGAACTACATGTCAACGGCTCCCATAGTATAAAACAAGGACCTCAGAATACGCGACCCTCCCCTCCCCGAATTATCGCAATACCCAAACCAGAAAAACGATCACCCCCGTTACCTCCCCTGTCTATGTCCCTGGTTGTTTCCCATAAAACCCCTGTCCTTCCTAGTTAAGTAACCGGGCTGTAAAAGGTTACGTAGGACCCAGAATGATGTTTTACAAGGTTAACAGACTAGACCAAGGTAAAGAAATCATCAAAATGAACCCCGCAGTAGTTGAAAAGCAGGATGCACCGATAGAAAGGAAATGTTTAGCCATGTTCGTCTCTCAGCAAAATACCTGTGTAGTACCATGTTGACGACTCACTGTACCCTTTTGTAAATGTAAAACTCTAGAGAACGGCATATCTTTGCCAGATTTGTCTCCCGAAGGTGGGTTACCATCAGATGAACTGTCATGCCTGTAATAAATAATTATGAAGGAAAGTCATAGTAAATCCAACAGGTCCGCCACCGGTCATTCATATGCCAGTTGTGAACATTAAATATAACGGACATTTTCATTCTTTGCCTGGAGCTGGGAGAGAAATAGACTTTTTGATTATCTTCATCTGCAAATTTTCTAAAGACTGTCTTTTCAAACTTGTTTAAGGGTACTGCTGTTGGAGGAGAGAAGGACCGGATGTGGGAGCACGAGGCCCGACTGCAGACTAAGGAACACCTGCGACATTAGCCAAGGCGAGACCACGACTGAAAAGAGCTGCAGGACGAGGCACTGTTTTCGACAGCATGAAAAGAAAGGGTCGACCTGATGCCCCTGCTCGACGTCCAGTGCCTGTCGACAAGTCCCCGCTCTCTGAATTCCGTCACACGCCCGCCTATTTGAAGTCTCTCGTTCCCCTAGTTTGTTCCCAATTTGGCCTTGCTCCATCCCCCTTTTTCCTCTGACCTACCCTATGGACTGTTTTGAACGCTCTTCTTCCATCGGAACTTTCTGACAATCACCTCAAAGGACACAGGGCGAAAAGGACCTTTCCGACCAGAAACGCGAGGGAAGGGTCGTGCCCTGCAACGCAGAACTTAGAACAGAGCTGGACTTGTAGCTCCACCGCCGGTGCTCAACAGCGCCAACGAAAGACCACAAAGAACAATGAGAACTCATAAAACTTCGAACATTTGACATCCTCAATCACCGTTTTTTTTATGCCTCATTTCTCTCCCAGCCGCCATTGTATTGATCCTGCTCCAATCCGAATCTGAAATATGTATTAACCTGCCAGTTCACGTTATGATATGTACTTGCTGCTCGCCGTTTTTGTATTTCATTCCTATGACTTTCCTGCTGAACAAATTTATCAAAGTTTATCAAATAGGTGCACCTCCTAAAAACTAGAAACCTCAAAATGTATTGTTTACAACTCTTTTTCATCTAGGGTTCCTACCGTTTTCTTTCTCATGCTCACCACAGTAGAACCGAATAGAAAATGAACCAGCAAGATGTCTTGAATATGTTAAAGGGAGGACTGTGGAAAATTAGTGCGTTTTGGTGAACATTATCTGCGCCATCTTGCCTCTTCCCCTGATGCCACACTTTTGTCGTGCGCGCCCGCCATTTTAAGATGCCCCGATCAGAACAAACCCTTTTGCATGCCGCTGGCCCCTGACATAGCCCTTTGCCTTCACTAAGCCTGCACGCTGACCACCCCCTGCTTGCACCTGCCTTGAGTCATAAACCCCTCTTCGGCGCTGCTCTGCCCCAGGCCCTCATCCTGTTCCCAGCGCGACACCTCCCTGCTTTCCTTTCATGATCTCCGGCCCTTAGATGCAAACCCCCTTTTCCCCGTGTGCCCGTTTTGTCCTCCCCGTTCCCAAGCCGACACCCAGCTCTGCCGATACCATCCTTGCCCCTCCCCGTACAATAGAAAGCTTCCCCCATCAAAGAATCCCCGGGTTGATCAAAGCCCCCACCCCATGAGATCCGATCAAACTCCCCACATTCCGTGAATCGGCGGATTATCCAGCTGCGCGATGCTCATCACCTGTTGTGACTAGGGTGGGGACTTCAACTGTAAATGTGTGTGGGAACGGGCCCAAAGGGGAGTTCCGAGAATGTCTTTTCCGTACATCAAAGCTTTGACATGTATGTGTAATCTACAATAAAGTCATAAATGTGGGTATAAGAGGCCAGGCCTCAGAAATACAGTTAGAGCACCTCAGAACGATACCTTCTGTCCGTTTCGTTGTGTTCTCCTCCGGAGAGAATAAAAAAACCTTGTTTCTTGCTTTGCAGTCTCCAGCGCCTGCCTCTTCATTGATTTAAATAACTAGGGGGTCACAGAGGCAATACCGCCGGGCAAATATCGATTGTCCCCGACCCGATTGAAACTTCTTTTTACAGAATATCATTTTTATTGTATCCAAGTCAATGGTACTCATTTCATCAACCTCAAAAGGTTGTAAGGCACGGTGGATCCGCAGAGATTCAAACCGTTCCCCATAAGTTCAACAACAGATTTCTTTAGGGAATATATTCATTCACTAAGCCATCAGACCCAACTTTTACAAAGAAAAATCAATGATATGCTGTGGTAGTAGAGTCTCATAGTGATGCAATATAACAATGTGATTAGCTTGTGCCCTGACCTTTCCATATATTGGCAGAATGTGAATCCAATGACTTGGGTAGCCTCCAACTGGGCTTGGGGGCCAGCTAGTGTACCTGTCAAAACCCATGTGTAATCTCCTCACGTGCAGTGGACTATGGTTGGGAATAGTATCCCTTTAAATATAATCATAAAATGGAGCCCATATCCAGGATAGTGTTTATTAGTTTTGTGTCTAGCCTCAGCAGTGATTTTCTCCAAGGTTAATATGGTCACTTTGTGGCCCACCTCAATCCATGGAATGTTCCTCTAGAGTCTTTCACTGGTGTACAGTGACCAGTGCAGCCATTAACAACAGTTGAGTAATTATAGAGAATAGGGGACATGCATTGAGTATCTAACATCACTTGCAGTGGCCCCCAAGAGTACCGCCCACAGGACTAACAACAGGGTCATCTTAGCGCTATCACTTATGGTCCAGAGAATTTCGAGACAGAATGTCGGGCCGTATTTATCAAGGTTTTGCATCACCCTTGCACAATGCAAGGGGGCGCCAGTGCAACGCAAAACCTACATAAGATTTATCATGCCACGCAGGGCCACCTTGTGTGTCTTGATAAATCTAGAGTGACACAAGGAAGAACAAATCGCCGCCTTGCTTTACACTGCAGCAGAGAGGCATTCCACGGGTGGCACATGGGTGTTCCCACGTATTCACCCATGGATTTGGGTGCATTCTCAGACTTACCATTAGTGGGAGACCTGGGAATGTGTCAAAATGCTACACCTTCCCAATTGAGGCGCAACAAAGAGGAATATCTTAATTTCTCCTTGTTTTCTACCTCTTTCAATGTGTGCTGCATTCTATGTGTGCCCTTCCAATGCAGGCACCCTTGTACCATAATGTAAAGGTGACTGCGTTGGTGCTAGGCATACAAATGGGCGCCAAGGACAGTAATGCAGCATATGATGGTAGATACTGCACATTCCTGACCTTTCCCTTTCACACAGCCTGATGAATATGGTGCAAAGTTTTTTCTCTCTCACATTTCCACCAGATGTGCAGCATTTCCCTCTATGAGCCCACAGTCTCTCCTGCACAGAGGGGAGGAGTTAGGGTAGCTCTAATTAACCTAAAACTGTGAGGTATTATTGAGACAACACTTTGTAAAAATGATTCCAATTCTGACTACTGTTAGAATTGATCCACGTGCAATCAGAACCGACTGAACAGTTCTCTTCCATGGCAACTTCGATTGCATATCCATTTGTGTGGACTCCTTAACAACTTGATTTATGCCCCCTAGCCCCCTATTAATCATCCTATGGCGATGGAATGCAAGTGTTATTTTAAATGATTTTCCCGTGTAAAAACCCTCTTGGAAACAAGAACTGTACTATGCTATATGACACTGGCTCAAAGGTAACCCCTTCGTGGTGAACACGTCCCCCAAAAGCCCTACCACTATAGGTATGGCCAGGCTATGCACAAAACTGGCCTTTTGCAGAAGTAACGTACTAAAACAATGGCATAATTTTGCCACCCTGGTAAGACCTTATATTATCCCATTGCATCACTTCTCGTTTTTCTCCAGTGATCCGAAACTACTGGAGACATGGGAGCGATGTACTTCTTATTATATCCAGTTATCAGTGCACTTGATAATACGTGTAGTGATTTGGTCATTAGGTCCTGTGCTTTTTACCAGTGGCACCTACATTAATCTGCCACAAACTGGTACCGCTGCTCAGTTCCACTGTGGCATCGATCACTTTCCACATACTCAGGTTCACCTGCAGGAAGACCCCTCAGGGTTCATAATATTAATAAGTGATAATTCCATAAAACTCAATACCAGATGCTTCAAAGGTCTATGTCTGGAGCTGCGTCTCCGTGTGCCTAATAGTCGCCAGTGGCATAACATATGCCCCGGCGGTGTGGAGGGGAGGACCAAACTCCAGGGGGACCCCTTAGCAAAAGTTGGTAGGTGGTGGGCCGGGGAGGGCCCCATCAAGTTTTGTTACACCATCCCTGCTCCACATTAATGGAGGTTGTTGTCCTCCTCCATGAAACCAAAAAAGACCACCAATGTTCCTTTCTTCATATTAGGACGAAATCTGTGAGGTCTGTGGACATGCGGAATCCTGAAACCATGGGAGAACCAGCTTTACTGAATTGGAGGGCCCCTTTAACATAAGCCAATTTCGAAAGTAAATTCTGAAGTTTTGTAGGTCGGAAGAGAGTGGGATGGGCTTCTGCCGGCTGGTGGTGATTTTTGAAAATGGTGGGGCATAAAGCATGCCCTGAATTCTAGCGAGTAACAAATCGTGTCAGGGATTGGAGGGGGGTTACACCCCCCAAAAAATATTTTGAAATAAATGGGGTATTAGCGCATTTTAAAGCACAATTATCACATACATTTGTCTAAAAATATACATGGGTGCTACCCATATATTTGGAATTATCTCTGGTAGGTCACAGACAGAATTTAATAAGAGAGCCCCCAATATGTCATGAAATATCTCCAGCATACCAGGGCCAGCTTTATGCCATGGCTGCCTCCTCGTGCCAAGAATTAATCCGAATGTGGTAGTGCTAGAATTTGTCCATGGGTGCCCGTGTGTTAGTGTTGTATTATAAAACGCGTGGACTGCTGTAGCTCCTGCTATGCCCGTCTTGCTTGGTTGTGAAGCCTGGTAAAAACATTGTTAATGCACGGTTCAAACGTTAAAACAAAATGGCGTTGTTAGCGCCTGTTGTTATGCACGACTGAATAAAATAGTGCACTTCAATGAAATAGGTGATTAGGGTTTAGATTTGGTTTTGGAAGTGGGTCAAACTTTGACATAACTGAGATGATCCCATGTGTGACTCCTTCAGGCATTCCTGGCTTTTTAGCCAAAACCACTTTACATGTTGGGATGATTTTCAGCCCCTACAGTGTTAAAAAACACTACAGGCTTTATTTATGAGCCCTTGCTTCACTTTTGTGCCACCGGTGTGTCACTTTTTGTGACGCACCAGCGGTGTAAAAAGTGAGCCTTGTTGCACCATATTTACAAAGTGACGCATCTAGGTAGATGAGTCACTTTGTAAACCCATGCACCACATTATACCTGTACCGGGTATAATGTATGCATGGGGGGCGTTCTGACACAAGAAAGGGTCGTAGAAGTGACACTGTGAAATCTATAAGATTTTCACTGTGCTACTTCTAGGACACAAACGCTGCAATATCTTACGCCTGCCTCATGACAGGCGTAAGACTGACGCAGGCACATTTCACATGGGACTTGACCATGTGTAATGACCCATTGCTAGAGTTGCGTCATTTTTGTGACACACTCCAGCAATGCATCATTTTTGTGCCTACAGAAACATCAGAAATACTGACGTATCTCTAACTCCTTGCTAAATGGTGCGTCATACTGTAAATATGAAGCATCATTGGTGTCGGAAGGAGGGTGCAGTGAAAAGTGACGCATCGCTGTTTTCATACAGCGATAAGTCAATTTTCATAAATGAGGCCCTACAAGTCCAAGAATGCAGCAATGTATTGCCTCAAAAACATGACTGGTTGAAGGTGTCACACAAGGCAATGGGCCCCTTGACAACTGTGTAAACAGCTTAAAAATTGCAGTGGTGTTGAAGATTGCAAGAAAGTTAAAATAGACTATTCCTGTGCCCTTTTTAAAGCACATAATATAGGTTTGTAATAAAGTGAAATCTCCTTGTTCATAGTTTTGTGAAACTGGAAGTCCACCTAAGACGTGAAAGCGTCTGTCTTTGTAAAGAGAATCCACTGTGAATGGTGCCACGATTCCACTTTCACTAGTGCCCTCTGGAACAAGCTACCCATTTCCATCCGGATGATCCAGGAAGAACCCCCTTTTCGGAAAGCCTTAAAAACTTTTCTTTTCTGTTAAATTTCCTTTAAAATCTAGCTCAGCTTTCGAACACACAGGAGCGCCGGGACACCCCGTTGGGGTAGCTGCGCGCTATATAAAATACACTAAATAAATAAATAAATAGGAAAAGCCAAAATGAGAGCGAGAAAGAGTGGAAGGGGAAGACAGGGAGACAACTGGATGGGGGGTAGTCGGAAGGAGGAGTAGAGGTGGGCCCGATGGTCCTGGGAAGTTGCAGGACTGAACAGCACTCCTCCAGAGTGCTGTGTGCTACTCTTCCCAGCTAGGGGCTGCACACAGATGGAGATGAAGACAGGGCTGCAGATGCCTGCACCACCTGCTCAGTTTGCAGATCCTTCTGAGGTACCGTGTGGGTTTCTTTTTAACTGAGTGCTCTGGATTTCTTTACCTGGCCACCGAGGGAGCACCTTACGGACAACAAGTTTGTGCTGTAATGTTCTAGATGCATGTACCACTTGTCCCTGGGCCCAGCTCTTTACAGAGGTCATATGAGTGTAGACAAGTGGTGTGGCCAAGTATCCTAGGTCCAGCTCCTAAGAGAGGCCATGTGAATAGAGACTGGAAATGCTGTAGTTGTGTGCACCATATGTACTGGACCAAGCTCCTTTGCTGAAGCCATATGGGCCACTTATCCTAAGCCCAGGTCCTTCGCAGAAACCGTGTGGGAGCAGGCAGGTGGTGCTGCTTGCCTCCCTGCCCTACAATCCCTCAGCATAGATCCTGTTGCATGGTCCCGGGCCAGGTATCCTTTAAATGCCTTTGTGGTGAGAAACTCCATCTATACCTGGCCATCAGCCCAGACAGGAAGGGCGCCGGCTCCCCTGGCCGTGGCTGGCACTAATGGCACCTAATTGACTCCCCCATAGGGAGAGGAGGTGAAAGTAGGAAACCGATCTGCAATCAATACGACATTGGAGCACATTTAAATCCTGCACGGTGCCATTTAAACATTCACGCAACTCTTGAAGTTACCACATAACATAGGCAGCAGCTATAATGGGCTCTAAAGTGTTTATCGTTAACCAAAGTTGGTATTAGGAACAGCACCCAGCTGGGAGAATAGAAGCTGCCCTCAATGAGACATTGAGGACACAGGTGGGGTTCAGTATACAAGAATAACACCTGTGTGTGTGTACGAGACACTAGTGAAACAACATAACCTCTGCCTGAGGAGCTTCTCTGCCCTTACACAGCTGCTCTCACAACTCTAGTGTTTTGTAGCATCCCTCCACCTAATACACTATATGCTGGGTTGTTTGTAGGAAAGTCATCTTGTGAATGTCTTTCAAGTTTGCAGAAGATGTACCTTATGGGTATCATGCATCTTCATAGGACATGCACTCCTTGTTTACAATTACATACTTGTAGGACAATCGCTGTATAAGTCTCTTTGTATGATTGTGAAGAATATGCCCTAATAGTTTTTTGCACGCTCATCTGATAAACAATTTAATATTGCATGCCCCCTAATAAATCACCCTGTTTACCTGGTGGCCTAAGAGAACAACACACTTTTGCACAAATTTATGAACATTTGACGCAGCGCAACATAGCAAGACAACTTGCTGTGCTGCACTGCGTGAAACGGAGAGACCCGGAATGCACAATAATTACTAACATATTGCGCCTTCCTGCTCTCTCCCTGTGCTGGCGCACTTGTGTTTGCCAAGCGCCATGGAATGGAGCACACTTGGAAAGAGAAAATAATGAGGAGAAATAAACATATTTCCCCTTGCCACAGTGCACCCAGGAAGGCGTAGCATTTTGACACATTCCTAGGTTCATTAGCTCTAGTAAATAAGGGAACGAGCCAAAAACCATGGGTTGATGCGTGGAACACCCACGCCTTACCCATGGATCGCTTTCCCCAACTTGTGCTGTCTTGCGTTACTCCAGCATTAGTATGCAATGCAGAGCCATTTGTGGCATAGTAAATCTAAGTTAAGGTTTTGCATTGCCTTGAGCGACGAAAGGGCAAAGCAAGCCCTTGATAACTCTGGGCCTAAATGAGATTACCACAAATGTTCATAGGCATGCACTCTATATGTACGATCGCATGCACCTAGGACATTCTCTCCACCTGCCCAATGGCATGTTTATATGATGGTCATCCTATTTGCTTAATGGTTTCCTCTTAGGACATCCCCCCCTCATTTGTACAATAACCTGTTCCTAAAACGTTAGCCCTCTCCAAAAGATCAGGCATCCTTGAGAAGATGCTTTTTAGATCCTCCCTTTTCCCATATTCTTGCTGCGCTAGAAATCTGAATGCTGTTCAGTTTCTGTATTTTTTGTATAATTTGTGTCTATTTGTTTATTTCAGATTGGAACCCCTAATAAGTCTGCGAGCACAGAGTGACCCAAAATGTAAGTATTCTTATATTTACATATCATTGCTATGTTAGGATAGGTATTGCAAGATGGCCATATTGCCCTTAGAACCCCATATCTCATCTGCCTCTGACTTTGCCCTCTGGTTCCCCAGCTGCTTCTGCCCCCACACCTCGTCAGCCACACGCTCAGGGGCAGTCACTTGGTAAAGTTGACATTTGGGGACGTTGCCTGCCCCTGATATGGAATATTATTTCAGCATGTGCCTCTCACTCGGGCCTCCCTCAGAGACAACCGCCTCCCAAAGCACCATCCACAAAAACCCAATGAAAACAAAATGGGCCCCATCATACCACCCCTCTCGCAGCATTCATTTCTGGAGGAGGAGGGAGCCAAGGAGATAAAGCGAGGCGAACAGAGGAAAAACACGCCGCCCCAGCGGTCAGGCACCCCATCATATGTTTCACGTTAGCTCGTTTGGAGGTCAGGGAAACATGGTCGAATTCCATAGCTCAGTTCAAGAAAAACATTAACATTATGAAACCACGTTTAAAGTGTAGAGAGCTTACCAGTTTTCTTGCTCCAGGGAGAACAGCTTGGAAAAAAATACTCTATTTCTCGCCCTAAATATCTGTACGGGAAATCACCGAGACACAGTCAGAAAAGTTCATAATTTCTGCACTTTCCTTTAAAATATCGTTACTATGGGAACAACTCGTGCTAGTTTTGGCAGTAATCCGAACAAGCATTTACAATGCAATGGTTTTGCCTTTGTTAAAGTTAGAGCTATTGGCATTGCTCTTGACATTATTTTTATTTATGTGTTTTTTTTTAAACATAAATAAATGGCATTGTCATTTACAATGCCAATAGCTTAATCGCTCGCAAATGCATGACCTCTTGCATTTTACACCCACACAGAGCCACACACGCAAAGCCACCCACACACACATAGAGTCACCCACACAATCTGCACTCTGAATCTGCACTCTGCACTCTGAATCTGCACTCTGCACTCTGAATCTGCACTCTGAATCTGCACTCTGCACTCTGAATCTGCACTCTGAATCTGCACTCTGAATCTGCACTCTCAATCTGCACTCTCAATCTGCACTCTGAATCTGCACTCTGAATCTGCACTCTCAATCTGCACTCTCAATCTGCACTCTGCACTCTCAATCTGCACTCTGAATCTGCACTCTGAATCTGCACTCTGAATCTGCACTCTGAATCTGCACTCTCAATCTGCACTCTCAATCTGCACTCTCAATCTGCACTCTGCACTCTGCACTCTGAATCTGCACTCTGCACTCTGAATCTGCACTCTGAATCTGCACTCTGAATCTGCACTCTGAATCTGCACTCTCAATCTGCACTCTCAATCTGCACTCTCAATCTGCACTCTGCACTCTCAATCTGCACTCTGCACTCTCAATCTGCACTCTGAATCTGCACTCTGCACTCTGAATCTGCACTCTGAATCTGCACTCTGAATCTGCACTCTGAATCTGCACTCTCAATCTGCACTCTCAATCTGCACTCTGAATCTGCACTCTCAATCTGCACTCTGCACTCTCAATCTGCACTCTGCACTCTCAATCTGCACTCTGCACTCTCAATCTGCACTCTGCACTCTCAATCTGCACTCTCTGCACTCTCAATCTGCACTCTCTGCACTCTCAATCTGCACTCTGCACTCTGAATCTGCACTCTCAATCTGCACTCTGAATCCGTGCGCTATACAAGTCACCATAGCATAGCATAGCATAGCATAGCATAGCATAGCATAGCATGGCTTCCACTCGCCTCCCTTGATTTAAAGATGCGTACGAGTGCCTGTAGTCTGGGTACCACTTGCGCAACGCCCCATGCTCAGTGAAGGTCACCGTGTGGGGATGTCAAACGTCTGCCATTCAGGTTCAGAGAGGCAGATATTTTCCCGCAGACGTGCTTGCGCTCAGGAAAGGGAGTATATATGTGTGGCACCGACAGTAACCTGGAAGTGAGGGCAGATGAAACCCCCATCCCCGCCGCTCTTCCAGGGGCTCCCAGAGGAGGTGCAGGCTGCGTGATTAATAATATTTTAGTGTGGCTGTCCTCTCGGGTTGGGTTTTTTGACGCACAAGCTGTTAAATCACTCTGGAGGTGGAAGGCCCTGACATGTCTCCGGTTACGAAAACAAGCCCCGAAAATGAATGAAATTATTTCTGAGCGAGGGAAGAGCTTACGCACTGTCCACAGAGGTCACACCGCAGAATTGGGTGGGAATTAAGCGTCCCCAGATGTGCCTCGTGCTCCTCTTCGTGCCGGAGTTCAGCATAGCTGGAATATTTGGTGTCTTCTGCTGCAGCAACAGCTCTGAAGAGCCAGCAACAATTTGCAGTCTGCCCTGGCTGGATGGACTGGCCCCTGGGATAGGGTGGGGACCACATTAAGGTTGACGGGCAGTCATAGGAAGTGACTGTAAGAACCTACTAAATCCATGTTTTAGGGAACTGTGTTTTTCCATCCAGAATACATCTTCGAGCTCCCCATGATTTTATAAAAATCCATGTGATTACATGTGATAGCCTGACGGGGTGTCTGAAATCTATACTGTGGAATTAAACACACCATTACGCAGCTTGTAAACTGTGCCAACACGTCGCCAGTAGTTCATTCTAAATCAGATTCGAGGCCAGCTTTAAAGTGTTGAATGTGCGGTAATACGCAGGTGGAATCCTGCTTTCCTGTACTGAACCCCAGCTGTGGAGTAAATAAACACCCACTCTTAATTTCTGCTTTATTCTATGTGGGAGACTATAATCACCTTATAAAGGCTTGCACAATATTTTCAGCAGGCGTGAGATGACATAATAAGAAGGTAATGTAGCAGAGTTGCTCCGTTTGCCAAAGAGATCGGTGCTGTTGTGTTTACACATACTGTGGCAGGGTTTGTAAAGATACCTACTTCAGCACTGACTGTGCAGAGTTTCTTAACATTTCCCTGCACAGAGCGGTGTTTGTAAAGTTCTCTCCTCTGCAGCCTAATGCAGTGTCTGCAAGTTGTCTGTGCAGCACTGAAAGTGCGGCGTTTGTAAAAGGAACCCCGAACACTGCTGTGTTTGTGAAGTAGTTTGCGCAGCCCTGCACAGTGCAGTGACACCCTGCGGCGGTCCCCTCCGGCACCTGTGTACAGCGCACTGTTTGTAAAGACACCCACGGAGCCCCGTAGACGTGAGTGGAAAGTTCCTTCCACAGCCCTGCTCGCGGCAGTGTTTGCAGTGCACCCATGCCAACCCGCACGTGGCAGCAAGCACTTCAAGTTATACATGGCATTTCCTGGTCGGCAGGGGCGCTGCCTCTGCCCCCAGAGCTGGCACCATTGGCTGGAGACAACTCTGCACACACGGAGTTTGCAACACTCGGATAGATACAGGAGAGGATGGGGTCCTACGTAACCCCAAGACACGGGAAGGGTGGGTTGGGGCAGGAACAGTGTTCATAGAATAAAAAGGTGACATATCCAGCAGTGAGGCGTGAGATCCTCGTGTGTGGGGCGCTATGCGGGGGGGGGCTCAACTCCGCGCTTTTGTTATCCTGACTGTTGTTTTCCTTGGCGCACTTTCCCCTGGAAAACATCCAGCATACCTTATCCACGAGTCCCTGCTGAGGAAACACCCTACCCGACCGACAAGTCTTCCTTTAACTCTGGATATTTGTATTTTTAGGTATCAAAACCTAGCCTCGCCAGGAGCCAACGTTCACTAACCTTTCCCTGTCACTTCCTCTTAAATAGCGGATATATTTCCCAGACAAAAAAAGTGTTTAACAGTCCCACGAGCTTCCAAGGCGATTAGCGTGCATTAAACGTGGCGCTCCAGCCGGAAGAAAGGAATGTTATCAAAATATTTCTCTTTTTGAGACGAAGGTGTACTTGCATATAATCTTCTAAAGGCAGGGGTTTGCAGGAGGGCAGTAAAACAATTCCTTGACAGAACGAATATTTCTAGAATTATTGAGAGAGGCATTAATATGTGTATCCGGACACCAAAGGTGTATATGAAACTGTATTTGTGTTCCACAAAAATAGATATATCTATAGGGGTGGGGCTCTGAAATATGGACGTGTCGAGTTCAGAAATGTGTACTTCCTTGAAATGTAAATTTATATATAATATTCCATTTCTGTCAGTGAAACTGAAAAAATACATCGTCGATTTTTCCCAATAATTAATAACATCGATGCGTGCCTCTGTTTGAACGTGCTCTCTACCGACGGGGAAATAAAAGGCGTGCACCTTTTATTCATCTCTCCCTTCGATTGTGTGCCGTGGGCTCCCCGTGGGTGCTGCAGGTGGTGGCAAGGTTTGTGTCCCTAGGAAACACACGGATTTAGGAGTCTTATCTGTCAAACGGGCCATGTTATATATACAAATTAAAACGTCATGGATTTGTTGGAATTCATTGGAAACAAACGGTCACTGTTTTATGGTTGGTGCCCTTTTGAGACGCACGGTTTTTGAACAAAATTCTGTCAGATGTGTATGCATTATTTTCATTAATTATCAACATCTGACGTGTGTTTGAACAGATTTTATTACTTTGAAGTTTACCACATGCGGTCGTTTTCGGTGTGGCCTGTTTTGGCATGTGTGGAATGTTCGTGTGAATTTAAGGTACTGCTCCTCTCAATAAATGTGCTCGGGCCATGTTATATATACAAATTAAAACGTCATGGATTTGTTGGAATTCATTGGAAACGAACGGTCACTGTTTTATGGTTGGTGCCCTTTTGAGACGCACGGTTTTTGAACAAAATTCTGTCAGATGTGTATGCATTATTTTCATTAATTATCAACATCTGACGTGTGTTTGAACAGATTTTATTACTTTGAAGTTTACCACATGCGGTCGTTTTCGGTGTGGCCTGTTTTGGCATGTGTGGAATGTTCGTGTGAATTTAAGGTACTGCTCCTCTCAATAAATGTGCTGTATTGTTTTAAACAGAAATGGAACATTTTTGCCGTATTCTCACACGTAATAATAACAGGCTACAAAGAGCGCGACATTTCTCACACGTCGGCAAGCCCGTGGCTGTTGTAATCATGCAAGGTGGGCTTTGGAACCGGGTTGTAGTCTCGGCGTCGGCTCGCCACCCTGTTATTCTGGGCAAATCTCTTTAACTCCCCCTACCCAAAAACAAACGGCAAACTGATTGCGTCCTTGTGTAATTTAACCGGTGCTCCTCCAAAGATTTCTAATGTTTTTGAGGCGAGTTCATGCTATATAAAACTGCCAGAAAAAAACACTGGTTGCTTTCTGCGTTTTCAACTCCTCTAAGTCGATTTTGCTCCCGGGAGCAGACTGAGCTGGCCACCAAACGGCACTTTTCGAACAAGATTTTCAGGGCCGTCGGAGCTCGGAAACACGAGAGGGACGGGGGGAGGGGGGCGGGAGAGGACACGGACGGCGGGAGACACCGGAGCAGGAAGGCGGGTGCCGGCAATGCCGGACCAGATTCGGGGGCGTTCCCGGCTTTCGGCTGACGTCGCGTGACGTCGGCAAAAGCCAAAGAATCTCGGGAACGCCCCCGAATCTGGTCCGGCATTGACGGACAGGCCCCTCGTCCAATGGCTAGGCTCCATTTATGGAGCCAGCCAATGAATGACGAGGGCCGACCCAAAGCCACACTACAGTTCTCATCAGGATTTCGCCTGCGCGAAAAAGATGCGCAGAGCGCATCTTTTCGCCAGGCAAAACCTAAAAAGCGCACCGTCGCTCTGCCCTCTAGGGCGCAGCCTGCTAAGGCTTCTTAGAAAGTCTGCTTAAACGGGTTACAAACGTCTCTGATATGCAAGTTGAGAAGATGACCTCAATTTAATTCAGAAGGAAAAAAAGGTAAGTCGTACATACAAGGTTTAGATATTATTATCTGAACTTTGCTCCTGAGTTTTTATCCCATTCTTTCAGCTTAAGAGCACGTTTTTTTTTTTCAAAGACCTGGGTTAGGGCTCAGAGGCGCCAACTTCCATATTTCCCTGGGCAAGGGGGGTGGGGGGCATTCTAAAGCTCGAGCGTTGACGTCTATCATGTCATTGGAAATGACGTCACTGAAAGTGGTCATGCCCATAGTGCTAGTGTCGGGAGTTTTATTTATTATGTGGAATGAGGAAGCCACTCTATCGGTCTATCTCTTTGTAACTCTATATAACATGTGCAATAACCCAAAGCTATCTTACTGCAGGTGGAGTGCAGCCTGTGATCTGCAATGCACACACAGACAGTTGCAGCAGTCACTCTTAGGGGCATATTTACAACAAAATGTCGGAGCTGCACCAAATTGGGCAGCGCCACGCTCCAACATTTCCAAAATGTAGGGATGTGCTGTATTTACTACAATATGGCGTACCCCTGTGTTTTCCCTAGCACTGGCGCTAAAATTAGCTGCCTAGCGCTAATGCAGACACCGTTGCACCATAGTGCAAGGGTGTCTGAGTTGCAGGGAACGATTGTTTATGTACAGGAAGGTGTCCCTTCCTGCACGTAAACAATCTATAATGGCTATTTGTTACTTCTATGTGTGCTGCATAGAAGTAGCAAATCGTCATTATTTATGTGTAGGTAGGACTCCCTACCTGCACATAAACAATCATTAATGACGGTTTGCTCTTTCTATGCTTGCTGCAGAATGCAGCACAAATAGAAACTTCAAAATAAAAGCATTTCTCCTCGTTTAGCCATTTAATGCCTGCTCTTGCATGGCGTTAGTTTTTGCAGTTGCCTCAGATTTACACCTCCTTGTAAATCTGGGGCAGCGTCAAAAAGCAATTGGTGTTGCGGTGAAACGCCCACAGCAACACCCATTTCACGCCCCTTTCAAACAGACACCTGCATGAAAGTGTACCATATTTACAAAGCGGCGTTAAACCACAAAAAGTGGCTTTACTTTGTAAATATTGAGCAGGGCATTGTGCCACAGGAACATCTTTAAAGTGACCTTCCTTTGGCGCAATGTTCTTGTAAATATGCCCCTTTGTGGTGTGTGCTTAACTCACGGCTATCTACTGCCAATGCTCTTGAACTCTCTTTGACACAACATGCAGAGACCACAGTGCTTGGATTTATTGAAAGGGCTTTCATGATAGATGTTGTTTACAGACTGTCCTCCCTCGGGTAGAAAGTCCCCAATGCTGCCAGGCCAGCCTTACCAAATTCCACACAGGGGTACTGGGTGCAGTTTCACAACCAATCATACCCTCCATTTACTAGTTCTAATAGTATGGGGAGTGCAGCCTCCTTTAAAGGCGAACTAACAATTTAAAGTAGCATGGTGAATTAAGTGTGTGTTGCTGCTAACGTTAACATGTCAGAACAAGGCACAAAGACACCGCAACCACAGCCCTGGGCTCTCCTTTGAAACTCATTGTTTTCAGGTGTGACGGTGCAGTGTGTTCCACTAATCTGAACCAAGGGGAATATTTACAAGCCCCCTGTGCCATCGGAGCATCACTTTTTTTGACACTCCGGTGGTGCACAATGCTGAACCGTATTTACTAGGTAACGCAAAGCCATCCTGCATGACTTCTCATGGCCTTGTAAATATGGCCCCCTTTCATGAATTACTCAGCGTGAAAGCGGCATTTCATAGGCATTGCTGTGGGGTGTTTCCACACAACACTAATGGAATCTGATACATTCCCAGATTTACCAGGTCTCGTAAACCTGGGAATGCATCAGATTCTAGCGCCTCCCCAGGGGAGGCATTAAAGTGGCGCAACAAGGAAAAGGAAAATGCTACTTACCCAGTATGAATCTGTTCTTGGCATGTATAGCTGTAGATTCACATGCTTTGCATAGCCTGCCATCTAGTGTTGGGTCCGGATGTTTGCACTTTGTTTTTCTTCGAAGAAGTCTTTTCCATTCACAAGGTAGGTGATCTCTCCTTTCGGTGATAATGTGCATGGGCATCTACTCCATTGTTAGATTGTTTTCCCGCAGAGGGTGATAATGGAGTTAGTAAGAGTAGTAGAAAGAGATGTCCATGTATATATGTATCTAAGTAAGATGTAACTGCAGCAGGTATAGGTACCCGGAGATGTAGGCGGGCGCATGTGAATCTACAGCTCTACATGCCAAGAATAGATGCATACTGGGTAAGTAGCATTTTCTGTTCGAGGCATGCGAGCTGTAGATCACAAGCTTTGCATAGCAATGATCTCCCAAAGCGGTGGCTAACCTGTGGCTGCTGCAGTCATTTGAAATAGTGTATGTAAAACTGCTTGGCTCACACTAGCTTGCTGTCTTGCTGACACTTCTACACAATAGTGTTTTGTGAATGTGTGTGGTGTAGACCATGTTGCAACTTTGCAAATGTCATCTATGGGTATATTTCCTAAAAATGCCTTAGAAGCCCCTAGTTTGCATGTGGCGTGCGCTCTAGGGGGAATTGACAATGTTTGTTTTGCTTTTGCATAGCATGTTTGAATGCAGTTGACTATCCACTGTGCAATACCTGATTTTGATATGGGATTGCCTTTATGAGGTGGAGCAAAAGCCACAACAAGTTGTTTCGTATTATGGAAAGGTTTTGTCCTTTCTAAGTAGTAAAGTAATGCTCTTTTCACATCTAAGGTGTGTAGACCACGTCCTACCACATAATTTGATTGAGAGAAGAACACAAGCAATTCAACAGATTGGTTGATATGAAAGGCAGAAATTAACTTTGGTAGAAATTTAGAATTGGTCCGAAGAACCACTATGTTTTGGTTTACTTGTAAAATTGGCTCTTCTATGGTTAGTGCTTGAAGCTCACCTACTCTCCTCAGTGATGTGATAGCTATGAGAAAATCTACCTTCCAAGTGAGAAATTGCAGCCACATCTGTGCAATGGCTCAAAAGGTGGACCCATCAGTCTGGTGAGGACAATGTTGAGATTCCACGCTGGAGCAGGTGGAAGTCTTGGGGGAAGGACTCAAGTCCCTCCATAAATGCTTTAATGACAGGCACTCTGAAGAGAGACACATGTTGTCTATTCTGGAGGTATGCAGCTATTGCAGCAAGATGTAAGTGTATGGATGTGTACGCTAAATTCGAATGCTGCAGATGTAATAAATAGCAAATAATGTTTTGAACTGAAGAATCAAGCGGGTTGATTTGATTGTTATTACGGTATATCACAAACCGCTTCCAATTTGCTCCATAGCAGGCTCTTGTGGAAGGACCTCAAGCCTCTTTGATGATGTTCATGCAGTATAGCGGGAGATTGAGGTAGCCAAACTCTAAGACTTCAGGTGCCAGATCGCATGGGTGAGATGACTGGGATTTGGATGTCTTATTTCTCCTCGGCTCTGCGTGAGGAGACTGGGTGTGAGATGTAGTTTTTGGTGAGGAACTACTGAGAGCTCCAACAGGGTTGTAAACCAGGGCTGACGGCCCATGTGGGAGCAACTAGGATTAGTGTCAGGGATGCGTGTCTGAGTTTACGAACCACTAATGGAATGAGTGGGAGAGGCGGAAAAGCATATGCAAATTTCCCTGACCAATTCATCCATAGTGCTTTGCCTCTGAACAATGGGTGTGGATACCTGGATGCGAAGCGTGGGCATTTTGCATTTAGGTTTGTGGCAAACAGATCTATGTATGGAAAGTCCCACATCTGAAAGAATGGAAGGTGAACAGTTCCCATACGTAGATCTGTTGTCTTTGACGACTGAGCAGATCAGCAATCTGATTGTTTACTCCTGGAAGGTGTTCTGCGAGGAGATACATTTTGTGGCATATGGCCCATCTCCAGATGGTTTGTGCTAGTGGTGACAGCTGGAGAGAATGTGTCCCCCCGTTTTTGTATGTAGTACATTGTTATCATGTTATCTGTATGAATCAGGACAGCTCTGCCTACTAGATGAACTTGAAATGCTTTGAGTGCTAGAAAAATCGCTAGCAGCGCTAGATAATTTATGTGAAGCTGCTTTTGCTGTAAGCTCCACATGCCCTGAATTGTGTGCATTTGGAGATGAGCTCCCCAACCAGTGAGCGATGCGTCTGCTGTTAGCACTATCTGTGGACCTGGGTCGATGAAGGGACACCCTTTTGAAAGGTTTTGTGTATTCCACCACTGCAGAGAGCGATAGGTGCAGCCATCCACCAACACTAGATCTGATAATAGACCCTGACCTTGGTTCCACGTCCCTGCTAAGCATTCCTGCAGGGGACACATTTGAAGTCTTGCGTGCGGGACTATTAGGATACAAGGCACCATCATCCCTAGTAACTGCATGAACACTCGAGCTGGCAATGAGTGTTGAGGCTGAAACTGAGAGAGTTGAGTCTCCATACTGCGTACTCTGGCCGGATTGAATGAAATGAAAAAATAATTTATAAAGCGCGATGGCTACCCAGGGGCGTCCCAGCGCTACAGAGGATGGGCTAAAGCGGAGTACGCTTGATTTAGACGGATTTTTCAAGATGGTTACTTAAGGGGGGATTTATTAAAAAGCCAGGTTTTAAGGAGTTTTCGGAAGGTAAGTTGTTTAGGTTCAGATCTAATTGAAAGGGGGAGAGTGTTCCAGATTTTGGCTAGGTTGTGGGAGAGCGACCGGCCCCCACACCTGGCTCTTTTGACACGCGGCACTGTGATGAGACAGGCCGTCCCAGATCTGAGAAGACGATTGGGATGATAGGCATTTACCAGGGGGCGGTTGATCGCAGGGCCTGTTCCCCAGTAAGAGCGGTGGGCAATACACATGGCCTTGAATTCAATCCTCGATTTCACAGGGAGCCAGTGGATTGGGGGACGCCAGAGCCTTTTGTGTATCTATAGTGGCTCCTAAATACACTTGCGTGTTGGATGGTTGGAGTTGGGACTTGGACAGATTTACTGTGAATCCAAGATCGTGGAGTAACTGTACTGTTTTGTGAGTGTGAGGTAGACAGCTTTGTTGCGAGCTGGCTTTTATGAGCCAGTCTTCTAAGTATGGGAAGACGTGAATGTGTTGTCTTTGTATATGAGCTGCGACTACTGCCAGGCATTTGGTGAAATCCTGGGTGTGGTAGTTACTCCGAATGGGATCACCTCGAATTGATAATGCTTGCCTACTACCACGAAACTGAGGTATTTATGGTGAGCAGGCTGTATTGGGATATGGAAATAGGTGTCCTTTAAATCCAGAGTGGAAAGAAAGTCACCTTGCTGATGGAGTGGGAGCACTTGGAGTGTTACCATATGAAAGTGGTTCGACTGAATGTATAGATTTAGTTCTCTAAGGTCTACTATAGGCCTGAGAGAGCCGTTCTTCCTGGGAATTAAGAAGTACAGGGAGTATAGACCGGCCCCTTGATATTGTAGCAGGACTGATTCTATAGCTCATTTCTCTAGCAAAGAGAGAACTTCTTGCTTGAGAAGAGTCAGGTATTCTTGTGACATTGCATGTGATCTTGGAAGAATGTTTGGGGGAGTGTATGTAAGTTCCAGACATTAACCATATTGGATAATTTGTAGAACCAATTTGTGTGATGTGATTGTATTCCAGACAGGTAGAAATTGGGAGAGACGTCCCCTACAGGAGTGGAATGATCTGGGGTAGCGGAAGGAAGTCACTGCTTGTTGTTTGCGGGGGAAGTGCATGTTGAGTTGCCACTGCCTCTTCCATTACTGTTGTTTCCTCTAAACTCACCTCTAAAATAGCCTCTTGATGAGGGCGATTGGTTGTTGCCCTTGTAAGAGCAGGAGGGAATCTCTGTGGATATATTCTTGGAGCCACCCCTGTAAAAGGAGCAACAAAAGGTTCCCCTATTTGAAGGTAAATGCAAAGCCCCCATGGACTTGGCAACTTCAGTGTCTTTTTTCATTTTTTCGAGTGAAGTATCAACTGCTGGGCCAAAGAGGCGATCCTTGTCAAATGGTTGGTTGAGAATAGAGGCTTGCACCTCAGGTTTGAATCCTGAAATTCTCAACCAAGCATGCCTGCGTAGTAGTATGCTGGTATTTACTGCGCGGGCTGCTGTGTCTGCTGCGTCTGATGCGCACCTGATGGAGGTATTTGTGAATAATTTACCCTCCTGAATAAGGTCATTAGCCTTTGATTTATGCTTATCAGGCAGAATATGCCTTAGCTTCTCTAACTCATCATACTGAGCCCTATCATAGCAAGCTAGCAAAGCTGGATTATAAGCAATGAGCCAATGATTGGCTGCTTGCGCCGCTACCCTTTTGCCCATAATGGATTAAACCCTAATCTGTTGACTGGATGTGAGTGTTTGATTGGTTCAGATGCTCCGTCCATCACCACCCCCTTTTGTACCACTTTGTTCGCCATACGTTGGCAGGGTATGCTCAGACATGAGTCCCTTGCTCACTTTGCCACTGGATTCAAGCAAGCCGGGCTGAAGACGGCTGAAATGCCAGAAACCGGTCCTCGGAAGCTTGTTTCCGGTCCAGGGAAGACATGGCTTGGCAGTTCGGGCTGGACTGTTCCCATGAACAGCACCTACATCAAGGGTCAGCTGCCTTTAGACTCTCTTGTGGTTTCCAAACCTCGCAGGAGAGCTAATTCACAGACCACAGGTGAGGCCCCTCCTCCTGGTAAGGAGTCAAAATTAATTGATGCCTCGGGCAAAAGGGTACAAAGGGGGGTGGTGATGGACGGAGCATCTGAACCAATCAAACACTCACACCCAGTCCACAGATCTGGGTTTAATCCATCACCGTTCTTTAGCCCACTCTGCCACCCCAGTTCAGACATGGCTATATGCAAATCAGTCTGACCCTGTGCCTCATGGGAACAGTCCAGCCCGAACTGCCAAGCCATGCCTTCCCTGGACCAGAAACAAGCTCCCAAAGACCGGTTTCTGGCATTACAGTCGTCTTCAGCCCGGCTTGCTTGAATCCAGTGGCAAAGTGAGCAAGGGACTCCCGTCTGAGCATACCCTGCCACACTTATGGTGGTCAAAAGCGGTATAAAAGGGGTTTCGGCCTGGCACCGGCATGGGGGCAACTTGAGCCAGAGCCGGAAGGCTTTTTCTTGTGTTTCGGCGTCGGGCCAGAGGGCGAGAGGTGATGAGAGCGCGCTGTGAGCAAGCAACGTGAGAAAGGTCCAAACATAGAGTGCAAGCGATTCTCGGCCAGCGGCTCATGAAAACAAGATGGCAACACCCAAGACTCGTAGACGGAGGCCCTTCGTTGAGCGGCTCATCTGCAGCGGTGAGTGACAGCAGCTCCAGAAAGGCTCCTGCGGCTTTGCTGTTGCCTGTGGAGAGCTGCGGTGAAAAGTCGTGTGCTCCCCAGCTTGTGGGAGGCTAGGTTTGTGTGCGGTTTCTGGAGGCATCGAGGGGCAGTGGCACTGCGGCCGGATCCATCAGCTCTCCGGTCCCCGACTGAGCATGTGGTGATCTCAGCACCTGCAGACATAAACACCTTAGCACTGTAGCCTGAAGGCGTCTTGGACATTGGACATTGCTGTGTTGTGGCGGCCCAGAGGGAGTACGGCGGCGGCGTTGTTGCCCTCCCCCATCGAGCACACACGTGGGCAGTGTTTCCTGATCCTGAGCAGTGGAGACTGCCGCTAGGTTGTAGCACCTCCTGGGGGCTTCAAGCACCTGATGGTGTGGTGATTCTGGCCAGTTGCTGCGTGTGGGACACTGCCGCCTATGTACAGGATGAGGGACTACCCCTTGCTGGCATCAGTCTAGTGAGTAGGACCTGCGGCTTTGTGGCAGCGGTGGCGAACGGCGACACGACATCCGGTGTAGCAGGGGAGGTCCCCTGAGGTGTCAGTGTCGGTGACTGTGGGGGCACCATTGATCCCCCGGCACTAAACCAGGCAGATAACGGACTACTCCATAGGCCGTAATAGAGTGCTAGGGCCTGGACAGGCCAACCAAATTGACAAGTATACCGTGGCCATGGGTCATGACGAGGATGGGGCCTGCGGGGGGACACCGAAGACCATAGCCCAGACCCATCCTTGAGAGACATCATGAAGGCCCTCAAGGAGCTAAAAGGCACCCAGGAGCCAAAGCTTGACTCCGTAACCGAGGAGGTGAACCCCCTGCGCGCTGACCTTCACAAAATCTCCGAGAAGGTCTCCACGGCAGAGGTAGGCATAGGGGCCCTGCAGTTCAAAACCAAGCATCTCGAAGACCAGGTTGCCACTCTCACAAAGAACCAATCGGATATTTACGCATGGCTTGAGGACCAGGCAGGGAGAGCCCGGTGCAACAACATTCGCCTGGTGAGGGAGCCAGATGGAATGGAGGGACTGTCAACTCACTTGTTCCTGGAGGACTTATTCTTGAACCACCTGAAGCCCAAAAAAATGACAATTGTTTTTCAGTAGAGCGCGCCCATAGGGCTCTTGGGGGCAGGCTTCATCCCGGGGGCCCTTACAGACAGATAAGTGACCAGTGGGACACCCCCTAACTTGCTGAAACTGAACTGCATTCCTTTGTGGACACTCCCTACGGGGTTGGTGGGCCCTGGGAAGGGGGGGACGTGACTTGATGCCTCCTGGCAAAGAGGGTCTGCAACTTTACACAGTCTGCTGCAGTACATGGCCCATCTATCCTTTCCTTTCTTGTCTGGGTGTGCGGGTGGGCGGCCTAAGTGAATTGTCATGGAAGGGGGCCTTTGAACTTTGTTACGGGTTTATAATGCCCGTCCGCAGACATAGACTACTTCACACAGGAGGCTAGTTCACGGCTCCTCAGAAATGTTTCCTTCTGCACAGTTTGAGTAACAGGGCCTCTGCGCGTTTGCGAGGTGGGAGGTTGGGGACTTACCCAGCAGGGTTGCAGGGAAGGGAGTTGGGTTCATTGTTTATTTGGTTTGGGGGGAGGGGATACACGCTCGAGACCTTGATATCCACCAGTTGTGGGAGGTTGACACAGAGAGTTTCCCACTGGCTAGGGCGCACTCATTGTCAGCAGACACCCTTGCACCTCTTAGTAAGCACTACTCAGCAAGGAAAAACCCCTCTGTTCCCTGGTTTATGGAGAGATTCGGAAAGTTGAGACAGGGCTGTCGTAAACAGCAGAGGCTCTGGCGCATACACCTAGAACTGTTGAATAGGGAATTGCATAAAGAGGATCTAAAAGAGTATAAAGCAGCCATCATGGACGGAAAGAGACTATACTTTTCTAAGACTAGGGAATCTTTGAAATCCTCTAGGGATCTTTTTAAGGTAATAAACTCTTACCTCTCCCCATGTCACTGATACCTAAGAATTTTCCCAGGAGCGCTCTGATAAAATATCTGACTTTTTTAATACAAAGATCTCAGATATTTACTCCTTGCTTGAAGCATTCAACCCCATCGCGGGGTCATCTGTTCGACCCACTCTCCATCCTAATGAGACCTCACTCACGGAGGGGTCTCCCAGTCTTCTCACTTTTCCTTGCATGTCTTCTGAGGTGACTGATCGTATTTTAAAACGGGTCAAATCGGGATCCCCACTGGATCCTTGTCCCCTCAAGGTGTTAAAAACTGGCAGTGAAATCAATATTCCCCATCTTACCGATGTTCTGAATGCTGCCTTCTCAGAGGGGCAATATCCCACCCTGTGGAAGACGGCTGTAGTGAAGCCACTTTTGAAGAAGCCTTCTCTGGACCCTGGTGAACTGAAGAATTATCGGCCGATCTCCTTACTTCCTGTTCCAGCTAAGATTCTGGAAACCTACCTAAACTCTCATCTAAGCACCTACCTAAAAGATCACCACCTACTTGATGGTTCTCAACATAGATTCAGAAGCCATCATAGTACAGAAACAGCCCTGAGGTCTGTATTTAACAATATCCGGACTCAAGTGGATGCAGGCACACCACCCTGCTTGTTCTAATTGACCTCACCGCAGCCTTTGATACCCTGTCGCCTCGCAGGCTGTTTGTGCGCCTCAGAGAGATAGGTATCGGGGTTCGGCCTTGGGGCTTCTCGCTTCCTTTCTTAGTGAGCGGGCACAAACGGTGAAGCTTGGTCAATTCTACTCAGCCCCCAAACCTTTGTTGTGTGGGGTTCCTCAGGGCTCCTCCCTGAGACCAACACTTTTCAATATCCATGTTGTTCCTCTTGCTAAGGTTGTGAGATCCTATGGGTTAGAGGTGCTGTCCTATACCCAAATAATGGTGTCTATTTCGCATAGAATAAGGGATTCAGCCCTTAACTTTAGGAATTGTATGCAGGCGGTCTCCTCCTGGATGGTGGAACATTTTCTGAAATTAAATGGAGAGGAGACGGAGGTCCTAATTTTTGGGAGTAAACAGGAGATCTGGTCCAGTGACTGGTGGCCGGACGCGCTTGGTGTCTGTCCCTGCCCGGTTTCCCATGGGAAAAACCTTGGGGTTATCGTGGACAATTCACTGTCTCTAAGCTTGCAGGTTAGCAGGACAGTCTCCACTTGTTTTGGGATCATTAGGATCCTAAGAAAAATCTCCCATTCCTCTCTTTCGCTGCACGTAAGCAGGCCGTCATTGCCGTGGTAACGTCCAGATTGGACTATTATAATGTCCTCTATATGGGCATCAACAAGGGCCTAGTGTGACGTCTGCAGATGGTGCAGAATGCTGCAGCCAGGTTGGTGATGAATCTATCAAAATACCATTCAGTCACAGCCTACCTCAAGTTGCTGCACTAGCTGCCTATGGACCGTGGGATCCTCTTCAAGACTTTGTGCATGACTCACAATGCCTACTACGGTTCAGGTCCTGAGGTGATTAAGGCTATTGTCCATCTCTATGTTCCTAGCAGGCGGCTCCAGGCCGCAGATAAGAATCTGCTAACAGTAGCAAGATATAAGAACGTTAAATGGGGAGGTAGAGCTTTTTCCACTGCTGCTGCTAAACTGTGGAACTCCCTCCCGGAAGAGCTCTCGAGTCAGGCACCCCATTCTCTTTTCCGTAAAGCCTTAAAGACCTGGCTTTTCTCACAGATCTTGGTATGAGCATGTCTCTCTGCCGGCACCCTCATGCTCAGCACCTTGACGCCCTTGGGCTAAGTTCGCGCTCTACAAGTCGAATATTCATTCGTTCACTCCACTGAGATAGGCATTACTCGTAACCATGGGGGACCCAGCTAGTATGCAGATATGGACATGAAATGTGAATGATCTTGGGAACAAGATCAAATGCACATTGGTTCTGCAGCACATTAAGAGGAATTCCCCAGACATAGTTCTGATCCAAGAATCGCACTTGCGGGGAAGTAGGTGTAAGGCCTTGGACCGTTTTGGCTACAAAATGATAGCCCAGTCTGGGTTTATGTCAGGGGCACGGGGTGGAAATTCTGCTGCACAATACACTGCCCCTTGTTATAACAGGCACATGGACGGGTGATGCAGGCTGTTTCGTTGCGGCAGTGGGCAAATGGGAGGGGTGTCAGATTGTACTTTGCTCTTGCTATATACCGCCGGCTCTTCACTCAGTGATTCTCCCGAAGTTTAGTTCATTCATAACAGACCTTCCCCTAGGGGTCCTCTTTATTGGGGGGGACACAAACAAAGTTATGGACCTAGAGATGGGCCGGCCTGGCTCCTGGACTGGCACGCAAGGGGAACGATGTCTGGCAGGCTTCGTCATGGCGATGGGCATGGTAGATTTGTGGCGGGCGCACAATCTTTCATTGAGACACTACACTTTTTACTCGGCACAACATGAGTCCTTATCCAGGATAGATCATCTCTTTTCCCGAAACGATAAGATGGGGGACATCCTCAACTCCAAACACATGCCATGAGGGATTTCGGATCACTCTCCAGTGTGCGTCACTGTTAGGGGCCCGTCTATCGACAGAGCTTCATTTCCGAGGATTGAGCCATGGCGTCTCCGGGACCCAGCAATTCGGGACAAGCTACGAGAGGGCCCGGAGCTCTATTTTAAAAAAAACAAGGGGTCTGTAGAGTCTCAAATCACTATTTGGGAGGCCTCTAAGACAGTGTTGAGGGGACAGGCACAGGCACTGATTGGAGCACAGAAAAAAGAAGAGTCTTTACAGATTCTGTAGCTGGAGCAGGAAATTAGCCAAATGGAGGGGGACAGTGCAACTGCCACATGTGCGGAATCGCAACACCAACTGGCACTGAGACAGTGAGCTCTTAGGCCCCGGCCAGTTGACGAGGCACGGGCTTACATGCGAACTATGCAACATCAGATATACGATGCTGTGGACAAGGCCCTGACGCTCCTGGCATGGCTAGAATGCCACGACCGGGACAGGTCATGGGTGACAGGGGTGTGTGATGCGACCGGGTCATTTAAGTCCACCAGCAATGATATAGCAGAGGCCTTTGCCGTGCATTTTGAGTGAGTCTATGCACCAGTCGGCACAAGATCGGAAGAGGACTGTGCAGAATTCCTGAGAGATTTTGCTTTGTCCGTATTGTCTCCAGAAGCGTGCAAACGGCTTGAGGCTTACCTTACAAAGGAAGAGCTGGGTAAAGCTCTTGGCTCCCTTAAAGCAGAGAAAGCATCAGGTCCCAACGGACTCCCAGTAGAGATCTATAAAAGATAGTCCTCGATCATTCTACCCACGCTCCGAGACATGCTGCTGGAGGCATGCTAAACAGGGCAGCGGCCGTCGGACCAGAGGGCAGCAACAATAGCAGTGATCTATAAAGCCGGGAAGCCACCCGACCTGTGTAGTTCCTACCATCCTATCTCCTTCATCAGTGTGGAGGCCAAGGTCTTGGGAGACAGGTTGGTGCCTGTCATTGTGGAGCTGGTCCACGTGGACCAGTTGGGGTTCATGCCCAATAGAAGTACCCAGCACAATTTACGGAGACTATATGGGGTGCTACACATGACTAGTGGCTCAGAGACCCAACAGACGGCATTGATGGCGCTGGAGGCATCAATGGCCTTTGATAGTATTGAGTGGCCATACCGGTTTATGGTTCTCCAACGATTGGACTGGGTTAGGCTCTTGTATGAGACGCCTACGGCCTGGGTGCGAGTTAATGGGGCATTATCCGGATCCTTTCAATTGCGTAGAGGCACCAGGCAAGGATGCCCTTTGTCCCGGCTCCTGTTTTCTCTCATGCGGGAGCCCTTGGCACTCTGGATCAGGAGGGATCCCATGATCTGGGATATAGAGGCGCCGGGGGGACGGGAGGGGCGTATTTCTCTTTACCCCAACGATATTGTTTTGTATCTGGCACAGCCGTATTATTCTATGGCGTGGGTACTACATATTTTTTAGCTCTTCGGTAGCTACTCCGGCTACAATATTAATTGGTCCACGTCGGTAATCTTTCCACTGGTGAGTCCCACCCAGTGTTCCATCACGGTGTTCGGCTCCAGTGGTGTCTGAAGGATTTACGTATCTCGGCACCTATCACACAAGAGACCAAAAGGTATTCCTAGACAGGATTCTGGGACCCCAAATGAGTCAGTTAGGGGCAGATGTAAGTCACTGGGGCACCCTCCTGCTCTCGCTCATGAGTAGGGCGGCTCATTTTAAAATGATCACGCTGCTGCAGCTTCTCTATATTCTTCAGAACCCCCTACCCAGTCCCTCCGACCTTATTCAAACATATAGCACAGGCAGTCAGGACACTGTTGTGGGAGGGTGGCTCCCCGAGAATCAACCTTCACAAGCTACAGAAGGGGGTATATGATGGGGGCTTAGCCATTTTGGATATCAGGCTGTATTACTGGGCCTCGCAGCTTCAGGTCACCAATGACTGGATATACGTAGGCGAGGAGGAGCCTGCCTACTGGGTTGATAAAGCCCTCATGCCACAAGGGAACTGCAAGCCACTCTTATATTCTCGGAGATCGCGTCCGGAGTTGCCTGAACACACTAAAGTGGTTCTACTGTGCTGGAGAGAGGCCAATAAACTCTTGGGCTAGGCGTGGATCGGTAGGACCCCATTATGGATGGGTGATCCGCTACGTGACGTAGCCTCACTGACAGGTTTTAAAGGGTGGAAATTGATTGGTATTGAATACCTGGGAGACGTATAGAAAGGGGATTCCCTGCTCACGTTTGAGGCTCTCCAGAAGGAATACAGCCTACATCAGCCTCAGAGATACGATAATAGAAGAGCCATACATGCTCTGCTCACTCACATACACAGTGGGGTCTCGATTCCAGAATATTCCCCGTTAGAAGATAGGCTGTTACTTGACCCCATCACTGAGAAACTGACCTCCACGATATACCGTAAACTTTTAAATAATGTACCAGACCGCCTGGTTACTCTCCGAGAGGCCTGGGTCAAAGATCTTGATAGCATAGAGGACGCAGAGTGGCAGGAGGCAATTCAGAGCCCTGGAGAGGTTGCAATACGCTCTATATTTCGACTAGTGCAGCTCAAGATTCTACCCACTTATATACATGAGGTAGGATCCCAACAGCGCTGTTCGTCAGGGAAGGGTACTTTCCTGCATATTCTTTGGGAATTTCCCGAGATAGTTTGGTTCTGGCAAAGTGGTGGGAGAGACTGTCCCGGTGGAGCCGAAGTGGCTTTTACTAATGATCAGAGGTGAGCCTGACTGGTCCAGATATGTGGGAATACGGTTAGCCCTGGCAGCAGGTATAGCAAAGCGAAACATTGCCAGGAGGTGGGGGCAGCTGGCCCCCGCAGCTGGAGGACTGGAAATGTGATCTTGATTGGTGCCAGCAGGCCAAAGAAACAGTGTATAAAAATCGAGGCTGTGCTAAAAAATGGGAAAAAGTGTGGACGCCATGGGGAAAGTATAGAGGGGTGGGCGTTGTTGAATAGACGCTTGTTGGATGTGTGAAATTCTTTCTGTACCCACATGAACATACTGCTACTAATCCTCTGTGTTCTCTCCAAAATGTACTAATGGAACTGTTTTGTGCTGTGTGGTCCCTGAGCTCTGTTAATAAAAAAGAGTTTAAAAAACAATCCTCCCTGAAACGCAAGCATCCTTGCACCAAGGTGCTACAAAGCCTGCGTTGGCGCCCTCATCCTCACTAGCCTTAGTGGGACGGGTAGCTGAATTCTAGAACAACTTCAAACTCAATGGGATGTCAAGAGGGTCAATCCTAGGGCCAATTCAATAGGCCCGATCTGTTCGGAGCGCGATGTCCGCTGCAGATTTACAGAGGCAATGTAAATTTGCAGCGGACATCGCGCCCCGAACAGATCGCGCCAGTGAGGATGAGGGTTCCTAACCACGAGTTGGTTGCCCCCCTTCCCACCCCCGTGCTGTCCTGAAGAAGACTCGCAGTCTAAGGTCTAACCCTCCCGCAAGCCACAAGTCGAGTCGAAACGTCGACGAACCCATCCCCTTGTACCTGGACCCACTGAACCCCTAACGAATACGTGCCACAGATGACTACAATCTGTGATTGTATAAACTATTGTAAATAGACCATGTAAAATAGACCACTGGGCCAGGACACCTAGATTGATACATTTGATCAATCTCACTTTGAATGTTTCTACTTTTCTCTACAATTCACGTTGAGAATACTTCCCTACCCACTCAAACTTTTCGAGCACTTCTTTCTCCTTCACGTTCTCCTTGGAGCAACCACGTTTACCATTTGATGACAAGTGCAAATACGTTTGGAATGAAAATAAATTCATGTTGCTGACTTACTCAATTGAAGTCTCTACGCATCCACTCCTCCATATATATAATAAAAATAAAAAAGTGTTTTTGATAACTTTTGTATGTATAAAACAATGAATGATATATGGATGGACTTTTTGGCCTAAAAGAGCATTAACTGGATTCTAGCTCTTTACTGTGGAAATACTTGATTAGTATCTATTGTTTAAACTATTGGTTTGAGGACCATTGTTTTCTATACCTTTCCAAAATTGGAGGACATCTGGCGCTGACCATGGGGATATGAGGACTTCGGGTGTATTAAAGAAGAAGGCCAGAGGCCTTGTTTAGAAGTCTTGGCTACAGACTGACTGTTCTTGTTTCCAATGCCTAAACTGTTATTCAACTGGGGATTGGGTCATCCTCTGGGTCATGAATGGATGGCTTTGTTGTGTATCTTACTTTCCTGCTCGTGATTTAATGTTTTTCCTCTCTATTATTGTGATTTTCCCACCGAGAAGCATTTAGAACTCACAGTGCTCTGGCTGAAAGATAAAGATGTATCGATTGTTGACATCAGACCTTGCTCTGCAGTGTCCATTGTCCTCCTCCACCTTTCTCCACCCCTACCCAGTGTCCTCTTCCTCCCAAAGTCCCCTTGATTTTTCTTCACTTTTCGACGCCAGGCATATTATTGGCAGCCCACTATCTTATTTTTTACCATTTCAAGATGGCCATCGGTGTGTGCACATGCATACGAGGGAGGCACCTATGGATGGCTTTGTTTTATTTTAACAAATCACATTCAAAGATGGTCATTGAGGACTTGCACACATCCACAAAGGGCACCTTTGAATGGGATATGTTAAAATAAAGAAAAATGCATTAATGACGGCCGCTGCGGATGCACGCACATCTGTAACTAGCATATTTTGATGTATTTAGTAATGTTTTAGAAACCATTAAGAGATGGCCACTGCAGATGGCATGCATTTGTGACAGTCACCTAAACCAAAAAGAAGCCAGAACGTTTTCCTGTTGAGACCCACTGGTTTTGCCACTTCTTGTTCCTTTTCTGTACTTCTTTGTCTCCAGTCTAGTAATAGAGTTCTGAATGTTTTGGGTTATACATCTTCCAACGTGCTAAAATGTTAACTCACCAAGAACTAAAAATTATTGGCAATCCTCAGGTATTTACCCAATGTTAAGGTCATTTCATGGCATTTTCGCTTTCTGCACATTTCAAACCACGATACTGTTACAACCCGAAGATTATGTACATGCTGAGATGACGACAGAACTTCTTTTGTTTAGATTTTTATATAGTACAGTGTCACTTTGCTGAGGAGCAGCCATATTTTCCTCAACATTAGGAAGCACGTAAACATCTCGAAACTGGGTTGGCTTCATTTAACCTACAAGATAAAGAGTGTATTTTATTGTATTACATAATATCAGACATTTGGTGTAGTTAATGAGGCAGTGTGCTTTGGAGAGAGCAGTGAGTTTAGGTACTGGCTTACATTTAGACCATGTGTTATCTTGAGCTAGTTACTTTACCTCCAGGGGCCAGAACCATAAGTAGAGGCATAGGCACTGCAAGAATGGGATACAAATAACCTGGTATCATGAAGGTAGGCCTTCTCTCAGAGATCACCACTGGCATAGGGAGGGTATGTGTGCCAGTTTTTAAGACAGCTTGTCTAGTTAGACTATCCTCTCATTCTACTTAAATCCTCCCTTTTGTATTTCCAGCCTTAATCTGACTCTCGTCTGGAGAAAAGGGAGGAGAGCTGGGACAGCTGTCAAAGAGAGACCAATGGAACCATCCGGATGTAACCTCCATGGAGCCACACCTGGGAGCAGAGCCGCTATTAGCACCGCGAGACGAGAACTGAAGCACAATGAAACAGCCATCCTGGATGTCAGCCTTGTACGGGGCTTCAAATCCTGAGTCAGAAGTTGGTGAAGCCATTTCTGCACCAATCTGCTTCAGTAAAATGTCAATGTATTTTAACATTCCACTCGACAAATGTCCTCCACACTATGACGTTATCCTACAAATGTCGAATATAATCTGCACAGCCTGCTCACCTACATGGTGAAATAGGTATTACGAGGACCTTCTAACCTGACTCTCTTCCTTGAACCAACCCCATTAAATGCGTTGCTTTTGTTGAAAGGCTAAACCTGTGCACAATCGATTCATGGACTTGGAGAGGACATACACAGAAGAGTTCTTACTCACTGGTGAAGCAGCTTCGGTGGCTTGAAATATAAGACTGGCATAGGATTTATTATCTAAAACACACGAGGCTGCTAATTTATGCCAGAACTTGTTGGGTTTACTCACCTGCACAGCTTACAGATGCTTCCAAAGAGTCTACTTTTGAGGCTAGAGTTGCAGGGTAAACGGTTGCTCTTGTCTGGTGATCGTCGTATGGCATCGCATACTTTGTTTTACAGGTTGATCTGAGGAATTAATGCAAATTTGTTGTACCTGAAAAGGCAAAACGCCCAATTTCCAATCACTATACTGCATTTGTCCAAGTGCCCCCCACCCCTGCTTCTAGTCAGGCTGCAACTCTATCTCCAGTAACATGCTAGTGCGGTCTGATACTCAATATGGGAAACAACCATTACAACGCAGTACCTTTAGAACGCAGCTGCCTTTACATCGCATGACATTACAATGCATGTCACTACAACTGTCCTTCTCTCAAGTGCCTACATAATGGAAATTATATATATTGAATATCAGTTTAGAACACTTTATACAAAAGTTTCCCTGTCATAGCTGGCATAACATGCACAAGTCTCTGCTTTTCAAAGAGTCTGCATACAGCCAATCAAGTATTTCATAAGCACCTAACTATCCCTCCATGTGATCATGATACCCAACAACCTCAAAATGCATGTGCCGGCATGTAGACAACCAACCTTCACCAAAATGTTAATTGAACCTACTGTCCTTACTTACAAAGGTCCTCATGTACCAAACCAGGTTTCAACTGTATCTATACTTCTTATAGGCAGGTAGCCAAATGTTCTAAACTAGGACTTTCTGAAGGTATTTCCAAGTGTCCCACCACACCTAAAGTTAAATCTTAACATCCACCTAACCATTCTGCCTTGCATGTACCCCAGCTTTCCTGAGTACAGGTGTGCACAGGCTTCAACCTTTTCCTCCATGAACAGGCATCAAGTACTCAAAAAACACTCCATGTTTGTGTCTGCGAGCACCTAACTTACAACACTATCTAATCAAGCAAGCAGATGTTCATGTGTACTCTGTGCAAGCCCTCTGTGTCTTCACCTGTAACCAGCATTTATTCCATGCAGATGTCATCATGTATCTATGTATAACTGCCTAGCAAGCATCTGCATTTACCCAATCATTCTTTCCTAAAAGTGGCTCTGATCATCCAACCATCATTTGCTGATAATGCCCTGTGTACTCAGCAATCCTTTCCTCCAGCTTTCCATATGTAACCACTCATTCTCCCCCAGCAGTATCCAACCCAGTGTTCATCTGCACTGGACTAGTCTTTGCAGCCTGGACCAATGTCCCTATCTGTTGTTCCTTCAGGGAAATACCCAATGTTCACCCCCATCAGTTTTACATCACTCCTTCATGAAGGGCCCATCTGTACTTACATGATCTTTTGTTTTATGTATCCATATAGCTGCCATCCTGTGGCTGTAAAAATATAAAATCCCTTTGAGTCCTAAAGATGATCTTCTGCTACCATCTAGTTATATGAAAATGTACACTTCTACCCTTTACAAGGTGCAGAATATGTAGAGATAATGAAAATAAATTAAAATCGCGCATTCTGTGCTGTATATGGTATCTTTATCCCTACCGTGCCTCATCTTTGCAGCACCACTGTAATCAGTGCTATTGTGCTGTACTTCAAACAAAATCATGGGCCTGATGTACATAGCCATGTTGCCATCGCAAACCCCATGATTCGCAAAATCACAAGGTGTGTTCCCGCAAATATATATATTTATTTATACTGAGCCCATTTTGTGAGTCTGACAATTCTTTTCAACTCTCCAAATGGGTTTTGCAACGTTTTCAGAATTTCAATTAGCAGATGGCATGAAAGTAGCATTACCCAATTACAAGTCAAAGTGGTATGTATCAATGAGTTGCAACTTCAGTTGTAAACCATCAATCATTTACCAACACCTTAAAGGAGGTGGTACATGATTGTCAAAAAGGAATGCATCCTCTTGAGACACGTTCTCCTTTCTGAATCCTCATACGTGACCTTGGAATAGAACAGGCAGTAGTCCCTAGGACTACTGCCTGCCCCTCTCAATGTATTCCGAAAGCAGTGCTGGTGCCTTTGAGAAACACAAGTTGCTTTTCTTTTTTTTTAAATACCCTTTAGGAATGCAAATACAGGTATTGTCATCTGCAGTTCTTTGCAGTCAACCATCACTGTATTTTTAAACAATCACAAGGAGTCACAAATAGAGACCATCCCAATTAATAGTCATTAGGCAGGTGGTTCCGCAACCCTCTTGAAACGTTGCTATGTGACCTCTCCAAACCCACGGAAATCAACTGAGGAGTACCCCAGGAATCATCACTCAGCCCCACGCTCTTCAACATCTACATGGCCCCCCTCGCCACCATCATCAGACAGCATGGGCTCAGCATCGTATCCTACACCGACGACACCCAGCTGATCCTCTCACTCATGAAGAACCCCGAAGACACCAGACTCTGCTTCCAGGAAGGAATGAAGAACGTGGCAGCCTGGATGAAAGACAGCTGCCTGAAGCTAAACTCAAAGAAGACCGAGGTCTTCATCTTCGGACCCTGCACCTCCGCCTGGGACATCCCCTGGTGGCCATCCACCCTTGGGAGCCCACCCACCCCAACAGACCACACTCGGAACCTCAGCATCATGCTGACTCCTCCCTCTCTCTGAACCGCCAGATCAACGCCGCCGCATCCACTAGTTTCAACTGGCTTCGCATCCTCCGTAAGACTTTCAAATGGATCCTCCCAACTGCTGAAGGACTGTCACCCATGCACTCATAACCAGCAGACTGGACTACAGCAACGCCCTCTACGCCAGAATCAACAAAACACTTCTACACAAACTCCAAACCATCCAGAACGCCGCAGCCAGACTAGTCCTCTGGATACAGTGCTATGAGCACATGACCCAATATCTATGAAGCCTCCACCGGCTCCCCGTCAAGAAGAGGGTCACCTTCAAACTCCTCACCCATGCCTACAAATCCCTCAACAACATTGGACCCAAATACCTCAATGAGAGAGTATTCTTCCACATACCCAAGAGGAATCTCCGCTCTGCTGAGCTTGACCTGGTAGAGGTCCCCCGCATCCGCAGAAACAGAACAGGAGAGGGAGCCTTCTCCTACATCGCAGCCAAAACCTGGAACGAGCTCCCTGTGAACATCAGACGCTCCCCGACCCTACACACGTTCATGAAGGACCTCAAGACCTGGTTCTTCGACTGAACCGGAGCAGCTCCCCACCCCCTCCCCAGCGCATTGAGACCCACAAAGTTGGTGAGTAATTTGTAACCACATTTTGCAGCGGCTCTTAATACATTGGGTCACGTATTATAAATATTACAATTCTGAAACCAAATTTTAAAAACAACTTTGCTCTCAAAACCGAAATTCCTAGCATACAGCTTCACTGTCTCCACCATGTCCCCAAAAGTGAATCATTGCATTCAACATCATATTCCTACCTGCTCTTCTCTGCATTCAGATTAGTTAAGTCCAACACACACGTAAAGGTCAAGTTTGTGGTACCATAAAACCCAGAGTCCCCTGCTTTACTGGTGCATTGCTGATCGTCACTAAACTTCACAACCTTTCTTCACATGATCAAACATCCTACAATGTCGCCTCAGTCAAGACATCACTTCCTTGCTGCTCAATTCCTTGTAGGAGATCAACTGAGCTAAAATCAATTTTCTAAAGATAGATGGTAACTCTCGGAGCAGTCAGCATGCGTGAAATGTTTTTTTTTCTTTCTTTTTTTTAAACATACGTTCTCCGGGTCACTCAAAATATTGTGATTGCCTTGAAATTTTCAAGCCATCACCCTGTCTTAGTCTGAATGTTGCCATCTTCAATCCTCAAAGGCCTATGTAATCCAAAGCAAGCATGGCAAGTTAACCACTAACTTCGCCTGATCTTTGCGCTCTCTGTAAATCCTCAACAAATGAAAATCAATGCACAGCCAATACCCCTCACAACTGTAATGACTGGAGATGTTCTGCTTTAATCTTGGGCAATGCCTTTTCCCTACCTTCCTCTAAACCTAAGCCACATGCATCTTTTTCTGCTTTTCTTCCATACCTAACAATTGTCCTCCATATGTTATCCGAGAGTCCTGCTTGCTGCATGGCCTGCACAGCATTGCTCAGCTGCCTTTGGGTCAATAGTACTTATTTGGTGAGTGCATTTAAAACATTAATTTGAAACATGTAGTGCACATGTACCCTCCTTTGGGACAATCAATGCTTGTTTCACGAGCGTCCTCAAAAACAAAACCCTGAACATGAGTTGCCGCCCTGCTCTGGGCCAATGGCTGTCTGGTAGTCATGAGCATCCTAATTCGAAAAATGTAGCACACAAGTCACCCGCCTATAAATCAATGGAAGTTTCTTTGGTGACTGTCTTGAAAAGGGAAATCAGGAACAAGTGTTAGTTGTGCAACCCCAAAACTCATCGTAGCCCTCCATGTCAAGGCCTGTTCGTTTGGTAAGGGAAATGACGGATAACTTGAAACTGTTGAACCCAGGCAATGGATTGGCAAGTGCCTTGAAAGGGATAGCCCGAAGCATTCAGCAACCCCAATCTCCTTTGGGCCTGTAATGTATGTTAGGCGAGTGCCTTGAAAGCGATGATTCTGAACCCAGTGCAACATATGTGCCCACTCTTTGCAAACACTGCCGTCTTCCTCTCAGCCTCAGACGATGTCCCCCTGGTCAACATACTATCAGGCCTGGGGCATTATCACTACACTGTAAATAAAGCAAGCAAATGCCATTAAAAGTGTAAACCTCAGCTGTGTCTGCGTGTCTTTATTGGTCACAGTTCCACGGATTCCAGGTCTTTCATGTGTACGCCTTCTTCTTTGAAGTTCACAGTGTGTACAGTTCATTGCACTTCTGTCCTCAATTACCAAATGCAGCCAGAACAAAGGTTTTGCAAAGCAACGCAATAAATTAGAGCTAAGAGAGGGGCAGGTGGGATGTCTGGATCCGCCCTCTCCTCAGAGGTCCTCTTATTCCCAAATGAACCCCTCTGCTGGCCTCATATTCCCAAATGAACCCTTCTGCCGGGATGTGAAAGGCTTTGCCGTCCTAGGCACGGGGCGGGTTGAGCAAGAGGCTGCAGTGCATTTCAGTGGGTTGCAGAGTAAGCAGTTCCTGAAGGGTTCATTTCCGCTCGCTGTGCTTGGCAGGCCCATTCGTCCGTGGTAGGCAGGGGGCACCAGCAAGCAAGCGAGTCCCACGAAGGATGGAGAAAAGCTGCTTTGATTCTCCCGGGGTTGTTTATCCTCAACAGCAACGAAAAGTTATTTAAACCAACATAAACAGTTCAGAGGAATGCTCGAAGGAGTTGCAAGAGAAGGATATAAGAAAGCCCATAAGAGCACTGAGAACACCACGTGACTTCCTGCCGCCACGTGCCCTCGAGGCTGATGGGCGGGACTAAGACGGGAAAGGGAGTTAAGGACAGCAAATACAAGTTGCAGGGATGAGTAAGTGGGGGGGGGGGGGGGGGGGGGTTTAAACTAAAATATTTAGCCCTGGCTTTTCGGTATATGGCGAGCGGAGACAAGCCAGAGCTTCCTGTAATCAATGCTCTTGTTCCCTATTACACTACTCCATGACAGATCATGATAACCTCTATTAATCCATACATTTTGCATTTTTATAGTACCCGTATCATTTAAAACTGTGAGACAAACCAGCACTGGATCCGCTCGTCTGATCGACAGTTGCTCTGACTTATATTGTTCAAGTTTGCTCAATGCATTTAGGGAAAAAACATGCATGATGCATGCCTGAGAATGGAATAAGAGGTGGAAGATGACTATACTACATATTTGTGAAGGGGTAAGTGTAAGAAAAGAAAATCGGAAAATCTAGAGAAAATGACAGAAGTGGGTTGTTGGCTAATGACACTTTCCAGTTTTTGAATGACCTGTTCCAGCAGGAGTTGCACATTGAAGTATGCTTAGAAACAATACCAGATACAATAACGACATGTTCAGTCATTCTGTACAGCTTACAGCCAGGAAAAGTGGAAAGGAACAGCTAATATGGAGCCTGGCATTCCCTCTGAATGAGCACACAGCAACTGGATTTAGATAAGGTGCATTCACGATGAAGCATTAGGGTACTTTCGCCATCTGGATGCATGTTCTTCACTGGCAGATGAGCCTGACATCGTTGTACCTCTCAATAAGGATCTTCTTGAAGCTGAAGCATATTAAGTCCACTTGTTTATATGTCAGCAGGCTACCTCTATGAAAGCTAAAGCTCATGTTTTTATTCATTAAGCAGAGGTAGGTCAAAAGGATTGCTTGATCGTCCAATGAACGGAGCTTTATCTGCAATGTACCCATGACACATTTGTCCACATATTCATGGCACAAGGAGGAGGCTTTGAGGACTCCCTTTGTTTGGTTCATGCTGAAGTCAAGCTGAAGATACTGAAGCGTAGAATATATGCAAGCAGCTTGGTTGTCAGCAGTGTTCCTCAGAATCCGCTTCTGATGTTTTTGTGGGTGGTGGAGGGGGCGCTCGCAGCTGTGAGAAAGAGGCATGGAAGCAGAGTTAGTCTTCTGTGGTTGTGCCAAGAACAGCCTTTAGGCAAGCAGTGAATCTTTGCAACAAATTTCAGTACAAAGCGTCCGCGCACGCACATACACCCACAGACACACACAAAAATGATTCCCTCTTCTGATCCAAACCTGGGTAGGTGGAATGTCACATGATACCTTATAAAAGAAACACGTTGTAAACTAATGGTCACAGGTAAGTGCAATTTTCATTTTGTTGTACGTACACTATTATAAACTCACGAGCTGTGCATTGACTGTAATGAGTACCATGACCTACTTTAAAGTGGTGATGGTTAAGTGAAGGGAGAGAACTTAAAGAGAATGTCTTTAATTATGAAAACCAGCCGCGGCTCCTCGGTTATGGCGGAGGTGCGCCCCCCCCCCCCCCCCCGCCAACAGCTGCAATATGTGAAAAATAAAGTAATAAAACAGGTTTATTATCATTTTATTTTTCTTCATTGGGCCAAGTTTAGGGGGCAGGGGCATCGTGAACACCGGCATAGGAGGAGTAGTGGGCACTGTTGTCAGTGCGCTTGTGGGTTTGGCTGGCCGTCTCACAACGGCCAAATTGACAAGCGCACTGACATGTCTCCTACCCGAGCTGCGTCGCCGGGTTGGAGACACCAGGTACAGGCTCCCAGTCTCTCTGGGAGCGTAAATCCAGGGAGCCAAGCCAATCCTGAAGATTCACACATGCTGCCAGGAACATGAGAGAAGTGCTGGGATTGGCCGTAGGAGTCTGGAAGCCTGTGCTGTAGTGGAGACAGAGAGGAGCGGAAGACCGGCGATGCGGCGGGCAAGTTATTTTTTTCTTGTATGTCTTGGTGTTTTAATTGCTGACCACCCCCTCTCCCCCACCACTTTTCCCTACCACTTATTACCACCCTCCATTCGTCACTAGATATTGGAGTCTCGTCATGCCATTTCCTTGAACTATCTAACTCCTCACCTCCTCCCTCCACCTTTGCTGCCTCTCCTGGTTCTCTCCCTCATCAACCTCTCCTCCACGAGCGTCAGTCCCCCTTCCTCCTTCATGTAAGGTAGCCTGGGTTCTGCTTCAAACACTAGATGAGAGGGTGTTTGAGACATGCTAAATCCAGACTGAGCTACAATGATAACTTACAGTTGCCCTGACACCCCTCACTTTTGACCCTCTCCCCTTTTCCCTAAGAGTCTAGGTCAGAGGAGAGAGGCCAAGCCAAAGTACATCAATAGAAGAGAGTGTCACAAGGTCAAAATTATGAGGAGTGCTGGCTCCTCAGTCCCAGCATCTCCAGCCACTCTCCTTTGATCTTGGCATCTTTGCCTGCAGACAGCATCTCCCTTCAGGGTTCCACTCGGCCTACCTTGTGGCGGCCTGACTACGGACCGGGGTGACTGCCAGGGGAGGGCATGCTTACACTGGGCCTCAGCATCAACCGCACATAGTTTCACTGTCTCCACCCAGATGAAGCTGCTCATTCCTACGACGGGGTTGTGGCTGCCAAATGACAACAACCTTCTCTGAAGCCCAAAAAGGCATATTGCCTAAAAGACAGACACACAGACTGAAATCACTCCATCATTCGCTCCGAGCATTCACTTGGGCAATGCACGCCCACCTGTCAGGCCCAGAAATGGTTTCTATTTGATCTGTGTTGGTTCAGTAGCGCTGACAAAGATGGATACCATGTGGGGTGCCCCTGTGCGGGGATACTCGATACACTCTTAGCATGTCCTTATCGCATATGGTTCCAGAGAAGGGCGGTTCCTCCTCAGGGGCGAAGCAGCGTTGCACCCCTGTGTGAGGTGCCCAGTGCCTATTTTTAGAAATAAGTCCTAAAACTAGCAAAAACAGTAAAAGCAAACACACTTCTGTTAAAATTAGAAGCCAGACTGTAAAAAATAAAGCTGTTCAAATGGGTTTCGAGAGTCATTACAGAGGCACTCGGAGTCACCTACCTTGGAAGCACAACGTGCTGGCGCATGACATATGCTATGAATTAACCCCAGAGCGACTACATTTTGATGAACTGGACACAGGAAATTTGCATTACAAGTTGGCATCTGAGTCCTCGCTGAGGAAGGGACACTTTTAAGTGCATTGTTGAACTGCGTTCTATCCCCCTGTGGTGCTGTGTTCTCATTTCTAGAATCATCTCCTGACCCAAGGCTTGAGTGCCCTCAATGTCTGCTGGCAGGGTGCTTGGCGAGGGATGGGTGGGCGGATGAGTGAAAGGGAGAGTCTCTAGATGTATGTATGTATGAATGAAACATGGATGAATGAATGGGGATGATTGGGTGAATGATGTATGGGCTGAACATCCTTATGCCGGCTGTACTCTCTCACTAAGTAAACTTCATCCCCAACTTTTACACTCACCACTTTGAAATGTCACCAGCCACCACTGTGCAAACATACATATCAAAATGCAGGAGGAAAGGATACAGCTATCTCTTCTGGCATTCTTGCCTCTTCCCGATATGACCTGTCTCTTCTCACTTCCTAATCTTATGGTTTATAGATCTGAGACATGACTTACCGGCCGAATCCTCCCCGCTGCCAGGTCTGGTGAGCTCTGTGCACTTCTTGGACGATCATCCACAGGGACTGTAAACAAAATGCAGGGTGAATGACAAGATTCTGTTCAAATATATGTAGAGGTTCTACATTAATCACGAGGAAAGCCATGGCCAAGCATTTGGGCTAAATCTTCCGAACACTAGAGTAGATGTTCCATTTAGGAGTCCTAATAATTATTTGGGTACAACATAAACCGAGACAATGTTAACTCCTGGTTTTGAAGACCGCAATATGCCATCTACTTGCAGGATGAATCAAGTATGCAATCTGATCCCATGCTATGATACACCCATATCTACATTATAATTGGGGACAGTAGGATCTGTTCTGCTTTTTTATTAGCTCCAGCGTGTCCCTCACCTCTACCAAATAACAGAATTGTTTTTTTTAAAATATATTTTTATTGCTTTAATGTAAACAACCAATTGAAATAATGCAAATAATAATGCAATCAGGTTAACATGCAATACAGCATAGGATGAGCTAGGGCAAGGCCTAATAACAGGTACATGTGCATATCATTAAAATTCGCAGTCCCCGCTATTTATACGTCCCTTATGCCCATCATTTCGATTCAATCATAGTAGTCTCTCTTGTCTAAAGGTCAACAGGAAGATACATGTGCCCTCTCATGAACCTGGATTGCTGAAATGCAAACTCCCACCCTTCTCCTATATCCCACCCCCATCCCTGTATGCGTAACATCTATATACATGTATTCATGAATACAAGAATCAGCTGCATTGGTAGTAACCAAAACTAAACATCAAGCAATGACACAGTTCTCTGTTGCCAATGGTAGCCCCAAAACAAGATATCACAGTGACATCTCTCCAGGATAGGCGACATCATCAAGGTGACCCATCTAGTGCTGGCGCGTCTGAATCTAAATCAGAGTTCGTGTCCGGTACTTTTAATGATACCACCAATGTTTCCCAGGCCCTCGCCACCTTCAGCACCCTTTCACTGTTGGTGCGGGTCGCCAGCTGCAGCCTCGTTGCCCCCTCATATTCTGCCCACTTAAGAAATTCAGCTAGCCATCTCCGATAGCTAGGACCCTTCCTGGCCTTCCAGTGGACTGTGATTTCCCTCTTCGCCAGCAATAGCCCTAGATCTATGAATTTACTTGTTACCTTGTTCTTAGAGGTGTGAGGGAACCAGTGCATCAAGCAGAGGCCTATGGTGGGCTCAATGTCTCTAGCTGTAATTTCCTGTAGCAATGTGACCACCTCCTCCCAATATGTTCCCAGCTGAGGGCATCCCCACATCATGTGTAAGAAATCTGCTCCCACTGTACTGCAGCACAGACACATTGCCGAATTCACTTTAAACTGCTGGTTAATCTTAGCTGGCGTAAGATAAGCCCTGTGGAGTATATAAAAATGTACCAGTTGGAAGCGCGCATTACTCGTACTTTTCCATGCTGGTTCCAGTATACCCGATCATACTTTCTCGGGGATTTCCACTCCCAAGTCCGCCTCCCATTTTTGTTGAAGTGGGCACAGAGGGGTGAGTCTCTCATGTGTCATTCGACAATATAGACATGTGACCGCTTTAATGGTGCCTGCTGCCATAACTACATATTGACAAGCCATGGAGGTTGGAGGCTCTCTCAGCCCCTCCTTCTAATGTGCATGAACGGCCGTCATAAGCGCCATATGCGTCAAGTAGTCCCCTCGGGCCAGCTCACACCTGTCCTGCAATGCCTCATAAGGTAGGACAGCGCCATCCTCAAATAGGTCCCCCATGGTTTCCAGGCCTCTCTCCGCCCAGTCATTCAGCCCCCCCCCCCGTCGTTCCCGTGGGGCAGGCATTAAACATTACCAATGGGATCTCCGGGGCATATGGGCGCGCAATGTGTGCTCGACTTTGGCTTCTGTTCCAAGAAAGTTTAAAAGTCACCATTTATCAGGCGAGGGAGAAGGTCGGGAGCGGCCCTGTAATATCAATCATGACAGCCAGAGTCTAGTTGCTTGATTCCCACCCACATCAGGCGGGGCTCGAGATGTCGTATAACCGTCTGAGTGAGCCATTGCAATTGCGCCGCTAAATAGTACGTTTCATAATCTGGGACTGCCAATCCGCCCTCTGACCTCGGTCTCATCATTATGTCAAGTACCACCCTCCGCCTTCCCGAGGACCAGAGAAACCTGATCACCATTGACTGGAGTTGCCTAAAAACAGAGAATAGGCAGCGTTCTGAAATAATATAGTAGTCGGGTGAGTGCTATCATCTTGAGCAGAGCCACCCGCCCAGCTACCGAGAGAGGAAGCATGCCCCAGAACTCGCTACAACCCTTGAGTCCCCTAATGGCCCTACCCACGTTACCCTCCAATAAGTCGGGTTGAGTATAATAAATACAGGTACCGAGGTACGTCAGGCATTGACGCTCCCAATGTATGCCCTGCGCTGTCAGTGGGCCTTCAGCCGTTGGCGCTGCAAGGTCAGCCAGCAGAGTCTTAGCACCTCGAAGAGCGTCTTCCGTGTCTGCCAAAAACATAAGGAGGTCGCCAGCATAAAGTGCGATGTGGTGGAATTGTCCGCACACCCGAAGCCCCTGATAATGCAAGCCCGTCCTGGCCTGTGCCACTAGCGGCTCCATAGCCAGGGCGAACAGCAATGGGGATAGGGGGGCAGCCCTGTATTTTCCCCTGCCCACAGCGCAGGCTTCCGAAATCATCCTGCCCGTTTTAACCCGTGCTGTAGACTGGCGATACAAAAGTGCCGTCCGGTCCACAAAATCATCCCCCAGACCAAAACACAGCATCACTTGAAACAAGTATGGCCATTCCAAGCTGTTGAAAGCCTTCTCGATATCTAATGCCAACACAGCAGCAGAAGGTTTGGGATATGAATCAGCATCCAAAATATTAAGGAGGCATCGCACATTCTGAGCTGTGTTCCGAGAAGGTTTAAACCCCGTTCGATCCATGTGTACCAGTTGCACCATATATGGAAGCAGACGGGTCACCAGTATCCGACTCAAAATCTTATAGTCGGTAGTCAGCATTGACAACAGATGATAGGCCGTCCTGTCATGGGGAGGTTTTCCCGGTTTCAAAAGTGGTATAATTACTGCTTCACGAGTAGTAACTGGTAAAAGGCACTCTTTTCCCGTGGCGTCATATAGGGTCACTAGCCGAGGAGCCAGAAGTTCAACATACGTACTATAAAACTCCACGGGCAGGCCATCCTCCTCAGGGGTCTTTCTTTGGGGCATGTGTTTGATTGCTCCGCGAACTTCCCCTATAGTGATGTCTTGTCCCAACAGCTCAGCCTGTTCCCTATCCAACGCTGGAAGATCTACTCTCTTCAAAAAATCTTGACTGGCTTCCCCGTTAGGGACCACCTTGCTCTGGTATAGGTCTGTATAATAAGCCCAGACCTGATCATTAATCCCCTGCTGCGTATAATGGATTTCTCCATTAGCGCAGTGAAGCTCCAATATGACCATGCCCCTTCTCGCTGGCTTGACCAACCATGCCAGTTACGCCCCAGACTTATCCCGTTGCACATGAGCACGTGCTACGTACCTTTTATACTCAAAGCAGCACAGCCTTTCAACTTGCACCCCAACCTCCTCTCTCGCGTCCACTAATTCCTGGTGGCGATCGGGGTGGTTAGGCCTCTCCCTCCCTCAGCTTCCGATCTGCCCTCTCTAGGTCCTGCAACAGCACTCTCCACACCCCCATCTTATTCACAATACATTGCCCTCTTATTACACTTTTTATTGCGTCCCATTCCACAGCCAAGGAAGAGGCGGTGCTTGTGTTTTCCTGAAAATAATTATCGATCCCAGTCCCCACCATCTCACGAAATACCTGATCTTCCAAAGAATCTGGAGTCAGGCGCCAAGTTGGGATACCAGAGCGTCCGGCAATAGGTTGATGTGCAAGACCAAAGGATTATGATCTGACAGCGTCCTGGTGAGGTACTCACTGTGCTGAACCTCTGCGTGTATGTCAGGGGAACAGAGCATCGCATCTAGTCAGACATGGAGGGCGTGCAGGGCGGAGAAGAAAGAATTGTCCCGATCATTCGGATGGTGCACCCTCCATGTGTCCACCAGCACTCAGCTATGCTGCCAATCTCACCGAAGCGTTGATAGATTGTGGGCTGGGGCATCCGGGAGAGGCGAGTGAGACCTATCCAGTGAGACATCTGCAACAGAATAAAAATCTCTACCCATGAGGACGGACCAAGTAAAAAATGGAGCAAATTTCCCTGACAAGTGTGTAAAAAAGGCAGCTTGCCCCATGTTTGGAGCATATATACTGGTCAGCACCACATCCCTACCATTCAGACGGCCCGCTACTAAGACGTATCGCCCATCAGGGTCTTTTAGCTGGCATGTGGGTTGGAAAGGAACTCTCACCCGGACCCAGATCAACACCCCCCACGCAAAGGCTGAAGAGGTTGTGCAAAAAACCTGCCCTCTCCATCTGCGCTGCAACGCCACATCTTCGCTGTGTGCAATATGAGTTTCTTGAAGGAAAGCCAGTTGGATTCCCCTACGCACTAAATATGCATGTACCATATGCCTTCGTATCATGGTATGCATACCCCTGACATTCCAAATTATACACTTCAACTCAGACATTGAACCCATGATATCGCTCCCCTTCTCCCAGCAGGTGCACGTTCAAAAAGTTATGCCAACATCCCCTAAACATCCCCTTACTATAGAAAGAACAACAACCCCAATGTCCCCACACCAGGTCAGGCATGAACTAGGCCCCTTCCAAACTATCTGCAAACTAACTGCCCTCTAGTGGCTGCAGAGGAACAAAGGGGAAAAGTGGTTGCAGTCAGGTGACAATTGTCTACAAGAGTAGGTGAAGTCTGTCGCGCTCAAGCCCCATGTAATACAGCACCCCCCATCCCCAGGTCACTTCTCCCTAAAACCCCATGTACACTCCCCTCCCACTGCGGCCAACATACAATCAAACATCTACAATATTCTCTATGCAATTCTAAAGTTCCCAAAACCGGTACCTGCTCATGAACACCCGTTAAGGAAAACTAGTTAGACAATTATAATTAGGCACAAAGAAAAACCCATCAAACAATATCGTCAGCCGTGCCCGGCGTGACATGTGTCAACTGCAAGCTACTCATTTGGGATCCTTCAGTGTCCGTGCCCTCAGAAGTCTTGTCAGATTCTGTGCCAACTGGTGACACCTGCTTCCGATCTCGGAGTAGTTCAGACACCGCCCTCAGTGCCTCGGACCTCTTCTTCGCAGTCTGGGAGGAGCTGGGTGTCTTCAGGGTGGTAGAGAGCGGTTGAGGTCCTCGGTGACGCCGAGGGAGTAGCACCGGGAAGGCGTGCGCCCTGGGTCTCTCAGCCGGCAGGCATCCCATTTTGTACGTTTTCAGGCCAGTCCCATGCCTCCGACGGGTCATCACAAAAGTGAGTTGTGCCATCAAGGATAAATAGAAGCCGAGCCGGAAACATCAAAGAATATTGAAGACCCTCATCTCTTGACGGCCAGGAAAGAAGCACGGCGTTGTTGAACTTCTAGTGTGTAGTCCGGAAAAATTGAAACTTTGCTCTTATCCACCTAGTAGGGGCCAGAGTTTCATGCTGTCCGCAGGAAGTGGAGGAGCCTGGCCACCATTAGCCGCGGTGGCCTGCCTGGCTGTGGCAGGCGAACCGGGACTCGATGAGCTCTCTCCAAAGTGAAAAACTGGGTCAGCCCCTCTGGTGCCACAGTGTTGCAGAGCCAGTCCTCCAAGTATTGGACCATATTGGCCCCCTCCACTCCTTCCGGATGGCCCAAAACGCGAATGTTATTCCTCCGATTACGGCCCTCAGCGTCTTAGGCCCATTTTTCCAAGGTCAATAACCTCTGAGAGAAGCCCCCCATCTGCGCAGCCAGGGATTTCTGTGCTGGTTCCAGCGCTGCCAGGGTCGCTTCAGTCTGCTCTACCCTATCCGCCAGTTTGAAGTGTTCAGCGTGCAGAAGCCCCAGCCCCACTGACACCGTGGCTATGTCTTGATGTAAGGCCTCCCTCGTGTCCGTAATGGCCTGCAAGATGCGCGCCAGCTGCTGCTGTACCCCTGGGTCCGCTGGCCCCTCAGGCGAGTCTTCCTGCCCCAGGCCATCATGTTCTGGCGGGGCCACTGCTGGTTTCCCCCTCGGCTTCCCCATTGAGCAAGGAGGGGCAAAGGTGACCCCCACAGTGCGAGGCGCTCGCCACTCTGCTCCTCACTGCTCTCAGAGACCCCCCTGCACACGGTGTGGTACGCGGTGCACAGGCCCCCAGGTACCCAGGATATGCACTGCACTACAGCCCGGATAGCAATCCTGGCCCACAAGCCATGCACAGTGGTCTCCAGGCCAATCACTCCCACCAAAAAATCAAGGGTCCGAGAGTGCAGCCCGCCCGCTTCTTCCCCCGCTCTTGCAAAGTCCTCTGTTGGGCCTGTCAGCCAGTGCAAAGTTTTCGCGTGCCCTCCAAGCGGCCGATACTAGCCAGCAGTCCGCAGGATGAGTGAGGGAGGGCCGCCTCCCGTGACACCAGTGTTCTGCTCCCCCTTCGGCCCCGCAGCGATCACTCACCCTCAGACCCCAATTGTAGCCAGGAGCTCGAGCCAAGATCCCCGCGCAATGGTGGCACCTAGTCCAAATACGCCAAAAATACCACTGGCACCCGGGCCAGGCAATGCGACCGCTGCTTCACCGGTGTGTGAGCATGATCAGGAGCAGCAGAAGGCCCTACGTCGACCAGCAGGGTCCCCCTCCAGTGAGGCAGTAGCAGAAACCAGTGATGGGCATGGCTCTTTAGGTTTAAAATGTGCATGTCTTTTTAGCCGGGCGTCTTGCGACAGCCCGCCTTACATGCACAGTTTAAACCTCTCTAACCCAGCTGTCTAAGACAGCTGGGTTAGAGACCGAATAGGGCTCCAGTGTCCACGGGAGTGTCAAAGGAGGCCGCTCCCTCCAATCCTGGCGCTTCTTTCAAACTGCATGAAAGCAGCCCCAGGATTTGTTACTTCAGTTCCTAGCTCCCACGTTGCATGCCAGCCTGGAGAAGCGAGGAGGATGTCTCGCCAGGATTGAAGGTAAGTGTAATTATTTTTATTTATTTATTTGTAACTTTTCTTTTTTTCCCCTCCTGCCTCACCACCATCCTTGTAGGCCAGCTGCCACTGCTACATTGGGCTCCCATGAAGTGTAGAATTCCCTCAAAAATATTTGACTTTCCTGTACCACTGGGGCTGCACAGGCCTGGGTTAAGCCCCGGGATTTTGCACAAGCAATACATCTGTTACTATGCTAAAGTTATTTCATTCCTAACATGTTAGGAGAAGGCAAAGGAGAAGGAGAGATGGAAACCGCCAAAAGAATGAACAGCTCAGGGTGGCAAACAGAGAAGCAGATTCTCAGCACCCACATGATTACCGTGAGAATGAGAAAGTTAAGTAGACATTTTAGATTAATGCTCACCTCCAAGGAACACTTCTCCGGCAGACGTCACACTATGAAGAGGTGGCCTGAACCCGGCATTCTGACCAATTGCAGGTGGTGAGAAAGGAGGAGGTGCTGGGGAGGGCAATTCCTGTAAACATAAGGAGCCTGGTTTATACGGAAGTCCAGTACACTCAATCCTAAACTCAGCTAGCCAAGAATTAGCCTTAGCAGGTGCCCTGGTTGTGTCTCCTTCAAGTATACATCAAGACTTGTCAGCAGCAGACTTACACTGGACAGAACTGTGAACAGGGAAGGCGAGATGCATGGGGAAGGTGCGCGGCATGGATGAGGTGACTTGAGGTTGTAAAATACTGAGAGAAATTCAGATATTCTAAGAGAAAAAACTTCATGGGTGGCAGAAAAGTGTGTGTATTTTAGAATGTTCTTCTATCTTGCCATAGTTATAATAATTAACTGAATGAACTAAAAAGAACAGTTCTGCCATCTTGTGAAAGTGGCAGGGAGATCACAACAGGTGCATTCTTCAAGCCTTTCAAAAACAGGTTGTAAGTTTAATGAAGGAAAACTACTAATGGATGGAGAACCATGGAAACGCTTCAGCTCAAGATTTGGATATTATCACTGCCACAGAATGGCATGTGACGCCACGCAAAATAAACAAGGAGGCTCTGAAAGGTCAGACTGTTCTTTTAGATGCAAGCCTTTCTGGAAATCCATGCATGCAATAGAATTGTTCCCAACTTCAGAAATAGATTAAACTAGCTGTAGCTTGGTTCTTCCCAGTTTTCTCCTTGTACTGCTGTAGCTGTTCAATTTTTGTGTACTCTCTGGTTGAGTGTCTTGTAGGATAAGCCATAAAGGGCACCCGTTAATGTTCGACGTTCACTTCTAGCAGTATGAGTGCCTTATGGGTTATGAAGTTGACCTTACCCTTAAAGCCATGGATGTTGGTGCATTAACCGGTCATCTTACACCACCTCTATGGGTGCATTCATCAGTAGCACATTCCTTCAGCCAACAACCAAAATATCTTCTTCAGAGAGCAGTTTGCATCAGGGAAAGGTAGGTACCATTGCAAGTTCCCACAGTTGTGAATGGAATAATTGATCCAAAGCAATTCCTCAGGTCTTCAACAATAAGTCAAGCTCATTGACTCCCCATGAAAGGTAAGCTAAGACTTACAGTCATCTCCAATGAGTATAGGAAACAGATGACTGAAGAATCACTTTCAAGTATGTCTGTTGCCAAGATAGATCCTTTTTTGCCAGTAAAGTGACAGAATGAATGTGCCATTTTATGTCAATACACCTGAACTAGAAAGACCTTTATTGCGCATAACATCCCTAGTTTGTTCTTCTTAGCACCCTTAATCTTTAGTGAAACGTGCATGGACAACATGAAGAGGAAACATAGTTCAGGAAAGGGTTCTCAGAAGGGTAAAGAGAGGAGCTATACCTCATTTGGTTCTGGCCCATCTCCCAACATCTCTTCCACAACTAGGGAAGGGAAAACTCCAACACGGCCATTGAACTCTCCTTTCCAGAACCCATCATCCACACCATTTTCCTCCTTCTGCAGCACTCGGATGATGGCCCCTTCAGGGAAGGTGAGCTCCTCTGTGCTCTGCCCTTCATAATCATAGAGGGCTCTTGCAAGGGACCCTGCAGAAAGAAGGGAGCAATCACAGTCAGGATTAAAACACCTTTTTACTTTTTCCCTTTTTAGGTCTCGCCTACGCAGCGCACATGCGCTGCATAGGAAGGAGACCTTTAGCAATTGGCACAGCTTTGGGGGCAAAAACGTGTACGCCTTGCATTGCTTTGAATGGCAACGCGTGCACATCTGTGGATTTCCTTGCGGGAGCAAGCAGCTGGCACCATATGTTAACAATTATCGTGCCTTGCTGCTCGCTCCCGCAAGGGAATCGCGCAGGCCCCCTCTTCTCTCCCCCTGTTGCCGCGCGAGCCGCGCGCGCTTGTGCTGGTTTATTTTAGCACAGCTCTGGGTGGGCCCACAAATAGGTGCCCTTTAAAACCAACCTTTCTCCCTCCCCTTCTTTTTCCTTCCTCTTTACGCCCGCTCTCTACTGTTACCTCTGGCCACAGCTCGTTGCACAGTTTTCGTCTACTCCTCCTCTGACCCTTTCATCGTGCCCTGATCTAGGGCCCGTGTCGCGCCCAGAATTTCCCTTTTAAGCAGGCAGATGTTTCGGTGGCTCCTCCCCCTGCCCCGGCTGAGGCTCCTTCTCCCTGTCTGAGGCACACAAGTCACTCACAGACCTCAGCACACTGCCCGACTCAGAAGGCTGCACAGGAGTACGGGATTCCGCTGCCGTCCTCGCTGCACCTCTGCCCTTCGTGACAACATCCTGCATGCCCTCATCAGAGTCCTGCCCCAAACCTTCCACTGTCTCCTTCTGCGCTGCCTTCGCCTACCCGAGTCCTCCACTGTCTGACCACTTCGAGTCCACCGCTGCCTCTGCTGCCCACCTGGAACCCTCCCCTGCCCCTTCTAACCCAGGGCTGTCCCTTGCACTCTGGTTCCCCCTCCGAGTCCTCGGCTGTTTTGCTTTTTCAGACCCCTCTTCTGAAGGCCCTGTGGAGCCCTAAACGGAACCATCCCCATATCGCTTCCCTCAGCCGTTCACGTCTGCTCCCCTTGGAGGGGTCCACTTCTCACCTTCGACCCGGAAACGAACCGGTGCAGGATTGCTTAACCTGCCGGAAATTCGCTAATCCACACAGGTCTATGTTTGATCCCTTACTCCCAGGTGATACAGTCTGCCCTTAAAGTTAGTGTTTTGTCTTGTTTAAGTAACTTTAGATCTATTTGAGCTAGAGGCGAAATTGTTTTGGTTGTAATTTGAAATTTATGCAGCAGATTGTGAATTCATAAAAAACACTGCAGCTGCAGAATCGCATCATTTCAGTGGCCCTTCAGATAATACATCGCTTCTGTCACAAACATCATATTCATACAGACGTAAATGGCATAAATTATTAGTTACTTTTTTTAATAATGCATTTTATTGTTTGTGTTCCAGACATATCAATGATCACAGCAGTGAAGTGCATGGAGTTCAACTTTCTAACATCATTATCTGATAATCACCACTGGACTGGACCCCTGTTACAATCAACATATGTAGTGCTCGCACTCGGCCCCTGGTCCCCCCTCTTCCGTGCCCCCTCTTGTCCCCCCACCACCGTAACACTATTCCATTCCTTGGTTATGTATCTCTTAGCAGCTACTAGCACCGTCCAGAGCAGTGCAGTTTGGGATCTATTACAATGCAGGTCAACAGGCACACTCGGTAGGGCTAATCTGGGGTCCTTCGAGACTCTCCACCCCAACACCCAAATTAATAGTTACTTTTAATAATTTTAATCACACAGAATTAACACATCATTGCTATTATGAGTTTAAAATGAATGTTTGAGACTGTGCATCGAATGGCACATGAATAATGGCGGACTCTGAATCACAGGGGCCAAACCTTGTTAGTTAAAAAACAAATGCTCCATGGCTATCACTCCTGTGCTTAGGTTTTACCATACTGGTTTTCTCTTGTGAAGGATCTCACCTCTGTATGTGTTATACATAGCTGCCAAGTTCCCCAGGTCCGTGTGTGACTAGTTTGGCCAATGTTGACTTTTTTCTTAGAATTCTGGGACTTGTAGTTTTACTGAACCCAGTATAGCGCAAGGACTACAAGTCACACATATATGAGAAAAAATCAGCAGGACTGGACTTACTAGTCACGCATGGACCTAAGACCTGTAGCAGCTATGGTTGTATGTATGTAGTTTCCCATTTTGTACAGTCCATACGTGTAATCTCACTTTACTGTAAAGGCTGAATGCAATAAAAACAAAAGAAAAGTGTTTAATGGAATTCACAAGTTGGGACTTTCCGTGTCAGACACAGGGCCTGGTAAATATTCCTGGAAGCAGCTCCTATCGGAAGACTGCAGAACAGCTTGTCTTTATGCACAGACACCAGAAGGCAGGCTGGATATAGTTATCGGAAAGAGCACCCCGCTAATTACAGCCCCAAGAGTACATGACTGTTTCATACATACAAAGAACACGGAAACATCCGAGAGGTTTTGTCCATTGACTAACCAACATATGCTTGTAGGCTTAGACCCCATTCAGGGCCGGATTGAGAACTCAAAGCAGCCATGTCAATTTTGACAGACCAGCCCCACTGCTGCATTTGTTACTGGAGTGCAATATAGCAGCACTACCGCACAACCAGCCCCCAGTAACAACAAGCATTGGCATAGCCAATAGGTCTCACCTTTGGGACCTTATAAGTGTTTAGCCATGCAACAGTTTATGTTGTTGCGCCAAGGATATTGTGCTGGATAACTAAAAACTTATAAGGTCCCAAAGGCGAGACCTATTGGCTATGCCAATGATTGTTAGTTTTGATGATGAAATTAAATGAGATAAAGCCTTGTGGACAAAAGTTGCACTTACTAGGAACACCCCAAACCTCTTCTGTTTCAATTATTTTCATACAGCCCACTCATGACATTTTTTAATCATTAATACAATGTGCACTAGTCACAAAACTGTCCCATTCTCCATTCACTATTCACTATAACAGAATACGACGCCGTGCCGTGACTTTGGACTTCTGGGCTTATCATAGCCCCTATTTTCTCTATACACACATACGACGGGGCTCCGAGGCGCGTCTATTGACTTCTATGAGTTTGGATTTGGAATCATTAATATTTTGAGCCTTGAAAAAGTAGTCAAACAACAAAACACGTGTTGGCTGTATTCATATTTGGCTTTACTCATCTGTGGACTACAATCCAGATTGTTCATCTTTGAAAATTAAAGTATTTGCAACATCAGATACAAAAGACTTCTTATGCTTGGACTTTGATTAATATTTTGCACAAGTTTAATTCTACAGCTTATTTGTGGAGTAATTTTTGGACCTATCAAGTTGACTGACCAAGACCTAAGATTTTGGTGGGGCTTTGGGACAAGTTATTATCCATTCTCTAAAGGGCAGGTTGCTCCTACAGTCCTTCATCGGATGGCCTACAATCCCTACAATGGTAGCGGTGCCTGCTCAGGCCCCGCCATAGTGATTACAATGTGCCTTTCCACTAGCCGTTTCATGGCGGTGAACTTGCAATGAAAAGGCTGGCAGAAAGGGACTTTGGGGTCCCCTAGCGGGCCCCTTTCCCCCTGGCCCTCCGCCATGGACCCTGGGGTCACCTATGGTGCCCCCCTAAACATCCGTGCACTATGTAGCAGGCACCATGCGCTGTTTGCCACATAGTAAAGGGATGTTTGAAATGTGGATTTTTTTGTGTTGCGGCGTGTGCTGCAGCCCGCAGCACACATCCACAATACAAACAATACACATTGCGACCGCAGTGAAGGCGGACGCACCTTAATGCAGCGGGACCTCCGACTTCTAGTCGGGCGGTCCTGCTTTCGCGTCATAATCAGGCCCAGTGTTACAATCTTTGACTTTCCCATTGAAAGAAAATATCTCTTAGAAGCTAAATTATCATAGACATGGTTTTCGATGTTTCAACCTGCTCTGTGCAACCGAGCGGACATGCTTTGAGAGTAACAATGGAGTGGCTGTTACAAATATTTCTATCGGTAATATGGCTCAATAAATAGGTTAAAATTATCAAATGGCATTTGCAATAACAAAAACATCCTCTACTTGTTATTTACGCAACACCAAATTACGTAGGGAAGAACACTGTCCAACATCTCCTTTCATTGTACCTGGAACAAACTAAAGAAAATTGTCCTTTCTATTTCAAACTCATCTAGCAGAACTGCTACAGTGTGTACACGTTTTAGTGCAGAATACCCAGATATGTATACAAATCTTCCCTCCTAAGCAATGCAGCATTTGTTCTTCCTATCTTTACAAACCAATGGGAGCGGACAGTGTAGGCAGGGTTAGCTGCCCAGTGCACGCTGTGGAAACAAATCAAAAAGTTCTGAAGAAGGTGCAATCGCAAACTGTGCTATCTGAAATTAGAGCACATTTTCCTACACCTCAGAGCGGAATGCTGCAGGGGATGACGAGCTGAGAAAGACCTACACAGTTGGCCCAAAAAGGAGCCATTACAATATCAACTTCAACAGAGGAAGACAAAGATGGCGTTTAAGGATTACACAGAGACCATCCCTAGCCTCTTTATTCTTCTGTACAGGCTTGCTCACAACAACAGTTGTTTCTATTAGGACTAAAAGATAGGAAGGATATGCAGCATTGGGGGTAATACATTGACAGAAAGTTCCTTGAGAAAGTGAGGAGTTTAGAAGTTCCCTTACACATTGAACCTGTCAGAATTGGGCCAGCCACAGCTGGTGTCAGGGTGTGGGGGACAATAACACCATAAAAAAAAGAACTGCTGCTCTAATGCTGCTGGCGGCATGACAGCAGCGGCAGGATTGGCCTGAGCGCCCTCGATTTGCGCTCGCAGATTGACTGGGAGCCTGTGCCTGCTGTCTCCAACCCAGAAACGCAGCTCGGGTTGGAGAGTAGCTCTTGCGCATGTCGGTTTGGCTGTCCTAAGACGGCCAGCTAAACCCGAATGCGCATGGATAGCAGTGCATCTACCACTCCTCCTTCATGCCGATCATGGATTAGGCCCTGCCCTTAAGACTCGTCAAGGAAAGAAATGTAAAACAATAATAAACCTGCTTTATGATCTTTTTATTTTTCAGGTTTTGCAACTGCTGCTGCTGGTGAGGGGGAGAATCGATGCTCCTCCCCCATATCACAGCGGCCGCTGGATTAGGCTTTTGAACTCTAAAAACTATACGCCATCATCTAAAGCCTCTTTGAAGGCATGACCTTTAGCATGGGAGTATGACACTGGAAAAGTGGTTTTGCCAAATGGTGTGAAGTCCATCGCTTGCCTGGCGCTGTACTCCCTGGAATGGTGAACTCTTGGGTTTATGTCAAGAGCGTCCTCACAGTTAAAACAGCAATCAACATGTATACTGTATGCTACTCCATTCTTTACTAAGCCATTTTATCGATAGAAAAAGCCACATTTCTTAGAGTGGGGAGAGAAAAGGGTAAGTTGATTGCCAAAAACATCAAGCATGAGACCTTAGATAAGAGTGCCACAAGTGTTGTATTACTGTGACATTGCTATACCACTTGATACTACTGAAAAGGTGCAGAGACACCAAAGTTCTTAGAACTAATAATTTCCCAATAGAAGCAGCTTACACTGGTTGATAATTGAATTAAAGTGAGAGCGGGTATTTACAGATTCACTTTACATGGAAGAGGAAATAGCAATGTTGTGCTCATCACTAGTATGGCTGCCCTCGGCTCCTTTTCACTTCCTCATCTGAAAGAGGAACACGGGGAGATCTCCAAACCATGTGTCCACCAAACACCTTGGAGTCCCCCAATATTTACATGCTTCAACAAACATTTAAATTCACACTTGTCCAAGTGGGACAGCGGCTTGATCAGACCTGTAGTTTTACAACGTAATTGCTCACTCATACATCCACTTGGCCACCACATTTAGTACTATTATAATGATGAAATATCATATAAGAACTGGACATTTACATTCACTCTAAACTCTGGCAATTAACTAGATGTTAGTCTGCAGTGCATACCAAACAGAATCTCCAATGTATGTACAACTATGACCCATGTAATCTGAATGCAGTTGCTCACCTCCCGGTTCCAAAGCCCAGTCTGCTGCTGCATTGCCCAAAGAGGTGCTGCTAAAATGAGCTGCACTAGTTCCATCCGTCATCTTTTGGTTATTACCGTGGACATTTAAGAAGGAGACATACTTCTCAGGGACATATCCAACCTGCCCACTCTGGTTTCTTGCCTGAGCACAAACAGGAAAGGGAGAATTTGACAATTTATTGCAACTCAACATTTTTTGTTGAATCAGTGAATTTGTCGAAGCAACTTCTGAAAGGTGATTGCGTATGCATTTTTGAACCACAGAAGTGACTGGCTATCAATTACTAATTTACATGATATATATGTTGCAAGTTACAGATTACATTTGCACACTAAATAAATCATTGCGATATGGAATGAACCATGTGTCAAACTCTATCTTAAACGCATGTATGCAGTGTAATATGCTATTTATTACCCTTATCATTTGATACCATTACACCGCTCAAGACTCATGATCTATTCCCTCCCTCAACAATGGTAATAAATAGAGTATTGCACTCTGCACACGTGGCTTATGTCATTGTATTTTTCATGTGTACTTGTTTAACCAAAACCAGGATGCAAGTGTTTACATTTGTGCAGTATCTTAAAATCACATTGAAGAAACTATTAGGAAAGTTGTTTCCTTGTATAGAGTAATTGTTCCATGCAATCTGTGAATCAGTAAACATGTTTTGTGATGTCAGTTTGCCTGTACTTTGTCAATAAATTAGAATTTGACATTTGCACAGTATTAAATGTTTGAATGTGCCTTTATTAGTACAGTTGCTCTAAACTATATGTGTTATTGCATTACATTTATTTTAGTGTGGGTATATATGCACACACACACACACACACACACACACACACATACATATATATATATATATATATATATTTGTGGGGGCTAATCAGAAGTCAGCTACTGTGGACTCACCTTGACCCACTCCTCAACATCTCCATCTTCAATCACCTCAAGCTGCTCTCCCTGAGTGATGGACAGCTCGTCTGCTAGGCCAGCCTGGACCGAAGACACAAGGAGTAAATTAATACATAGATCTCCCATCAGCCCATCCACAGTAAGGTAGCATGTTTGTACGATAGCATGAAAAAGACAAAGCCATGAGTCGCAATGTAAAATGGATAAGGTATCAAAAAGGAATGAAGTTAAGTGTGTAAAAAAACAAATTTAAAAATATAGCCTATGGTAAAAGGATATACTTATTTAAATCTGCAAATGCCAAAGCATAGTAAGAAACCCAGGACTCTGATGTGGTATCACTAATCACATCATCAGAACTTCAAGTCAGCCTTCAATATGCTTGTTCACCTCTATAATATAACAAGCGCATACCGCTGCAGCTGACATGGTCCTAATTAGTGTCTCTATAAAATACTGCTCAACCACCAGATAAAGCCCACCATGTCACGCCGCAAGTACGCAATCCAGTCCGGATAGGCGAGCCAAAAAGGAGACCGGGCAGGAACAAAGAAGCCTCATTTCAAATAGGGAGCGAGCGTTTAGCATATACGATGAAGCCTGCCAATAGAAAGGATGGGCGGGGCTTCCACTCCTCTTCTAAAATCTCCTCGATTACAAGAGGCCTCGCAGAGCGAGCAACGCAAGCGCTGTAACGCTAGGCAAGACCTAAAAAGGGCTTCATTAAGTTCTTATGAAGCAGAGGGCTTCTAAAGGTTTGAAAACTTTTTACTACCATGCAAGGAGTAATGAAGTATTAGCAGAGTAAACAGGCATTGGCATGGCCAATAGGTCTCTCTTTTCTGACCGTACAAGTGTTTAGTCAGAGCTACTGACTTTGTCAATGTCTTCAAACTATGTTTTAGAGCAGCGTGGATGCTGTAAAGCATTTAAAAAAGTTAATATAATAAACATATAAGCATTTTTGTTGCCTTATATACAACCAAAAAGACATTATTCCTTTAAACTTTGAATGAACTTTTTGAATCATTTTTTTCACATGGGTCTAAATAATTTTACAAAATGGTATTTTCAGAATTTCATATTTAAGACCTCTGTTTTTTTAATGCTTAGAAGTGTGTTTAAGAGATTAATGTCAGTCAGTGAATAAGTACAATAATGGCACTTGCACAGAAAATGAGAGGCTAGTAAGGAAATGTTCTTACTATAGCTCAGATCTTGGATGTACTAACCCGCTGCATGACTTTGAGGACACACCTAAGGCAGCGCGTACGTGGACTTTTTATACCTAATGTAGAATTTCATTTAGATCTTAGACTGGGGATGTTGCAACGCGCCATTGGCAGTAATGCGGGCCGCGGGCCAGCGGCTGCTGTGCTGAGAGTCTCTAACGCAGACCCCCAACAACAAGGTCGCAGTGGAGTCCAGCACTCACTGCATCATCCTGGGTTCATACCTTATTGATGTGGGCTGCAAGCCGGTGGCTCCAGTGCAGAGAGTCTCTGATGCTAGTAGTAGTGTGCAGAAGCCACAACTGGAAGATGTGACCTAAATCGTGGAAGAGTTACTGCACACATATCAAACGCTGCAATCTGGGACTGTGGGGCATTGTGTGCCCAGAGCAGTTCTTTACGGTGTGCAGTAACACACCTGCGCAGAAGAACAGTACCCAAAGTAGTGCCCACGGGGCTCTGTAACTAATTACAGTACAGGAGCCAAGGTACACGCATACTGGCACTGTACAAAGCACTGCATGCCACGGTGCATAATCATGCAGTGGGATTTTCTTGGACGGAAGAGACAGTACCCCGTGCGGGCACTTCACACTTGGCAGGACTCTGGGGCAAAGTATGCAACCACTGCACTAGTGTCAGGGAGGTATACCATCAGCAAGGATAGGTGCACTACAAGAGGGCATTGTACAAATGGCAGGGATGGAGCCAGGCACTGTGCATAATTAGGGTACTGGCGCCATGGCACTGTACACAACGACGGCACTCTGGGTAAGGTACATGTAACAGGGGCAGTATATGAGTACGGTGCACATAATAAAGGGCCGAGGGCTGTAAACAATGCAGCAGTACCGGATATAGTACACAAGACAAGGGCACTGTGCCCAGTAATGGTACGGAGGCTGGGCCGCAGCATGTACATAATCATGTGTATGGTACAGGGGTAATGTAAGCTTGACAAGGGCACCGTGCATATGGCACAGACCAGGCACTAGACACATGACACAGGATGCACAGTAATGGTGGAAACACCAAGATACTTCCCCTATGACCTGGGCGGTTTAACGGTAAGTGCAACTTCAATGGGGAAAGGTGGACACTACACAACACAACACTGGGGCGCAGACACAGGCACTAGGACAATGTGCCTTGTTTTGTCACTGGTGCCGGGCATGTACACAATCTGGGAGTGGTGCTGGGGGTAAAAAGACACGTCAGGGGCACTGTACACAAGACACTGGCGCTAGGGCATTGTGCCAAGTCTTACACTGGGGCTGGGCACGTACACGATAATGGGGTGGTACCGGAGTAATGTATGCATACTTGGCACAGTACATATGCCAAGGGGCAGGCACTGGGCAAAGGCTGGACAGTCATGGCTGGGACACCAGGATACTGCACTCATGGCAGGGGTTATTAAACAGGCAGTGCACAGACACTAAAGAACCAAGAACTGCAAGCAACGCAGCAACGTTGGGGGCAGAACACTGGTGCCGTAGCACTGTGCTCGACCATGATACTGGGATCGGACTATTGTACATGTCATACTATTGCCCCTCGATAATGCACACATGGTAGGTGTATTGTAAAGTGCAATGTACATATGGTTGAGGGCAAGCAATGTAACAAAGGGCCAGGAATGTAACAAACTCAGATCACCTTGCACAACCCATTTGGCGGGCTTGAAGAGCACTGAGCTCACGGAATGGTACAGTGGCATTGCACGCACTAAAAGCACGACACATATCACAGGCGCGCAGGTACTGTAATAAATACAAATAACAGGCACAAAGGAAATGTAAACACAACAGACGCACCTAGCAATGCGAGCGCTGAAGCTTTCACAACTTTTACAACCAAACACAAGCATTGAAGAAAGCTGTTAAACAAGACGTGAGCGTGCACTGCCGAAACCGAAACCTGTCATGGGGCGGGACTTCCGTCTTCTGAATCCCAGAGGAGCAGTGGTGACGCGGGGCTCCCATGCCCGAGGGAGAGCCCCGCGGAGGCTGCAGAAGTCCGGAGTGGCGCCGATGCGGTGAGTGGGGCTTAGTTGTACTGGGGGTGGAGGCGGGGGGTGTGTGTGTGGTGTGTGTCTCTGTATGTGTGCGCTCGTGTGTGTGCGTGCGTGTATGTGAGCTTGTGTGTGTGCGTGCGTGTGTCTCTCTGTGTGTGCGCTCGTGTGTCTCTCTGTGTCTGCGCTCGTGTGTGTGTGTGTGCGTGCGTGTGCGAAATGAAAGCAGGGGGGTGTGGCTGTGTGTGTATGCGAGAAGTGCATGAGGCTTTCAAGGGAGACAGGAGATGGTGAACGCGCGCACGACCTGATCCGATTCCGGCATGCTGCGTCTGCCCATCTCCTGTCTCCTTGAAAGCAGACTCGCCTACTATAGGTCTCGCTGCGACATCTCTTCGCGATGCGTCGCAGGTGCGAGACCTAAAAAAGAACGTCCTAACAAAGATACACTTCTTAAGTTGTTTGTTCTTATGTTACAAGATGCACATGGAGTTTTCTAAACATCGAGCACGTTATTTGCACATACAAGGAATATAATGCCGCAAACTAAGGCAAGAGCTCTCCGTGGACTGCTGAACTGTCTGTATAGTAAAATGGAAGGATTGTGTGAAAAGAGGGAATCTATATGTCTGTATGTATAAAGGATGTGATAAAACAGCAAAAAAAGAGGCCATTGAAGCGTGCATCCCCAAGCACAGTAAAACTGCCACAAGAGAAGTCTTTATGCAGAAGAATTGGGAGAGGATGTAGCCTTAGGCTAGAGCGGTCGACCTCGGACCTGGGGAACCGAGTTCGAGTCTCTGCAATGACGCGACCCATCCTGTGGTTCTGGGCAAATCACTTAAAAATGAATGTGTTCATCTGTAACGAAACTGGTGCTCATGTAAAGCACTCTGATACCAGATGCCTCGGATCTAGTTCGCGATATATAAAACTCTATTCAATCATTTTCCCCCAAATCAATTATGTCACTTTTTCAACTTTAACTGTTTAAAGTTACCACTTTGCAGCTGCCATATCCCTCACTCCTTTCTAAGTCTGAAACTTTTGAAGTGGAAGAGAGGCAATTATTACTCTGCTAATGTATGTGCAGCACCTATGACAATGGATCTAACTAAAGTGAAATGTACATTCAGTAAGAAAATATAAAAACATACTAAATGTATCAAAAATACCGTAAATACTGTAATATGTGGGTATATGTATACGGGTGCTGTGAAATATTGTATAAAGAACACACTAAAGTAATAAGAAGGGGAAAACACGAGCTCCATGCAAGAAAGAGGCAGACGAGGGAAGTAAAACTGTGCACGAGGGTGAGATGTGTAAGCACAGCACAGAAAACGGTGCAAAAGAATAGGTCTGTCAGGACAAGAGTTGCGAAATGTTAAGGAATTAAAAAAAATGCAAACAGAAAGGATAACGAAGCACAGTAAGAGGGAGGAAAATATGCACTTAAGGAAACGGAGTACACGATAGCTGTGATACCATTCACAATGCTCTGATATGTGTGCAAAGCTTAGTAAATGGTCTACCGAAATGAAAGTCATGAAACTCTTAACGGCAGAGATGACATCATATAAAAGAGATATGAGAGATGCATGTATTAGGGAACTTTTGTACTCCTGAGCCATAAAACAATATATGGAAAGCAGTGTATGCAGTAGCGTCCGCTACTAAGCACGGGTAGTGGGGTGTTGGGGGAGCGGAGGGGTGAATGAAAAAATATAAAAACAAACTCACTTACCTGAATGCCGTCAGGTGCTGCTGCCTCTGCTCCATCTCCTCGCCGCAACAGGAAGCTTCCAGCCTCTCAGAAGCTTCTGTGCAATCACAACGATGCCTTAGGCAGCATTTTGATTGGTCTGAGCACTGTGGTTCGGCACTCAGACAGGGGCTTGGAGGCTTTGCATGTTCCTCACCAAGCTGTGTAATCCAGCCTGGTGGGGAATATGCAAAGTGCCCATGACGGTTTGACCGGGCCGGTCAAACCGCCATGGGCCCTTTAGAGTGTGCTTTACACTAATCCCCTGCCACGTGCAATGGCCAGACCGGCCCACCCGCCCTCTCCCGAGCAGGAAGGAAAACGAAAATTATAATAACATTAGTTATCGTTTTCGTTTTCCTTTTGACACAGCTCGCAGTGCAGTGGTGCGACACTCCTCCGCCTTAGTGGAGGAGCCGCCACTGAGTGTATGGACAGCAGCTGATAAAGGTGGAAGCCCATTTATACGCACCACCATGTTGCTATGTCAATGTGCCACAGAGGCATTTGACACAGCTGCATGACGTGGGTACACACATGGCATAGCATCAAAGAACATGATATAACAATCCATAAGTACAACAAATGTAATCTGAAGCCAAGAAAAAAGAAAAGAAGAATTACAGCCACTTATGGCCTGATTCACAAAGGGACTAATGACTTGTAAAGTTACTAGTGCGGAGTGTCTACAGTCGGGTGAAATTTGTGCACTGAGCACAGCAGTGCAGAGATATCCCCCAAGGGCAGAGATTCCAACCCCAATGCAGAGACTCCGCATTCGTAACTTTATGAGTTGAAAGTCACTTTGTGAATCAGGCCATAAATATCCAACTCTTCTACAATGTAGGCAATACAACATATGCGGTACAAATCCAACCATGGAAGAGACACACAAAAAGAAATATGAGCAAACAGGGCACCCAGGACTTCAGCTCCGAAACCGGCATCCAACTGTACATTCTGCAAACACCCCTGTAACCCATCATTTGGATAGAAACACAATATTGATTCGTACAACTGTAACCCACCTGCTCATAATCACCCCAAAATTCAGCACTTGAGGTGACACCCCTGGAAAAAAAATTCCATACACTGACAACATGGAAAATTACCAGATTACACTGTGTCCACCAGCATTGGAGTGGACACAATTGAGCACCTGCCCCTGTGATGATACACTTCCCAAGATTCTAAAACTTTCAGCAGTTAAGCATGAGACCGCACTCATCTAGAAGGAAGGCTCCAACTTGCAACCAACTTAATGGAAACCACATCCGAACCAAACCTCAATGGTGCATGTCCCTGCTCTTGTCAAATTTCGAGGTGCTGAAAATGATAAAGCAAGAGTGACATGGTAGACACATGCCAGCCCCTCGAGGGGTAACCACTTTCAGAAAACAGACCTGCCACTTCTTTGCACTTGACCGCCACGTTGAGCAGAACACACATAGAAAGGCCATGCTCATCAACTTGGCAGGGCCTGTGGCCCCACCCACAGGAGTCTATCACTCAATGCACAAGTGCTATGGAGAGTGCACAGAAGAAAGACGAGAAAGTCAAGATCCCTGGGGGAGCAGTGAAGCTCTAGCGTTGAATGCTCTGATAACAAGCATCAGCCAGAAACCTCTACCATCAAGATCACCTTTAGAGCAGCTTATAGGGCATCCTAACACAAAAGAATGAAGGTATTTCCAAACACACTGCTCACATAGAGGCAGCTAGAAATGCCAAAACTGGCTCAGGAGAAACAGCCACATGTGAAGTTGTTTTATCATTTTGGCAACAGAGTCCTCAAAGAAGCCACATGGACCCAATTCTGCAAATGATGTTGTACCTGAGTGGAACACAGATTAACTATCAGCAACTGTCACATAAGACTGCCAAAGAAGAAGGGTTCACTCAGCGAACGCTGCACAAGTTGGCCTCTGCGACTGCTCAGACCACAGGTGCAACTAGACTCACACTTCGTGGCCTAACAAGCTAACCATTGGAATCCGGGCTAACACTGTAAGCAATGGAACAGAGCTATCCTTAGAGCAAATGCAAGAAAATATAGAGATAAGCTGCACATTTTAAACATATTTATCAAATCTGATAGGATAACAATAAAAATGTTTTAGTCGATTTAAAAATGTTTGCACTCTACTGACAAAGATCTTTAAAAAGGGCAATGAGTGATTGACAACTAAAGAGCAGCCACTACAGATTTCAATACAAAGCATTATCAAATTCGTTTTTGCCAAGTTATTGCAAGATGATGACCCTTTTCGCCAATTTTCTGAAAATTCCTTCTGTGAAATGACACAATAGATTAGACTGGTACATATCGGCGTATGTGGTTGGCTGTAAAGGAGGTGCATGTATCAGTCTTCAGCGGTAGAACATGAAGTAGTACAGACCAAGAAGCAATAAAGTTATGGGGTTGGAGCTCAGGGTCACAGAATGAACAAAGCTAGTAGGATAACTCTACCCTCACGATTTACGGTGTTGTCAGTTCGGGTCAATTGTGTGTAGGGGGGTAAAGATAGCTAAGGCGGTTTATGGGTGGTAAAATAACTGTCAAGGGTAGACCACATCCTTCTCTTAGGGGGACGCCATGGTGACTGTTGGAGAGCTATGTTATCCGCTCCTCGGAGGCAAATTACCCAATTGAGCCGGCAGGCAAAGTTAGCTTTGCTAGTGTCCTTCCAATTATTAAGGACTACCTTGACTGCTGCTATTAGCAGGAGATCTAGTAGTGCTCTGTCATTGGCATTGAGGAAGGGATCTTGGAGAAAACCGAAGACCAGGTACGGCAGCTCTCTGGACGGAGAGATGTGGAAAACTTTACTAATAAAGTCAAAGATCTTGTCGCAAAAGGGGGTTACACAGTCGCATTGGAGAATAAGGTGTGCTAAGTCGCCTTCTGCCCGCTTACAGTTCCAGCAAAAGGCGTCTGGGCTGATGTTATGAGCATAGAGACGTGCCGGAGTCCAAAAGGCTTTATGAAGGAGCCAATATTTGGCCTGGAACAAAGTAGGGCTAATTTTGTGTCGCATGCAAGATTCCCAGGTATTGGTCCAATCCGCTTCTGAAATCGGCCTAGAGGAAAGTGAGGACCAGAACTGCGTGAGCGGTGTGGTTAGATTGGAATGTTGGGGGCAAATGAGTTTGTATAGAGAGGACACCTGGTGGCCTAATTTGTTTAACCTAGAGAGATAAATTGGGAGAGAGGGGGGTGTTAGTGAAAACTTCGCTTTAGAAAGTGCTGCCTTTATGTTTAAAAAGGTGTAGAACTCTAGTGCCGCTAGATTATAAATAGATTGTAGGTCTCTGAAAGGAATAGAGTACGATCCTTCGAATAGTTGGTGCGGGAAGAGGATGCCTTTTTTAACCCATTGTGGATTATACAGTGGTTTGCCCTTGTAAAGTATAGATCGATTATTCCATAAGGACTCCCAACCTGAGCGGCGAATGCTATGTTCCAGAAATTTATCGATTTTAAGAAGTGCTGCTTTTGTATTACGGAAGATTGGTTTCGAGTGGGTTAACATGTTTAAGGTGGTAGAGAGGGCAGCAGCAGGGGCGATGCCGTCAAGGATAGCTCGCTCGACTTCCAGCTAAACCGGGGTGTAGTCTGCCGTGGGGGCTAGCCTTGCTTTGCTAGAAAAGCGGTCTCATAACGCCTAAAGTCCGGTAGGTTGACCCCTCCTAATGATTTGTCCAAACGTAATTTTTTAATGCTGATCCTCGCCTTTTTCCCTTTCCATAGGAAGTTGGTAAGTGCCTGATCTAGTTTGTGGTAGAGGTCTTGGGTAAGGGTTGGAGGAAGCATGGAAATGAGATAATTCACTAGAGGCGAAATCATCATCTTGATGGTCTCGACTCTGCCCCACCAAGTGATGAAGCGAGGGGACCATCCTTCCACTTGGTTTTTGATTTTAGTTAAGGTTGCCTTCTCGTTTTGTTGAAGGGTCTCCATAAGGGAGTCACCAAACTCTATCCCCAGATACTATATAAACCCTGATTGCCAGCAGAGTCTAGAGTTCCCCAGCATGTCTTTGGTGCCTAGAATGTTTAATGGTTTGACCTCCGATTTTTCCCGATTGAGTTTACACCCCGAATGGGTGGAATACGTTTCAATGGTGGACATCAAGGCAGCAATGGAGGGTTCCGGGGATTCAGAGACTATCAGGATGTCATCCGCATAGGCGGCTAGTTTAACACAGGTATCACCAAAACAAACTCCCTCAATGTTATCATTCTTTTTAACGTCCGAGAGTAGGGGTTCCATCGCCAGGAGGAAGAGCGATGGGGTGAGGGGGCAGCCCTGCCTGGTTCCCTGTTCCAGTTTAAATGGTTCCGACAGTGAGCCATTTATGGCGATACGGGCTGACGGTGAGAGGTATAAGCCATTACCATATCTATGAAGGTGTTCCCTAGGTTGAAGTTGATCATGCAATGTTTAAGAAAGAGCCAAGAGACCCTATCGAATGCTTTCTCCGCGTCTAGTGTAATGGCCACGGAGGGAGCAGCAGACGACTTGGCTTTTTCTATAACATGGCAAAGAAGCCTCGTGTTATCATTAGACATGCAATATTTTAGGAAACCAACCTGTGATGTACTGGTTAATTTAGGGAGGAGTGAGTTCAGTCTGGTCGCGAGAATTTTGGCGTAGATCTTACAATCCAGATTTATTAATGATATTGGCCGGTAATTTTTTGTCAGTAAAGGATCCTTCCCCTCTTTAGGGATGATGATGATGGTGGCCTCACTCATTGAGTTAGTTACCCCTTTTTTTGAAGCGAAGGATTGGAACAATTTTAGTAGGGTTGGGCTAATAGGGGCCATGAGTTACTTATAGAATCCGGCTGAGAAGCAGTCAGGGCCTGGTGCTTTATTGCTTTTGAGTGTTTTAATGGAAGCCGAGATTTCCTGTAAGGTGATCAGGGAATTCCGTTTAGAGCTATCTGCATCGTTGAGTTTTGGGAGGCCTAAGGAGTTCAGGTAGTCAGAGCACGCCTGTGGGTCAAAGTCTAATTTATTCTTGTAAAGGTCTTCATAGAAGGATTGGAAGGTGTGTAGAATGTGGTGTTGTTTAGTTTGGACAACATTGGTTTGATCTTTGATTGAGGCGATATTAAATTGCCTTTTCTTATGTTTGAGATAGGATGCCAGTAGTTTTCCAGCTTTGTTGCCCTCGCATACCTTCAAGGCCTTAAATGTATTAATCCAAACCCCCGCTCTTCTGCTAAGAATCGCGTTGTATTCGTATTTCTTTTTAGTGAGATCATTCAGAATCGGCGTGTTTTGAAGGTCAGCTGCATGAGACAGCTCTAGATTTTTTATGTCTCTCTCTAGATTAACGAGCTCTAGATTTAGTTTTTGGTTTGTTTGTGCCCGAATGCCAATAATCGCTCCCCTTATAGTGGCCTTAAGTGCATCCCAGACATTTGCTATATCCGAGCCCGGAGTATCATTTAAGGTGAGGTAATCATGTATGGCAGTCTCGATCTTTTTTTTGTTTTCGGGTTCGGTTAAAATATCATCATTAAAGCGTCATCTTTTCGGGGGAAGAATGGATCTTGAGCCTGCCAGTTTGGGTGGTATGCTGGAGAGGTCAGAGACCAGTTTGGGTGCTATATTGGTTTCTTCAATGAGGTGTGTGAAAGGACTGTTAATAGGGATGTAATCAATTCTGGAATAGGAATTATGGGGATTCGAGTAGAACGTGTAATCCCTACCGTCTGGGTGCTGCAAGCGCCACGAATCTTGTAGATCGAATTTGGAGCAGAGGCGTTTTAAGTTATTGTGTGAACGTGTGGGGTGATATGTCCAATTTGATTGGCGATTGATTACTGGGTCTAAGGGTATGTTAAAGTCCCCTCCGACGATTAGTAATTCATTCTGTGGGATGTTCTCAAGTATAGGTGAGATTGAGTCCCAAAAGATCGGATCATCGCTATTTGGGGCATAAATATTCAGCACATGAATGTGGTAGTCATCCTTTAGAAGATGTGCCATGATTAGCCTACCATCGGTATCCTGAGTGTGTGATACTAGGGAAATGTTGGACTTCTTTGCAATGAGGGTGAGGACCCCCCTTTTTTTGTGCACTGCCGGGGAGCATAGAGTGTGCGAAATCCAGTGTTTGATAAATTCGGCGTCATCGTTTGACAGTTTGGTCTCCTGGAGTAGGAAAATGTCGCCCTTGGATTTGGCCAAATATTCTAGGACTTTCCTACGTTTAACCGGGTGGTTGAGTCCTTTGACGTTTAGGGAGACTATGTTAAGGCCTTCTGATAGGGACTTGGTGTGGGTCATGGGGCTGCTATGTGTCGCTTACGACGTGGTAAACCTACTATAGTGAGGATTGCTGCGAATCTGGACCTGGGAGATGGCATGGCCTGGCGATAAAGTTCGTGAGATTCAAAAAAGGGCTGTGAGAGCACGTGTCGAGCATCCAACGATATACAAACCGGCTTTATAGAAAACTGTACTACTGTAAAGAAAAGGACAACAAGAAATAAAGGAAACTAGCACAAAAGACATACTGAAACAATCCAAAAAGAACATCCCCCCCTTCTCCACCCCCCTCTCCCCCTCTTACCCACCCCACCTACCACCCTGCCCACCCCCCACCCTCCTCCCCCAGAACTAGAACTTAGGAGCAGCGACGGCAGTACCGTCCAAGCTCAACGTAGGATGAATTGTTAGGTGTCGGTATAACAGGAGATATCAACATTTCTAGTCAGTGTATTCTAACAATGCATAGCTATTCAGTGAGTAGTGTAGCTGTGCAGAAAATAACGGGTCAGAAATACTAGGCTAACATTCTATAAGACTATAAGACTATAGGAAGTATAACAGAGCACATTTACAACGCAAGAGCCACAAATTCAATATTTTTAAATCAAACTTCAGAAAGACCCGTCTGTCTGAGTGGTGATCAAAGGTAAGTTTTCAGGCTGCTCACTCGGATAGCGGATTATAAGCTTTTTGACGCAGCATACATTTAAAGGGCACACCATATTGAGCCTAGTTGGTTAGGGTACCTGATTTTGGAATGCGAGACTGACAAGTCAAGTCAAAACAAATCATGCCTTTTAACAGCATTTGTTATATAAACAAAACCCCTGTTTTAATATAGTTTTGAAGTCTGCAGCACATAAAGTGTTAAATCCACTAAAGCATCAATGTTGTTTTTAAATCCAATGGTGGCAATGTGCATTATAAAATGCATTTGTAATGACTTTCTTCAAAATCCCTTTGAAAATAATGACCATAATCTCATAAATGTCTACACTAATCATAGCAATTAGCCTGGCCTGCGTCCAGAAAGGGACAACAGGGAGTGAGGCACAAGAGGTACACCAGACAGACAACATGGTTGGTTACCTGTTTGTTATTGTAATACTGGTACAAGTAGTGCAAACAATAGTGTTTTCATTGTGCAATGATTCTGCATTGCTAACCTATTATACTCAATTTCGAAGTTATGCTGCTTTTAGCAGGCCCGGGATTAGTTTGATAGCCGAATAAGGTTTCACAAGCATTTTGTTGTCAAACTGCACTAATTTAAAGAGGGAGGACACAGTGATGCAATGCTTAACCCGTTCCATGCTCATGACGAGCTCAGCTCGTCATGAGGCATGGTCGCGCTGTGCTCATGACGAGCTGAGCTCGTCATGACCGTTGCACCGTGCCCGTGCGGGGATAATTCCTCTGCTGTGCTGGGCGTTCCATTGGAAAGGGCGTGGTCGTGACGAGCTCCGCTCATCATGAGCACAGCGACACCGTGCTGCATGACGAGCGAGCTCGTCATGAGCACCGCGGTGCTGCGCGCGCCCCCTCTCTCCCAAGCACAGCGGGGGAATTAGCCCCGCGAGGAAGGGGTTAAACAAGGGGAGTGCTGATGTACATCCTCTTCATACACACCATCCTAGAGAAAATCCACTCAAGGCATACATTAATGCAAATTCTACATCTGTCTTACTATGCCCTCTAAGAAGCTAATCATAGAGGTGTTTGCTTTAGGCAGCAAAGGTATGCTCTGGTTAGCCATAAATTATAAGTTCAAGAATCACATGGATGAGGGATCTAGTCTACCCATAGGTCAGGTGCCAGACACTCAAACTTTCCCTCACGTGACAACTGAATCACTATAATTTCTGCTTGAATTCTTTTAAAATTGCTACCGGTCCTACGTTTAGTGCTTGAGTGCACTACCCACTAAATATACCCAAAACCTATGCATGCAAGGTATACGATCAGTTGTTATTTATAAACTGCATTGAACACATGAACCTGAATTGAGTAAAATCATCAGGAAAGATATGAAGATAATCAATACTAGAGATGACTTTTAAGAGCCTTCCTAAACATAGAAAGGTTCTCTATTTTGCACAGGCCACATGAATGCATTTCCAATGGAAGACGCAACAAAAGAGAAGGAGCATCTGTAAGAAAGTGGCTCTATATATACTGGACCAAAGTAAGGTACAGTGTGTATATAGAGTCTCCAGTCTCCAGAGGTATAACAGAGGCTAAAGTCAGATATGACCTTACTCTCTAAAGTGGTAGCTTGTTCGAGCAGTAAGGCAGTATCAGAGGACAGTGTAAAGCATTTGTTGTACACACTCAGTCAGCAAAAGGCTTCACACACTCAAGAACTGAACTCTAGGTCAACTGTTTTTATAACAAAAGATATAATTGTTTTATTTTAGAACCAACAGGTATCAAAGTACACTTTTCTCAATATGAGAGACTTTAGGTAATTACTTTGCAGAAAGGCAATATACTTTGTAAGTTCAATAGCTACAGTGGTTGCAAGAGGCAACACAATTCTAAACACAGTTTAACATTGAGCTCAATGGGGTTTTCTACATAAATGCAGATGATTACTTTAAGGATTACTTTTTTAACCACTGGACTGGATCCTGGATTCAGTCCCGGGACCTAAGCTGTAAACAGTTAAGTAAAAGCGTATTGGTTACAGTTGTGATTTTTAAAGAATATAAATGTATTTTCAAAGTTGACACTTAGAAACTTTTCAGTGAAAAACTAGCAATGTTATCCTATGGAAGGAAATTCAAGTTTTCAGTGAAAAACTAGGTTCTCGTTACTGTTGTAATCCAGTACTGGAATCCTAGGTTCAGCACTGGGACCTCCCTTTTCCGGAATGTTCGGATGACGGACGCCACCTGATAGACTCCATTTTTACGGTGTAGGATTGTTCAGGATACACGCCAGAAAGTACCGGACCCTTTATCTATTTTCTCCTTCCATATTCTCCAAAGAATACTACTAGACCTCGACAGATATACTGTTCCTGGGCCAGACTTTCGAATGATGTATTGTATCTCGTGAAAGCTCTCAAAAACGGCTTCTGACTCGCAGACATCGTCATACTTTGAGCTCTGTTTGACATCATCGACAGAGTTTTGGAAACTGACCATTGCCTACCTTACTTCCAGTACAGTGGCGTCCCCTTGGGAGTTCCTCCATACCGTGTACTCCCCCTTCTACCCTTTGAGAGTACCTTATTTTATCATTCCCAGAGATATGCTACGTCAGCCTCGATTGAAAAGTTGACACGCCTAACTGGTCTTCTTTACATTCTGGAGCCTTAAAGACCGTTTTAAATTATATGTTCATGATATGCACCCTGATGAAGGAATGTCCTAACATTTCTGTTCCGAAAAGCGCGTCGCGCTTTTCCTTTTATGTTTGAAGGAATACTTTTTTGTCTGAATTTGGATGCATGTGGTGTGTGTAAGTGAGTTTGGAGTTGACTGATGGAGTGATTGAATAGTTTGTCATGCTTACATATTGTTTAATGTGTACTGGGGCTGGTGTGTCTATCTCTTTTTATGTATAAAATTTAAATTATTGGAAACTTTACATGTATATATATATATGACTTAAATGAATTTTGCTTATGATTATTAAAATACGACAATGAGTTTGAACTACTATGAAAAATAATTAACTCAAAAGTAATAGCTGTTCTGTGGGCGTATGTTATTTGGTTGGTCTTATTGTTAGCACCTTTTTGTCCGTTATAATTATTGGGGACATCCCTTTCATGTTGTTCTATATCAGCACTGGGACCTCTACCTAAGACAGGTAAGTAATTACGTTTTAGTATTTGGTACGATTTTAAGGAATATTTCTAGTTTGCAAAAATCGACACTTAAAAGAAGAGAAAAACAGTCAATGATTTCCTATGGAAGAAAATTCAAGTTACTGGTAAGTACAGTTAGGATTACTTTTGTGGTTCAGTACTGGGCCAAAAGGTACAGTACTGGCTTCTCTCCTGACCACAGGTAAGTATTTCGGAATACGTTATTCGGCTGATTTTAGATAAATATTTTAAAGTTTCAAAACTCCACACTTCGAAGAAATTTCAGTGAAAACCAGTCAATGTTAGCCTATGGAAGGAAAGTGAGTTATCGGCTTTCAGGTGAGTACTCGACTGGTAGACTTAAGGTTCTGGACATAGACTCAGGGGTCTCCCAGGGTCGGATAGGTACAGTTGGTACACCCTCAGCGTCACAGGGGCAGCCGGGTGCAGAGGTTGTTAGGCCCAATGTTATCCAATGAGAGGCAGGGGGCCTTCGGTTGGTGGCTACTGGCTAGCAGGCCACGCGGCTGTGGGAGCTGGGCTCCTGGTCACTTGCTTAGAGCAAATGGGGAAGTAGGATAGCACAAAGGTTGCACTGCCAGGGGCACTCGGGCGGCTGGGTGAAGGGTGCTTTTGAGCAGTCGGGCGCTCAATGTTATTCAATGGAGATCTTGAAAAGGGAACAAAGGCTGCAGACTCGGGAACAGAGGATCTTCTGGAGCGGCCAACACTTCGAGGGGTAAGTTGGGATCCTGGAGGATAGGTAGGCACCCAGGAGTTGGGCACAGGGGGCCGTGGGGCGCCGGGTGCAGGGGTGTCTTTTGAGGTCGGGTAATCTTACCCCCTGCTGGTCGTGGTTGGAGGGGGTCCTTTGTCCTGAGGCTGCAGGCGACGTCAAGGAGGGTCCTTGGGCAATGGATTCCAGGTCAGAATCACCGGGGGGACGTTCTCAGGGTCTTGATTCATTCCAGCACAGGCCAGGCTTGGGGGGTGCAGAGTGGGCAGGATTCGCGGTTCGGGGCTGATGCCAGGGCTTGTTACTTGCTTTAAGCAGTATCACTACTCGTGGGAGACCCAGGTAGTCAGAGTCACATGGCAGTCAGGTCCTTCGGGGCTTTTGAGGTTGCGGACCACTGGAGACGTTGGGGTTTAGCAGGAGCAGGTTCGAGGGTCCACAGGCCTGTAGGGCTTGGGCCAAATCAGTTGGTGTCTTCCTCTTTTTATCAGCTGCACGGCAGGTCTTTTTGTTCCTTGTTCTTCTTTCTTGTTTTGTTATCTGGATCTGAGGAGGAAGATTCAGGGTGCCCCTAAATACTAAATTTAGGGGCGTTACAGGTAGCGTAAGGGCAGGGACCAATGGGTCCTTGTCCTTGGGTGGGTACACCCCCTAGCCTGCTCCTCTCCTGTGGGAGGGGGGCAGGAGCCTAGCTGTGATTGGGCAGGGCTCCCCATCTTCCAGATGGCCGGAGCCCGAGGTCGTGCTTAACCCGCCTCTCCCACCTGAGGAGTGGAGTTGGCACAGGCTGGCACATCCCCCTTCCTGACGTAGGGTTTCCCACCAGTGTGGGGGTCAGAACTGTTGGGGGCCAGTTGCTGAGTACAACAAGTGGTCTGGATAAGCTCTCAAAGGTGGAATGCCTTTGAAGCTTCCCCTGCCCATCCAGGGGGAGGAGGCTTGGCACCTCGTCCCAGGATGTGCATTGTTGCAGGCGCAGGAGAGCGGGGGCTCTCCACCCATGGGTCCAGCAACATGTCTGCTGTGTGGCAGCCTAGGCAGCCTATCAGACAAGACAAGGATTGCAGATTAGGTTTCAGGGGGCTTCTCTAAGATGCTCTCTGTAGTGCATTTTACATTAAGTCCCACACTGGCATCAGTGTGGGTTTAATGTGCTGAGAAGTTTGATATCAAACATGTCAGTCTTGAGTGTAGCCATTATGGCGCTGTGGAGTTCGTAATGACAACCTCTCAGCACCATATACTCTTAATGGCATCACTGCACTTACAGTGCCCAGGAATCTCCCTGGGTACTGCTGGGGCACAGGGCTCATGCACCTGTGCCCACACCACTGGCAAAGGGCACCCAGCTAGAGGGGTGGCTGATGCAGTGGGTTTGTGGGCATGGCACACAGGGTGTGTGCCATGTCGAGTCTTTGTTTAGGTCTGCACCAGGACACTCAGCCTGCAAAGGCAGCATGTGTGTGTCAGGGTACAGGGCCCCTAAGGGTGGCACAATAAGTGCTGCAGCCCTTAGGGATCTTCTCTGGTCACAATGCCCTGGGTACCTAGGGTACCATTTACAAGGTCCTGGCATGTGGCCAGAGATGCCAATTGGGTTTAGGCTTTAGTACAGTTTTTAGGGAAGGAACACAGGCCCAGGGGTACCTGATTGGCAGGGACCTAGGGCACACCAAGGAAAAGTGCATCAGGTATCAAGCAAAAGTGTGGGGGGGGGGGTACTGCAACAGAAACTCACTTTCTTACAGCATCCCTCTTTACACCCCACCTACCAAGCCTCTGTAAATCCGGGGACTTCTAGCAGAAGGGAAGATCCAAAATGAAGGGATCATTTAAATTTGGAAGCAAACACAAAAGCAGCATGGGAACGTTCACAGTAGGATCTCGGGGCATAGTGGAGTGTGCTAAAATGGATCCTTCTAGAAACTGACAACCAGTGCAGCTTATGGCGAGCCTTGGAGAACCTATGACATTTTCTGACAAGTCACGCTGCAATATTCTGAGTACCTTGAAGTTTGTACATAGCTGATTCAAGAAGACCAACATAGCAAGTATTGGCATAGTTAAATCTAGAAATGATGGTAGTAGTAAGAACATAAGCTTTGAAGAGGCAAGAAATAAAAAGGTTTCATAGTCTTGGGGGAAGTGATAGCAGGGCCTTTTGTCCCTATTCATCTATACCCAAGCACTTAAAGTAGCCCACCATGGCCGATTACAAGTTGCGCAATGCTGGTGGGGTGCAAACTTCACACCAGTTATTACCAGTTCTGTGTGGTAACAACCCACCAGTACTGTGCAATTACGAGTTACCCCTCGAGGAATTGGGAATTACTGTGAGGACCGGGATTTACCAGGTGATATTCTGCATGGCAATCCTTTGTCTGTGGGGTTTAACACATACCTTTAGCACCTGCTCTGGGCAGGTGGTAAAGGTGTGCAGGGGTCTGTGATAAATGTGTGTTGTAAGGTACGGTTAAGGGAAGAGGAAAGGAGGTGGCAGAAAGGAGTGGAGAATGTTGACTGCCTTGTTTGAGGTGGAGCTGTACTCAAAGAATGGCCTGGGCTGCAATGCAGGTTTTATCCAGTGATTTACCTGCTGAAGTTTCCAGCCGGTAAAATCTGGTTAGTTGTTTCCGCTCCAAGTAAATTCTTGTGTAGGAACACTGGACCTCTTATAATTGAGCGGAATTGAATTCTACACAGTAATTCCGCTCCGCACAGTTCCCAATTGGGACCTGTGTCTTCCATGGGCATCTTGTAAGTGGGCTGATAAGGCAGAGGTAATATGATACCATGATGCATGAAAAGCAATGAAAAAACAAAGCAAGCCTCCACTACCTGTAAATGAGTTTTAATGCCGCAGCCTATCTTATACTGTGTGTAATACAGAGGTTTGTGAGACACAAATTAACTAGGAGAGCCGAGCCAGAGACAAATCGATCTAAGCAAGGGGCTTGCTTGGCTCTAAATTCTGGTGCATGATCAGAGACATGAAAATGTTTTACATGAAAATCGTGCAACAAATATCATGTAAAAATATTAACCACACTGCACCAGAGCACACTCGATCACTATATCTATAATCCAATGGCAAAGCAGTATGAACTTCTCAGTAGCGAAAATTATGGGAACAACTCCCTTGTGATATTTTTCCAGTTGAAGAACCGGGGTTTAACCCAGCAGCGTCAGGGGCACGCCTAAGATCTTCGAGTTCACCTGTCTTGGTATTCAAAGACACGGAATACTTCTGGATGGCGTCAGAGACCAAGTTTATTAGCTGCAGCTAGTAACAGTGATCCTAGAAATACATCACTGTGTAAATTCTCTGGAGACTGCTCATTTTACTAAGGCGAGACGTCCCCTTTTATACCCAATATTCACATTATAAATGTACACCCACTGCACAAAATTCTAGCCAATAAGATACATTTTCAAACAAAGTATCACATAGCAAAAACTCAATTTACAGTATCCCAACCCAAAGGTTAATTATTAGGAATGTCCCAAATTCAATCTCCACAAGCCAGACAAACCTATAATTGAAAGCATAACCCATGTAATGAAGAAACATAAAAAAAGAAACAGTAACAGATGCAACAAGATAATGCATGTGAAAGGAAACTAAAAAGTTAACGATGTCCTGAACATTGATTGGCAATCTCAGATAAAGATCGATCAGGGAAATTGGCTTTGCCAGGTCATTTTCAGGTGAAGAGGTCAGTTTCTTACAGTTCATTTCAGAGTCAAAAAGAAACCAGGTTAATGTATACATGAACTAAGAAGGCCAGGCCACTTTGTTCGCCAGGTTACCTTTACAGGCCTACGTGAGGGCAACACAAAATGGTGGCACCGAACAAAATGGAGTCAGACTCGAGAATTACAGAACCTCACAGTGAGTCCTTGATAAACAGTCCCAAGAACAATGCTTCAAAGAATTCTTCAGTCACACTCCAAAATCAGGTCATTTCATTTTTATTTCTAAGATAAGCGAAGACACAGCAGCAGCCGACGCGCGTTTCGCCCGCACGGATTTTTCAAGGCTCAAAGATAATTATCCTGTTGGTGAATACGATATTTGCTGTCAAGAGGATATTCAGTTTGATGAAAAAGAAACTTTTAAAGCAGTGTGAATACACAGTTCCCCATGAAGAAACAGGCAGCGTTACGCCGTTATTGATGACACGGAAATGCCTATAATTGCGGGTCTGCGAACGTTTCCTCGCGGCCCACGAAAATCACAAGTAATGCTGAACGGACCTTGATACATCCGAAAACCTGTATTACGATGGTCCCATTTCTTATGGCCGATTCCAAACTGAACCCACATCTTTTCTCCTTGTATTATCACATTATATTATCAAGTCTTGTTACATTTTAAAAAATATCTATTTTTTTAACACAAGGAAGCATTTCACCTTAGTACATTAGATTATATCACTGCATTGAGACATATTTAATAAAAGTGATAGTTGTTGAACGGGAACTTAGAAAAATGTATGTTCCCCAGACGGACAACAATGCCACTAGGGAACTAAGAGGCAAACTAGTTGGAATATGCACCATAAATGCTGCAGAGAGTCTTATCATTCATGGCGCAACATTATAGAGTATTAAATCAAACACAAGGGAGCTTTTCATACTGCATGCATCCTGAACTCACGTATTTCAAAGTGAAGAAGCAAGGAGCAGGTTTTCTGGTTTCACATTTTGGAATTCAGCCACAATATAGTATCTTTTCGCTCTAATGTTTTAGATAAAAGGACAATGCTTTGTCTTTAATTTGTGCAAAGGAGGCTTAAGCTTAAGCCCACATGAAAGCTTGGCTACTTTTGTGCTCAAGGGTCCAAGAGGACCTTGAACCAAACCAGAGATCAAGCTCGAACCTGGATCAAACCTTCAGTGGCTCGCCCACCGTTAGTTTAATAAAAAAAAATATATTAATGACTTTCATATTCATAGTGCTCTCAGTCACCGGTTGGGACCTCATAGCACTATAAATACAGAGGACAGAATTCCCCAGTACAACAGAATACAGTTTTGTGACTATGTGGTTACACACACAGACATCCGCAGCGATCGCATTAACGCCTTAACCGCGGCAGATTTTACGCCGCGTTGCGGGCGTTCTAAAGGGTGGGCGGGGCTCCGTCGGCCGTTGGCCGACGGCAGCACTAGGGAGGTAGTGCTGGCCGACGGGAGCATGCAAGGGGTTAACTAACTGAGCTGCTCTAAAATAAAGAATGCATTTTCCGCACGTTATTTTACCTTTATTTTTAATTTAAAGTATGAGCTTGCATATATTATACATTTACCTGAAGATGCAAAGTCAGTTTGAGACCAGCCCCCTGGAGGGGGGGACATGGGTTCCTAGCTTCCTAGCTAGCATTGAGTTCCAGAGCTTTGGGACAAGGTTTGCCAAGGTTCGCCTTCCCCATCTTGATCTCTTTATCCTTAGTGTGTTCATAAGGAAGTCGGATGAGGACCTGAGGGACCTTATGGGGAGATGAGGGTCTTTAGCAGGGCTGGTTCCCTGACATAAATGGCTTTGTGAGCTAGGCAGAGAGCTTTAAACCTGATCCTGGATTGAATAGGCAGCCAGTACAGCTTCTTCAGCGAGGATCTCACTGACTCCTGGCTAGGGATAGTCAGGAGCATCCGTTTTGGACAATCTGTAGCCTGTAAGCCACATATTTGGGGGCCAGCAGATACAGGGAGTCTCAGTGGTCCAATCTTGAGACCACGAGAGCCTAGACCACTGTTCTCCATACCTGTTCTGGGAGGAGGTCTATGATCTTATGGATCATGCGCAGTATGCTGAATCGGTTTTGTAATTTGAGGTTCCATGGAAAGGTTGTGGTCTAACCACATCCCCAGGTTCTTTATGGATGGCTTCAGAGTGGGGGGAGCAGCCCAGTCCTCTGGATAGCTGATCCTGGCCCATGGCCCTGGGCAGTTGCCCAGGAACATCAGGTCCCTTTTGTCGCCATTCAATATTAGGCTGCAGTTGGCCATCCATTTTGCTATCTTTTCCAAACATGGTACCAGTTGGAGATGATTTAGTTCATCTCATCCAACACTGAGACTAATAATTGTGTAACAAACATGTGCTCCTAATGACCCTTTGGGCACTCAAAATGAGGTTCCTTCAAATAAGGACTCTACGAATTGAAATTGAGTTTAGTAAATCTTCTTTTGTTTTATTCACAAGTATTCATAAATGAAATTCATTTCATTCTTGTAAAGCAGTTCATTCTTTCATGATAACCCAACGTTTTTTATGCCAGCTCCAATGCATTTCAGGCATTCATTAGCCCTTCCTCAGGGAGCATCACTGTAAATATAGAGTATGAACACAATCAATGACGTGTAGACATAAATCAAAAGTAATTATCCGATGAAATAAAGTAAAACAAAGTGAAACATCAATGCCAGAACGCAGTGCTTAAGTGACGTGTTGAATTCATGGAGTCCTTATTTGAAGGAACCTCATTTTGAGTGCCCAAAGGGGATGCAACTAATGGGTCATTAGGAGCACATGTTTGTTTCATTTATGTATGACGTCTAAGACGGAAGACGCCACCCTTGGAGCACCTTATACCTTATTACGCATTTGAACCAGCTAACCAAACCACTCAGAATATCACCAGGCTGTGCATCTGTTTCCTCATTTACTACTAATTGTGTGTCATCAGCATAGGACACAATTGATAGTCCAAACTCCTGCACAATTTCTGCTAGAAGACTAAAATAAACGTTGAACAAGGTAGGGCTAAGTGTCAAGACCGGAGGTACTCCAGAAGGAGGCTGGAGCGTGTCTCAAAGGTTGGCCAATTCCATACATTGGAATGATCTGTCGCTTACGAAAGAGGCAAGCCATTGCATTGCTTTGTCTTGGATCCCAATCTCTCCTAGTCTATGTATTAGGATATTATGATCCACGGTATGGAAACCTGCACTTAGATCGAGGAGCAGAATGGTGGTGGATCCTCCCGGAACTGTAAGATGGTGCTATTGACGTGTTTCTCCACTGCTTTACCCAGAACCGGTAGAAGTGAGATGGGGCGGAAAATCCCCAGGACCGTGGGATCGAGTTAAGGTTTCTTGATCAATGGCTTTACGATGGCATATTTTCACCTGTTAGGCGAGAGAAGGTCTGCCCTTGTAGGGAGGATGGAGTCCCTGCCCTGAAGTAAGATGGGAGGGGGGCGGGATTAAGTGGAGAGCTGGATTTAATGTTACTCAGAAGGAGTCTTGTGTGTTGTTTGATCAATACCGGGAAGGTACCTAATACCGGAAGTGTAGGTGGGCCAGGTTGGTCTAAGCTAGAGGGTTGGCTTTTCCTAACAAAAGTGACTTGCCTCACTTTGGGGCCACCCGTAGGGCTCATGTGTAGCAGGGTAAATATATTTTCCATTTTGCTTTTGAAAAAAATGGCTAGCTCATTGCATCTCTCCTTGGAGGAATGAAGCGTATGAGAGCCTTGTTCAATCGTGGTAAGCAACGTCACAATTTTAAATAATTCTTGGGGTAGTTGGAGGCCATATTATTCCTCTCCTCATAAAATGTTTCCTGTGCTAGCCTAATGTCATCATGATATTGTCTGATGCCTCTTGTGTATCCCAACTTAAGGTCTGGGGACAAGGGTTTCCTCCAGTTCCATTAGAGTTTCTTGCAATGTTAAGGTAAAAAAGGTGTAATCAGCAGCTCTTAGGGTGTTTGCTATGTGGATTTTGATTTCCGTTAGCAAAGAGAGACATTTTGTTGCTAGGTCAAACATGCAGACATTATATTCATTGTGTTTGCTTAATCCTTTCAGTTATGAATAAAAAGTAGAGTAAAATGCAAAGTTATGACTGCAGGAATATGCATACATACCGTCACTAACTCTAAGTGAGATGTGAATATTTGTAAAAACAATGTCATATAGTGAAATAAGCACAGAAGCAAATAATAAATAGTGCAAAGAGGGGAACGTGATGTATGTGCGCACACGAGCTGTGACACAATGAGAGTTCGAGATGGACCTTGGAAAGGTGGACAAGAGTTATCTTGACAAGATGCATGCAAAATGGAACTTTGAATAACGACATATATGCCCAAGCAACTCTAAGAAAAAGAAATGTAAAAAGAAGTTTCATGATGTAGTGAAGACTTAATGGCCCACATGCATCAAGCATTTTTGTAGTCGCAAACGGTGCGATTCCTTAGAATCGGCCGTTTGCGAATGCAAAAGTGCTTTTTGGGATGCATGAAGCAATTTTAGAATTCGTAATATTTTTGCGGGTTCTAAAATTGCGGGTGCTTTTAAGAAGTCGCAGATGTGCGACTTCTTAAAAGCAATGCATCATTACTTTGACAAGTGGAAATTCGCAATTAGGGTGCCAAATTTACCGAGTGGTTGAACCACTCGGTAAATTTGGAAAAAGTGTTTAAAATGGTGAAAAAGTATTTTTTTCAACATTCATGTTTCACACACACATGTCCTTAGGACATGTGTGTGTGAAACATGATGCGAAAAATACATTTCAGGGGTGCATGGGGGGGTCCTTTGGACCCCCCCCTGCACCCATGAAATTTTCTAAGTGCCACTCGCAATTTGCTGATGCCTTCCCATTGACTCCTATGGGCCTTTCGGCCCATAGGAATCAATGGGAATTGCGAAAATTTACTTAAGAATTCGGTATTCATTTGGGATGCGGTAAAAATTGCGATTTTTACCGAATCCCAAATGAATACCGAAAATAATGATGCATAGCATTTTGCACTTCTTAATTTGCGATTCCTTATTTTTCGCAAATTAGGAAGTGCAAAATGTAACAATGATGCATGTGGGCCAATGTGTGTGCACATAGGCGTTAAGAAAATGTGTGAGATAAATAAGGTGTTCTCGAGTGAACAGAGCATGAGAAAGGTGTGCCCATAAAAGGAATGTGAAAACAAGGAATGTGCATGTAAGAATATTGTGGAAAGGTGGAAGAAAAATATGTGTTCACCCAACCCATAAAGGACGTGAAACAGTGCACAAGGGAGAAGAGCACATGCTAGATTAGTCAAATGGAGCAAATAAGACGCGCACACAAAACTAAAGAAAGAAAGAGTGTACTTAAAAGGTCTGTGAAGCAGTGCAAAAGAAAGAAGTGCTCATACGAGGGCCACAACACACTGTAAGGAGAGATATAGCAAAGAGCAGTGCACAATATGGAGAGGGGTGCACAAGGGTTCACACAGCCAGGAGCTCAGGCTCACCTGGTAGCTGTAAAGCACATAGCAGGGTGATGGAAAGGAACGGGAACTGCTGAGGCCGACTCCGGAATCCTCGAAAATCTCAGCGCCATCATCGAAATCCTCAAATTCAAACTCTTCTATCTGAAAATAGCCAAAACAAGCTCATTAATACATAGCATCAGAGAAAGGGCACTCATGCTCCTAAAAAATGAAATGCTTTGTTGTTATTTCCATATCCTATTCACTCAAAAAGGAGCATGCACAGTGGTCTGTTGCTTCCTCTTTCTATAGTACAGACTAGATAAAGACAGACTTGCATAATGCACTTACTGCATACAGAAACACAGAATGTCAGAATAAGTTACTTGCCTCTAACACTGGGGTTACCGCTTAATTTTCCTAATTTTGTTTGATTTCATACACTTGTCTTCTAGCAGTTGGGTCCCATATCGATCAAAACACGCTACCTTAGACATCAGTATTCAATCAACGCAGATCCCAGACAGACATGCACAAAATCCTGACTAGCTTAATATAGCCTCTATTTATACCAGTCTTGCTAGATATGATTTAAAATTAAAGCACGTTTCTATCTCTGCTATTGTAAATTGATTTAGCAATGCACAAGAAAACACCTGGCATCAACTACACAAAAATGAAGAGTCAGGTGCAAAGCTTTCAACCATTGTTTATATAGGGTATTGGGGACCTAGAAGATAAAGTAGCCAAGGGCGTGGCATAGTCAGTGAGATTGGGGGGTGTTAATCTTAAATCTCCCTCCTAAAAAAGCAGTGATCTGCAGTGTGGAGGTGTGAGATGATCAAGGCCTAGGGTGGACTGTTTCCAGAAGGAACACAGTCACGATTGATTTGCATTAGGTGGCCCTCTATGTAGGGTGATACAGTGGGTGAAAAAAAGGATGGGTTGGAATGATACTTTGAGGGATTGCCAATGGTTAGGCTATTTGTAAGCATCGTCTCATCACCTTTTGGGTGTGTGATGGCCAGTAGTATGCTTGGAAACCTGAGACTGGCGCAGGTTTCCAAATATACTACTGCTAATATCTGGGAATTACAAAAAGTAGTATGTTTACATCCATTGAAGGTGTACGTCTATGGTTGAAGATTTTTTACTTATTTGGTAAACAGCTCACTATATACATTTGAGATGCAGATCCAAACAAATTAACACGTTAAAGCTTATTAGTAAAATGAGAACAACAGGAAAAACCAAGAGTCATAGCAGACATAACTCTTGCCCCACAGACACAACTACTGATCCAGGAGTGCATTTGAGGAGTGTCACATGCCAAGCACTCCTGCTGAAGCTGCACCCCTGCTTGTCCAACTTGGGACTGGTAGTCCTCCACGGGAATTCATGACCACGGTCATGTACAATATAACAGACCAGGGATCACTTATTTTAAATGTATTTTCACTATCTGAACTTTTTTTGTCTCTTTCTCAAGAACCCTTGATGGTAGAGTTGTTAAATCAGTTAATGTGGGCGGGGCTCCATGTGTCTAGTATTATCCTTTCACATATCATTTTATCCAATGACTGACGGCTCCCTATACTAATTCTGGGTTCCAAAATAGAGGCCAAAGTGCAGGCAAATTAATAGGCGAGCCAAACCAAGCCATGGTCCGGGTTGGCTCTAAAGGTCTGTGCAAGAGCCGTACCATGAAAACATTTGGCATATATGTATATATATATATTGTGTAACCAATGTAATGTAAAAATGTGATGCAATCTCTTCAAAATTAAAAAAAGTGTACTTTTTTTTATATGCGGAAACTTTTCACAGTACATCAGGTTATCTCACTTCCTTTTACAGGCATTTATTAAAAGTGATAATTCTTAGAAACATTCATGGCTCGCCAACAGAGACAATTACATTAGTCAAGCAGGAGGCAGATCATTAGTTATCTAAACCCTAAATATGCCCTAGAATCTCATTATTGATGGAGTGTTTTCAAGTCTATTAAATTAAAAATAGGAGGTGCTTGTACAGCACACATCCCGAATTCAAGTCTTTAAAAGGGTGGTCATGTGTGACAATAAAGAAAAAGGAAGTTCTGTGAAATAAAATATTTTCCTAGGATCACGCTGGGTAGCCGGTATTGATTCCAGGTTATCGGATTTCCTTTTTTTAAATACAGCCAGCAGATAAGAATATCGGTCTCCTTCACTCTTTCTCGCTCTCCATTCACATCAAAGGTCACTTTGATTATTGGCTCACAGCGAAAGAAATACTGACACAGAGATAGTCGACCCGACTCAAGCCCCACGACCCAACTACCATTCCAAAAATGCATTTATTTGGGGGGTGTCACACCCCAAACAGCCCCCATAAAGCTACGCCAAGAAAATAGAAGACACAAAAAACATATACAGAGAGAGTTTGACTGAGGTAAAAAAAGAATAGGGGAAAAATATACCCAGGAAGACCCCAATGTATCCAACCAATTAAGCTACCACAACAAACTATCTGTCAACAAGTCATCTGTTCTACTTTAGGCAATAAAGGATTGTCCCTAGATATTAAGGAGAGAAATCATCCCAACAGCTCCTTGCACATTAAAATGGAGCAAAAATGGATCTATGCTTTTGCAAGGCTTTCTCAGGAGCTGCAAGTAAACCAAGATCTTCTACCCAGGCCTGAATTTTCACCTCGTTTCCCACAAACATTAACACTGATTTATTTGGCACAAATAATGCTCGGACAAGAAAAACTATATATTACCTTGTAAACAGTGAGAAGAGATCACCTTGAAAATGCAGATCATCAAGCCTTTTAGGTTGAGTCTATAGTCAGCGCACATACGCTGCTCGGCGAGACATGTTGTAGTAGAGTATGGAATAGAAGCCCTGCCCACTCTCCGCCCATATTTGTCATTGGCTGTGTCACTGTCCTTCGTAAATGCTGGCTTCTGATTCATAAATAAGCTTTTTAGTCCCTCCTTAGTACCGCCTTGTCTTCATTTGTAACCTCCCATGGCGACTGGTCCTTTTACTGCAGTTGTTACACAGTATGTGTTATTAAGTCTTGTAAGCACAATTTATTGATTTGCCTTGGCTCGTGTACCAGCACAACGGCCGCTTCATTTATACAGCACTGCACATTTTGGATTTTCATTGCTCAGTCAAATGCAGCAGCATGTATAATGCCGTTTTATGTATTTATGAACGGCGCTGCTTTGACTACAAGCGTGGGCCTTTATTTATAAATGGCGTCTCTTTCAATTTAGATTTAAGAAGCCGAGGTGAGTGCTGTGCTTCAATACACGCTTTTGTTTCTAAACGGCACCGGACAGTGAATGCAGATTTACAGCCCAGCTCCTCCCCCCTCCTCGCTCCCCTGTCAAGGAGAAGTGTGCAACAAAAACAGAAAAGAAGTATTTGCAATGCAATAGGTCTCGCATTTACGCAAGTTTAAGCTATTGGCATTGTAAATGACAAAGCCTTTTATTTATGTTTTAAAAACCAAAACATAAATAAAAGGCATTGTCATTTACAGTGCCAATAGCTCAAACTCGTGTAAATGCGAGACCTATTGTATTGCAATTGCTTGTTTTACTAGAGATAGCCACTAAGCTGGGTCTCAAAAAACGAATCACCAAAAAATGATAACATTATGATAGTACCAAATCATAGGCACCAATTTACCAGCCTCCTTGTTACAACTCCATTAATACCCTTTTCAGACAAACTCTGCCTCTTCAAACACACACTTGAGCGCAGCACATTATAATAACTGCTGCTAGGTAAATCTCACCGTGTATTCTCATATACAGAAGAACAAGCATGGCATGAAAAGCAAACCTATGCATTTCATCTTGAGGAAACATTCATGACTATATCTCAGTCTCATCAGACAGACCCCATAATATTAATGCTTTGATATCGTCTTCATTTCAGATCGACTTTGTGAGCTGCTGAATAAGAAAAGCATATCCTACTTTTAAACACCTTAAGTGATCAGCAGGAAAAAAGAGCTTTAAGAAGCAGTGAATGGCTTTGGCTCTTCCTACAGAGTGACTCGTCTCTCATAATGAAAGCATTTGATAGACCAGGTGTTCTATGCTTCCACTGTAAAAGAGTGCTTGCTTTACACTTTGTTTTGTTGGCAAGCTTATGTTCAGCACAGTAGGTCTGCACTGGATTTGGTGACAAACCAATGAAGTCATGTGTCCGATGCCCTAAGTCAGTTATTATGAAAAGCTGCGACAAAGTGGTAAGTCTGATTTATTTATCCCACAAAGCATTTATTAAAATCAATAGGCCTGTAACAGTGCATAGTTAATACACCGTGGTAAAACCTGTACACAAGTATTTTCTTGCATGAAATTTCACAGATTATCGTAGCAGGAAAGGATTGTGGAGTTCGTTACCCTTTCTGACAAACCCTTGGGGTAGAAGATTTGCACTGCAAGAATTCCTGTCCGCTCTCTCAGGAAGGGGTTGCATACTGTTTTGCATAATGTAATTTTGTACATAAAATTGTATGACTATATACTGGTTCCTTTGTGGAAAAGCTTATCTTACATACAGTAGGCCTGAGTTGGTTATGATAATGGCCATATGCCTCTTTAGTTCATTTGGAAAAGCTAAGACAGATGCCATATGTTTGATCGGTTTATTATGAAAAGTTACAGCAAAGGCAGCAGGCGTCCCTTATTTATTGTGAAAAGTGCATGCTAAATTCAATAGGTGTTTTAGAGTGTATTGTTAATATATTGTGGCAAAGCCTGTGAACAGGCATTTTTTTAACATGTAATCTCACCGAAAACCGTGGGAGCCAAGGATTTGGGCGTTGGTTAACTAATCTGACAAACCTTCATGGTAGAAGGTTTGTACTGTGAGAATCTGTGTTAGGCCTACTTAGGAGAAGCTGTATAATCTGCCAATGGAAATTTTGTAAACAATTGTGATTTTACACATGTATGACTGATGGTTGCCTTATTGCAAAGCTTATGCCCAATACAGTAGGCCAGCACTGATTATGGAGAGGAGCCTACAGAGCTTATTAGCTCTATTGCTGTTCTCTTCATTACAAAAATATATGTCAAAGGGAGTAAAACGGACATATTTATAGTGAAATCAGATGATATACACAAAAGGCCTTCACGAATGGATTGTTATGACACTGTGCTAAGACCTGTAGACATAAATTTTCATACATGAAATATGATAAATTAATGTAGTATGCAAGGGTTTAATTTCTTTTTGTGATTGTCGCATATTAAGCTCAGGGAGCACATGTTTTGCATTTGAGAATCCTTGTTAGCCCCCTTATGAAGGGTTTAATATACTTTTGCCAACTGTAATTTTCCATGTTTTAAATTTTATGACTAGCATTTAGTGGTGTATTAAATAAAGTACATTTTAGATCCCATCTGACTGCTTTAGCAGTCTGCCAAGCTGCTTTAAAACAAAACAAAATCATAAAAATACATGTATACACACACAAGCATAGAGGGACTTTGTGCCAACCCTTTTCAGCCATTGGTAGGTTTAAGTGTCATTCACATTCTGTTTCCACCCATGACAACATACAGCATGGACCAACGACTCATGTCGCTTCAGCCATTGGTTTTCTTGCCCTCTTAGTGACAGCATTTTGTCTGATCATATGAGCACATCAGTCTAAAACTCAGTTGGATTCAGTGCCAAGGCTTGTGCACAAACATCTTTAGTTTTGCATTTCTCCTTTTACAGGTTCCTATTTTTGTTGCCTCTACTTTTGAAAATATATTTTTTTAATGTGCATGGTTTTGCTTCTTTTTCCCAAGATAATTAAACTGGGCAGCTCATTTACTGCTCATTTTATCTGCAGTTCTCCTCATCCTGCCTGACCACTGCTTCTAAATCAGTTGCTATATTGAAGGGTGGTATCCATAGTGTTTCATTGTTTTGCCATTCAAAGATGATTGCAACATTTAGAAGCAACACATCAGTTATCTTTGGTTGATGAAACAATTAATAACTATACATAATACCATTCCAAGCTATCAGCTCAATCATATGTTGAATTCTTACTTATGCTTAACTACAAGTACATGCCCACAAGGTTTATGCTGCAACATGTACATGTTTCTGCTTTTAATCTATTTGTTTACCTTTTTAATTCTTTAGTTTACGTGTGTGTTTTATCTTGGTTGGGTGAGTGGGTGAGAGGTTGACGGTAAGAATGAGTCAATGGTTGGAAGAATGGATGCAGGAGTACGAGAACGACTGGCAGAAGGCATTTATGATGGGGTATCTCAACAGTCACTAAGAGGCACTTTCAGTTATAAGCCAGACCTATTGGCATTGTCAGCAACTGTTAAACAGGTGAGGCTGGGCATGGCACATTCTATCAAACATTAAACACCAGGGTCAGTGCTGCAGACAATTAACTTGTAGTTTTGCAGCATGATCAGTTACAGACTCACTAGAGTATCTTTTTGACACAGAATCCCAGGGAGTGATGTTCATCTGAGGTAGGGACAAAGGTTATACTGCTGCGTTACATATTGATGCGAGTCTTAGGAAGTCTTTGATTGAGAAGTAGCTGTCTCCAAGACTCCGCTTTTGTGCAATGTGCTCTTGGCATGTTTAGCAAGTTTATGTTATGTAGCTGATAACATAGCCATATTTACTCAACAGATCATCATGCTCTTGAAATGACTAAGTGCTACAAATTTTCACAAATGGGTCTGTATAAACGCGTGTCCATGCCGTGCCCTAACACACTTTGGACACGAATTGAAAGCAGACACCTGTCTGAAGGCGAATGGGGTCTGGGAAAGCATAATGTTAAATCATTTTTTGATGTGAAAGTGTTAGAACCTAAAGTCATGGCAGTGCCGATGCCAAATCAATTCATATTTTTTTTCTCGCAGGAGTTATACGAACTCCTGCGGCTCTTTTTAAAAAAAACAGCCACTAAATTCTCCCAAACAGCCCCTTGACTTTTCCCACTGACCAAGCAGCAGTGCTTAATTTGAGTTGGTGGTTGCAGGTGGGGTTCACAGGCACTCATGTTTGGGGACTAGCACTTATTTCTCCTCAACAGACTTTGATCCAGAGAAAGAGAAAGCAAAAAGCAAAAGGGGAAAAGAATGAGGAAGAGTAAGATGGAAAACAGTGCCGAGGGGTGAGCAGTTATGAAAAAGAACCTGCAAGCGAGTCAGATAAAGAGGCAGGGAAAGTTTACTAGTAGATTAAAGAAGCACGAGGTGGAATCAAGACTACGCAGCCTTGGTATTTGGCACTCGACCTTAAACAGCGCCAACTGGGGACATCTGATTAAAGCTTTGCACTCCAGCACTATTCTTTTACAAAGTAAACACAACAGACATATGTAGCTCAGTTGTATCCTTAACATGTCACTAAGTAATAAACAGAATGCACTAAACCACCATTATGAGCAATAATTTGATCATGTATACTGTCAGAGACCATAATATCGGCAATTGTGAAGTTATATTACTGAATGACTGTATAATCTTCAAATACTGATATTCCATCAAATGCTGTGTCAAATAAAGGCCCCTAAACATGTTGTACTGTGCAAGCACCAAATAAAGCTTTATGACATTTACTGTAAAAGTCATTCTATGAAACAAAATAACATGCGGAAATTGGACAAATTTCCTCATGTTATCCCCCATTCCATAGGGTGATTACTTGTTATCCCCTGTGTTGGTCCTGACGTCATTGGCATGGTTTTCCCCACAACATTTTGCCTTCTATCCTCCTGTTTTTGTTAACTTTGTTTTTGCTTGCTATACGACTCTGCACACTTTACCACTGCTAACTAGTGCTAAATTGCTTTTGCTCTCTTATACAAACATGGTAACTTAAGCTTACAACTAGCTGGCACATTTAATTTGCTTGTAAGTCCTTAGCACAGTGGTACTCAGTGGTACTACATGTACCCAGGACCTGTAAAATAAACGCTGCTAGTGGGACTGCAACACTTATTGTGCGACCCACTTAAGTAGCCTTTTAAACATGTCTCATGCCGGCCAGTGCAGCCTGTGAGCTCAGTTTTAAACTGCCATTGCGACATGGCAAAATAAATCTTCTGTCAGGCCTAAACCTTCCTTTTTAATACATATAAGTCACTCCTAGGATAGGCCCTCAACAACCCAGATGGTAAGGTGCAGTGTATTTAAAAAGTCAGACATGTACTTTTAAGTTTTACATGTCCTGGTAGCGAAACATTCTTAAATTAGTTTTTCATTACTACAAGGCTTACCTCTCCCATAGGATAACATTTGGAAACTTTTTTACATTTAATAAGTGCTAACTTTTAATTGGGAGGAAATAGGAATATCAAGTTTGTTGTCTAAATAATTGTAATCTAAACCTCTCTTTAATGGTAAAGAGGATTTTAAGTCACAATTCTGAAAATACCACTTTTAGAAAGTTACATAAACAACAATATAGAGAGCACTGATAGTTTATCATCTAATTTGTGTATTTTCAGGCTTTCAATTCCTTATTTACCAATGGAAAAACACTTTATTAGTGTAAGTTCCCTTCTTTTGATTATTTGTTGTAAAGAATTTAGAAATAAATTGTGGGTGACTCAAGATCATTGGATATTGACTGATGATTATGTTTTCCAATGTATATGATCTGTTATGCAAAATATGTGAAGACAAGAAGTTGAGTACAACCTATGTAATGAGAATGTAGTCATGCTAATTAAATGTCTTGCTCACGTATGTGAAAGTTTGTGAGCAGGCTAAATAATTTCAGACAAGGTACATTGTTCTTTATGTAGATTTCCAAGTTGTCTAACCCTGTTGAGTAGCTAGACCCAATCCCTTGGTATATAGCTTTTAGAAAGTTGGTGTTTTCTTGTCCTAACCATTTGGTGCCTACTGCCTGTATCATGAGTCACATGACTGGGTGTAGCTGGCATTTGGTCTTTGTGTATTGCTCTGAGACACTGAGACAAAGGGGGAATGGGTGTTGGCTGGATGGGCAATCTCTAACTTGAGAGGAGGAAGCTGGCTCTTAACACATATCAGAAAGCCTATGCCGGAGCACACCCTTTTGTGCCCCCAGACAAACTGGCGCCAGGGCAGAGAGGCAGGAATTTCCAAGCACCTCTGGGGGTGGAAACTTCCAGAACCTTCTCCTACTTCAAAGTTGGCACCAGGTATACATATTAGACCCTCAGACCCAACTCTTTAGCATACCTCTAGACCTGAGAAAGTCTCAAAAGGACTGAGGTGCCGCAGTGCAAGAAGGACTGCTACTCTTTGGGCCTGTTGCCCTTCTGCCTGAGTGAGTAGGACTGGACCTGCATCTTAAACCCAAGACCATCACAGTCACTTCAAGAGCTAATTGGCAGGCCTCCTGCTCAGAGCCTCAGGGATAGAAAGTGCTCCAACCACCTTGAACCCAGCACCTGGAGTCCTACCCTCTCAAGTGGTGCCACCTCAGTCCTGAACCCATCTCCTTGCAGCTGCATCAGAACAGTCGCTGCGCGATGCATACCCAATGCAGCTCCTTGCATTGCAGCTTGCAGCTTAATCTGAACCGCCGTTGGGCAATGCATCCTCAATGCAGGTCTTCATATTGCAAGTTCCTCAACTACGGCATCCTTGATGACGACACAGGACTGCGCATTACACCCCCCGAAGCTTCCTCAGAAGTGCCACTGCGCAATGCATCCTTGACGCAGGACTTTGCATTGCAAGCCCCTCATCGACAGCATTCTCGATGACTATGCAGGACTCCATATCACAGTCCCGAAGCTTCCTCGGAATTGCCACTGCACAACGCATGGTTGTCGAGTGATCTCGCAATGCTCCACAATTAGGATTTAAGGTACTTTGCTCAGTGGGCCTAAGCTGGTCTCTGTATCCTGCCCGTGCCCCATCATGACTGGCCTGAACTTGTGACTTTGTCCCAGTCTGGCACGACCAGATAATCTCAGCTTGCTCTTTGTGCTTTTAGGCAATCTTTTCTCTTAAATCTTTAACATTGCTTAACTCTGGTTCTAATGATTGGATAGTTGTCATTTTGGTCTCAAATATTGTATTAGATTTTAGTCTATTTGTCTGAATTGGTGTGGGATTTTTCTTGTGTTCTGTTTTCACTTTATTATTGTTTGAAGTGCTGCATAAATACTTTACACGCTGAATCTAAGTTAAGCCTGACTGCTTTTGTGTTAAGCTACCAGAGGTTTGAATACAGGTTAATTTGGGGTTTGCTTGTTTTTCACCCTGACAAGATTTGTGGTTGCTGCTTGAGTACGGTTTCACCTCCCTCAACCTGCTTGAGGTGGTTTCACCCCCCGAACCAGTAACCCAACTTCCTACTCCCTGGTAATACTGCAACACAGAACTATCAATGCTCTATTGTTGATACTGAATATTGTATTACAGGCCCACAAATACCATGGTATTCATGTGAACATCATGCATAAAGAGTACGTTCCTGTGATATTAAAGCACATTTTTCTTGTGTCTGGGATGTGAAAATAAACATCTTCCCATGGTTCTCCAAAGAGTAAAGGAGCAATCTTCAATTTAAGCAATCTCTTTCAAGTCTTTTTGTTTCGTAGATATCTCAGTTTGCCATATTTCTTTGGTAACAGGAAATACAGAGAATGCTTCTGTTGAATGTATTATTCTGCTTCCAATGGGCATGTAGCAACCTTTGTAATTAGAACCAGAACTTCTTATAAAAATACCCATGACTAAATAGCTCAGGCGTGGCCATATAAATCTGAGCCCCGATCTTGGGCAGCACCTCATAAACATGTACTAAGTAGCATATTACTAATAAATGTTATGTTTATGCATATACTGTTCTGCTGCCCAAACCCGGAAATCCTTAACCAAGTATGGTTGGGCAATGTGATGCCGGTGTCGAAATCTGCTATGGTTTTTCCGTCCTCATCTAATGCCACTTTAATACAGTTATTTTAAACTACTTGTTCTTATTGTACGAGAGCAGCTGCTTCCTCTTTCAGGTCTTGTGGCAGGAACTCTAGTCATTTCAAGGGTTTCTAACACTTGTTTGTCTTGCGACTTTATGAATATTATTCTTAAAGCTAAAGAAGCCAACATAGAGTTCTCCTTCTTTATCTATGCTGATTCCACGTTTCTTTGGCATATTGTTTGGCCTTGATGTGCAGATGTGTATTCCTTGTCATTTCTCGGTGACACTGGTCTAACCATTACTGTTGTGTGGCGTAAGGCATATGTCGTTTACTGGCCCAAAAAAATTGTCAAACAGTGATATAGCTAATTTCATATACAGCATAATAAGCTTTAGAAAAGGACCTTTCTGTGCACTTTGTTATGCAACATTAGCTGTTCTTGCTGCCCTGTGTTGCAGTGTTTTGTTCATCAATATTTCATTAGGTAGCTTCAATGCATTTGCTTTCTGAGCTTTGGCCATTTGAAATAACGACTAAGAGGAACTACAAAACAAATTAACACGGGAGATGAACTGAGAGGCATAGTAACAGTAATGAAGCAAATGTTAATAGTTAATGTCAGACCCCAAGACCCCATTCAGGGAGCCACAGGGCAGGCAAGGGTTAATGCGACCCAACCATGGTGGCTTGGGTTGTTTGCCGCTTGTGTCCTAGAGTCTGTTCCGCTATGACTCTGTAAACTGGTCCAAGTACACAATTTCTGCACTTAACTCTCAGGATAATGAGGGTCAACATTCAAACACTTCTCAGGGGGACAGTGAGTAGGACAGACACCCAGTACTCTAACAGTCAAACAACAGACACAAAAATACACTGACCAACCCAGTTCTTATCTTAGAAAGACAAATTACTTTAAGGTTGCAGCAAAACAAAATACTGCATAAGTTGATGGACTGTTCAGGCACAGGGTTCTATTGTTATTTATAAATGCTCTAGTTACCGCCACACCATCTACAGTGACCTTTCCCATGTGTAAGATGCCACCACTATCTACAGTGACTTATCAAAGATATGGTCATAGGCAAAGGTTAGGCACACGTCTGAGTTCACTAAGTTATTATCACAAGAGACCATTAATAGGTCAGTTAAATCCGTTATTGAGCTAAAGAGTTCACACTGGCTAATGGTAACTTTCTAACAGCATGTTTATCCCTATGTGTTCGACATAGTCAATCAGTCTTAGGCTTCATATTACCTGCTCTGCGGAAACACAGCATTCAATGGTGCGCTCAGAAGGACTGCACTGGTGGTGTCTTCAATGACTGCGGGCAGTGGCCTTGCTACGAAATCTGGCCCATGGGAGGAACAACGTGGAAGACCTGATTGACAGGTGCTTGTCTGTGCCAGCTGCCGCCTCTGGTCCATGGGGCTGATCCTCTTCTATGGTGGTGAAGATGTCTCACAAGATACGCCATATATCAGGCAACAGCAGCATAAGTCCTTCGGGCATGCTTCACTGGTGTTGTGGATTCTTCATGCAGTTCACTACATGCAGTGTGCAGGGAGATCAGGTGACCTCACACTGTTTGGATTGGTTCATACATTGCTCCTGATGTCAGTTGTTTTTTATGGGTGTTCCATATGCCGGGAACCTGGTCGACGTATCCTTCCAGAGTGTATCTCCTTCCAGGCAGGCAGGCTTCTAAGTATTAGACAGACTTGCACCTTCTCCAGCAAGTTGCCCAGACTTCAGGTGATATCCCCTCATATCAGGGCGTCCGAGGGGCATGCAGATAGCAGCTACGATCACAGCAGCTCTTCGAGTACTTGGCAGAGCACTCCTTTCCTTGGTCAAGAAGAACTTGGAACTAAAACAAGGTGAGATGGCATGATTTTATCTTCATAACTCATTTTCTAAACAGGGGATGTGGATCCACTGTCTATGTTTCTGGAATGGGTTTGGGGTGGTTCCCTTTTAAATTCCATTTTCCAGCTGTACTGCAGGAAGTCCTTGTGCAAGGTGATGGCTCTCAAAGCAGGTAGTGACGAGGCAGGCCCCACGTTGGAGTATAACCAAACATCTTGGGCTTTTCATTTACAAGTCATTGCTTTCAGGTGACTTATTTAAGTGAATTAACTTAGCTAAACCAGAACTACAACTCCGAGAATGCATGTGGTTCTTCACCTAAAGCCCAAAAGTGGATCACTGCATCCTTAGTGACATGGTGATTTGGTAGCCTTAAAGATTTGGCACAAACGTAGTAAGCTGCTGCACAATCTTTTTTGTATCCTACTTCAGTGGAGCCTCGACTCATATTTCCTTCAGAGACAGCATTTTTCTCCTTACCAATCAACTTTCCCTTCATCTTAGTAGTACCTATACCTGGAGCCTACTGCAAAGGAGACTAGTCTTCTCATCATAATCTGATGGCTAGTAGAGCACAAACAAGTTGTGCCTCTCAACTACTGCACCCGTAGAGAAGCAGAGCAGGAGTGCCACAGACCAAATACAAGCAAGCTAATGGGCCCTTTGCCGGTTGGCAGTAAAGGGCAGTGATAAATTGAATATAATGGGCACCTCGTATCCCACTCCAGTTCAGAATTACAGCCAGAACAAGACTTGAGCCAAGTGTTCAAGTATAAAACTTAATCGAACCTGAGAAAATAAATAAATCACAAAATAGCGAAATATGTTAGAATCTTCCTCAAATAATGAACGTATTCCCAGACTGAAGCAGTCCTTTGAGTGAATAAAATTCTGTCAAAGTACAAATTCACTGCGTAACTGCTGTACAGAGGTTGGAGAGCCACTGAAAGCTCGTCTGGTTCAGTTCAAGCTGCAAAACGAACCAAGACTTAATACGGCTTCGGCCTGCCATTCTCACTTGAGTGGAGGAGGGTTTTAGCCAGGTTGATCGTATGGACTTTGTGGTGTGAAGGAGGACGAGAAAGGGATGTTTTGTTAGTGTTTTTCAAACCACATTATGTCCTTCGTCTAGCACTTTCACTGCACTCAACAGTATCTTACCGATTAGCCCATTTGAACAGAGCCACCGACCAATCCCTCTCTCCAGCATGGCCCATAAATAAAAAAAAATTAAAAAACCGAACATGAGCTCCGTTTTAAAGTCTGGCTACAACACAGCTCTATACTCCACTTTAGCCTCAGCCACGACCTGTTGCTTGGGCTCTCTGATGTCCAATTCTTTTTCTAATTTGTGCAATTGCCTTCTCTGAGGTGCTGAGCCTGTCCTGACAGTCTCTTTTTTTGAAGTTTGAGGAAGCCGTGGTGATATTAGCATTAATACTTAACATAACTTTGTACTTATTTACTAGAAAGCCTTTGTGTCAGCTTGATGTAAGAAATTGGATTATTAAAAAAAAAAAAAAAGAATCACAAACCATGTCAGGGTGAACTCTCAAAGACACTAACTTAACCCTAGCACAACCCCCTGGTAGCAATGGCACAGAGCAAACAGGCTTATCTTAGGACAATATGTCAATTACTTATACAGTACCAAAACAGTAATGTGGTCAAAATAAAAATCCCAAACAAATTGAAAACAGGCATTTACAATGCAATGGTCTCGGCAGAATTAAAGGTAGAGCTACTGGCATTGCTCATGATTTTTTTTTTAAATCATAAATAAATGGCATTGTCATTTACATCATCAGAGCTGTGTGAATAATAACAGCTGTGACCCCCTGCCTGAGGTGCCTCATCAGAGCTGTGTGAATAATAACTGCGTCAGCCTGTGCCTGAGGTGCATCATCAGAGCTGTGTGAATAATAACTGCGTCAGCCCCGTGCCTGAGGTGCATCATCAGAGCTGTGTGAATAATAACAGCTGTGAGCCCCTGTCTGAGGTGCATCATCAGAGCTGTGTGAATAATAACTGTGTCAGCCCCGTGCCTGAGGTGCATTATCAGAGCTGTGTGAATAATAATAACAGCTGTGAGACCCTGCCTGAGGTGCATCATCAGAGCTGTGTGAATAACTGTGTCAGCCCCGTGCCTGAGGTGATGACCTCGAAGACTAATCGTTTTTTAAGTATTTTACTCACCAACAATTTCACGCAAATAGGGCTTTTTCCGATCACCTATTGTTTTTACCCCACCCCACCTCACGTCATCCACACATTTTTCGTGCTAAATTGTGAGCCCGTGCCTGAGGCGCGCGCGCAGGTCAAGGCACGCACACATTGCCAGATGAGAAACACTTCGTACCACTTTTATTAAAACCATACAAAGTTTTCCCAAATACTTCACGAAGCACGTCAGTATTCTCAAGTCACTCGCAGGGGTGATTAATGTCGCAGCCCGCCGTGAAAAAAAAGAGCTGGGGGAAGATAACGAGTCTGCCGGGACAAACAAAAGAAAACCCACACACACCATGCTCAAGTCGAGCAGCACCGCAACAGAGCCTGCACCGTCAGGAGCGTCACTACACAGCAAGAGCACTCAGAAGTCAGCGACCCTGTGTACAACAGTATGACATCAGGAGTACAGCGCCACACATACTACTGGTATTAACAATCTATAAAACATTACAGGAGTGAATGCTTAGAGGAAATGACTAATTGCAACAACCAACATTAACTACTAGATTAACCAATAACCTTGTGTTCTGGAGAAGCGTTCTACTTGCCGTAAAGCGCTTCAACGCCTCCTCAGAGGTAGTAAGCACTGTATACAATTATAGATGAAACACTTAGGGAGCAGTGTGTATACCCGCTGTATTACTTTCCTCGCATATTCCATTTACTGCACTCTGCCGACTCCCTCGCTAAAGCAGCTAACACCCTCCTGCTCCTCAAAGTGGTTTGCTGTCTTTCTGTTGCCTTACTGAGGGCGGCCATGGCCGCAAATGGAGCAAAGCATTCAGGTCAGAGAGGGTGACTGGCGGGACTCGGCGACGCTGCCACGAGAGAAGAGCAGGAGGGGCCCGGGATAAAGCCCCCGGATAAGCAACTGAGTGCTGCAGCTTTTAATTTCCTTGTAAGTAAAAGGGATACAATTATTTACCAGTCTGTTAATCTGATCCCTGGCCTTTTACCAGGCGAGTTATTCCTGGGCGACCTGCCTCCATCCTTGGAGAGCTGTGCTGACGTCAGAGCAACTATATCTGAAGGCCCTCTGTGCTCCCCGTGAACCCCTGCGCCCTGCGCCTGTGAGCTCCGTGCCTGCCCGACATTCAGACGCGCGCCTTGGGATTGGGTCGCGCGCGTGAGCTGTCTACGTTACAAGCTCACACGCGCGACCCAATCCCAAGGCGTGCGTCTGAATCCGCTTCCGCCATAGACAATGCTGCGCGCGTGGCCAGCTCTTGTCTCCACTCCTTGTCGGGTCTTGTCCGCTGAGCCGACGACTATGGTTCTCTGGCGAGAACGCGCTTGGAGCGCTTCTAGCCGAGACCCAAAGACAGAGTAACATACAATAACAGTTACAAAAAGCCAATATGGGGAACTGGAGATATGAACTTTTAAAGATTTAAGGCAAAATAGTACCAAAAAGCTTAAAGCACCAATTATAGTCTATGGTCGTGGTAGACCGGAACCAAGGCACAGTTTCAGATTCACCATGATGGTGCAGGTTGGATATACAGACCAGGTTCGTTTTGATCAAAGATTTTACCTTCTAATTTTGTCTTTTAAGTCCCACTTCTAAGCCCCCAGGACCTCAGGGGAGACACTTAAAGTACCACAGTGTGTCAGGCACAGGTAAACTGCAGGGTCTAGTCCAGGTCCAGTTGCCTGTGGTGAGCTTGGTACTTTCAGGAAAAGCCTTGGCAGCTTGTGGTCTCTCTATAGCCACACAGGAGGCCAGCCAACTGACCATTAAAGACCACTTTTTTGTCCTGGCTACAAGAGAGAACAGGTGTAGCTCTCCAGAGCACCTCTCAGGTCACTGGTTTGAACTTCTGCATGTCTATAAAGTGTTGTGAAGCGGGTGCCTGGAGGTCCCATATTTATGCCTGCAGCCAGCTAGAGGATGGGATAACTCCTGGGGGACACCCTAACCAATGGAATAAAAGTTACAGGAGGCCAACCCTATCCTCTTTTTCAGTAGATCCAGTTTGCCTCGTGCAAACAGGCTCAAAATGCCATGTGGGAGGGCAATTTTGAGAGGGCAAATGTTTTCGGTCACACTATGGGGAATGTAGTAAGGTAAGGCTAGAGTCTGCTCACATCTAATGCTAAAATCCAGGCTGAAGCAGGTACTGTACTCAAATGAAACCCAGAGACAGAAGTCCGGTTGGACACAAGCAGGGTCCTTCAGCAACTACAAATCGGGCCCATAAGAATGGTCTTGAAATCCTGTTCACTGCCTTCCGATAGCACCCCACTGTTTACATGCGGCTTAAGAGTCCTGCCAAGTAGGATTTGACATTATAGTGTCAAAAGGAGGCCCACAGATCCCGCTCTGCATATTCTGCTGAAGTCAGAGGAGTCATTTTTGCCCATTCAGATCAGTCTATATTTTGCTCCTGGGATGGCATTTCATACTGTTTTCACACCAATTTAAATGCTAATCTCTAGCTGGGAGAAGTTTAAGAACAAGCACAAATAAACTTCCAGGAACTTCAGGAAGAGAAAAGGTAACTTTTTAAAAGTTACTCTTCCTTAATATATACTAAAAATCTGACTTTATCCTTAAATTGGATAAATATCAAAAATACTTGTTTATTTATTTTTCTAGATAGTTCCATTCCTGAGATACAGTATTAGTATTTTAATATGTTCTCTGGTTTTATACATAGAACAACTATGTTTGCCGCAGTGAAAATAGTTTTTGGGCCTTTTTACTGTAGAGACATGGTAATATATTTTTTTCTGCATGCCTCACTTTTAAATAGTATGCACCCGACCTTTTGGGTTATAAGGCTTACAAAAGGGTGACTTATTTAAATTTAAAAGGAAGGCTTTCTCCTGTCAAAAAGGGCCTGTTTTACAGGTTATGCTACAAGTTTAAAAGTGCAGCAATCAGGCTACAATAGTAGGCCTGAAGCCATGTTCGCACTGCCACAGTAGTGAAAGGCACAATAGGTGCTACGGTTCACTAGAGGTAATTACCTTCCAGGCTCCGGGTACACCTTGCATCATATACCCTGGACTTTTATATTTAGGTAAGTTAAATATATCAAGAAAGAATATGCCAAGTGGACCATGTTTAAAGGGGAAACACAGGCACTTTTCTACTGGCTAGTAGGGGTAAAGTGCATGGAGTTCTAAATCCAGCAAAAATGCCGTCCAGCAGGGTCAAAAAATCCATGGTGACTATGCAGAAAAGGCAGATTTCCTGCATACTATAGGTGTATTTATTTAACACAGGGCATTGTTTTGGCTCTTTAAAAATAAAACACAAAGCACTGTCCATTGATGTTGGATATGACGAAAGTACATTATATCCCTCTGGTCTCTAATTGCACACACTGTTACGGCTTCCCTGTTTGCTCAAACAATGTGATCTTAGGCAATTACTTTACTTCATGGTGCCTCCTTTTCCTTGATAACTTAATTTGAGAAATACTTCAAATAATGAATTTCAGATGTGAGGGTGTACTGAAACCTCTTTTGTTAATACTTTAATAGACTATAATATTGCTTCAGCTAAAAAGAAAACGAAAAAAAAAACACATAAGGGCACTTGCGAGTTCCTCGGCACATACAGATACAGAAATCTGTAGAAGGTGCTGAATCAGACGAAATTATAGTTGATGTTATGTTAAAGTTCGAATAGAAAATAACTGTTGGTGCCGAAGAGGTTGTTTCACAAAATTGTTTGACCTTTTGTTCATATTACCACTAGATGGCAGACGAAGGCAAAGTATGCGCATCACAACCGCTTTATGATGCAACGCTGCAGAACGATAGCATGGGCCTTGGATAAGTAGAAACACTGACTGTAAACAATGTTCTGTTGGTATCCTACCTTCAGTATAGAAAACAGAAAAAAGACTACACATGCTGCAACATGCATGCAGTGAGCGCAGTAGAGCCATAAATACTTCAACCACTTCACTTTTCATATAATTTGCTTTGTATGGGCAGTCAAACAAGCACAGGAAAAGAGAGAAATATTCGGTGGCTTTGTGAAATGTCTTTCTTAATTTCCTTTAGAGGTACTGAACAGTTCTCCTCCTTAGTTCCTCTTTCCCTTCTTTGCCGGTGACACGAGAAACAACACTCAATTTAGCCTAACTAAAGTCGCTCACACTCTGCGCCACCTAAACCTGTATTTACAGAACTGTCCTCGATTTCTTTTGCAGTTTTCATATAGCGCTAACTTGATCCAAGCACGTTAGAAAGTCTTACATGAGCACATATTTACATCACACAATGTCAGATTCATTTTTAAAGTGCTGGAGATTAAATGATTTGCTCAGAAACAAAGGAGGTTGAGCTGACGACGAGACTCGGCAGCTCTGGCTGTTACTTCCCCTTGCAACCACCCGCTCAATGGACTGTCGAGTAGCAGAAATTGCTTAATAAATAAACGAAGTCCTGATCGGAGGAACCTTGAAACGCTGGCATAGGTTATCCAAGGCGCTTTAAGGGTCATTCGGCATTTCGATCATGTCAGCACTGAACCCTCACTCGAAACGTCACTGCTTTAGAAGGGGCCTGTAATTTACTGTGGCGGGGTAGCGGTTCAGACTACCCACGCCCGGAGGTGACGCACTAGCGCCCCGGCACACATTACACTGGTTACAAGGCTGTGACAAGCTCACGTCGCTCTCAGAATCAGCTGGCAACCGTGAGTGGCCTGTGCCTGAAGGTGGAACCCTGCAGCAACACTGAGAGCAAGCCTGCAGCCTATCATCAAAGCCCTGGAGCCACGTGAGGAGCCAGTCAGACAGTGCAAGCCTGCTGCCATTACTTGCAGGCCTGCAGCCACTGACAAGACTAGCCTGCTGTCACCAGTGAAGGCCCTGCAGCCATCGTGAGTACCTGTGGGTGGGGCAAGTGGTCCACCCTCGCCCCCAATCAACCTGAGTCCACGCACATGGTTGACCCAGCGCCCCTGGTGGAAGTCGGGGCAGAAGACAAGCTAAGTGTCCTCGACACGCGGCGACAAGGCCCAGCTGTGCCACAGTTGATCTCGGCCAGGCAGCTGCCACCCCAGTCCAGAAGAAGGACAGTACACGTGCCGCGAGTTGTGACCACAGCTGAGTCAGGATGGCGTCGATCCCGGCCATCAAGCCTTTCATCTTAGACGGCGCCCCCTCCTGCCTTGCCCCTCGATGGAGGGACTGGACTGATCATCTATAAATCTATTTTGAAGGGGCAGGTATAGCTTGCGACCGGCGCAGGGCATTACTCCTCCACCTAGGGGGTAAGGACATACACTGCATCTGCAAAACGCTGGCGGAGGCCACTCCCAAAACGTATGTGACGCTGCTCAATGCTCTCAATGCACACTTTGAGCCAATGGCGAACAGGGACTATGAAATATTCATTTTTCGCCAGGCCAAGCAGGAAGAGTCCTTGGACACATTCCATTGGCGTTTGAAGGAAATTGCCAGCACGTTCGGTTTCCAGGACGAACAAGAGGAGATCAGGGGCCAGAAAATTCAAGGGTACTACTCATCTAAGCTCAGAGAGAACATCCTCCAGGAGTCTGGTAAATCCTTGGCTGACATCCTCACCTTGGGACGGTCAAAAGAACTATCTAAGGCCAGAGCATCCCACATGAAAGCCACCTTCCAACGCCCCATCAAGACGTAACAGGTAGACGTGGCGGAGAAGGTGAACGCGGTGAAAGCCAAGTCACACCAAATACTGGGAAAAAGTCCGCAAGATAGGAAGAAAGAATGTGGCTACTGTGGAGGCATGCCCCACTGCATGCAAGACTGCCCAGCGAGAGGGAAGCGGTGCACAGCCTGCGGGTGGATGAACCACTTGGCGGCAGTATGCAGGTCATCGAAGCCCCGAAAAGAAACGGCACAGACTTTAGCCGAAGCGCCAGACAGCGAAGATATGGACGACAACACGGGAGACTACCCCGTCCATTATGTGTTCGCAGTGGATCAACCACAACAGAAAAGATGGTGGCCTCCAAAGTGAAGACTCAAGATTCACCACCAAGACGGAAGGGCCACAATAGACACAGGGGCCTCGATTGAATTGATGGCTGCCAACGTATATAACCAATTGAGTCCACCCCCACCTTTGCGCGAAGCAAAGCTTCTGGTATTTGCCTACGGACTGAAGACTCCCATCCCACTCTTGGGATGTTTGAAAACGTAACTTAGGCATCAGGACCTCGAGATCCCCACCACAGTGTATGTGACCAAAGAAGGAAGTGGAATGCTGGTAAGCAGACAGACAGCAGAAGAGCTGAAACTGATCTAATTTGCTCTTGCAGTACAAAAAGAGGAACTAGCGGCCATCATGGAGGAGTTTGACGACGTTTTCAAGGGCATTGGATGCCTAAAAGGGAAAGAGGTCTATCTCCACATTGACCCGTCAGTCCAACCGGTAGCGCTGAGGCACAGGCGCATCGCATTCCACCTGCGACAAAAGGTCGAAGAAGAACTAGAAGCACTGGAGAGGCAAGGTATAATAGAGAAGGTCAGCGGGTCTACTCCACGGGTGTCCCTGATCGTGGTGGCGAGAAAGCCAAAACAGCCGGGGCAGGTCCGCATCTGTGTCGACATGAGCCTCCCAAACGCAGCTGTAAAAAGGGAACGCCACTTAACACCTACCATCGATGACATCCTGGGAGAACTGAACGGCGCGGTGTGGGTCGCGAAGATTGACCCACGTTCAGGATATCACCAATTGCCCCTACATCCGGACTCTTGATACATCACTACATTCTCTACCCACGCCGGCCTCAGGAGATGCAGGCGTCTCAACTTCAGGATGTCCAGTGCCGCTGAGGTGTTTCAGAACACCATCAGAGAAGTCCTCAGGGAACTCCCCGGGGTTTTGAATGTGAGTGACGACCTATTGGTATACGCATCGTCAATGGGAGACCACCACGAAGACTTCTCAGTGTTCTCCAATGAATCAAAGAGTCCGGGCTCACCCTGTACAAAGAAAAGTGCCAATTCTTGAAGAACAAGATCAGCTTCTTTGGCTACACATTCTCAGACAAAGGAGTAGCCCCAGACCCTGACAAGGCGCGAGATGTTCAGGAAGCCCCGGCACCCTCCAACATCTCGGAAGTACGGAGTTTCCTAGGGATGGTAAACTTCTTTGGGCGTTTCATCCCGGACTTATTCAACCTCACTAAGCCCCTCAGAGAGCTGATGAAGGCCACCACCACGTGTCAGTGGGGCCCCGACCAAGTACAAGCATTAAAAGACACTAAAGCAGCCCTTTCAGCGGACACCACGCTGTTGTATTTCGACCCAGCCCGGCCCACCAATGTCGCCATTTATGCCAGTCCCTACAGGCTACGGGCAGTGCTCACCCAGCTACAATGCAATGATGAATGGGCTCCAACTGCATATGCGCGCCGATCCCTAACAGACACGGAGCAGCGCTACTCTCAGATAGAGAGAGAGGCAATCGCCATCCACTGGGCCTGACGGCATTTCCACGGTTACGTGTATGGACACCCATTTACAATCTCCACCGACCACAAGCCCCTCATCCCACTATTTTAAGGATCTGCATCAAAGCCACCCCCAAGGATAGAGAAATGGATCCTTCAACTGCAAGGGTATGACTACTGGGTGGAATACAAACCAGGCTCATCCAACCCAGCTGACTACCTCTCGAGACATCCGAGGGCCGCAACCAAGGCAAAGGAGGAGGATGCCGAGGACACCAAGGCATACGTCAGGTTCATAGCAGAAAGGTTCAGACTACTTCCGATAAGCCTTGAAGCTATAATGGAAGCCACCCAGGATGACGAATGTCTGAGCGAGGAACACCATCACCGCTTGGAACTCCAGACAGAGGACTGTCCGACTCCCCTGTGAGATCTCCGGAGGACCGGGTCTCGCAGGAAGTGGCCCCATCCCTATCATCTTCATGGGGAGAGCATTCCAGATACGGCCTGAGGAGCAATCTGGCTCCCTCCTCCCGTCTGGCAGGGTTCATGGTGTGAAGAACCAGAGACTCGCAGCAGACTGTGACCGGTGACTGGGTATGAACTGAGAGCAGATGGTCCGCCCGGAACTGGTAACAGATCAACATATTGATGTTTTGTTTATTCTTTAATAAAGGTTGAAAGGAATATCCTCCGGCGGGGTAGAGGTTCAGTCTACCCACGCCCGGAGGTGACGCACTAGCGCTGGCGCATGATGCCATGCGCGTACATAAAATAAAGAGGCGTGGCTCGGCTCGAGGAGTCGCGACCACGCAAGTAAACTATACGCACGAGTCTGAGTGATAATTACACGCGCAGCCAGAGCCGGTCCTAGGCCTTCTGAGGCCCCGGGCAAAAGGGAAGATGTGAGGCCCCTCTAAGTGCCTTACTGTCTGCGCGAGTGCGCGCAGCGCTTTTCCTGCATTTCATATCGGGCCCCCTGCTCTGTGGTCTACTCTGCGGGGCCGGCGGCGGGGCCCCCTGAGCGCAAGGCCCTGGGCAGCTGCCCATACCGCCCATGCCTAGGACCGGCCCTGCGCGCAGCAGCACACCTTACAGGGCCTGGGTTGATGAGTCTCCCTAACAAGGTGCTGTGGTGAGTGCTAAGAATTATGTTTTTATTAGAGATGGTGGAGGGTGGCAGTGGTGGACTGAAAGGCAAAAGCAGCCATGCACAAGTTTAATCCAAGCTCTGGTACTAATTCTGATGAGCGACTGAGCGGAGGCTTTAATCAATACTCAGCAGAGAGGTTTGGAGGGGGGGCCTCTCGTTAAATATCATCCTGGAATACTTCTGTTTGTAAAAGTTGAACAAGCCAGGTTGGTGGATAGTGCAGGAGCAAACATCTTTATCTTATTATGGCACATCACCCTTTTCTTCCAATGAAAGTTGTTCTATTTCTAAGTTTATTAATGGTTAGCTTCTATCAATTTCAGTCCAAGAAAATCTGCAGTTCACAAACTGTAATTACTGCAAAACAGGCAGAAAAATCCAGGTACAAATATCTCTTTGAAAAAGCCAAGCAAAGGAAATAAGTCATAATTCAAAGCCTTACAGGTTACTGGGGAGGTACACTGCAGTCCCGGGATTTTTTTCTTCTCCTGGGACCCCACTTACGAGCACCCGTCTTTCTTGCTACAGTAACGCCCACTGGAAGCCTACATTACTGGTCGGGTGCACTGGAAGATGCTGAGCTGACCAGTTAACCCTGGTAAACAGGTTTAGTCCCAAAGGGATTCTTGCATAGAAGAACAGGCTTGCCTGTCCTCTCTGAGGAGCATGGAGAAATCTACAGCTTAGGTGCTTCACAGCCAGCTTCTACAAGCACAGGCAGCTCATTCCTGCAGTTTGTGGTCCCAAAGATGACAGGTGCAGTTTTTAGACCTAAAGATAGCCATTCATACCGTCTCTCTCAACTAATGCACACTCACCTTTATTGAAAAGTTACCCCAGCAACATTTAGTGAGAGTTTTCTACAAGCCAGTAAACGTCCTTGTGGTTCCCTGAAATTCAAGTAGATAAGGGCTTAAACCCCTAGGTAAGAGCTCCCTTGCTCCACGTATGCATCAATGAGATCTCATGTAATGAGACAGAGCACAGAAAGAGGCCCCGTGCTGGGCTTGAGGCATGAGAGTCTGCCTTGCTCAAAGTGAGGACAGAATATCACTCACCTGCATAATCAGTGTGGGATACCTTCCGTAGGCGAAAACTGGACTTTCCCAAGAAGGCCCGGTAACACGTGTTTACCTCTATCCATCTCATTCACAGGTCACCACAACAGCTGCACATAGCACTTTGTGTGCTAGCGGGAGCCACTTGCATTTTTAATCAGTGTATCTTTGTATAAAATGCAGATTTAGAAACTAAACATCAAATATCAAATTTGTTTAAGTCGCCACAAATTACATTGCACTTTTCATAAGCCTCACCGCGGCCACCAGGCAAGTTTGAATCTGTGAGGCTACCTGCAAACACCACCTGTAGATATCACAGGCATACCTGAGTTTGCCAAGAGCCAACAGAATGGTAGAAAACATTGAAAATGGAGATTGCAGAACATTTTCCAAAAGATTAACCTGAAAACTAAAATACTCATTTACCACAGCAGATAAGTTACGTGCACCAGCTGCATTAAAAAGTGCACTTTTAATAACAGTAAATTCCTTACAAGGGACCCTGCTCATGGACAACCGTCCGGCCCTTTATGTACCGTAGCTCGCAGGTGGTGGCTCCTTCCTCACTTAAAGGAGTCATATGGTGAACAATGTCACAGTATATCTCAAAACCTTGCTGATATTATCAAAAAACATAAACAAACATTCTAGAATGCTTATTATTGGTGATTGGAAGAGATGAAGCATTGGGCAAGCAACGTTTTTTACTCCGTCGCCACTTAAAGGTTGATTAGAATTTCGACTTTTTTCATAACTCTTCTTCTGAGAAACAACACGCATATCCCCCTGCCTAGTATGCAATCAATACTATCCTTCTACTGATAAAGCAAAATAAAAACAAGACTGCTACCAGTTCCAAACACAGTAAAAGTGCATCAGTTAACTGTTGCCATTGGAAGTGTGCAGCATTGTAGGGTCCTTCCAGCAGGGTCATCTAGACTCTGGCCTCCACCATCACCATCTACTGACATGCTTCAGCCTTCCCCCATCCAATTTCTACTGAATCACGTCCTACAATAGTAACAACTGTTGAAAAAATACAAATAAAATATAGGTGCTTACCATGGGCGACACATCTCCGTTGGACATTCGCGCCTCGCTCATCCGCCTCTCCTGCTCCAGCTCCTCATTGGCTTGCACCATTGCCCCAGCCAGCCAGATGTCGACGTCCACGCGTGCCTGGCGCAGCAGCGCTACTCGAGCGTCGGCCTTTACCTTACTCAGCTGCATAAGGTGATAACAACAGCAAGTCATATTTAGGTGAGCAGCAAACCAGAGAAGGTTTAACAATTCTCAAAAGTTATCAGTTGTTTAACCAAGAGATGGGGTTTCCTATCTTATCAATTTGAACAAGCTGTATAAACCTTGGGTAATTGCTCAATCTCTGTGCGCATTAGTTTATGGGAGGCACTGGAAAAACCCAACTGTGCTTTGTAAAGATTGAATCCTGACCAGCTTTGGTTACTTTGGTTTCTTGCTGATAACATAGGATGTGGATCCCGAGTCCTGGTACTCTCGGGTCACGATAAACACAACTCACTCAAACTTTGATAAGAACAAATGTCACCATTGATAGGGGCCTAGCTTAGACGGTGCGATTCGAGGTGTGTGAATCTCAAATTTCCAATTAAAAAAGCAGTGGGTGGCAGGGTGAATGTGGAAGGTGACCAAAGTTAGGGATGAACTGGTCCCATGAGGAGCAGGGTCAATACGGGTTCGTGTAAGGGGCACCTCTATCGCTGATTAAGAGATTGTCGGGCAGATACTTCATTGCAACTGTGAAAGAGTACCCTGTCTACTAAACTCAAAGTCGGCATGCCCACTTTTGAGTCAGGCGGACTGCAAGTTTTACGCCAATTTACTTTGTCAGTGTGAAACCTCCTACAAAAACCAGACACAGGGTGGCTTGGCCGCCGAAGAAAATGGACGAGTGAGCTCTGAGCTCCGAGGCGGCCTTCCCCGATAATCCTGCTATCCCTTATCCTGATGACCCTACGGCCCTGGATTTAACCGCATCCCCACATGCGGACAGTGAGGCCTGATCGGGGGCGGAGAGGTCGACCCGACGGCGGTGTGGGGGCGCGCCGCACCCGAGATCTCGCGGACAGCGCCGGCCATCTTTTTGTGGCCTGTGCACCCTGCTGCATCCCCGGCGTCGATTACGCAGGAGGCCCACCTGCGGTGGGGGCTGGCCGCTGCCGGCTGCCATGGAAGTCGGAGCCGCGGATTCACGGCCGGTCAGCGGCGGCGGTGGATGGGCCGTCTCGAAGTGGAGCAGCGGCGGGATTTGATCGGAAGCGCCCGCAGGTGAGAGGGCTGGAAGTCTCCTGTGGCTGCGGGGGCCTGCTGGGCGCTGAACGCGGGATCGGGGCGGGCCCGATCCTGCAGTACCTCGCAGAGAGTGCTTTGCTAGCACTGGATACTTGTCCTGCGGAGCCGGAGTGCCCTGCCGACGGCGGGAGGCCTGAAGGGTCAGCACTCCGGGCCCCCGAAGCGGCCTGATCCTGTGGTGCCCTACCGGCTGCTGCTGGCGTGGGGAGCTGAGGCCCGAACTGGGGGCCTAAGAACATAGCGAGGCCTGAACCCGGGGGGCGGCTCTCTCCTGGCGTGCATACCATCGACCTTCCCATGGCCGGGACCGGGGCCGCCCACCACTGACGCCACCACACCACGGAGGGCGCACTGACTGCCGCCTACCAGGTGCACTGCTGCCCGAACCGGAGGGGCGGCTCGTCCTTGGGGCCTCCTCGCGGCATCTGTCCTGGGCTGCAGGGCACGTCGGCCCGGTGCTGGAAGTGGGGTGCTGGACTTGGAGACCCTCGGCGCCGACACGTGCGCGACACGGGGAGTGTCCCTTGGGCTTGCGGGCTTGTGTGCTGGCCCGCCAGCGCAGCGTGCACCCTCGGCGGATCTGATTGGGAGGACGCCCTGCACCTGCTGTCGGGGAGAACAGAGACCGGCTGCCACCATGGGGAAGCGCCTGAAGCCTCCTCCGGACGCTGTTGGGGGAACGGCGAGCAGTCAGGACTCCACAATGGACAATGGATCGACGACGGGCCTACCGCAGGACCAACTGGAGCAGATCTTGAAGGCCATCGCCGACACCAGAGAGGCCTTGCACCATGACATCGGTCAGGTATCCACGAGTTTGGGGCTCCTGCGGGCGGACCATGGCAAACTAGCAGACCGGGTCAAGCAGGCCGAGATTCGGATGGACGCACTGGAACGCACGGCCAAGGCATCTGAGGCTTCGCTGGGGGAGCTGCAACAACGGGTGCACCTGCTGGAACAGAGGGCGGAGGATGCAGAGGGACGCAACCGCCGCAATAATATACGCGTGGTTGGCCTGCCTGAAAAAATTGACGGGGCAGACATGTTGGGCTATCTGGAGACCTGGCTGCGTGACGTGGTGGTCCCGGAGGGTTTGACGCTGTTCTACACTCTGGAGCGCGCCCACCGTGTGCCGGTCCGGCCCCCGGCTGAGGGTCGGCCTCCTCGGCCGGTGGTGGCGCGCTTGCTGCACTACAGGGACCGTGATCTTATTCTGCAAAAGGCGCGGGCACTGGGGCCCTATAAGGTGGACAATGCCCAGGTTTCCATCTACCCGGACTATTCTCTTGAGGTTCAGAGGCAGCGCTCAACCTTTCTGGCAGTCAAGAAGGCTCTTCGGGAGGAGGGTATCCGTTACTCTCTCTTGTTCCCAGCCTGCCTGCGGATCATGATGGAAGGTAAATCCTCCTTCTACAATTCTCCTGACGAGGTATGGGACTGGCTGGAATTATACAGGACCGGTGTGGATGCTCATCTGACATCTGGGGAGCCGCGGGGGGCAGCACCGAGACCTAGGCCGAACAGGAGACCCAGGAGACGACCACCGAATGCTCGGACACCCTCCGTCTCACAGACTGAGCTGGTATGCAAAGAGGCCCTCCGGGCGGTCTCTACCATTTCCAAGACAGTGGGATCGACGTCGGCGATGGAGTCGGGCTCCCGTGGGGGATCTGAGGAGGCGGTATCGGAGGAGTCGGGCGGTGGCGGCCCCGGGCCGCCCCATGTCACACCTGGAACTGCAGATGACTTACTAGACGAATGATCTTAATGCCCCCCTCCCGAAGTGGTATTTTATATGCTGCTGTGTTCCTGATTTGTGTTTGGGGTGGAGACATGTAACCCGGGCGGGCAGGGAACTGTTGTTGGGCGGCTGCCTTGCGCATTTTGTGGCTCCTGCCGTCGACGGGGTGGGGATGTGGGGCACCTAGGACACACAGGGGAGGGCCGGTCGGGAGGCGTATGTAGCTCGTGGTCTGTTGGAAATAGCGACAAGCCTCCCCCCTATCTCACACCTATTGTGAGACTCTGGTAGTTACCAGAGACTGTTTTTCTTGGGATTTTGACTTTTGGATGGGTTTCTACAGTTTGGGGCCTATTCTGGGGATGGGTGGGACGCGGGACTGTTGGGTGGTCTTGGGGTTCTGGTTTTGGGGTGTTGTCAGTGTGCCTAAGATTTTTTCTTTATTCAGAACTGTACTTGCTATTGTGAATGGGGACCTTACCTGTGCTGAAGTGTGTGACCTGGAATGTGCGGGGACTGAATTCCATGCTGAAACGTCACAAGGTGCATGCCTATCTTGTACGTAGGGGGATTCAGGTAGCCTTCCTGCAGGAAACCCACATTGACCAAACAGAGGGGCGGGCTCTGCAGCGCAGGTGGCGGGGACAGCTGTTTTACACTGTATACTCGGCCTTTGCAAGGGGAGTTTTGATTTGGGTGCGGGCGGGGGTTCCCTTCCAACCCTTGGTGACAGTGATCGATCCTGAGGGGAGGTTTGTGGCTGTACAGGGCCGCCTGGATGGGAGGGACGTGACACTCTGCAGCGTCAACGCCCCAAATGTGGAACAGCCTGCCTTTTTTGCGCGATTGTCCGGGAAACTGGCGACAGTCCTAGCCAATACGGTCCTACTAGAGGGGGATTTTAACTCTGTATTGGATGTGGAATTAGATAGATCTCACCCATAACTGGCGCAGGCGGCAGCTCACAGGCTAGCGAAGAGTAGGGGAGAGTGGCAAAGTAGCTGGGGCCTGGTTGATGCATGGCGAACTCAACACCCTACGAAGAGGGATTTTTCCTTTTACTCCCCCCCACACGCTCTGCATGTTCGCCTTGACAGCATTCTCTGCTCGCCGGATGCTCAGTGCTTGGTCCGCCACAGCGAATACCTGGCTAAAACGATATCCGATCATAACCCTTGCTTGGTAGTGGTCCAATGGACGCGGCAACGCCAAGCTATCCCGACGTGTCGGTTAAACCCATTGGCGTTGGAGGATGCGGCATTTAAGGCTGATGTACGCATTGGGGTGGAAGGCTATTTCGATGCTAATGTGGGCACAGCTTCAAGTAGGGCGCTAGAGTGGGACGCCTTTAAGGCGGTAGTTCGGGGCGTCTGTATTTCGGCTACCGCGGGAGTCCGTAAGACCCTCCTGCAGGATGTCGCGCAAAGCGAGGATCGCTTACGCGAGGAGGAACGACGTAGTCACATGACTCCTGAGGCTCACGGAGCGGTTTCGGCCGCGCGGGAGGAAGTGGCGTCAGCGATGGAGAAACTGTGCTGCTTTGACTATAAGGAGTTTCTTGTTAGAGCTCATGCTGAACGAGACAAGGTGGGCTCGCTGCTGGCCTGGCTGGCCAATCCTGGGACCCGAGGCACTCCGATTGTAGCTTTGGCCACCCCGGAGGGACACATGGTTTATACTCAATCGGAGAGCAACGATCAATTCTTGACATATTATGCACACCTTTATAGGAGCGAGATGCCACGTGCGCCTGTGGAGCTAGATGAGTTCCTATTAGCGGCACGGCTTCCCCGGCTCGACCCGGAACACGCGGACCGCTTGGGCGGGGATATCTCTGAAGGAGAGATCCGTGTGGCCATTAAAGACATGGCTCGCCGCAAGATCCCTGGCACAGATGGGCTACCGATTGAATTTTACGCAGCCTACGCGGATGTGCTGATACCGCGATTACAGGCGGTTTACCGGGAGGACTGGGACACCGGGGTCTTACATGCGACTACTCGCGAGGCTTTGGTGGTACCCTTACTGAAGCGTGGTGGTGATGCTGGCTCCCGCTCGGCCTACCGCCCACTATCCATGCTCAAAACGGACTATAAGATTCTGAGCAAGGTCCTCGCAACGCGGCTTCTGGCCCACATGCGCGCTTTGGTGCACTCAGACCAGGCGGGCTTTATTCCCCAGCGCACCACCGCCACCTGTGTGCGTCGGCTGCTTCGGGTCATGGGGGGCAATGTTGCTGGCCTCCCGGGTGCCGCTGTCCTTTCGATTGACATCGAGAAAGCATTTGACAGCGTTGAGTGGCCATACCTGCTCCGGGTACTGGAGGCCTTTGGACTGGGTGAACGATTTGTGAAGTGGACTGCCTTGCTTTATGCCGCGGCCACTGCCTGAGTCAAGACGGGTGCCACCATCTCTGCCCCATACAGGGTTGGACAGGGGACTCGACAGGGGACTCGACAGGGATGCTCCTTGTCCCCTCTACTATTCGCGCTCGCTATAGAGCCCCTGGCCTCTCACGCCCGTATGGGCCGAGCGTATGAAGGCCTCCCACTGAGAGGCGACACCCATTACACCTCTCTCTATGCAGATGACTGTTTGCTGTTTTTAGCAGACACTGACGACTCCCTGCGTGGGGCCGAGCGCTTGCTCTCGGATTTTGGCCACCTTTCAGGACTGAGAGTCAACTGGGGGAAATCTTGCCTGTTCCCGCTGGCACCAGGGACGGATGACTCCCACCCGGAGGGCGAACTGCGATGGGAATACCATTGCCTCCCTTATCTAGGTACGCACATCTATCATTCATCGTTGGCCCTCCTGGAGGGTAACATCGACAGAGCGATCCGGAATCTGCAAAGCTGCATGGGATTCTGGCGGACACTGCCGCTATCGGTCGCGGGACGAGTGGCGTTACTGAAAATGGTTGCACTTCCCCGTTTATTATATCTGTTTCGCACTCTGCCGATCTGGATCCCGGCGTCGGTTTTTAACAGACTCCACTCACTAATCTCCGGGTTCATCTGGGGGTCGGGTAGACGGTGCGTTGCGCTGGCCACGTTGATGCGCCCCAGGGCAGACGGGGGACTTGCGGTCCTGGATTTCTAATGGTATTACTTGGCGGTGCAGCTGCAGTGGCTTATCCAGGCAGTGGCTTTAGAATTCCGGGGTCCAGAGGGGGTAGTGGGCAGACTATTTCCAAGACATGTCATCTCCTTTATAATCCTGGGCCAGAAACTGGACCTTACCCAGCTCACACTGGAGGAACGTACAATTCGTAGCTGTTGGCTTCGTTGCCATAGGCGCTCCGGCACCACTCGCCCATATGCCCCTGAGATCCCGCTAGGGATGTGCACGGCCTTTCCGCACGGAGGCGACTGGTCTGCGCTGGCGACCTGGGAGGAGCTTGGTTTGCAAATGCTCGGTGATCTTTACAAAGATGGATCGCTGCTCACATTCCAAGAGCTGCGAGACGCTTACGACCTCCCAAGAGGTGACTATCTGCTGCACGCCTCGCTGGTGGCCTGTATTCGGAGACACTGGAAGAGAGGGCTCACCGAACCACCGACATCAGAGTGCTGTCAATATGTGGTCATGGCAGCTGGTACTTGCAAGGCCGTCACCTGCCTTTACCGGAGGCTGTCGACTGAAGCCCTGCAACCCCTGGATGGGCTGACAGCCAAGTGGGAAGGTGATATCGGGCGACCGATCCCTGAGTCGACGTGGCCACAGCTATTGCGGCAGGCGGGGAAGGGCACTAGGAAGCCAGGTTCCAGTTGATCCAGTTTTTCACCCTACACGAGCATACCTAACGCCAGTTAAGATCTCGCAATATTTTGAAGGTGCATCTTCGCTCTGTCCTAGATGCGGGACAGCGGAAGCGGACTTCGCACACATGTTTTGGTCCTGTGGTGAGCTAACTGGTTACTGGGAAGCAGTGATGGCCTGCCTGAATGCTGTCACGGACCGGCAGATAGACGCGGATATGGGCGCTTGCTTATTGTTATGGTTCCCTCACACCCCCCGTACTCGCGTTACCAGTAAGTTTTACGATTTGGGCTTGATACTGGCCAAACGAGAGATCACCATGCACTGGAAATCTAGCCTGGGACCCAGCTACTTGCGTTGGAACTTACAAATGGGGGTGGGGTCGCACACTACTCACACACCGGCGGTGTCGCCCCTAAGGACTCTGGTCAATGTAGTAAAGTGTTCACGATGCATCATCTTTCGATCTTCTGCTATCTTCGCTGTCTTCGCCATCCCAGGACACGTGTTTCGGGGTATTACCCCTCATCAGCAGGGATAGGCCGTGTACTGGGGTTGCCGGTGTGTGAGTAGTGTGCGACCCCACCCCCATTTGTTACTTGCGTTGGAAGACCACTCTGGTGCAATGGGCGAAATCGGAGAGCGCGTTGCGGCTGCAACAGGCCAGGCGCCTAGACAATGACAAGGCCTTAGAGGTGGCTAGAGCGTGGGAGGCCCTAGTGATTGCGCTCCAGTTGCCTGAGAGCGAACGGAGCGAGGATGAGGGAGTAGCGACACCGTAGGGATATTATCTTAAGGGGTACCCCACTTCCAACGAGGCACACAATAACAACAAGTAAAGACAGAGGTTCTGAGAGATCGGATCCCCCATTGATATGCACTACTTACCTTTTACTATTGTTCTTATCAGGGAGGTGACTCACTGTTGGTTCACAGCTGCTTGAGAGAGAGGACAACGGCACACTGACTAGGGGGGTGGGACACAGGGAGGGAACGGTTTGGGGGATTGTTATATATAAAAGGCATCCTGTCAGAAATGCAATGTTATCCTAAAATGTCGGTTATTACTGCATTGTTTTATCCATTGTACTGAACTATTTTCGAACTTGACTGCCAATAAAAATTGTTTTTACAAAAAAAAAAAAAACAGACACAGTAGGTGCCATCAGACGTAAGCCATCTGACTTTCTGCCCTATTTACAGTGGACAGTGATAGACTCATATGGCTTTTTTACTATCCCTCAACACCAGGTATGTCCGGGCAGTGAAGGACAGTAAACAAAAAAGGAAAATGAAAATGATAAAATCAAAGAAAACTATTATGTTGTGGGGGGCATTAATTATATTATATTTTTTCAAAAGCAAACTCCTGTTCTGGAATTTTGTTTTGGAAAAGTTTGGCTTAGCTGTCTGTCAGACTATTCCTACACAGACAGAAACCGCCATGATGGCAGTTCTAGCCAGTGTATTAAGATGAACACGGGGCTGGCACACATCTCTACATTTGGCAGGCTGAGTAAAGCAGCAAAGTTCCGTGCCACCCTGTCTGTCCTTCCTCCATCCATCTGCAGAATCCTAAATCAAGACTTCAATCCAGAGTGGTACAGTGGGTGGAAAACAATGGTATGGAGTGCTACACCAAGGGATTGCCAGTGGTTAGACTATTTACGAGCATTTGTCCCATCACCTTCAGCTATGTCTACCAATCATTGCAAAATCAGGCAAAATGGCAAGAGATGGAAAACTAAAGTGGCTTCTTTTCTGGGCTCCATGCTTAGCTTTCTTACAAACTATTTACTGTCACATATATACTTGATAATGAATATATTAATGAACTCTGTCGCATAGCTCTTATTTTAATCTTACATTTATTTTGTAGGAGCCTTATTCAATCATAGAAGAAAAAAATATTTTAAAAAGTCAGCCAAGATGAAAAGTCACCCTTAAAAAATGGAATAACATTTTAAAAGATCCATGGCCAAATGAATTAAAAAATATTTTTTTATACTGCAAAGTTTACACTGCTCAAAGTGGCATGCTCTGTTAACATAAAATCCCAAAACACAATGTACTATAGTGAAGTCAATCAATCACATGGAGAGTCCTCACAAGTCACAAGGAAAATGAGATGGCATTTTCGTTGCTACTCGCAAATAAGCGTATCAAAAGTTTGTGATAACCCTTGCCAAAGACAGCCATTAACCATTTCTTAAGAGGAAGCTGCCAGCATCAGGGAGCAGACAATGGTGCCATTCCCCACTGCATGGTCCCCTCATTTCCCATTTACAGTGGACCTATTTGTATCAATGCACCCCTGTCCCTTTCATGGACAGCCACTGCAAATCTATCACAGTGCCAAAGCAAATACAACAAGCATTGGCAAAGCCAACCAGTCTCAGACATATTGGCTTTGGTAATGTTTTTTGCAATGCTGTTCGCCATCAGCAAAAGAAAAAAGTGCTTCATTGTCGATGCTGTTGAAAAATGTGTGATGATATTTATGCACACATGTATCATGACAAACGCATGTACGAGTCATGAAAAGAAATCCTTCTTGTGGATACTCAAACTGCAGCTTCCTCACCCCTTTAATATCCACAGGTGATAGACTGGGTCTCTTTTTTTTCATATAAATTGCTACCCATACATGCAGGTGTCTCCATCGGACTCAGTGGCAGTCTGGCATCATCTCCGGGAGGGAGCCGCATATAAGCACACCCCCCAAGAGCAGACAATTATATTCTTAACTCTACCTTGCCCCCAGATCCAGATAATCCATTACCAATTGAAGCTGGTACTTTGTCAAATCTCACTTGGCACAATATTAAAACCATTGGAGTCCATGCCACAGAACGGGGAGGAGGGAGGGCAATGTGGAATCTGCGATTAAGCAGAGTATCCACCAGAAAGAGTGTAAGATAAATAACATGTTCGTCTGATGGACATTTCTACCCATAGATTCCACATATTTAGAATAGGTACCAAACAGTACCTCCCAAAGGTGGATGGTCTGAAGAGTGGACTCACAGCAATAGAAGTCCTGCAGAATTGTGCAAACAAAATAGCCCTCTCTGCAGATTTGACTGTTGAGGGAGTAGTGTCTGGTGAACAATTGCACGGACAACCGAATAGCAACACTCACCAATACCATTGTGGTAGCTGTTGCTTTTATGGAATTAGCACACAGGTCGCCTGGTGGTTTCTTCTTGACCAGGGCATAGCATGTTTTATGCAGAGAAGATCCACCTGGACAAAGTTATTTTCTTCACAACATTCCCATTCTTAGCACCGGCAAAGCCCACGAAAAGCTGGTCATTGACTCAGTACTTTTTCATCCCCTCAGTGTAAAAGCTGAAAACCTTCTTTTGAGTCCAACTAGAGAAACCTCTCCTCCTCCTTAGAGGGATGTGGTGGATAGAAAAATGGCTACTAAAAGGCTTACTAGTGCTAAGCAATGGACTAATGAAATGACAGCGGGAGAACAGGCAATTAGTTGACCTCGGTAAATAACCATGTTTTCAGTTTCTTTCTGAATGTTGCCCCTGAGGATGTGAATCTAATCTTCTGCGGGAGTGAGTTCCTCAGCTTAGGCACCAGGTGGAAAAAAACTCCCCTCTCCTCATCTGGCCGTTTTTATTCTGGTGGTTTTTAGCAGGCGCTCAGATCCTGAGCTCAAACATCTGTTGGGAAGATGTAGGCACACCAGATTCCTAATCTTGCTGGGCCCTTTGTTGTTTATAGCTCTATGGGTTAGGCAAAGTGCTTTACACCTAATTCTCGCTTTAATTGGAAGACAATATAAGTTTCCAGGGTGAACCAAAGCTGATCCTTTTTATGGGGATTTGACACAGGAGTCTGACCGCTGCATTCTGGACTACCTGTAACTTCCTAATAACATATTTAGGCAAGCCTAAAAAGAGCGAAGTCCAGTAGTCCAGCCATGAGGTGACCTAGGAATGTATGACCAATTTCCTTAGCTGTGCAGGGATAAGCACGAGGATCTTGCGGAGCATTCCTAATAGCCCAAAGCATGTGCCTGCCACTTTCCGTGCTTGGGCCTCCATTGTCAGCTCCTGATCCAACCAAAAGCCAAGATTCTTAATGACCGTCTTTGGGGTTGGGGCAGTCCCTAAACAGCAAGGCCAGCTTACTAGTGGCCTAGGTATCCCTACATTACCAAGGACCATCATGTCGGTCTTGTCGACGTTTAATTTCATACAGCTCCCTGTCATCCATTTAACTACTTGTTCCTGACAAGGGGCCAGCTGACATGACTCCCCATTGGTCCTGGAGTCCAATGACACCACCAACTGGGTGTCGTCAGCATAAGAAGTAACGGCGATCCCATGTTCCTGTACTATATCTGCTAACCGCTGCATATAAATGTTAAACAAGGTGGGGCTTAGTGGTACGCCGCATGTCAGAGGCTTTCTATCCGACAAGAAGTTGGCCTCCTTGATTTGAAAGAACCTCTCCTCCAGGAAGGATTTTAGCCATTCCAATGCTTTGCCCTAGATGCCTGTTTCACTTAGTCTATGTGCCAGCAATTCATAATCCATCGTATCAAATGCTGCACTTAGATCTTGCAGAAGTATTGCAGAAGATCCACCCTGATCAAGAGTCATCTTTAATACTTCAGTTACCACTAGTAGAGCCGATTCGGTGCTGTGGACAGAATTCCATCTCTGTGGGGAGTAACCGGAGATGATCTTCCAAGAATTGTGACAACATTTATGAACATGCTTCTCCAAGATTGTACTATTAAATGGGAGCAATGATATTGGACAAAAATTCTCTGAGAAAGCTACATCCAAATTCAGTTTCTTTAACAGCGGTTTAACTATTGCTTGCTTCCATGCAGCAGTGACTCTACCTGTCTGAAGGGAATGATTTAGCATATCAACTATTGAAGGCAGGAGGACCTCCATGTCCTTTGCAAGGATGTGTGGAGGAGCCAGATCTGAAGGGGAGCCTGATCTAATCTCTTTAAAAATCATTTGAACTGTGTCGATGTCCAGATCTGGGAAGAAGGATAGGACAGGAGTTACGGCCTCCTACTGACCTGATTCTGAAAAGGCCGGGTCATACTAAGTTGATTTCCCCTGTAGGGAGCTGTAGATATCTGAAACCTTTTGTGAAAATAAGTGGCTAGAGCGTTACATTTCTCTTTTGAGGCTTGGTGGTAAGGGGTGTAGTGATTGATCGTGGTTAGGGATTTTACCACTCTAAACAACTCTTTAGAGGAATTGTGCGCCTGTGTGATTTTCTTTGAAGAACACTGCTTGAGCCTCTTTGCTTTTCATGTGGTAGCTTCTAATCACCTATCTATATTTCTCTTTAAGTAGGGGGTCAAAGGTCTTTCTTCAGTCCCTTTCCAATTTTTTGCAACCTTTCTTCAGTGATACTTGCTGGTCATTGAACCACGGGGACTTTTTGGCCCGGTTAGTTGGATTAGAATTCGTAAAGGGAACGGCTTCCTCCATTGCGCGGAGGACCCACCGTTCCCCAGTTAGCATAAACATTGTCAATGTATCCTGCAGCACTAAAGCCTGAAGATTGGAAAGCTTCCACCCAGATTTCAGATCTCAGTTTGGCCCAGTTTCTCAATTGGGGTACCGAGACCAACTTAGTGGGTGGAGAATAAGTCATTTCGGTCCCCCTCTTCCCCAAGATGATAGTAATTAGATAATGATCTGACCCAGGTACCAGGGTCTGAAGGCGTATTAATATTTTAGGGTAATTCGTACTGACTGGATCAAGTATATGCCCTTTGGAGTGAGTGGCTGATTTTATAAGCTGAGAGAGTTCCAGACTCACTAGTTCCTGCTCCAACCTCACAACATTTTGGCTACTATGATCACCAAAGTGCAGGTTCAGATACCCTAAGATGGTAATGTGGGCTTTCTTCATCAGGAGGTTGGAGACTGTTTCTATAAACGACTTTAAAAGTTTAGCTTCCGCACCAGGGGGCCTGTAAATAAACAGCCCTGAAAAAAGTGTGGGTTGGTGAGAAGGTGATGGTAAATTGACTCGCAGTCAGGAACAGAGAGTTGCTGAAAGGCACATTTGAACTCCTCCTTGATCACGATCGCTAATCCTCCTCCCACCTTTCTAATTCGATTAAGTGTGTGCATAGGGAATCCCGGTGGCTGAGTCACACTATCTGGTTCCGAATTGTCATTGAGCCAGGTCTCCGTGACAAATAATACGTCAAAGCTACCCTCCTCCAGCAGCATACGAATTTGCACTATGTACTTGTGGAGCAAGCGACTATTGATGAGGCCCAGGGTGAAGGAGGTCTTCTCAATTGTATTCTTTGGTCCCTCAGAATTACTGTCCCCCCCAGGGTTTATTGAATAGTTACAACACTTACATAACTGTTGTTTATCAATATGACAAACTATAAGTCCTCCCCTGTCCCTACATGGTACCTGATTTACTGCCATAGAAAATTATCTCTCGAATAGTAGATTTTCGCTGTTTGGGCAGGGTTCCTGGAACCTGATCCCTGTCAGGCGCAGACAGGCTTGCATATGGGGCGCCTTCGGAGCACCCGGTGAGCCTTCCTGCTGCCATTTGAAGCATTCAAGGTCTGGACACTAGAACGCTAGCCCCCTGCGCCACGAGCAACTCAGTGGAAGAGAGAGGAAACACTACCTCTCCACCATGCTGACTCTCCCGCTCTATGGCTCTATGGTTGCTGAACACCCCCCTGCCAAGACTCAGTGCTTCCAGCGGCGCTTTTGCTCCCAAGTAAGTTTAACGTCTCATGTATCACCCTCTCAACTGCCTCAGGCCTATGGTTTTATTTAACAACGAATGAAACAAACTGCTTAAAACTGATTAAAAATCCAATGATTAAAAATGGTAGTGGAGGAGAAGAGCGAGGTACCTTTCACGATCATGCTCACTATCATTACAGTCCGCTACGAGCCTGCATTCCTGCTGCCATTTGAAGCGTGGAAGGTCTGGACAATAGACCACTAACACCCTGCGCCACGAGCAACTCAATGGTAGAGAAGGGTAACACTACCTCTCCACCATGCTGACACTCCCGCTCTGTGGCTCTATGGTTGCTGAACACCCCCCTGTCAAGACTCTCTTAACTTTTAACTGCGCCCCCTGCAAAAAAAAGCTGGGTCAGAGATAGCTCAAACAGCAAAGCATCAGACAACTTGGCCTGAAGAGTGTAAATTTGAAGTTCTCCACATCAAGCCATGGGATTTTATCCAATGACCAGAATAAACAGATTTAGTAGATGGGTGTCTAGACAAAAGAATAACATAGTACTTCATCAGGTAAGTAAAAACTGCTTAGATGTCATTATTTAATATTCACTTGAGGAGATGCAAGTTGTGGAAATTTGGGTGCTGGACCTTGCCCTGTTGCTGAGACAGGCAGTCTTCCTGAAGAGTAAGAGGGATCGGTAAGCAAATACTCAAGCTCAACAGATTGGGGTACCACACTCTCCTGGCACAATTTGTGGCCATCAACATGATCTGAGACTAGTTATTCCTGGTCTTCTTTAGCACTTGGGGCAGGAGGGATAGCCGGGAGAAGGTGTATAGGAGACTTACACCCCACTGCAATCAGAATGTGCCTCCCAGGGAGCATCCTAGTGGGAACTGCAGTGCTCAGTAATCTTGACAGTACATGTTCTTTGTGGTGGCAAAAAGTTCCAAACAAAATATGGTCCACTGGCAAGGATGCTTTGAGCCACCTCCAGAAGAAGAAGCCATTCGTGGCCCATCAGCTCTCGTCTTATAAGATTATCCACCTTCGCGCTCACTGAGCCTGCCAAATGAATGGTCCCTGAGGAGATACCCCCAAGGTCTATCCATTTCCAAAGGTGCAGTACCTCTGGACATAGACTGCACAACCCCACAGAGCTCTTCTTTATGTAATACCACATGGGCTTCATATTGTTCATCAAGACCTGAACTGGCTTCATCTTGATGAATGGGAGGAAGGCCTTCAGAGCCAATTGAATGGCCTGGAGCTTCAAAAGGAATAAAGGGCCCAATCTTGTCTGCTCCCAGAGGGTCACCTTAGCCCATAGACAATGTATCCATTACTACTGTGAACTCTGGATGAGTTATGGAGAATGGCTTGCCGTGAGAAGACTGGAGTTCTGCTGCCACCACCAAAGGGTCCGGGCTGTCCTTGGTAATTTTAGCAGGCTGGGAGCAGGCAGGTCACACACAAACACACATACTCACACATATACATGCACAACCACTCATGCCCATACATTCACAAGCACGCACACATACACCTTCCAATCACAAGCACATACTCATTCACAGCATGCATGCAGTGGCGGCCAGCTCAGGTAAGTGCAGTGGGACAGGGCAGGGCGCGGCAGGGGGGACCTACGAAGGTGGGCCGCGACCATTGCCTTCACCATCCTAAACACCTGAAGTAAAGCGGTGAGGCTGAAGGGTAGAATGGCAAATTGGAAATGCCCCAGCCCAACATGAACTGAAGGCAACCCCTGTGGGACTGCAGACTGGCCACATGAAAAAAAACATCCTGCAAGTTCAAGGACACCATTCAATGCCCCACGTCCAGGGATAAAGGACCCAGGCCAAAGTAAACATCTTGAATTTCTCCTCAATAAGGAGTTCAGAGGCAAAGATCTACAATTGGTCTGAGCCCTTCATCCCTTTAGGGGACAAAGAATTAGCGGGAGTAACATCCCTCACCTTTCACCTCCCCGAGACTCTCTCTAAGGCCCCTATGGCCAAAAGTGATTGAACCTCCTGCAGAAGGATGGTGGCATAATCTGTTGAAATGTGAGTGAAAACCGCTGGATGTGAAGGGTAGGACATGACCTTTCTAAAACAATCTGCGACATACCTCGATCTGATGTTAAGACATGACTTTCAGGTAAGGAAAGATTAACCCTGAACCCTCTACTAGTTGAGTTTGACTACAGTTGGAGAAATCAAAGTAGCTTAGCCATAGTTGTGGCAAGGGTGATTGGTGTTCATGGCGGCATGCTCTACCTCTGCCTCCACCATGCTCCCTTGAGCCACAAAATAGCTGAGATGGCTATTGCACAGGTGGTGAAGGCTGTCTCTGGTGATAGATGAGACCAAGCAGTACAACTTGTGAAAATGGGGAACTGTAGGGGTCAGACCCAGATAACATGCCCTAACAAAGCTATCTGCAAAAAACACAGTTAATGGACCGAATGTAGAACAATGTCATACATTCACCCCAGTACAAAGATCTGGGCCTAAATCCATCGTTTTTTGGCACTCCACACCACCCTGGGTTAGACACTGGCTATATGCAAATCAGCTCTGACCCTGTGCCTCATGGGAACAGTCCAGTCCGAACTACCAAGCCATGTCTTTCCCAGACCGGAATCAAGCATCCAAGGACCGGTTTCTGGCTATCAGCCTTCATCAGCCTGGATAGCTTGACTCCAGTGGTGTGGAGAACCTGGGACTCACGTCTGAGCATACCCAGCCCATCCCCTTTTGTACCGCTAACAAAGCTATCTGTCATGCATTCCGATGTGGAATCAGTATTTTCACAGATAATTCTGAAGCCATCGAATGGCATACCAATCAGGGATGCCTGCACATCCTCAAATAATTATGTGGCACACATCTATGCATGTTGCCAGATAACCAAACTCTTTCCCATGGCACAGGCAACACACTGCGTAGTGTCCAGCCCTGCTCTCAAAATGTATATGAATGCACCATGTCTATCTCCTGTAGTCTGAGTCCGGGTTTGTATCAGAGGAAGTGTCAAGTCCACTGGCATTCTGCAAATCTAGATGAAGGTCAGCATCTGTATATTGAGGGGTGAGTAAGTTATCTACCTCCTCATTGTCATCTTTGTCATGTGAGACATTTTTAAGCCCCCGAATGGCATCAGATTCAGACCCAAACAAGGCTTCTAGCCTTCTTTAGTACTTGTGTCAATGGCTAAGGATGTGAACTCCTCAAGGATAGGGCTCCATAGGTTCAGAAGACACTCCAGATGGAGTGGGAATAATTCTGGTCAGTTGCAGCATGTCCCTCCTGTAGACCTCTATCTGCTGCGGTGTGGATGATGGCCCAGAGAACTAGGGGCATGCCAAAACCAGCAGTGGATTTGGCTTGGAGTTTAAAATCGTATCAGCGTTGATGCCTTGGAGTGTACACTGCATGGCTTCTCCCCGTCGTGGCAAGGGCGAGTCAGTGATGAGTCATGCTTCCAATTTTTGTCCTTATGCACTACTTGTCCTTGGACTTTGTCTGTGACTTCCAAGATAAACTACTGAATGCAGAGTACTAGATGGAACCTTCATCTGCAAATGAATAGCTGCTGTTTGCAACAATATCTATATTTCCAGAGGGATGCCTTACGCAGCCTCAAGAGAGCAGGTCTGTAACAGAGTCAGAAGGATAGAAGGAACTTGTGGAATCTCCGATAAATCTTGGCTAGAAGCGGTATCAGAAGAAAACGAGAGACGTTTCTAGGTCACAAATGGACTGATTATTTTTACAAATTGTCTGCTCCATTTTCCAAGTTGGGCAGGTTGTTTACTTACGCTATCAATGTAGCATTTTGTCATTCAGCCGAAACGAAAGACAACCATGATACATGTTCATTTAGCCACCATCCAGAGACAGCCTATGATTATATATGCACTCTATGCACAGTTTATTTGCCCCAACTTGTTAATCAAGCTAATGATCGGTGTGGAGCGGATCTGCGCTCAAGCAGAGCCCACCCTTTCGGCAGATATATCTACTTGGGAAGAAAAGACAACAAAAGCAGAACACCCTGCAACATAGCACTGGTTGGAGACCTATCGACTTAAGACTTTTCCATGACATCAAAGTGAAGAGTTAGACGGAAGAAGTAAGGAGGGAGGGGAAAGAAATAAAAATAAAATAAGACCTACCTCAGCCTTCCTAATACTTTCTCGTACTTCTTCCATCCTCTGCTCCATGCTGGAAATCTCTTCTTCGGGAGCCTGCAGCCTTCTGGCTTCCAGCCTCTGCAGAATCTATAAAGAAACAGGAAGGAGCACATTTTGCTAGTCAGTTTCAGCCCAGCCATTCTCCATGACTTCACAACCCCCACCTTATGCACATTTTTCTACTACTGACCGCCTAGCCTTCTATATAGTCAGACATATGCTACTCAGGCCCTCATTACAAGTGGCCCAGGAAACTGCAATACTTTCCGCCCTCAATATTACAGATACTGTTCCTACTAGTAACTACCGGGCAGTAGAAAATCCAGCCCCTTAAGAGTGGGACCCCAGGTGTGCACTTAGAAATAAGAAATGACATGGGGAATCTGTAATTGTGTATCAGATTCTGAAATTCCTCATTTTGGACTAGACTTATCACCAGAGATTCTAGCTGCTTCCAGTTCCTGATATCTCCAGTTAAAACATATCTAAAGCATTTCAGTGGATCTCATAATTTCAGAGTGGCCAGTAACTACCCTTACCCGCCACACCGGAATTACGTGACCATTCATAACAAAGGCTCCGCAGAAGCCAATCTAGGCCCCACGATCTCAAGTCCCTTTTCCATGCCCTTTCTGCACAAATGAGAAGCAGATCGTGCTCTTCAATGTCTAGACGCTCTCTATTCCATGCCATAAGAGCTTTTCATTGTTAGCCAGTGCCATTAATCCTGAGCTAGCAATCGCAAGTCCCAAGCACTTCTTGACTCATACCAAACTCTGTGCATGGACAAATCAAATGTTGTACTCAGGACCATTTCTCTTGCTGAATAAACAGATCAGAAAGTGGCCTCTTTTACCCAAACTAATGAGTGAACAATGCTTTTGACAGGCCTGTATCAAAAGAAGAGATACAGCACTGGCAGCACAGATGTAGAAGTGCACCCTATGCCTACCCCTAACTGCGCCTTAGCGGTGATGCAGCGGTGGCACCAAGTAATATAGCTGCTCATCCTTCACAATCAGTGACTCATTTGCTTTTTTACTGGATTTAAACTCTCATGGTATTATTCCTAAAGTGAAGGAGGTAGGATTTGTAAATCTGGGTTTTAACAGTGCAGTCAACAACTAAATCTACCACTTGCAATATGCACAGAAGGGGCTTCTTTTTTTGATCAGCATATCCACAGGAGGCTAAAATGCTCCATCAGCTTGACAATTATGAAACCACATCTGAGGAAATAAAACCTCATTTCTATAGAGTACACATAAGACTACACCAGACAACCCTGGAGGCAGTCTGGCTGCACCTCCAGAACCATCCATGTGTACTTGCTCCCAGAGCTCTGCCATGCCTCCTCTCTGAGTTCAGCTGGCACATAGTTGCTTCCAGAGTTCAGCAAATGGCTACTAGAGTTCAGCCAGCATCTCCCTGTCCCCAGAGTTCTGCCAGCACCTACCCGCTCCCCATGCGCTTTCATCTTGTAATCCCGGGCAGCTCGAGTTGCCCATCGCCGAGCTTCTTTATCCAGACCACTCTCTTCATTCCGGCTGCTGGACAGTTTCTCCAGGTGACACACCTACAATGGAAGAAATGTAAAGGTTTTAAAACAGAGCAAAAAATAAAGGTGGATTAAGTGACTTTGTAGTGATTTGCATAGGATAGGGTAAAGTGCTCCCTCTTTCTGATCCAACCTGACCACGCCCTGGGTGTATTAGTCTTTAACACATAGACCTAAAAACAACTAATTTAAAAAAACACTATTTCTCGGATCCTGCCATGTAGACATACCTTGTCAGTCCCTGAAGGTTGGAACTGTTGAGCTGGTGTTGGAGAGAAGAGTGTGGTGTCCTGCAGGAAAAGCTGAAGGTTCTGCTCCCGGGACACCTGAAAATGGTGAGCATGAAAGGAAAAAGTAGCTAAGAATTAGGAGGGAGGTGTAAAGGAATCACAAAACAATGGAGTGGTTGAACATAAGCAACGCGAGCGAGAAATTGAAAAGATTTAAGGAAGAACATGAAGAAACAAGCAAGAGCAAAGAAAAGAACATCATAGTTTTTAATGGATGAGGCGTGGGAGAAAACATGAATGAAAGCAGAGGAGAGAAAATGAAAGAGGAAAAAACTAAATAAGTTAGAAATGCATATTTAGGATTCTTTATGCAGTAGTCAAACACATCTTGGTTAAAAGCAGTAATTCTGTAAGAAAGCATGTATATGTTCTTGACAAAGCTCTCCCACTACCTACCACTTGCAGACCCACATGGGCCGTTCAAAGCACCTGGCTGCAGATTATAAACGTGTTGGAACCCCTGCTGCAAGATGCATGATGGCGAGCTAAGGGTTCCGAAGAGATAACCAGCCGCTGTACTTCTCTCCTTTATTGGTCATTACTTACATCTTCAATGCTGGCTATTACAGCTATAGAACAACACAAATGCCAATGCTGAGAATGACTCCTAACACTATTTATACATGATTTCATGAACATAACATGAAAATCTGCTTTAGAAATTGCAACCATCCAATTTCATTGTATTTATTTTGTCTTCATTTATTTTTGCAAACAATGTAATTTCTTACATAAATATATACACTTCAACCAATAACAACCTCACACACCTTCACTTTACCCATACGTTTGGCCAGCAAACATTCATTCAGCATTCAAACTAACCACATTCATTCAGCACACAATGGTCCCAGTGTCAATGATAAAACCGGAAGAAAATTGGACATCAAAATACAATTTTTTACAATTTTTGTAACATCTTTCAGCCTACTATGGAGACAGTTGCCTTCCTATTTACAATGTTAATTTATATATGACCCGGGACCGGGTCGGTCGACGCGTTTCGAACCCAGGCGATTACGGGGTTCTCCTCAGGACCAACAACTTTCTTTAGTCATCATGATCCAATGATCAAATTCTGTGTGTGACTGTGTCGTCTACTGAGAAATGAACAATTGATGGATTTTCAGAGGAAGTATCAAGTTACCTGTTATCGAGCGATTTAGAGGCAATGCACAGCGGACGCGGTAAACAGCTGGGGGCAGCCGTTGGTCCTACGGAGGCACAGCTGCCCATGCATACAGGACAGGACGCGCATGTTAAGCGGCTTCTTCCTCTCTGTATGAGTCTTTGAATGACACAGTCATGTATAAATAGTGTTTGGAGTCAGTCTCAGCATTGGCATTTGTGTTGTTCTATAGACATTTGGCTCGGCCTTGCTGAGTGAGAGCCAAGGCCCATTATTGTTTTTGGAGGCTATTACAGCTAGACACAGAGATGCCTCCACTACCGTAAACCACCTGCCACACTGACATTTCTAGTGCTGTAGAAGGGTGGTAGGCACTTCCATTTGTCAGGTCTGTCAACAAGCAAGCGGTTGAAGACATTTTAACGCCTCCCTGGCCCCCAGCCACATTGATTAGTACTCCTGTCGCTGCAGAAGGTAATACACCAGGATTGGAAAGTAACACGAGCAGGTGCTGGCACTGAGTGTGGGTTACTGGGAAACTGTGAATCTTTGAAACAATCTCATGTATGCTGACCTCGGCAATACTTCAGTGGTGGCCGGGCACTTGTTACATGTTGCTTCTGACATTGCAAGTCAGTTTGAGATGCTAACTCAGAGGTTACAACTACATTAGCTAGATATTTCTTTGTATTCCGGGCAGTAATTCCTAACAATATTGTAAAATAAGTATGTGGGCAGGGAGCCTAACACTCAGCAAAACTACTGAGCTAATCCCATCCCTCCAATGATGTATTATATCGAACCCTGTTTTCATAAGTTGATGTCATCAGTTAGCTTTAAAGTAAACAATCAGACAGAAAAAAAGTCCTTTTCGGCAGAGCTCCACATTAATATTAATGACCTCCTGCCGGCCAAAAAGGAATTCCTTTTAAAGATGTAGCTCCTGAATTGAACCACTTCTACTGTAAAGCACTATCCTTGACCCTCTGTTGTCCAGAGATTTCAGGGTGCTCGGTCGTGGTTGAGTACCAGAGCATTAGCAGTCAGGTTTCAGTTCTTTTTCATCTTTTTCTCACATTTTTTCAAATGTGTTTATATTATTTGTATTATGGGGACGATCACTATACGTGATTATTTAAGGTTGCTCGGTGGTAAGACTTCTCCAACATCAATACCTCCCTTGGTGAGACCAGTGCCTTCTTAACAGTAGTACATAGATTTATGACTGCCAAAGCTTTTATTAAAGCCCTCTAAACATCAAAATAATACAGTATTTACATACATATTGAAGTAAAATCTGTGCATACTAGTAAATCTTATACCACACTCATTTACAACATATAGTAACAGTTCGCCCTAATGAGTCTGGAGCCTTTTCTTGCCATCTACGACAGTCAGTACTATCCTGTATCGATGCTGCCGGTTAAAACTGATGTTCCAAGATCAACAATGCGACTGCACATTAATTGGATAGCCACATTTGTCTCCTTACGCATTTAACTCAACAGGAATAGCAAGGAGATGGTATGAGATGGTATGCGTTAGAACTTCAAATGCAGCATGACACCGTAAACAACACTCAAACTCAATATCAGTCCTCAGCCCTGTAGAACATCTTGAAGGAGAAATAATATTTTTATTAACAAAAGTAATTAAAACATGATCCACCTGGAAGCTATATTTTCTGTAGCGTATATATTATGGCCAATGCTATCTTATTAGACAACGCTCGAATCGACACATGTGATTTGGTGACTATTCAGTTTTACTCCTGCAGGACGGAACAGGCAAAGTGTCCATCCCAATGGACCTGACTGTCCAGGCAGTAGTGTTTTGTGAACGTGTGCAAGGAAGCTCACGTTGCCGCCTGACAGATGTCCAGGACCAGGACTCTGTGTGCAGTAGTCTCAGCCTTGGCTCTTGTGGAATAAGCATGCAAACCGTCAGGGGTTGCTTCTTAGTCAACGCGTAGCAGATTTTAACGCAGAGCATGATCCATTGGGAGATGGTCCATTTCTGCACAGCCTTTCCCTTCTTCGATCTGTCATACCCCACAAAGAGTTGGTCATCCATCCGGAACTCTTTTGTGCTGTCAAGGCAGACAGACAATGCTCTTTTGGAGTGTAATCAGTGAAGTTGCTCCTCTTCTTAGATGTTTATGTTTGGGAAATTTGTATTGCGCACAAATACCCTAGGGTGACTCGGCGCATAGGACAGTAACCAGCCTAACAACAACGAGGACCCTACTGATTAAATAACCAGGTCTTTAGTTGTTTCCTAAAGATTAGGAGAGTGGGGGAGCTTCTGATAGAGATGGGAAGAGAGTTCCATAATTTGGCGGTGGCCACAAGAAAACGTCTGTCTCCCCAAGATGATGTTTTTGTCCGAGGGACAGGAAGACGAAGGGCCGTAGAAGAGCGAAGTGTTCTTCTGGGGGTGTAAATGCGGAAGGCATCCACCAGAAACTGAGGCCCTGAGTTGTGGATGGCCTTTTAGGCGATGCAAAGGGCCTTGAACTTGATCCGGTTTCGGACCCTAAGCCAATGGAGATGGCGAATGGCGTTAGCGATTGATTTAAATTTGGGAATCCCGAGTAGTACCCTAACTGCAGCGTTCTGCACCGACTGGAGTTTATTCAGTACCTTCTCTTGGGCATTAAGAAGGAGTGCGTTGCAGTAGTCGATTTTCGAAAAAATCAAGGTCGTGACAAGGGTTTTGCTCGATGAAGATGGAATATAGGGAATCAATTGTTTGATTTTCTTTAAGAGGTAGAAGGAGGAGGATACCACATTATTTATGTGGTGGTTGAAAAGGAGTTTGTCATCAACCATCACTCCCAGGTTCCTAACCTTGGGGACAGGTTGTGGTGGAGGGCCCAGATCTTTGGGCCACCAGATGGACGACCAGACGGGAGATTGATTTCCAAACGTCATGACCTCGGTTTTATCCGAGTTTAACTTTAAACAGTTATTGGTCATCCACGAGCTGGTGGCTAGCAACACCTCCTGGAATCTTGAGGCTACTTCTGCTCCATTTTTGTGAACCGCTAGGACCAGCTGGGTATCGTCGGCGTAGGTGGTTAAGCTCAGTCCGTATGATTTGATTACCCTCGCCAAAACGTAGATATTGAATAACGTGGGACTTAGCGAGGAACCCTGCGGCACCCCACAGGGAAGCGCAAAAATGGGAGAGTAGTAAGTACCCATTTTGACAGTTTGCGTGCGGTCAGATAGGAATAACGCCAGGAGGTCCTTTGCAAGATGGTTGATGCCAAGAGATGCGACACGGTCGATCAGAATGGAGTGATCGACTGTGTCGAAAGCCGCGGATAGGTCCAACAATATGAGTACTGCTGATCTGCCCTGGTCCATAATTACCCTAATTTCGTCGATTGCTTTTATCAAGGCCGTTTCTGTCCCGTGGCCCTGCCTGAAGCCAAACTGGGTGTCGTCTAGTAAGTGATTACTCTCAATGTAGTCAGATAACTGCCTATTCATAAGTTTTTCCACTATCTTAGCAGGAAAAGGGAGACATGCTATAGGGTGGTAATTAACGGAGGCAGTGGGGTCCAAGGATGGTTTCTTTAATAATGGCTTTATCACTGCTTGTTTCCAGGCTGGGGGGAATATTCCGGAGCTAAAAATGGTATTACAGATTTCCATAAGAGGGGGAGTGATTACATCTGGTATTTACTTGAGAATAGAGGGAGGACAAGGGTCTAGTGACGACCCTGATCTAGTAGATGAGATGAGGTTGCTGATCTGGTCCGCGCTGGCCAAGTCAAAATGGAGAAGGGAGGGGGAGATGGCTTTTTGAGGAAGGGAGGGGAATGAATCATTGGGAATGGGGGGAGTGGGGAACGCTGTGTAAGGAATATGCTACTTACCAGTATGCATCTGTTCTTGGCATGTAGGGCTGCTGATATTCACATCTTATGCATAGATCGCCGCCTAGTGTTGGGTCCGGATGATTGCACCTTGTTGTCCTGGAAGAGTCTTCGAAGTATCACGATATAGGTGGCTCCTCCCCTGGACTACAGTGCGCATGGGCATCCCTTCCATCCTCAGATTGTTTTTCGCCATTGTGGCAAGGATGGAGTAGTATACAGTAAGTGATGTCCATGCCAGAAATTAATTTTGAGTGCTACAGCTGCGACAGGCACCGGGGAGGAGGGAGGGCGATGTGATTATCAGCAGCCCTACATGCCAAGAACAGATGCATACTGGTAAGTAGCATATTCCGTTCGAGGCATGTGGGCTGCTGAATTCACATCTTATGCATAGAATGTATAGCAGTTTCCTCCTAGCGGCGGTTGGCCGTGCCAGCTGCAGCAGTCTGAAAAAGAGTTCTGAGGACAGCCTGTCCTACAGCAGCTTGCTGTTTGGAGTGTACATCCATGCAGTAGTGTTTGGTGAATGTATGTATGGTGGTCCATGTGGCTGCTCTACATATATCCTCTAGAGGAATGTTACTTACGAAAGCCATGGATGCCCCTAACTTGGTTGTTGAATGCGCACGTGGGGGAACTTTTAATGTGCGTTTAGCTTTTTGATAACAGATTTGTATGCACTTAACAATCCATCTGGCTATACCTGATTTGGAAATGGGGTTGCCTTTGTGCTGTGGAGAGAAGGCAACAAACAGTTGTTTAGTTTTCCTGAAATCTTTTGTCCTGTCTATGTAATACAGGAGAGCTCTCTTAACATCTAGTGTGTGCAGTGCTCTGTCTGCCACTGAATCTGGATTTGGGAAGAATACTGGCAGTTCTATTGTTTGGTTAATGTGGAACTGGGACACCACCTTAGGCATAAATTTAGGGTTGGTACGTAGCACCACCCTATTAGCATGAATCTGTATGAAAGGCTCCTGGATAGTGAGGGCTTGCAGCTCACTAACTCTCCTTAGCGATGTGATCGCTACGAGAAAAGCCACTTTCCATGTGAGAAATTGTATCTCACAAGAGTGCTGAATGTCTCCACGGCTCTGAGTGAGGAGACTGGGTGTGAGTCGCAGTCGCTGGTGAGGCACCACTGAAAGTTCTAGGAACGTGGTGTACCATGCTTGTCGTGCCCATGTTGGAGCAACTAGGATGAGTGTCATGGAATGCTGCCGCAGTTTGCGCGCTACCAGCGGGATGAGCGGTGCTGGAGGAAAAGCGTATGCAAATCTGTTTGACCAGTTCATCCATATCGCATTGCCCTGAGACTGTGGGTGTGGGAACCTGGCGAAGGTTTGGCATTTTGCGTTTTCTTTTGTGGCGAATAGGTCTATCTCTGGATGACCCCACTGCTGGAAATACGGTTGTAGCACTGAGGGATGAATCTCCCACTCGTTGCTTTGATGGCTGTGCCTGCTGAGCAGGTCCGCTATCTGGTGGTCCTTGCCCGGGAGGTGTTCCGCCATGAGGAAGATGTTTCTTTGGATGGCCCACTTCCACATGCTCTGGGCTAGGTGGGACAATTGTGGGGAGTGTGTCCCCCCCTGCTTTTGGATATAATACATTGCAGTCATGTTGTCCGTCCGGATCAGCACGACGTTGTTGCACACATGCAATTTGAATGCCTTCATCTCCATGAAGATTGCCATCAGTTCCAGTAGGTTGATGTGCATCTTCTGCTGCTGCGTCGTCCAAAGTCCTTGCACCGTATAATGGAGGACATGCGCTCCCCAGCCTTGGAGAGATGCGTCCGCTGTCAGCACTATTTGTGGTACAGGCTCTTGGAACGGTCGTCCCCTGCAAAGGTTTTGTGTGTTCCACCAATGCAGAGAGTTGTGAGCACGACCGGTCACCAACACTAGGTCCTTCAGATGTCCCTGAGCCTGGTTCCACTGTCGTGCCAAGCACTCCTGAAGCGGACGCATGTGTAGCCTCGCGTGAGGGACTATAAAGATGCAGGAGGCCATCATGCCTATCAGCTGCATAAACACTTGCGCTGGAAGTGAATGATGGGGTCTGAATTTTTGAATCAGCAATTGCATGCTGTTGATTCTTGCTGAATTTGGTTGTGCTGTTGCTGCCAGGGTGTTTATTTCCGCGCCTAAGTACTGTTGTATATGTGCGGGTTGAAGATGAGATTTTGGGTAGTTCAGTGAGAACCCTAGACTGTGTAGGAGGTGAATTGTGCGTGACATGTGGCTTGCACATTGCTGGGCCGACTTTGCTTGGATAAGCCAGTCGTCCAGATAGGGATAGACATGGATGTGTTGTCTCCGAAGGTGCGCAGCTACTGTCGCTAAGCACTTGGTAAACACTCTGGGGGCTGTAGTGACTCCGAAAGGCAGGACCTTGAACTGGTAATGCTGGTTGTTTCTGGTGAATCTGAGATATTTCCTGTGACCTGGGTGAATTGGAATGTGGAAATATGCGTCCTTTAGGTCTAGGGTTTCTAGGAAGTCCCCCTGACTGAGCAATGGTAGAACCTGCTGCAGAGTGAGCATGTGAAAATGTTCTGACAAGATGTATTGGGTCAAGGATCTGAGGTCTAGAATGGGCCTGAGAGACCCGTCCTTTTTTGGGATTAGGAAGTACAGTGAGTACACCCCTGTACCCTGTTGGTTTAAAGGCCCAAGTTCTATGGCCCCTTTTTGCAGCATGCAGATGACTTCTTTCTGCAATAAGTGCATGTGCTCTGCGGACATAGGACGTGCCTTGGCGGTATGTTGGGTGGAGTGGAGGTTAGTTCTAGACAATAGCCATATTGGATAAGTTGTCTCACCCACCTGTCTGTGGTAATGCCTTCCCAGACTGGCAGGAACTGCTGAAGTCTTCCCCCCTGTTATATCCCTGTTATATGGTCTGGGGGCAGTGACAAGATGTCACTGTTTATTGGTGGCGGAGGACCTGGCATTATTATTTCCTCGACCTCCGCCGTTGGTGCTGTTCCCACGGTATCCACCCCTATTGCCTTTGTTGTAGGTGGTCTGCGTTCCTCCTTTGCTGTATTGGGCTTGCTGTGATGCTTGACCTCTAGAAGCTCCCCTGTTACCGGAGCGACAAAAGGAACCTCCCCTGAACTGCTGGGACTGCAGAGCTCCCATGGATTTGGCTGTCTCAGTGTCTTTTTTAATTTTCTCTAGGGTTGTGTCCACATCGGGACCAAAGAGAAAGTGAGGGTTAACAGGCTGATTGAGTAAAGTTGTTTGGATCTCTGGCTTGAATCCTGAGATACGGAGCCAGGCATGCCTTCTGAGCATCACACTTGTGTTGATGGCCCTAGCTGCTGTGTCTGCCGCATCTAGCGCACATTTAATGGATGCGTTTGTAATTAGCTTCCCTTCCTGTATTAGCATTTCTGCTCCCTCTTTATAAGTGTCAGGCAGGTGTTGTAGTAGCTGCTCTAACGTGTCGTAATGAGCCCTATCATATCTGGCTAATAGGGCCTGCGTATTTGAGATTCTCCAAATATTTGCCGCTTGAGCCGCCACACGTTTGCCAGAAGCTTCCAAGATTTTGGATTCTTTGTCCGGAGGAGGAGCGTCACCACTTGTTTGAGAGTTCGCTCTCTTACGAGCATTAGCCACCACCAAGGAGTCCAAAGGCAGCTGGCCTTTGATATACGTAGGGTCCACAGGCGCAGGCCTGCATTTCCGTTCAATTCTGGGGTTTACAACCCGTGCCTGTGTGGTTTCTTTGAAAATGTCACTAGTGTGTTTAAGGACACCCTTAAGCATAGGTAATGTTTTTACTGATCTTTCTGAAGTTGAGAAAGTATCAAACAAAAAGTCGTCCTCAACCGGGTCAGCGTGCATGTCCACATCATGGTTAAGGGCCGCCCTTTCAATTAATGCGTTAAACGCAGCCGTATCTTCAGTAGGCGAGGTTTTGACTGTATATGATTGAGTGTCAGGTGTGGCGTGTGGCTCACCAGGGTCAACAGGGTCAGTCCAGGGTTGAGACTCCTCTTGATCTGTGTCGACAGGATAATTGAATTCATCCTCATTGTATCCTTCCCCCACATCCTCAGTGGTATGTGTGGGAGAATAGGTATATTCCTGTCCATAGGACTGTATAGGTTCAAAAAGAGCAGGTGAGGTAGCAGAGTCCCTTTTCTTTTTGAGTGGTATTTTGTATGACCCCATTGGATGTTCTGGAATGATTTTTCTTTTATAAATAGTGAGTCTTCCAGTTTCGGAGTCGATGAAAAGTTTCGACTGATTATCATAGGATGGTGGTTGGAACAGTACATCCTCATCCATGGGCTGTGCCGTCGAGGGCACCGACGATTTTGTTGTTGTGTCGGTGCTTCTTTGTACTTGTAAAGCCTTAGGGCGCGCAGTCGGGGGCAGTCCGTACTTTATCGGTGGCGTAGGCCTTGGAGACGGACTGACCTGCGTCGAGGTTGGCGCCATCTTCGATCCGACCGACTTTGTTTTATCAGGATGCTGTTGACCATTAGCGGCTTGGGGGCGTGAGGCTTTGGATCGATAGTCTTCTGAGCCTTTAAGTCCTTTGTCAGTGTCGCCATCTTTGGACTTAGACGTTGACGACATCAGCGTGACGTGCTTGACTGTAGACACAGGCTTTGTCGATCCGATCTTCGGTCCGACACACCCCTTTGACCCCGAGGGGTCGATGACACTTTTCAATTTGATTGGATCCGAAGGCGTCGATCCGATGACCTTTTTATTAGTTTCGGTTTCGATTTGGCCTCTGGTGCTTTCGGTTTCGATTTCACCGTTGATTGTGGTTGATCGATCAATGGCTCTTTAGAAATATTCTTAGCCGGGCCTTGAAGCGGGGCTAAAGAACGTGGATGAAGATCTTGGTTAAGGCCTTCCGGCGATGCCTCGACCTGAGCCTTGGAAAGTACAGTGTCATTACCGGGCCCTGCGACTGTGGTTGGGCCTTGCTCATCGCTTGAGTCGTCATAGACGGCTCCGATGGCTTGTGCGTCGTCCCCTACCTCGACGACGTCTTCATCATGGACGTAGTCTTCATTCTCGTCCTCATCATAGTTTGAGTTTTGCTCCGACGCGGGATCTGACTGTTGATCAGGTTCCCCCTCTTCTACGCCCTCGTCGTCTTCAGCCTCGAAGATGTTCTCTGGGTCGGGCGCCGTCTGCCGCGCCGACTGCCTTGCTGCGCGTCAAAGCCTAAGTGTTTTCTTCGACCTGAATCGAGAACAGGCCATGCAGCTGGCCTCATCGTGGTCCGGTGATAGACATTTATTGCACACCGGGTGCACATCGATGTGAGGGTATTTTGAGTTGCAAACGGGGCACCGTTTAAACGGACTCCGTTCCATAGTAGACCGTTGATGGGGCCTTCGGTGTCGAAAAAGTAAATTGTCCTTCGACGTCCGGCTTGAAGAATTGGAAAAAGTATAAATCACCGAACGAAAGACAATACCAACGCCCCTAAGGCCTTTTGGCCTTGAAGAAAGTCTTTTATTTCGATTCCGAACGTGAGTTCCGAAAGTACATCCGAACCCAATGGCGGAAAAAAACAATCTGAGGATGGAATGGATGCCCATGCGCACTGTAGTCCAGGGGAGGAGCCACCTATCTCGTGATACTTCGAAGACTCTTCCAGGACAACAAGGTGCAATCATCCGGACCCAACACTAGGCGGCGATCTATGCATAATATGTGAATTCAGCAGCCCACATGCCTCGAACATCTTAGTAACCTTAGTAGTGAAGAAATCAGCCAAGGAATTGCATAGATCTTGGGATATCTTGGTGGGTTCACTAGATTGTGGAATAGATAAGGTATTAACCACCTGAAAGAGTATTTTGGCTGAATTCTGTGCAGAGTCGATTTGGGAGGAGTAGAACATACTTTTTTGATGAATAATAGCCCGCTTGTAGATGGACTGAGCGTCCTTATAGTTCTGTTTGTCCTGGGGATAGTAGTCCTTTCGCCAGTGCCTTTCGAGGTTTCGGCAGTACTGTCTTTGGAGCCTGAGCTCTTCGGTAAACCAAGGGGCCGAGGGGGTGGCTCTATTAGGGAACATTTGTTTTAGCGGTACTACACGGTCACAGGCATCTAGGATCCAAGTCTGGTATAGTTTGGATGCAGTGTCGGGGTTGGAAGTAACCGTGAAGCGAGAATTTAAGAGAGTCTCACAGAGCACACAGAGCAATGGAATGTCAGCGTTATTCAATGCTCGAGTGATCTTAGGAATATGGGCCTTAGATTGAGGTACGATGGGTATGTGGGTCTTAATTGACAACAGGACTACTGCATGGTCAGACCAGGTTACCGGCAGAACCGCTAATGGTGTAATCCCGGGGTCATTGGTAAATACCCCATCTAACGTATGCCCTGCAAGATGGGTAGGGGTGGCCACTATCTGAGAAAGACCGACGACTTGAAAGTCGGATGTAATTTTGGCGGTATCTGGGTCACTGGGCAACTCTAGATGGACATTAAAGTCTCCCAGTATAGTGTAGTAGGAGGATTCCACTACTGGTTCAACTAAATGATCTAAAACTGTCAAAAAACGGTTTCGTGGGCCAGGGGGGCGGTAAAAGAGGGTCCCTTTGAATACTTGATTATTGTTTAGGGAGATGGCAAAGCTGAGGGCCTCGCAGTCTGGGAGGTTAAGTGGGTCCATTTTTAAACCAAATGTGGTTTTATAGATGACTGCGAGCCCCCCCCTCTCCTTAAGGTTCTATCTAGTCTAGACACCCGGTAACCAACCGGGGTGGCTGCGCAGAAATCAGGGCCTGAGGAGTCATCAGCCCACGTCTCGGTTATGAACAGAATGTCTAACTCTTGGTTAGTGATAAGTTCTGCAATGTCGAGGTGGTGTTTAGGGAGGGAGCGTACATTGCAGAGTGCCTCCCGAAACTCCTTCGTATTTACTGCTGGGGAGTGTGAAGGGGCAGGAATGGTGGGAAAATTGAAGTGACATGTTGGGCATTGAACATGTTTGTGAAAGGGCAAGTCAGACGGCAGTACTATATGACAATTGGTGAATTTTCCACCTATGTTAGTGTTGAGGGCTTTCAGTTGATCTGGGGAAAATTGTAGCCTTGTGGGCAAGGTATTGAGAATAGACGGAACAGGGGGGGGAGGCCCCAGGCCCGGTCCAGGCGTGGACGGGCGCAGACGGGCTTGCCTTAGGCGCGCCTTAGGCGAGCCCGCTGCGCGCATCCGCTGCGCTCGTCCGCTGCGCGTTGGGGGGGCATATGGTCTTTATACCGGTGGAGTGGGTGAAACTACACCGCTAACCTCCCCTGTAACCGGAAGTGAGTAAAGGCACTTCTTGATTATGGCGTCCGCTCCCTCCACACAATCTGAACTATCAATGGTGGACCGGGGAGCACGCCAGTGAAAACACAAGGTAGCTCTAATCAGCAATAGTGTGGCAACTTAAGACTCCAGTTATTTTTAAAATACAAGTGCAATACAAGTGAGGAATAAAAACAGTACAGAGCTCATAGATCGAGCGCCCCCTGTATTGTACCCCGTTCAGAGTTCAGACCTGTGGTGGCAATTTAATCAATAAGCATGCTAGCGGCACAGTAGTCTGGGAGTCCAAAGGATCCAGGAAGACAGCGGTCTTTATACCTGTGGAGTGGGTGAAACTACACCGCTAACCTCCCCAGTAACCGGAAGTGAGTAAAGGCACTTCCTGATTATTGCATCCGCTCCCTCCACACAATCTGAACTATCAGTGGTGGACCGGGGAGCACGCCAGTGAAAACACAAGGTAGCTCTAATCAGCAATAGTGTGGCAATTTAGGAATACAGTTATTTTTAAAATACAAGTGCAATACAAGTGAGGAATAAAAACAGTACAGAGCTCATAGATTGAGCGCCCCCTGTATTGTACCCCGTTCAGAGTTCAGACCTGTGGTGGCAATTTAATCAATAAGCGTGCTAGCGGCACGGTAGTCTGGGAGAGGGATGTGGCGAAGCATAACAAGTAGGCAGAGTGATGGTCTGACCTACACGAAAGGGAGTGACAACTTTCCTCAGAAATGAAGCTCTAGTTCATAGAACCACCTTGTCTGGGTAGATGTTTAGGTATGGAGGCTTGGATGGCATAGCCTGAAGCTCCCTGACCCTCCAGGCAGATGTTAATGCCACTTGGAAGGCCGTCTTGATGATAAAGAATCTGAGAGGACAGTTGTGCAAGGGTTGAAAGGGAGCACATATCAGAAACATTAGAACAAGATTAAGGTCCCACCGAGGCATGATAAAGGGAGAATGAGGAAACATATGTTGCAAACCTTACAAGAATCTAATTACAATAGTGGATTTGAAGAGGGATGGCTGGTCAGGCAACACAGAAAGGTTGAGATAGCAGAAATATAACTCTTTAAGGTGCCCAGAGCAAAGCCCTGCTGAGCAAGGAAAATAATAAAGAGACAAACCTGAGAAAGGGGGTCGACCTGCTTTTCTGTACACCATGCCCCAAACTTACCCCAACGGCAGGCATAGATCGTTTTAGTGGAGGGACGCTTGGCTGGCAGAATAACATCGGAGACTTTGGGCGTAAGGTCGAAGGTTGTCAACTGTCACCGCTCAATTTCCACGCAAGAAGGGGAGTGTTGACAGGTTCGGATGGAGAACTCTCCCCTGCTGCTGCGACATAAGATCCTCCCAAACCGGCAGACTGATGAAGGACCGCTGGGCCTGCTCCACAGTTCAGGATATCAAACTCCCTGAGACCAGTCCAGAGCAACAGGATGACCTGGGCCCGGTCAATCCTGATGTTTTTGAGACCTCAATGCAGGAGTGGTATGGGCAGAAAGGCATACAGGAGCCCTGAGCTCCACTCAAGATGAAAAGCCACAGTGGAAACTCCAATGTGCATAACTGCTGACATTGTGCATTCTCTGCAGTGGCAAACAGAGTTAACCAAGGCTCTCCCTACTGCTTAAAGAGACCTTACACCACATCTGGATGAAGATACCATTTGTGATCCAATAGGCATCTTTGGCTGAGTTCATCTGCCCTGGTGTTCAGAGAGCCTGCCAGGTGTTGAACCACCAGGGATAGCCACGCAGGGCCTCTTGACAAAGAGTCCACAAGCCCACTCCGCCTTGTTTGTTGCAGTACCACATGGTAGTGGTGTTGTTCGTGAATACCTGCACCAGCCTTCCCTTGAAGGAAAGTAGAAAGGCTGTTAATGCCAGCCAGATAACCCGGCGCTCTAGAAGGTTGAAGTGGAGTCCGGATTCCACTGAGACCAGAGGCCTCTGATCTCCACCTCTCCCCGATGACTGCCGCCATCCCAGAAGTGATGCATCTGTAACTACTGTCAGATCTGGTTGGGGAAGGGAGAGGGAAGGCAGAGGGGGCTGCTGCTGACACAATCATGGTTTCTTAGCCACCACTGTGGATCCCGAGTTCCCTCCGAGATCTGGACCATGTCGGAGAGATTTACCTGATGCTGCGCCCACTTGAACTGAAAGTCCTGCTGCAGAGCCTGCCTATGCCAGCGTCTGCACCTTCTCTAAGGCCCCCCTTAGTCAAGAGAGCCGCCATTTCCTGGTGGGGCAGAGAAAGATGGGTCTCTGTCAGCCTGTAGCAAGCAGATGACATGGGTAATCTTGAAAGGGAGGGAGTAGTCCCTCAAGACCCTCTGCATAACCCATTGGTCTGATGTGATGCCTGATGTAAAAATTGAGTCACAGGTGTATCCTGTGATGTGGGTGAGTCGGTGACAAGTTTTTGGAGGCCAATGTTGCTCATGCTTTCCAGGAGGTCAGTTGTGTTGGTGTCGTCAGGGTCTTCGAGGTGAAAGTTAAGGTCTCCAAGGAATATGTAGTGCTCGGAGTCGATGGCGATCAAGGCGATGAGATCAGGGATGGTGTTGCAAAAGCTGGGGCATGGTCCTGGTGGTCTGTATGTAAGGGAGCCTCTGATGGTGCATTTTCCATCTATGTGAAGTTGGAAATTAAGATGCTCCATTATCGGGGATGGGTCATATAAGGAGGTTGTGCAGCGGATGGTGTCCTTGCAGATGATGGCAATTTAACCTTCGTGTTTGTTGATTCTGTCCCAGTGTGTTATCCTATAGCTTTAGAGTGTGGCAATGGCGATGTCTGGCATGGAGACGGGGTTCAGCAAGGTCTCTGTGAGGAAGATGATGTCTGGGGTGAGAGATGAGATCGTGTTCCAGATCTCTGTGGTGTGTTTGCCAAGCGATCGAGCATTGAGTGAAATGCACTGCAGTTGTGCCATGACGGTCTTGGTCAGCGTGGTGGGCGCAGTCGTGTTTGCAATGTCTCTGGTGTTGTTGGTTGCTTCAGTGTTGCAGGAGAAGTGGCAGTGCTGGCAGGAGAATGGTTCTCTGGTGGTGAATGGATATGTGCAGCAGCAGTTGTTGTCGTTGTTGAACCTGGGGTCCAGGGCTCTGAGGTTTGTGGCGGTGTAGCAGCGCAAGGTGGAAAAACCAGGGTTGCTGGTTCTGGGCGCGGTCTTGGCATGCAGGTAGAGCACCCGCTGTGCGCGGCTGGGCTGCTGCCTCCATTAAGTAGGGCCAGGGAGTATGAAAGGGGGGCTGGGAGGAAGTGGGTGGAGCTAGGCAGGAGGTAGGAAAACGGGCTGCAGGCGGGAGCAGCAAATGACGAACAAGCAAGAAGAAGCAGTTAAAAACAAGGGATAGCAGGAGAAAGCACTCATAAAAATGGAGGAGAGGAAGGAGGAAGCAGTGTTCACAGACCACAATGCCAGGCTGGTGGAAGAAAACTTCTTCTTGCCTAAGTTGTAGAGCCTCTTGGATTCTTGATCCAGAGGTGTGGTTGGGAATGTGCGAGGATTTACATGTTAAGTGAAGGCTTGGTCCACTAAGTTCTTCAGGGTGGTGTGTTGAGTGAGGAAGTTGAGGTCCCCGGGGGAAAGGTAGCAGGCAACAGTCCTATTTGCAAGAGCCCCTGTCTTGGGCTTCAACCAAGTCCCAAGCAGGAGTCTCATTCATTAACTTCCATTCATTAAACTGGGTAGCAGTTCAGAAGGGGACACTACCAGTTGAAGCACTTTTGTCAAGACATTCATCTTGACTGCCACAAGGGCAAGCTAGGGTCAAAAACCTCTGCCGCCCCCCCCTCACCACGGTTGTAAAAGACACTCCCTCTTCTGTAGACATGGTAGGGGGAGAAAGCATGCCAGTATCTGGAAAGGTATAAAAGTCTGCTGGCGTCCATAAAATCCTCAAACTAGTCCAAGTTGGGGGGGGCATGGCTAGCAGCCGATGAAGATGGCTGCAGCTTAGGAGGGCTCCGTGCTCCCAACACCGACCCCGACGATCCGCACACTGATCCTGTAGATCTCTCCGCCCCTGACCATGAGCAGAAGTAGCGGAGGAGGCGCGGGCTCGAGCGATCCGGTCCCGAAGTGCGGGGGGTGCTCTCCGAGCTGGTGAACTCCAGGTGCGGCTTTGAGGCCTGTGGCGGCGTGACAGACCGGGGCCTCGATTTATCCACCCTTCCGGAGGCGCCCGCAGACGTGTGGCGCGGCGGCCGGAATTCAGCGAGGGGCGGCTGTTGCCTAGGGCCCCCCCCCGCTCAGACCAGAAGCTGCTATCCTACCAAGATCTGGCAACGCTCTGGTGAGGGCCCCTGACGGCCGCGCATAGACTTAAAGGGAGCCTGTTTTTTGATGCACGGCGGCCATTAGCGGTAACTCCGGGCCTCGGAGGTCGGCGCAGCCGTTGTGCCGATCCGGCACTGAGACGCATTGAGGGCTCACGAGGTTACAGCACCCAAGGCTGGGACTGCAAATAAACAGCCAGAACAGCGCTGGAAGGTCTGCCGGGAGTGAGGGCGCCGCGAGGCCTGACATCACGCGTAGAGCCGGGGCCTCGAGTTGGACGGCTGCCCGGGGACCCATAGGTGGAAAGTGCGGCGGGGGAGCACTTGCCGGCATTGACACACAAAAGTGGTGGCACCATTGGCTTGGAGGCGCACACTGAAGGCAACCCCCGGTTGGGGATTTGAACGGCAGATATAGAGGGATTTATCTGTGTGCCGCGCATGCCTTGAAGGAGCTACAGCACTGAGGAGACGCGAAAGGTGACGCCATACTCTATCCCTGGCAGGCGCTGAGGTGTAATCTGGAAGCATACTGTTCCACTACCCGAGGTCATAGCGGGTGAGATATATCGTGACCGTGCCTACCGGACCATATTGGTCACGTACAGCCAAGCTCTGAGAGGCCCCCTGCTGCTAAACTGTCTAGAGACCACAAACGTAGGTCACAATGAGCGGAAGGAACACTAAAGGTGCTACCCAGGTGAAGCTCGATAAATTTACATGCACAAAGACACAGATGACGGCGCCCGACAAGGAGGTGCCGTCATCCCAGGGCGGAACGGCAGGCAGTGAACAGGAAGTGACCCTCCGGGACATCATGGTGACATTAAATAAGGTAGACGCTCGTATAGAAACCCTTGCAGTGGATCTATCATTAATCAGGGCTGACTTCGGTAAACTGTCAACAAGACTGTCGGAAGTCGAAACTGTCTCTGAAACCTTATCAGCTGACACCGCCACTCTCAAAAAGCAGATGAATCATCTTTTGACTGAAAACAGACTACTGGCTGCCAAGCTGGAAGACCAGGAGGGGCGCTCAAGACGTAACAACATCCGCCTCATTGGGGGGCCGGCCCTTGACGTCTTCGTGGAGGAGCTGATCACGAGCCACCTGCAACCTAAAGGTCTGTCGAACTACTTCTCTGTTGAACGCGCACACCGGGTGCCTGGTGGCAAGCCGAAGATTGGGGCACCGCCCCAACCTATCCTAGCCTGTATATTCAACTTCCGAGATAGGGATGTGATATTGCAGGCCGCGCGCGCGGCTCCCCCACTGAAGATTGACAATGCCACTGTGACAATTTTTCCTGACTACACTGCCGCCGTCACAAAGCAGCGACGGGGGTTTCTGGATGTAAAAAAGACGCTCCCCGACCAAGGCATCAAATACTCCATGCTCTTTCCGGCCAAATTGAGGGTGGAAGCTGAAGGTAAAACATGTTTCTTTGTCACTCCAGATGAAGCACAGGCATGGCTCGAGGGATGGCGGAAAGTTGACCCGACCCGGTAGAAACCGGGACACTGGAAATTGGCGCGGAGACCGCGCATTGAGTGAAGAACGTGAGTGACTCTGGTAAATGACTTGTTTCCTTGATTGCTGTCTCATTTAGAACAGATAGGTGGATGTAAGTGACAGTGCGTAGACTACGCTATGGTGCCGAGAGTCTGCCGGGGCTAGTCCTGACGGGCAAGGAACAATTGAGACACTCCTACACCACAATGTTACGTTCCGCTGAATTTGCCCCACAGACTGGTTGACTCTTGAATAGTTTTTCCATGTTATGCATCACACTCGTTCCATCTCTACACAAGATAATTTCATGGTTTGGGTTGGAGGACTGGGGGAGAAATCAGCGAATCCAATGGTCTTAGTGGGGTTGGGGGGCGACGGTTGCTATCTTTCACCCCTGTTCGCTGGAAACTGGGAAGGGGCTTAAGCACTCTGCTAGGTTGGGGAGGCGGGTAGTTTCAAATCCGTCAGGCCGGGAGGCAGGGCGGGGGGTTGGAGGGAAGGTAACATTATCAGAGTTTTGTTTCTCTTTCTGTGTACAGTTTATAAGCGCAAATATACTGAACCAAGTGATGATCGTCATACTAGGGCTGCTTTATGCTGATGAGATAACAACGCTGCAATTTTTCTATGTAACAGATGACTAACCACTATCAGCTAGACACTAATCAACAGTTGGCTCCGCTCTCCTCGGGGACCCCTTTGACTTTACTCACTTGGAACGTGAGGGATCTGGGGGACAAGGTGAAAAGGGGTCTAGTGCTACAATACATAAAACGCTGCGCACCTGCGGTGGCGCTACTACAAGAGACACACCTGACTGGCTCTAAATGTAAGGCTTTAGATAGGTGGGGTTATAAAATGGTGGCTCACTCTGAATTTTCATCCGGATCTAGGGGTGTAGGAATACTAGTCAAGAAGCAGTTCCTGTTAATAATACAGCAGACGAGAGTAGATGACCAGGGCCGATTTGCAGCCATCACCTGCCAATGGGAGGGAAAATTGTTTAATCTAGTCTCAGCTTACATTCCACCCTCTCTACACGCGATAGCACACCCCACTCTTACAGCATTTTTGCTGGCCCTACCGGTGGCAGAGATTGTGATTGGGGGAGACCTTAATGACATAGTGGATGGTACACTGGACAGATACCCCCCTAGACCAAGTATAACAGATGGTCACCGTATGAGCGGCTTTCTAGATGCCCTGGGGCTCACAGACGCCTGGCGGTTCAGGCACCCTAATGCACAGCAATACACCTTCCATTCCGGGGTACACGATAGCCTTACACGTATTGATTACTTTCTCGTCTCAGCGGGCACCTTGGGAGGGGTGGCTGATGTGGATATCCGTCCTAGGGGTATATCAGATTACTCACCGATACGGGTAACATATACGCACCAGCAGACTGTGAGACGCCGTATTTTCCCCATACATCCAAATTACCTACTCATACCTGCAGTGCTTAAAAAGATTACTGGTGCCACTCAGCACTATTTCCAGGAGAACGTGTTGTCGGTGAAGTCCCCCAGCATTTTATGGGAGGCTTTTACGGTGGCACGGGGACACGCTATCGGAGCCATCACAGGGCACAAACGAGAAAACCGGGCTGAACTTGAGGAGTTAGAATCAGATCTAGATGCTGCAACACTACAACACGCAGAGCATCCAACACACCAAACTTCCCAAAGGGTGCGTCTCAAACAGCATGAATACGTGGCATACCAGAGAGTAAAGGTCATGACTAGACTGCAAGCCACACACCATATGGTGTATGAATTGGCGACAAGGCTGGTAAACTACTGGCCTGGTTAGACAAAAAAGCAAATGGCTAGCAGAACGATCGCGCAGTTGCGTACGGCTGCGGACTCACTGGTGTCTGCTCTAAGTGCCATAGTTGATACGCTGGCTGACCATTTCGAAAACATATATGCCTCGCGCTCGGCGTTTACGGTAGAAGAAGCCCATGAGTATATTAGAGACTTAACCATGCCGCAGCTTACGCCGGATGCGGCTCTCCTCTTAGAAGCTGACCTTACGGTAGAGGAAATACAGACGGCTATCGCCTCTCTTGCCTCCGGTAAGGCGGTGGGACCGAACGGGTTCCCCATCGAACTTTATAAAAAAACTGCAGACTTGATGGCCCCATTTCTTCTAAATATGTTTCGGGACAGTCTCAAAACTGGAGAACTGCCTCGCGATCAGCGATTAGCCACTATAGTTGCGATCCCTAAGCCCGGAAAACCCCCTGAGAATTGCAGTTCTTACCGCTCGATCTCATTAATCAATGCCGAAGTTAAAATTCTTGCAACACGATTGACCCCATACCTATCTTCATTAATACATCCTGATCAATCAATCAATCAATGACACTTATAGAGCGCGCTACATACCCGTAGGGTCTCAAGGCGCTTGGGGGAGGGGGGGTTGCCGCTACTGCTCGAACAGCCAGGTCTTCAGCTTCTTCCTGAAGGAGAGGTGGTCTTGGGTCAGGCGCAGGTCGGTCGGGAGGGAGTTCCAGGTCTTCGCGGCCAGGTAGAAGGACCTTCCTCCTGTAGTTGCTCTTCGGATGCGGGGGACAGCGGCGAGGGCGTGGTTGGCTGACCGGAGGTGGCGTTTGGGAGCGTAGAAGTTGATCCGGCTGTTGAGGTAGCTCGGGCCTTGGTCGTGTAGGGCTTTGTGTGCGTGGGTGAGGAGGCGGAAGGTGATTCTTTTGTTGACGGGGAGCCAGTGGAGGTCTCTCAGATGTCCGGAGATGTGGCTGTGTCGTGGGATGTCGAGGACGAGTCTGGCTGAGGCGTTCTGGATCCGCTGGAGTCTCTTCTGGAGCTTGGCGGTGGTACCGGCGTAGAGGGCGTTGCCGTAGTCCAGTCGGCTAGTGACGAGGGCCTGGGTGACGGTCTTCCTGGTCTCGGTGGGGATCCACCAGAAGATCTTCCGTAGCATGCGTAGGATGTTGAAGCACGCCGAGGAGACGTTGTTGACTTGCCTGGTCATGGAGAGGGAGGAGTCCAGGATGAAGCCCAGGTTGCGTGCATGGTCTGTCGGTTTGGGTGCGGTGCCCAGGGCGGGAGGCCACCAGGAGTCGTCCCAGGCGGAGGGTGAGGAGCCCAGGATGAGGACCTCCGTCTTGTCCGAGTTCAGTTTCAGGTGGCTGGTCGTCATCCACTCGGCTACCTCTTTCATCCCTTCGTGTAGGCTGGCTCTGGCGGTGGCGGGGTCGTTGGTCAGGGAGAGGATCAGCTGGGTGTCGTCGGCGTAGGAGATTATGCTGAGGTTGTGTTGGCGTGCGATGGCCGCGAGGGGGCTCATGTAGACGTTGAAGAGGGTGGGGCTCAGAGAGGATCCTTGAGGGACGCCGCAGATGACTTCGGAGGCCTCTGACTTGTACGGTGGTAGGCGGACTCTCTGTGTTCTTCCGTCGAGGAAGGAGATGATCCATTCCAGCGCCTTGTCCCGGATTCCGACGTTGCTGAGGCGCTGTACTAGGGTGCGGTGGCAGACAGTGTCGAATGCCGCGGAGAGGTCTAGGAGGATGAGGGCCGCTGTTTCTCCGTTGTCCATCAGGGCTCGGATGTCATCGGTGGCGGCGATGAGGGCGGTCTCGGTGCTGTGATTGGCTCGGAAGCCGGACTGTGAGGGGTCGAGGGATCCATTCGTCTCGAGGAAGGCGGCCATCTGCTTGTTGACGGTCTTCTCGATGACTTTGGCTGGAAATGGGAGGAGCGAGATGGGGCGGTAGTTCTTGAGGTCGGTGGGGTCCGCTGTTGGTTTCTTGAGTAGAGCGCTGAGTTCGGCGTGCTTCCAGCTCTCAGGGAAGGTGGCGGTGTCGAAGGATGTGTTGATGATGTCTCGCAGGTGGGGTGCGATGACAGCGTCGGCCTTGTTGAAGACGTGGTGGGGGCAGGGGTCGGTGATCCGGAGTGGATGGAGTTCATGCCCCAGAGAAGCACAGCCTTTAACCTCAGGCGGTGCAGGCAGTACTGGCCCGGAGATCCGCCATTTCAGAACCCGCGGTAATTCTCTCACTGGGTGCAAGTATGGCATTTGATGTGATAGAATGGCCATATTTATCTGCAGCCCTGCGACACCTGGGCTTCGGTCCGAAATTCTGCGCTTGGATCCGTCTGCTCTATACTAACCCAATAGCGCATGTGGTGGCTAACGGGCATATATCACGGGATTTCTCACTGTCCTGAGGGACGCGACAGGGGTGTCCCCTATCCCCAATATTGTTTGCGTTGGCCTTAGAACCGTTGGCAGCGTGGGTCAGGTGGGAACCCTCCATCCGCGGGCTTCGCTGGACCGACACTTGGGAGGATCGCATCACTCTATGCAGATGATGTCCTCCTCTACTTTACCTCCCCTAGAAAATCCATCCTAGTGCTCCTGAATATATGTGAAAAATTCATCCAGGTGTCTGGATACACCATTAATTGGTCCAAATCCGTGCTATATGTGCTGAAGGGCCCGCCGCCATTGCTACCCCTGGATTGCCCTCTGCAGATAATAAACAAAGCCTTTAAATATCTAGGCATCTACGCAACACCTGACCCCGACGACTTTTACCTGAAGAATTTAAAACCCCCACTAGAACGATTCAAACGTGACGCAACGGTTTGGCGGAGCCTTCCCCTCACACTACTGGGTAGGGCAGCTCTCTACAGAATGATGACGCTCCCCCGGTTCCTATATGTCCTTGAGAACACCCCATTTCCAGTCTCGCGAACCTATTTCAAAGCAATAACGGCTGAGGCCTCCAGTTTATTATGGGGGAACAAACCGGCACGAATCGCCCAAGATAAGCTGGTGCATGGCTGGTACGATGGGGTGATATCTCTTCCGAACGTACAGATGTACTACTGGGCGGCACAACTTAAAATAATTAACTATTGGCTGCATGCCCCACAGGATGAACCTGCGTACCAAGCGGACAGGCACGAACTTGGGGAGAACGAAATGATGGTAGCCTTATACAGCAAGCGTAGGCCCCCCTCCCTGATTGGCCACACTGCCCACACGATTCACATATGGTACCAGGCACTGGCTCGCTTAAAATGTTTAGGAAATATTACACAAATGACTCACACATACTTGGGCGACTTAGGAATAGTAAGGGATTTACAAATTGGGATATCATCGGTATTTCCACGGTGGGTGACCTTTGGAAGAAGGTCGAGATGGTGGAGTTCTCCCACCTGGTAACACAATATGACATGGTGCAGACAGAAAAGTTTAGGTATCTGCAAATCCGACATGCACTTCTAGCAATCCTAGCACCGGGTACGACCATACCAGAGGCCAACCCACTGGAGGATAGATTCCTTACGGAACATATGGTCGAGAGGGCGACATCCTTTACATATCTCAAATAAATTAACAACCTGCCAGATCCGACGCCCAAGCTCCAACAAAAATGGTCCCGGGAGGTGGGTGACTTTGAAGAGTCAGAATGGCAGGAGGCACTGTCATCGCCACGTGAGTCGGCCATACCCACGCGGCTCAGATTGGTCCAACTTAAAATATTACATCGCACCTATTACACCAGGACGACACTCTACGCCATGGAGAAAGCCCAGAACCAATACTGTTTACATAATTGTGGAGAGGAAGGTACATTCTTTCATACCTTATGGGAGTGTCCTCGGGTGGAAGCATATTGGGCCAAGGTGATGCGCACTATCTCCCAAACTGTAGAAACATCCTTGCTGCCAGAACCACGACGTTGTCTGTTAAATGTGTGGGAGCCCAATGACCTCACCCATCGGGAACAGGACTGGGTCATGCTGGGTATGACATTTGCTAAGCGCAACATTGCTATGCTGTGGGGGTCGGGTGACACACCTACGCTCCGGAAGTGGTGTAAGGACATGGATGAAGCAATGATAGCCGAGAAGAAGGTTTTCATAAATCGTGGATGCCCCCGGAAATGGGAGAAAGTGTGGGGAGCGTGGAACAAGTTTCGAGGGTATATTTGTGATCCACCTGAACTTGAAACGGAGGAGGTACCCACATAATGTGATTATGTTCATAAGGGGTTTGGAGAGCGAATCAAAAGTACTGCCTACTGCATATGTGAGTGTGGATAGAAATAGCGTTGTAATGTTTAGTAATTTCATTTGCAGCCAATCATGACTATCTTCTGAATGTACCGTTTGCCCTGCTTTTCAAATCAATAAAAATAATTAGAAAAAAAAAACTAGTCCAAGTTAGGGTCATAATGCTGGCATTCTTCAGGTTCCAGCAACCCCTCCTACTCCTCCCCGAGCTCTAGCCCATAAGAATAGTGCTCAGGTTCCGGCCTGAAAGGCATGGCTCCAGTCAGCTCCAGAGTCTGCATCAGAAGACACTTATCTGGCTCCATCTCAGAGCTGGGGATCAGAATAGGGATGCCGATACTAGTCGGTGTCAGCAGCGCTGGGAGCGGTGGCATCAGGGAAGTTTGAGGGGGCATGACTGGCGTCGGTCGGGATCGGTCTGTGGATCCAAGGAGCTGACTGGTGCTGAAGCTGCTGACGTGGTGCCAGTAGGGACCCCTCCTGAACCTGTGGGCGGAAGGCGTGCCAGATTGAACGGGCCACCCAAATAGCGTAGCCTCATAACATTTTCTCAATTGGGTGGGGGACGATTCGGCTCCTGGAAACACAGGATGGAGCAGAGTCTACCCAGACACTGGCTCAACTGCAGAGTCAGGCCTCGAATATCAATGCTCCTTCATCTTGTCGGCCGACGGACGAAGAGAAGTCGAAGACGTCTTTGACTTCTTGCGTGACTTACCCGAATGACTCAACAACTTCGAGTGCAACGAGGATCTCCCACTCCGTGACCACTCCCAGGACCTTCCTCTCAAGTGGCATCTGGAGATCTACATTGCACGTAGAACCACCAGGAGCTTGAGTGATCACTCCCTCAATGCCTTCGGGTACATGGCGCGGCAATCGGAGCAGGCCTTCTGATCGTGGTTGCGCTTGAGATACCAAAGACATACAAGATACGGGCAGGTCACCAACATCAAGTGGTGCCAAGCACCACAGGGCTTCAAGATGGTTTTCCAAGAGGACATCCCTGCCACACCAGGAGGAAAACCTCAAAAAGACTCATGAAAAAGTAAAAAAAGTTAGTGAAGAATTAACTAAGGGGTAGCCGAATCCAGATCTCCGCTGATTGGCGTGGAAAGAAAACAGCTGACATCAACACGCTGGAATGGCGCCTATAAGGCACTTCACATGCCACTTCCGGCACTGACAATGCCACGCAGAACCTATCAGCACCACCTACTGGCGTGCAGCTGTACTATTCACCCTAAAATTCAGATCCAGTCTGTCGCCTGGGGTTAATTCTATGGTAAGCAATCTGCAGCTGGAAGTCTCTATCAGATAAGGTTTACAAAAGCCCTTACTACTGAGTTTCCTTGACTATCCTCATATGTGGATATTGATATGGACGACTGCTTGAGATTGTAGACCTCTCTTCAGGCTACCACGGTGCATGCAACAGTTTGCCTGTTCCTTGTACTAGGGTTTCTATCTCCAAAGCTTGATTTAATTTGTGGCTTAAGATATGCTTCGCAGGCCCTTCCAATATCTAGTACAGGATATCCCTGCTCAGTAGAATTTACCTCTCTCCCTTGTTCCGTTGTTGCTGGCTGGTGATTAGTAAAACAGATGCTTCGGCTGAATCAGTCAGGCCTGCTACACGTACAGTTCCGACTGGTCTGGCCTCTAACTACTTGTGCCTAGAGCCAAGGAAACTGGGTACAAGGCACGGTGAGATGGAAAGCTGAATGATAAGACATAGCACATAGCTAGAGCAATTCAAGAATTAGGACAAGAAACTCATATATTTCAACATAAAGATAAGATCAAAGGTCAGGGAGCCATAGAGACCAATTCTACACACAAAAAGTTAGGTCACAACAGAAACATAGATTAGGCTCTAGCAATGATTCAACAAAATATGGATCATGGGAATGAGAATCCACTGACTTTAGGTGAAGAAGAAACAGACATTGGAACGGCCTCTGACATGGGAGCAAAGAGACAAATGTACAATTCAGAAACAAGGGTGTGAAGCCAGGGAGACATCTCCAATAGGGCAGCAAGCGACAGTCTCCAGAACAGCAAACACAGCAGCTAAAACAGTGAGCTATGGTCTTTTCAGAAGTAAAAGCAACTCCCCTGAGAGAGGATGACTAGGCTACAGGAAAGCTGTGAAGCAGAAACAGGAAACATGGGCATTGGACAGGAATATAGCTAAGGAGTTAATATCCACAATTACAGAAACTGGAAAAACGCACCTGGAAAGAAGGAGACTCACTCGTTAGGTATGCACAGTGGGACACGGAGAATGGCTTAGTGTAGGACTGCATGTTCCTTATACAGTTTGGGTGTGAGGTCTTTTCTCTGGATCGTGGTGACGTTATTGGCCACCAGTAAGTACCTGTGACAGGCGATGCCATATAACATTGGAGTTCCAAGACTGCGCTCCAGTTAGAAAACCAAGTTACTACCTTTGCATACTCGGCACTTGAAGCGCACACAGTGCAATCAGGGCTTACTCCAGGAGTTGAATACGATTTTCCGACTCAGAAATAATATGACAAAAGCGATTGCACACAAACGAAATCAGAATCATACCTTACAGACACTGCAAAAGACGACAAGCCTAAGTACCCTTCTTCATCACTAAACCGTGAGCGTCTGACTTAAAGACTACTACACAGTTACAACTGTCTTCTTGGGTTTGAATACGCGCAACTACGTAATCTTAAAAAAGTTGATGCAGTTTGTCAATCTTTATTTGTGCTCCTTGGGCGGCGTCTTCATTCTTGACGTCTTTGAAACAAATATTTACTGCACTTCCTGTTAGGAATGTGTTCCCCTGGGCACTATTTTTGTCCTTCGAGTAGGCTCTTTCAATTTGTGGTAAAAGTAGACAAATTGTTGTTGGATGAATATGAATTCATGTATTTTATTCATACATTATATATCTTCATTTCATACTTTTTATATGACTCATATTGTTTGGACAATGGCATCCAATGCATTTCGGGTATTGTTACCCTTCATCAGGGTTTAGTCCTATAATAAACATAAATATCATGAGGGACTATACGCATGGTTACCGTATTGTGTATATTATGCGTTCCATATTGTAGTGATGGTAGTAGTGACCCATGCTCTATGCGGCTAGTAGTGTCTTAAATCAAGAAATTGTTAGTTCAAGTGATCAAACGAGATAATGGTTACTTGCGATAGCAGTTAATGTGGAACATGGTTGTTGAGATGCCTTTCATTTGATGAGCAATTGTGATATATCATACGTTACAGTGCACAAAAGATGGAAAAAGGTGAAAAAATAGCCATACGAGTATGGCTTGTTTAATCCAACCGGATGTATGCTGTTAGCTTTTTTATCCAATAGTTTTCTCGCTGAAGAAGATGTTTTCTGTTGTTTCTGACTTCTTTTTTCAGTACCACTTCCAGGATCAAGAATTTGAGTTGGCTAATGTTGTGGTTGTTTTGGAGAAAATGGTTAGCCACAACTGATTTAAGGTTTTTAGTGCGTATATTAGATTTGTGTTCATTGATTCTGATCTTGATTTTCCTTTCGGTTTTTCTGACATAGGCTATGCCACATGGGCATTTCAGTAGTTAGACTGCGTTCATGGTGTCACATGTGGCCGTGACTGCGAGTTTGATGATATGACCTTTTCTTGGGTGAGTTATAATTGCGCCTGTTATAATGCTATTGCAGTTGTTGCAATTATGGCAAGCCATGGTTCCTTTGTGTGTTCCTATGTCATCTGTCCTGGTATATTTGAGCATATCCCCCATATTTATATTGCTGGTGTATGCAAAGGTGGGTAATTCCTTGAATACATTCTTGAAGTCTGGTTCCAATGTTAGCATTGACCAATGCTCAAATATACCAGGACAGATGACAAAGGAACACACAAAGGAACCATGGAGTTATACATTTATTATCTGTATCCTCCATTATACCATTGCCACTCGTCATATCCAATCTGCGGACTCATTATCACCCCTAATTCTACCTAGGAAGAGTATAACAAATGAAAGGCTTGTGCTCACGATATTCATTGGCCACACCCTCTTGCTACTTTCATACATGGTAATCTCTGTGGTTATGCCGTGACATCAAGATGGCGAACATGTTCAGGTTGGGCATGTAAAATTAACCGCAATCTTGAACTAGGTAGTCCTCACTTCATATGGTCACTTTCTATGCGCTAGATAAACACCATCTGATCCATTACTGAATGGAACATTAAAGCAATGGATAGCATTAATGACCACTGTGTAACAGATTCACACCCACACATTCTAAGGTAGTGTGCTCCCTATGGCAGCAGTAAGTATATAAAACGTGCTAAGGAAAGTTTATATTCGGTGCAACAAGTAAGATGATGTATATAGGAGATTACAATCAGCATGCCTAATGATCAAATCATTCATTATTTAGTACACGCAATGTGATGTCGAAGATGGCGGCGCAGGAAGAATCCGGATTCCTCCATGCCTGGCTCCAAGTGGGCGACAAAAGGCTCTCTGCACTGCTTCCCGTTGATTTTGGAGCTGTCAACGGCTGCACGGGACCGCTGCGGGCTAAGATCCCTGACCGCACAGGCAAGGAGCCCTTGAGGCCCCGATATACCGGGTGAAGAGGAGACGACTCAGCCCGCGCCTCGGCTCGACCGGCCAGCGCACCAGCCCTGCTGGCCGAGGGCGGGAGGAACTCCTGGCTTCTCCTGCTCCCACCATCATATGTCGGAGTGGGTATCCAATATGCAGGTCCACGATGTATGGTGCAGGATGCATCTCCAGGCGCGCACTTACTCACACTACTCACAACTACACAGCTTGTATACACGGATAGAAACAGTATTCTGCCCCGACAACGCCCCTTCACAGTGTGTTGCATGCTGACTATTTGGCACGTGCGCATTCTGATCACCCCCCACTACAAATGAGGTTGAACTGGGGCGTGAAGCATCCCAAGATGTCGACCTGGTGCCTACCAGGTGCCGCACTTGCCGACTTGTCTTACGGGGGTCACCCTCCTAGACTCCATTGAATCCTATTTCTCGATGAATGAGGGAACTGCCTCGTCGGCAGGAGTGCAGTGGGACGCCTTCAAGTCTCTTCTCCGAGGGCACACCATCAAGACCACATATGGCGCCCGGAAAATGCAGACTGCTGCGCTTCGCACACACGAGTTAGTGATACCGAGCTGTGAGCAGCGCATCCCCATCCATCTCCAGATTGGCACCTCACTAGCCCAGGCTCGCTTGGCATATAAAAACAGGATGGATGACCTTTGCGCGTTGAATTACAAAACACACCTGGCACCCAGACACACAGAGGGCAACAAGGTGGGTAGGCTGGTCGTGTGGCTATTGCAGTCCGACACTGCTCAACCCCCCTATCACTGCCATTTATACATCTACCGGGAACCTAGTGAACACACAGGACTCCATTAACCAATCATTATACGAATACTATTCAGCATTGTATGCGGCCCCAGCTACGCAGGACCCTGCCTTCATTCAGGACTTCCTCACGGGGATACAACTCACAGATTACGCCAACCCAGTATGATGCTCATGAAGATCCCATTGCGCTTGATGAGATCACAGACGCAATTGAACAGCTGGCAACGGGCAAGACACCAGGGACAGATGGGTGGCCACCGGAATTTTATTTTACCTTCTCTGCGCAACTAGCGCCTAGGCTAGCCAAGCTGTATGTCGAAGCCTTTGAAACGGGCGCGCTGCCGCCCACCCTAAAGGAAGCAACGCATGTGATTCTGTCGAAGCCGGGCCGTGACCCTCTCCAAATGGCCTCCTATCGCCCTCTGTCGATGCTGAATGTGGACTATAAGGTCCTCAGGAAATTGTTGGTGAATAGGTTAATCACTGCTGTTCCCCTGCTGCTCCACGAAGAAAAAAATGGCTTTATACCAGGCCGTAACATAGGTTTGAATCTGCGCCGGCTGTTTGCATTGCTAGACTGGGAACAGGGTGAGGCGGAGAGGCCTTGGATAGCCTCCTTAGATATCGAGAAGGCATTTGACACTCTGAGCTGGGCTTATCTCATAGCGGGACTGATTGGGTTCTGCATTGGCCCCAATTTCACATGATGGATATGTTTGCTGTACTTCAGGTTGCAATCCAGAGTGAAGACAGGCTGCACCTTTTCGCCGCTTTTCTCGATAGCGCGGGGCACACTCCAAGGTTGCCCGCTGTCACCGATTCTTTTGCCTTGGTCATGGAGCCATTGGCGTGCAGACTGTGGCAACGGGTCAATGATTGAGGCCTACAGGTCGATCGACGGTGGCACATAGTGTCACTGTACTTGGATGACATCTTAATATACCTGCGTGGCAGGGCTGAGATACTGCAGTCGAATTATGGACCTCTTAAAATACACGTGCAAGAGTCTCCGGGCTTCAAGTTAACTGGACGGTAGTGTTCCCACTGACACCAATGCCACCGGACCATAGACAAATGGCGCCGGACAAGCCATTGACATGGGCATTCAACACTATCATCTAGGGGCTGACACTGTGGATGGGAATCTCGGTCGGGCCATAACTCGGGCCCGATCGACTCTCCCATTTTGGGTGTGCCTTCCCTTGTCCCCCATGGGCCGGGTGGCCATCTTGAAGATGCTGGTCCTTCTTCGCCTCCTGTATTTCTTCTACACACTCCCCTACCACCTGCCTCAGAGAATCTTCAGAGACCTGGAATCCTTACTGGTCTCCCTGATATGGGTAAACTCAAGGGCCAGGGTGGCTCTCCACAAACTATACCTGCCATTGTCTGACAGCGGCCTGGGTGCCCCAAACTATGAGCGATACTATGCAGCAGCTCAACTGCAGTGGCCAATGCAGTGGCTCACTAAGAGCAACCTCACAGAGATGGCTATGGGAGCCTTGGCTTGGGATCCCCCATCATTGCTGGAATGCATGTCAGGTACGACTACCGCAAGACAGAAACAACGAGGCAACATTTTAATGGCAACGGCCAGATGGCACTGGTCCAAATATGCGATACCCAAGAGCTGAGCAGCGCCATACGCCCCTGGCTTACCACTGGAGCTCCTTCCTGGCATGTTCTCCTGTCATGGACGCCCGGAGCTGAGACTATGGAGGGAGAGTGGGTTAAAGACATGGGGGGACATATATGCAGACTTGCAATTGCAAACATTCAAGGAGTTGGGAGACACTTATGGAGTGCCACAGGACTCCTTCCTATTACATGCCTTGCTGACGCGTCAATCCCTGCAAACATGGGATACTGACTGTTAGACCTGGGAGGCGCTAGTTGGCTGAGGATATGTACCTTAGGCAAAATAGGGACCTTTGCTTTCACGTCAGGGAACGGAAGGACACCTTCTCAGATAGCCCCGCTCACCCCCTCGGTAGCTTGGCACGAGCAGCCAGGCTTATCTTCAAGGCAAGTGTGTAAAGTATTTGCAACCTAATGATGACACTACAAATGGACTCCATATGAGTTTCATAAAAACAAGTATAAGTTTATATAAAAAGATATACGAAGAGATCACACGATATACATCAAACATATGCGTATTTGTAATATTCCTCCTGGCCGGTTATTAGGCCAGCCAGCCCTTCTAAGTTCTGGAGATATTATTGAGCAATTCTAAATAATCCACTGCAGTCCTAATACAATGCTATGCAGTTCGAAATGCAAAAATCAGGCACTTTGCAATATAAAAATAAATCAGTTCGTTATGCAACAATCAAGCAGTTCGTAACAGCAAAATAGTGCAATGCCTAATGCAACAATCAGGTAGTTCGTTATGCAAACTAACGCAATGCGTAATGCAACACTCAGGTAGTTCGTTATGCAAAAATAGTGCAATGCGTAATGCAACAATCAGGCAGTTTGTAATGCAGAAACAATGCAATGCGTAATGTAACAATCAGGTAGTTCGTCATGCAGAAATAATGCAATGCGTAATACACTAATAAGGTAGTTCGTAATGCAGAAATAATGTGATGCATAATACACTTCAGGTAGTCCGTAATGCAGAAATAATGCAAAGCGTATTACAACTATCAGGTAGTTCGAAATGCAGAAATAATGCAAAGCGTAATACACTCCAGCACCAATCACGGTGCCTTAGGCGGTCTCTCTGCCACTCACACTGACTCGCTGTTAGCTTCCTTCAACAGATGCCTCCCACCGGGTATGATGTAAACCAAAAGTGCAGCTCCGCACTCTGGCCCCGGTACTGCCACTCCTTGGAAAGTACAAGCCGCAATACGCGCCGAGGCTCGCGCTGCAGGAATGGGCGAGGCCGAGAGCGTCTCCCTCCGAGCCCGCACCCCGCCCCAGGTGGCCACACACGTTACCTGGGGGGTGCGACCACGCTCTCCTCTCTTCTTCCCGCGACTTGGGCCTCTGATGCAACTCTATGGATTTCAGGCAGTGGAACTCGGGCCCTCCCTCGATGGGGTTGATTTGAGGTCCAGCTCTTGCAACGGTGGGTGCGGGCCGGGAGCTCGACTCCTCTGGGGCTGCAGGTCTGGGTCACTGGTGCTACGAAGATCTCAGGCTCAACAGGGCACACGCACACAGCATCGCTGAGACTAACTTTAGCTTCTGGTGTGAACAATCACAGAGCACTCCTCACAAAGGCCCCAGGCTGCACGAAGCACACGCACACAGCGTCGCTGAGACTCACATGCACTCCAGGTGCATGATAACAGGGCAATCCTCATGAAGGTCTGAGGCTGCACAAAGCACACGCACACAATGTCGCTGAGACTCGCTTGGACTCTGGTGCACACGATTACAGGACAATCCTCCCGGAGGGCTCAGGCTGCAGAAAGCACACATACACAGCGTGGCTGAGACTCGCTTGGACTCCAGGTGCCCATGATCACAGAGCAATTCTTACGATGGTCTCAGGCTCCAAAAAGCACACGCACAGAGCATCGCTGAGACTCTCCTGGTAACTTTTGTGTTCCTGAGTTTCCGCAACAGGGAGACAGCTCACCTCAGGCCCTTGGTGATAAGTTACGTCTGGACACTACACACAGCAAAGTCCTTTCAAGCAGGGGGACACAGCACACAGCAAAGTCCCTTTAGCCTCTCCTTGGTTAAAGCAGCAAACTGCAGGCCAGCTCCAAAACACACAGCAAGGGTCCGTCCTTTCCTCCAGTCTCTTCAGCTGTTTCTTCTTTGGCAGAGGTTCCTCTTGACCACAAAGTAGGTTTAATCCTTTTCAGTCTTGATCAACCCATTTTTCCAAAGTTCAGGGGCTTCAGCTCTCATAGTTATATCCCTCAATGTCTTTGAAGTATTTGTGTTCAGGGGGTGACTGACCCCTGTTCTAACCAGTTCTGGGTGCCTCCCTGCCAGTGACACCTTCTCCTTTTGATTTGTGGGGGTCTGGATTCTCAGTCACTCAACAGGAGATGGGACCATTGTTTTATGGCAGTAACCCAGGCCTCTTCACCTCTAGAGGCTACTCCTCCCCCCTACACTCCAGATGCAGGTCAGCCTGTTGCTGTCTCACCTCCTGCCTTGGGTCAAAACATTCCCCAGATCCAATCACTTTCAAATCCAGACAGTAAATCCACAACCAGGCAGAGACACACAGAAATGGTAGAGCACAAAAAACCCAGCCACTTCTAAAAGAGTGGTTTCTAAACACACAATGCAAAAACCACCTTCATAAAAAATATGGGTTAATACATTGTGAGTTCACCTCTCCATCTTAGGCCTTTGGGAAAATAGGCTGGAAAACATATTACAAAGCCCCCCCATTCTGTCCTAAGGGCAAGATGGCCTTTCAATGGGGAAAAACGAAATGGAGAGTATTTCAATGCTAGGACATGGTACACACCTCAGTACATGTCCTACCTTTCACATGCACTACACCCTGCCCAGGGGGGTACCTTGGACCTACCATAGGGGTGTCTGATGTGCATAGAAAGGGAAGGGTAAGACCTGGCAAGTGGGTGCACTTGTCAGGACAACATGGCAGTATAACAAACTACGCACAGGCACTGCAGTGGTAGACCTGAGTTCTCTCTGTAAGGCTACTTGTGTGGGTGGTACAATTAGCGCTGCAGGCCCACTAGTAGCTTTTGCATTACCAGCCCTGGCACACATAGTGCACTTTACTAGTAAGGCAAACAGACTAATCATGCACAACCAATTACCATTACACTTTACACATGGAGCACTTGCACTTTGACACTGGCAAAGTGCCCAAAACATCTAAGCCAATAAAACTTAATCCATCACAGCATCAAATATAGAAGAGGTTGAGGCAAAAAGTCAGGGGTAATCACGCCAAGAAATGCCAGGTCTAACACTGACCAAGCAGAACCTACCACATCACACCTGCTACAAAAACTGCTCATGCACAGTGGCCGCCAGCATGCCGTAACAGCCATCTACACTTCATTCAGACTGAAAGACCCGACCGCACTGGCGGTATTGGGATGACAAACTGTCTATCACCCTTACTGATAAGCAGTGGCTGCAAAGCCTTAACCATCCAAAAACTATCTCTACAATCGCTAGGATAAAGTGCACTCAATGTAATTATCTTCACCCCACGTATCTCACTCCCCACAGGTTGGGACGCATGTACACAGTGACCATGGACATATGCCCTAGATGCCGAGACCTGGGAGCCACATTCACAGACATTTCGTGGAACTGCACCGGTATTCAAATATTCTGTACCGCGGCGGACACTGCGCTCGCATAAGTGGCAGGCACTCACTGGCGTAGAACCCTTAGTCTCCTGGGATCCCTGAGACCTACACTGGTATGCGAGAACAAATGCCCGCGGCAACCAGATACCTTGGCCCTCCGCTACCTGCCTCTCTCTTCCCGCACCCTGCCCACCTCTCATCCAGTCGCTCTCCTTCGCCTTAGAACCCCCCCACCACACCCACCCCAGCACATCCACTAATACACGGCCTACCATGCCCTTCCAACTACACACATGCCATCCGCTGATACATCAGACTGAAAGACACACTTACGATGGCAATTTCATGAAAACATCTTTTTTTTCTTTCTCTTCTTTTTTTTCTTTTTTCCTTTGTTCCTCTTGTTCAAGTCAAATTTACTTGCAAATGTATGTGGCTTAATGGGGAAATGGCTTTGAGGAACACTGGCTGGTTCACCCTTTGGTTACACTGTTCTAATTTGACTGTTTACAGCTGTGCTGCGCCGCAGAGTGAAACGGCGAACAAGCCACCAAGGTGGACTTTTATGCTTCCTGGATGAGCGTTTCCCTGTACCCCGCCTATGCCATTCAAACGTACTGCCATTTTATAATGTCAATGCTAGATTGAATCATCATGCAGATGTTAATGATGTTACCGTATCAAAAGTAATAAAATAATTTATAAAAAAACATTTAGTACAAGCAAACCCTAAAACCATATCCAAAACTACATTACAGTTCCACAGGTATGAACATTGCATCAGTGTGCTTATAAATATATATATGTGTTATACTATAGATCTTGCCAACCTACCCTACTCCACATGTTGAGAAATTGAAGGCGAGGTACATGAAACAATGGGCACCATCTTAGAAACACAAACTCACAGTTTGCAAGTTAAGTTCTTTCCCACTATATTATTACAGCTACATCATAAGCTGGGTATATATATATATATATATATATATATATATATATATATATATTCACTGAAAAAACCATAGGTTATAGACCATATATAGTTAGGAATTAGCATTTACAAAACCTTATTTTACTCACACAAAACCATTGAAATTCCATATATAGTTAGTTGTACTAACTATATATCGCGCACCCGCAATCCACTGCTGATCATGTCACATATTACATCATTCATGACATGGTCAGTGACATCACTGATGACATCACTGATGACATCTCAAATGACATCACTGATGACATCACTGATGACATCTCAAATGACATCACTGATGACATCTCAAATGACATCACTGATGACATCACTGATGACATCTCAAATGACATAATTGATGATATCACTGATGACATCACTGATGACATCTCAAATGACATCACTGATGACATCACTGATGACATCTCAAATGACATCACTGATGACATCACTGATGACATCTCAAATGACATCATTGATGATATCACTGATGACATCACCGATGACATCACCGATGACATCACCGATGACATCACTGATCACATCACTGATCACATCACTGATCACATCTCAAAAGACATCACTGATGAGATCACTGATGACATTATTCATGTGATAATACGATGAATCTCATCAGACTCTAATAAAAACTTAGATACACTCAGTGTAAACAGATACTCACAGACTGTCACTCATCCATGGAGTTACTCACACACCTAGTCAGTCATGCAAAGAATCAATCACACCTCCATTTCCTCAATTATACAGTTATACACACCTTACTTATTCAAACATATACTTACACATATTTACTCTCTTATACAATCCCTGATACAAGTTCACAATGATTCATACAGCCACTCACACATTCACTGTCTCTTATGCACAGTTATTTATATATGTCAACTCTCACATATACTGTGTTTTAATATGTACTTACTTTGACATGTAGCACTGAGATATCCATTCACTCACCAATGCACTCATGCACACAGTCAACCGCCCATACAGCTGTTTCCACGTGCACTTTTGAACCCATACATCTAGTGAATCAACTGCTCACATCTATGAACAGAGTCATACACCTCCCAGCCACCCACACACACACTCAGTCTCCCATACAAATACTTGGGCAACCAATCAATAACCCATATAGTTACTCATATAGCTACTGATCAACACATGCGGCGGTTTACAGAACAACAGACATAATGATGCACAAATTAAGACAGTTTAGTCACTAACCCATGCACTCAGTAAGACACATTTAATCACTCACTCATACAGTCAGTCATACACCTACTAAATCCTTCATCCAGACACTTATACATCCACTCATTCTTCAATATGTAAGACATATTTTAACTTTACAGAAACATACAGTCACTGGATGTTGTCATCAGTGATGTCATCAGTGATGTCATTTGAGATGTCATCAGTGATGTCATCAGTGATGTCATTTGAGATGTCATCAGTGATGTCATCAGTGATGTCACTGACCATGTCATGAATGATGTAATATGTGACATGATCAGCAGTGGATTGCGGGTGCGCGATATATAGTTAGTCCAACTAACTATATATGGAATTTCAATGGTTTTGTGTGAGTAAAATAAGGTTTTGTAAATGCTAATTCCTAACTATATATGGTCTATAACCTATGGTTTTTTCAGTGAATTTCAATGGTTTTTTAATAGCAAATATCAAAAGCTTTAAAATGTATTCTTCTTTAAATCGAAAAATATATTTTACATGTTTTTAATACAATTTATTTTTTTTTAATTATTTTTTTTGTTTCGCTCCCGGTCCGCGAACCGGTTAGCTTCCCGTTAGCTCAATTTGGTGCCGCGACCCGGTCCGCGAACCGGTAAACGTTCCGTTTCCGCAACTGCCGCGTTAGAAAACAACATCGTGACGCGTCGCGTCAGCGTGACGTATCGCGTTGTCGCGTGAAACGTCATATGACGCGCCGCGTTAGCGTACCCAGAAGTGAACCGGTACGCGAACGAGGCGCGAAGCGCAGCTTCCCGGAAGCGATCCGGGACGCGGCGCGGAGCGCGTAACGTAAACACAACAGGTCATGTGACTTGTTAATAACACTTTTCATTGGTTCATTTCACTTTCGGTTTCCTAATGATGTAAGACTAGGTCATGTGACCTAAAAGTAACACTTTTCATTGGTTTAGATCTATTGTTTTTCCCAAATGATGAAAACCCCTCCTTCTTTCCTCACTCTGACTTTCATCTTTGTGAGAGAAAGACCCTTTGTGATCAGTGAGCAATGGCTTTAGTAATAGCTTCAATTGGTGCTTCCCCACCACCTCCACCACCTCCAAGGAAGAGAGGACCACCTGCTGAAGTTATTCAGCAAGAGGAGGAAGAAGAGGAAGAGGAGGAAGAGCAGGAAGAGGAGCAAGAGAGGAGGCAGTTTTTGCCTGAGGAGCCCAGGAGGTCTCATCTGAAAGAAAACTTTATTTGGCAATTTTTTAAATATCCCCGGGGCCAAAAAAAAGTCAATGCCCGGTACGTAACTTGCCTGATATGTAAGAAGGATTTGTCCAGAGGGACAGACAAGAAGTACAGTTACGGCAATTATACTATGCATCGCCATATGGATAGGTGGCATCCTATCAACTACAGTGCTGCGCAGTTACGTGACCAGCAAGATAATCCCCCTTCTATGGCCAGAAGATCAGTTGTACAGGAAGTGACGGGACCAGAGGCGAGGCAGATGGTCCCAAATATACAGATGAGGTTCGGGGAAGTGAAACAAGTGTGCGTGCGTTGTAATCAGCTCCTTCAGGAAGAAGCTCAAGACCTGGCTGTTCGAGCAGTAACGGCACCCCCCCCTCCTAGCGCCTTGAGACCCTACGGGTGAGTAGTGCGCTATATAAATGTCTTGATTGATTGATTGATTTGCTACAGAGAAAGTAGCATCAATCTAATCAACAGAGCTATCGACAATCATGTTTGTCCGAAACGCCCCAGAGAATAAATTCTTTTTTTTTTGCTGCTCCTGTTGAGCCCTTTACAATGAATCGTTTTCGTTTCCCCCCCCAAAAAAACCCCCAAAAAATATAAAACCGTTCAGAAAATACAAAAAAAGTAAAAAAATGTTCAGAAAAATAATAAAAAAAATATAAAACAACAAAAACAATAAAAAAAAAGTTATTTTCAGAACTACCTCCCCGTTATAAAAAAATTGGTAGAATATTTGGAACTCTGCCAACCTCTATTTCTTTTGGTTCGCTTCCCGGTTCGCTCTCCGGTACGCGAACCGGGAGCGAACCAAAAAAAAAAAAAAAAAAAAAAGAAGAGTAAGTATAAGGGAAGGAAACAGACAGTTATGTTAAAAGAAAGACAGCTATAGGGAGTAAACTAGAGATACTGTTTAATAGATCTATTTACTGAAGAAAAGATTTAAGAAGGTATAATTGTGAAAAACAAAATAGATAAGGAAGTGAGAAAAAAAAAAGGAGAGTAGAAGAATAACAAACAAGAGTTTCTTAGAGAATGTGACTGAATGATCAAATTAAGATTAAAACATTGGAATAACAGAGAGAAAAAACACAATGCAGAAAAGAAGAAGTAACAGAAAAGGAATGATTGAAACAGCAAAGAAATGTAAATAACATAGGGGCATATTATCAACATAGGCGATAAAAATTTTGCTGCTTTTATCGGCAGAAATCTGACGCTAAAGACGCTTTTGCGGCAGTTTTCTGCCGATAATTACTGCTTTTATCGGCAGAAAACTGCTGCTAAAGCTGCTTTTCCGGAAGAAAACTGCTGCTAAAGCCACTTTTGCGGCAGTTTTCTGCCGATAAAAGCAACGATAATTTTATTGCCTGTGTTGATAATATGCCCCTTACTGTGCTTGAACTACAGAGAGAAAGCATAATGAACAAGTAGTGAAAGAGTGATCAGTCAGAAACAGTGAGAGTAATAGAGACAGAGTGAGTGAACAAGAGTGAGGAAGTATGAGAAGAGAGGGACTGAGAAAAATAGTGGAAGGAGTAGAGTAAGTAAGTAATAGAGAAAGGAATGAGGGAAGTAGCAAAGGCAGGAAAGTGAGGGTTAAAGAAATGAAGTAGTGAAACTAATAGAAGTTAAATGTGATAGAAATGTAACGAAAAGAGTACAAAACATTTACCTTATAATTGTCGTTAACTTAGTCACTTGTTATTTTTATACTTTCAATCTGTGAAAGAGAGAACAAACATTTGAAAAATATTAAAACATGTATTTAAAAATTAGAAAAGACAAGGGAAAAGATTGAAGGACAAACAGTTTTTCAACAACTTTGACACTTACAGAAGCCTCTGCTTCTCCATGCCCCTACACAGTCCTAAAAATATACATTTTAAACTAACAGTATCTTGATGCAGATGAAGTGAGGCCTATCTTGCAACATGGTGCATCTTTTGCACTGCTGCTGTCTCACAACAGTGATGCAATGGCAGCGCAAAAGAGGTGCACAGCCATCATAAAACTGTCCCTAACATTTTAAATGATTGTTTCAGGATGCCAATAAGGTGTGTCCTATCCAGAGGTTTGTTTGAGGTGAGGCCTACTCAGGGTTGCAGATGAAATTTAGAGTTGTTGAAGAGTATAGAGGAGATAATACATTTGCAGGCCTACCAATGAAGTGAGTCATGTCCACTGCACTCTTGAACAAAGGCCAGACCTCCTCTGTTTCCCTGGACAGGCCTAAACTTGATCTGCACAATGTGATGTGTAATGTTAGGAAACACAGGTGATGTAATTGAAAAACGTGCAATTTCTTTTGCTCATTTCACAATCACATCACTTGTGTTTCCTTTGCTTAGGTATCTGATTGTGCAGATGTAGTCCAGCATATAAAACAGTACCCAGAAGTGCAGCACTGCATGCAACAACTTTGACACTTACTGAAGCCTTAGCTTCTGCTTGCCCCCTACACAGTCCTAATTATATATATTTTAAACTGACGGTATCTTGCTGGAGATGAACTGAGGCCTATCTTGCAACATGGTGCATCTTTTGCACTGCTGCTGCGTCACAAAAGTGACGAAACAGCGGCGCAAAAGAGGCACACGGCCATCATAAATCTGCACTTAACATTTTAAATGATTGTTTCTAGATGCTGATAAGGTGTAACCTATCCAGAGATTTGTTTCAGGTAAGTCCTACTCAGGGTTGCAGATGAAATTTAGGCTTGTTGAAGAATACAGAGGAGATAATACATGTGCAGGCCTACCAACGAAGTGAGTCATGTCCACTGCACTCTTGAACAAATGTCAGACCTCCTCTGTCTCCTGGAACAGGCCTAAACCTCATCTACACAATGTGATGTGTAATGTTAGGAAACACAGGTAATATAATAGAAAAACGTGCAATTTTTTTTGCTCATTCCACAATCACATCACCTGTGTTTCCTTTGCTTAGGTATCTCATTGTGGAAATGTAGTCTATCATATGAAAGACTAAGTAGAATGTGAGCACTGTATGCAACAACTTTGACACTTACAGAAGCCTCAGCTTCTCCATGCCTCCTACACAGTTCTAAATGTACATCATAAATACAAAAAGTACAGAATTAATCATACATGTTAAATGGTTTATTTTTGCTGTTCTCAGAATGTATCAAATTTCACTAAAAACAGTGACTTGAAGGTATTCATCATATAACAGCGGGGGAAAAAAAACACAATCAAAATGATTGTGTTTAAAAAACCCATATAACATAACCAATCAGAAATCAGAACTCCTCAAAAGTAACTTACTTTCCATGACGTCGAAGGATGTCCTATGAACAGCTTACACTCTGTTGTGCTGTTTTTATTTTCAGCCCGCCACTTTCTGAAAGAAAACCTCCATCGTTTTGAAAAATATGTTACATACAATAAATGACTTCTCGCTCTCTACCACACGTTTCCACAAGGCCAAATCATGTAAGAGCCATTTATAACTCTTGGAATTCTTGTAAGCAAATCCCGTCATTTTGTATTTCCGCAACTTTCAGAAAGAAAACGTTCAAGATCACTTTCACAATCCTGGACTAGTAATATCTTACCCTTCTTGCTCACTCATGTTCTACATTTCCTATGACACTGATACTGCTTACTATGAAGCAGACTTACACTACCTCTATGACTACTACAATTATTTAATTCTCTACATCACTTTTAATCACAAAGCAATATAAAACAGTAGATAAAATTATATCAACCCCTAGAATCATTATACGCCAGTTACCTACCCTAAATTCTCTTTTCTGAAAACAGAAAGTAAGAATATTTTTAAGTAAAAAGGCAACATTGTATCGTAGTCAAATGGGAATCATTTCCGAAACAGCAAATTTTTTTACATTTTCAATAAGCTGTGTAATAAGCGGATCTTGTCAAAGGACCATCATGCCATATAATAGCTGCAGTTACAAATGTTCTTCCTAAAATCAACGACTGTGTAGCCACAACATTTGTAATTAAAGTTGAAGACTTACTTTCATCAGGTTTATATAGTTGGATTTTTAAAATGACATTATAATCAAAAGTTTGGACCAATAATCTAGACAGCATTGCAGACTTACATTACCTCTACTCCATGTTTTGATTGGCTGCTTGAATTAGCTTATAAAAAGAAACAGTTTTTCAGAACTCATTCAAAGTGCAGTTATTTTTCCATGACGTCAAGTGTTATGGTAAGAACACCGTTTGCTTTGGAAAATACTCTGTTGTCCTTCAACTAATCTGTGCCCACCACTTTCTGAAAGAAAATCTTCTTTTTTTCCAGGAACTATTTAAAACTCAAAAATAACTTTTGACTCTGTACTACACTTATCCTCAAGGCCAAATCGTGTAGGAGCCATTAGAACCTCTTGAAATTCCTCAGAGCAAATCCCAAGATTCCTTCTCTAAAACTTTGGTTTTAAAAACACCAGGTAAGAATTTTTAAGGTCAAAAGGCAATTTTTTTTTGAAAGTTAAAACAGAATCGTTGCAGAATGACCAGCCATTTCTAGACTTTAAATAAGCTGTGTAATGTCCTGATGTTATTGAAGGACCGTCATGATATATAATTGCTGCAGTTACAAAAGTCCTTCCTGATATTGACAACTGCGAAGCCACAAAATTTTTAATTAAAGTTGTCAATTTTGTTCCATCAGGCCTACATCGTTGGAACATTAAAATGACATACTGGCCATATGTTCGTATAAATAATGTTGACATCATTTCAGATTTACATTGGCTACACTCCATGTTGTGATCAGCTGCTTTTACTAGCTTATTAAAGGACACTGATTTACTGTCTGGCAAAGTTAAATATATACATTTTTCTGAGTCTACACTAGTAGTACTTGATACCCTACAGTTCTCGCAGTCATGCTGCCATTGATAAGAAAGGCCAAACAGGTGATCTACATCTACACCTTCAGAATGCAATACATCAAGCATATACATTAAAAACTCCTGACAATCTTGCTGAATATTTTGAGAGAATTGTGTTTGACCTGAACATCTGTCTAACAGATTTCGAATTTCAGACACACTTTCTATTTTTGTTCTATCAGTGCTACATTTCTCTAACACAGAATTTAACAAACTGCAAAATCTTTGATCCGAATTGACCACAATCTCTCCTTTTACATTTTCTAGAGAAAACAAAACATTAACCACTACATTAGCATAGCAGTTGACACCAGAACTGTTTTCAAATTGAAAACCAACAACATCTTCAACAGAATCCTTTTTGTTTCTGCTTATAATTTCAGGTTCATCGACTTTTCGTCTTTTTGCTACAACCTCCCTACTATTGGTCACATTTCTTCGTTTCCGGCCTACCACACGTTTCTCAAACAAAGGATATTGAGGCAAATGTGGCGCATACTCTCTTCTTAACCTATTGTATTCCTTAACACAATCTAGATCCGCACAAATGTTTGTGACATCACACTCAATCAAGTACAATCCCGATAAAGTTCTAACTCGTGACAATGCCACATATGCCATACCCTCCTTGAACACAGAACTGCCAATATTCACCAATGCACTGTCTACACTTAAACCTTGAGATTTATGGATTGTCACCGCATATGCCAAGCAAACAGGAAACTGCTTACGGCGAACATATAAGTCTTTTACAAGCAAAAATCTAGCAGAACAACGACCAATTAGCTGTACTTCCTTAATGCCATCAACTTTAATTTTTAAAAATTCAATTCCATCTCTATTTCTGTATTTCACAAAATCAACAACATTACCCATTGATCCATTTACCAGACCTCTTTCAACATGTAAATTCCTTCTTAAAATTATACGGCAATTTAAGCAGACATTCAGAGTCTTTTCAAAACCTGCAGTTTTAGATATAGTCTTCTCTAATGAATCCAATTTTGTTTTCAAATTCTCAGACAAAATAATTGTTGATCCCATATGCTCTACTCTGTCAATAGCTTCCAGTTTCACAATCTCTTGGTTTTCTAAATGCAACATTTTGTTGTTGAAGATGGCACATTCTGCAAGAGTTGGCATCAAACATATTCCAGATTTCTTCTCAGTAATTTTCTGAAAAATATTCTCAGGCACAACGTCTTGTTCTGGATATAAATTTGACAGTAATCGTGCATGTAAAGCTTCTTTCCCATGCTCGGTCACTTTTCCAATTCTAACATCTTGTAGAATATTCTTGTAATCTTCATCCTTCGCCTGACGCATATTTTCATGCAGTTCAGCATAATTGAAGTTTAACCATATATTGACGTTGCCAATGCTCCCTAGGCACTTCCTGGTATCTTCATGCGTGAGCATTTTGAACACAGGTTGTCCTTTCACTGGTGTCAGCTGCAGAAGATCTCCGAAAACAATGATGTGTTTGCCACCAAATAACACATCATACTCTGTTTTAAGAACTTCTTGCATTCTCAAATGCACAAAGGCAAGCATGACATTGGAAACCATGCTTACTTCGTCAATGATAAGAAGTTTCATTTTCCTCAAGACTCTTGAAACTTTACAACAAGCATCTCCAGATAACTTGTGGTATTGTAATTTGTTATCATGCTCCACTGGCAGCATCAGTAGACGATGCAAAGTAATACCTTTAATGTTATGTGCTGCCAGTCCAGTTGGAGCGGTGACAACACAAGACAGCGATGACTCAGTCCTTTTCTGCAAATAACATGAAATTGCTTTAATGAGGAAACTTTTTCCAGTTCCCGCTTCTCCACTCACGTACAGTCGGACAGGCTTCAACGACGTACATGAGCACTCTTTCTTCTCATGACTTAATCCATGATCAATTTGGTTGGTAACTTCGTCATATATTTTCCTCTGCTCAACGTTGAGTTGTCTTTCCAAGTCTTCTAAGTTAACCGCATCCTCCTGAGCATGTGCCATGGCTCTTTCCACTTCATTCATGGCAGTGGCAGCTTCATTTTCGATAACAGGTCCTCCTAGTGGATCCTGACTCAATGAAACAGAACTCTGACTGTCCTGAGAACTGTCTCTGGCAATCTCGGCTGCAATCGTTGCTTCCTGCTCGATTTCCGCATTCAACATTTCTAGATATTTGGGAAAAACAGGACATTTTATGGTCTCCTTGGCGGCAGTGAAAGAGTCTTCGTAACAGAGGAAATCTCCAAGCAGTTCCTCTTCTGCACGCCAAGGCTTAAAAAGTTGCAAAAGTGCTAAATAGAAAAACTCCTTTTTTCAGGAGATTTGCCACTCAATTTTCGATGGTTTACCAAGTGGCATTTTCTTTGCTTGACCAGACATCCCTCACTTCCAATTACAGCATACACTCCTTTATCAATATCTTCTTTGATGTACCTCTTGAATATGTAATTTTGTAGAACCTCATACAGACAAACATTCTCGAGGTGACTGCTTCGATTTGGATAATATGTATCCAACATGTTGGTCTTCGAAATATCGGTACTGTTTGGCTCCTTTTCCGCCAAATACTCAATTTCCCGCACAGGTTTCAGAACTCGATTACGCGTTGCAGCAAGACCAAGACTCGCCCAAACGATACTCCTGGATTTGGCATAGAGACTTGCTGAAGACAACTGGTCAGAACATTCGTAAGCTCCGATTTCTCGATGTGACAACATCTTCAGACTGAAACTGTACAACTTCTTGCTGAGGCTGTTTTCAGGGGAAATGTCCTCCCACATATCCTTCAATTCTGTCTTTTCTTTTTTGGTGATGTAAGATGTCACATACCGAGCCACAGCCATACAGTTATCAGCCACAAACTGTATATCCATGTTAGCATTCCACATGGACAAAATCACTGGGTTGTAGTCGTTGATGTACTTGGACTCTTCGTTCCTTTTCAAATTGTATGTGTTTTTAGGTGATTTCTTCATCACATTATGTCGCAGCGAAGACATCAAACTGTTTACTCTTCCTTTAGAAATCACCGGTCGTGGAAAGCCGAAACGACATTTGGTGTAGAACTTGTCCTTGTTTCTGAATTTACGACGACAGTACTTTCCACAACGATGGCTTAGAAACGTAGAACTTGTTCTCTTAGGCTTTTCTTCTCCTTTCCGTTTGGAACAGCACACGTAGAATACTGTTGTATGAAACTCATCACTAAGTCTTCTGGATCTGTTCCAAATTTAGGTGCATCCTTGATCCACAGCAGCATATGTATATGAGGAGCACCTCTTGCTTGGTACTCCTTTCTCCAGAAGAAATCCAACACCTCTCCAAGAGGTGGATTCTTCTTATTAATGATGAAAGACATCATAGCTTCAAATCTATGATTGAAGTACCTGCATACATTCACTGGATCCAAAGAGCACAGTTCTCCGGGTGTCTTGAATTCGATATTTTCAATGTTTCCATTTGCCTCTCGTAGAAATTCAAGTAAGTCTTCCCAGCCATACTCGGCACAGCTCAGAGTGAGGAACCATGTGGCAGTTCCTAAGTTCCTCAGCATACATTTTAAATCACCATGACGATGGTACCAGTACTCATTAGTACCACGCTGACACGCAATGAGATTAATCAGGTGACAATCCAAAATACTGTCTTACACATTGACTTTATCCATAAAGTCACTTGCAGAGATGTTTTGCATCTGTATACCACTTTTCAAGATGTGGTTCACTGCATATGACAGTCCAGACAGATCGCTTTCAAACAGGAGATGAAACAAATAGGGAATGCATTGTCGAAACCTAGCATCTTCTGCATACAATCGTAAAGTCCGGTATTCAGGAGCAGGAATTTGATGAGGTCGCTCATCATATCTTCCTCCTTGACCTGTTGGAAATAGCTGTGGGAAACACCGAGCTTCCAAACTTTCCTCCCAAACACTAATGGGACTCCCTTTGGCTTGTTTCATTTGAAACAACTCAATAGCATTCCCCATGACTTCCTTGGAATGCAAAGGATGAACACTATAATGTTCATATATTTCTTCACTTTTAGAGGGTTCTACTTTCTCAATTTGACCAGCACACAAATCGCTATCCTCTTCTTCACTTACTTCCTCTTCTGCAACATATACATTCTTATAGTACTTATTATTTTTTTTCAAATACAATGTTGCATTTTTGACTTTCCTAACATCCACTAAATCTTGCCATATTTTCTTACTCTTTGTCGGAACCCCATTAACTAAGATAACCAGAGGTTCCTCTTCCACTTTTTCTACTCCAATTGTATTAATGTTTTTCTTCAAATCTAGAGGCAAATAAACAACTCTTCCCTTTAATCCTCTCTGTAAATCTGATGGAGGCAATTTCCCTGTCTTTGGCTCCATTCTTACAATAGCCTGAAAGGGATGGATACTTTGAATCAAAATAGATTCATAAGTATTTAAATCCTTCAATTCAGAAGGAATCTCAACCAATTCCAGATTATTATGAACCGCTCTAGCAGGCATCTGGTTTTGATTTAATTTGTTACAACAATAAGTACACACACGTTGATCTGATCCCAAATACCACCTCCAAATTAGGAAAGCCAAAGCGACCTTCTATGCGGATCGAATAGATAGTGCTAACTGTTCATCCAAGGAACTCTTCAGGATTTATAAAGAGATTACTTCACCTCCCCCCGCTTTAGAGCACGCTGACACATCAGCACAATCATGTAACGCCATCGCAGAATTTTTCCATAAAAAAGTACGCGACATTTACAACAGTTTCCCGGATGATGCAAGAACTGGTCCCAACCTTCTTCCTTCTCAGGAAGAAGCAATGTGGGAGGCAAAGATCGAAGACTGCCTCACAGCATTCCAAGTTCCGTCAGAGGACTTCCTGATAGCCATAGCTAAAGGCATTAAATCAGGCTCTCCGCACGACCCTGCCCCTGCTAAATTCCTGGCCAGCGCCATGAGTCATCTGGCACCTTACGTTGGCCACATACTATCTACCTCTTTCAACACTGGCAAGGTCCCTCACCGGTGGAAACAGGCAGTCGTACTGCCTCTGAAGAAAAAACCCAACATCAGTGCGTCTCAGCTCAGCAATTTACGCCCCATTTCGCTTTTACCCTTCTTCTCTAAACTGGCGGAAAAGCTGGTTAACCAACAACTATCCGCGCACATAGAGTCCAGAGGCCTCCTGCATACCAACCAATCGGGATTCCGAGCACGCCACTCCACGGAATCAGCCCTCCTTTTTTCGACTGAGGCACTGAGGAAGCACGTAGATGCAGGACATGTGGCAGCACTGGTGCTCCTGGACCTCAGTGCAGCCTTCGACACTGTAGCACATCACACGTTGCTACAGTGTCTGAAGAAAGGAGGGGTGACAGGCTTGGCCTGGTCATGGCTGGAATCCTTTCTCACCAACCGTAGCTTCTCGGTAGAGCAAGGAGGAGCACGTTCTGACACCTTCGACCTTGGTCAAGGAGTGCCGCAGGGCTCAAGCCTCAGTCCAACCCTTTTTAACTTATATGTCACCCCCGTGGCTACTACTGCGGAACGATACGGGGTAGAAGTAGTGACATACGCAGACGACACACAGTTGGTGGTCGCTCTGACCCAACCTGCTGAACAAGTCGCCGCTAACTTCTCAGCATGCCTCCAGGATATGGCGGGATGGATGGCGAAGAATTGCCTCCGTCTTAATGGTGACAAGACTGAGGTGCTGATTGTGGGAAAACCCCCCTCAGTCTGGTCATCTGCTTGGTGGCCGCAGACCCTGGGGCCCCTTCCTACCCCTAGTGACCAGGTCAAGAATCTGGGAGTATGGGTGGACTCAAAGCTGGACTACGACTACCATACTAGACGGGTAGCCGGGACGTGCTTCTCGATTCTACGGAAACTCCGCAAAACCATCGACCTCCTCCCAGAATCATCTAGGAAGACCCTGGTCCACGCCCTTGTCACGTCAAGACTGGACTACGGCAATGCCCTCTATCTGGGAGCCAATGCCACTAGCCGGCGGCGACTGCAGACAATTCAGAATGCTGCCGCTCGCCTGGTCCTCCGGCTGCCCAGAAGAGCCCCTTCAAAAAAATCCCTACAAACCCTACATTGGCTTCCGATCAATGAAAGAATTGATTTCAAGGTCCTTTGTATTGGTCACAGGATCGTACATGGCAAGGGCCCAGCCTTCCTGCGGAACCTTCTCTGCCCCTATACGCCCACTCGACAACTCCGCTCGTTAGGGGCAGGCCTCCTCGCTGTCCCCAGACACAAGAAAGCCAGAATGGGAGGAAGATCCTTTCGTACATTGGCGGCACAGAAATGGAACACTCTCCCCCTGAGCTTAAGACTGGAAACATCGGAGCTCATCTTCCGTAGAAAGCTCAAAACTTTCCTCTTCCCTAAAGATTAACCCGTCCTGTCTGACTGACGGAGTAGATGGCTCTTCTGACAGCGCGGGGACACACTGTAAGTGTAACCATGCGCTCTACAAATTCAGAAATAAAATAAATAAAATAAATCAAAACAATTTTCTACCATCAAGTATGTTGCAAAATCCTTCCATTCACTATTATTTTCCCTTTCACTTTTTGCATATAAATCCACTAACTTAGTCTGATTCTTATAATAAGTGCGTCGACAACACACACAAGTGAAATTAGGCCTCTCACTTGATTTCACCTGAAACGTGGCAATTTCCTTCTGAAAATTATCTGTACTGGAAACCTGTACACTATCTTCCACATTACCCTCTTCTTCTGGGTCAATTTCAACATTCTCCTCTTTACTTCCAAAGTAACAAAACTCAATTTCTTCACAAATATTCTTCACATCTATTTCAGAACCATGCAAAAGAGCAGCGCATAATTGTTTAAGCATAATTGCTGGACTCTTAGCATAATACAACATTCTAACTAATTTCCTCACTTTATTATGATGCACTGCTAGCATCCTGAAATGATGAAAAACACTCTGGCATACTCTCCTGGAAAGACAAGCCAGTGAATGACCATGCAAACCTGTCACTTCTCTCACTCTGCAAGGATCTAATTCTTGCAACAACATCATTTTCTGCTTCAAACTTTTCTTATTAAATGTCCGTACAAAATCACAAAGCAAATTGATGGAATCCTGTCGTACACTGCAAATACTACTACACTTCCAGGTGTACACAGGACCCTTAGGACGTCTTCCTAAAACCTCATTACCTAACACCTCTTCTGTCTCTGTTGTCACAAGTTTTTCTTTTTCAACTGGACAACCATCTTTCACCTCATAAGCTCGACCACTGGTGTCAACTGCATGCACCAAATCATTATCCTGGAAATAACTCTCCTCATTAAAAAATGCCTCACAACTTGAACTATGCATCCATTCTCCGGAAAAAACTTCACAAAAATTACTACGATTAACTATTCTCTTCCATCTACTATTTCTTTTGAAATCATAAATTGCCTTGTTTAGCTTCCTAATTCTATTGATTATCAAAATAAATAACTTTCGTTTAATTTCAAATGCCTGATCAATAACTTTCTCAACTTTTTTTTTTCTCTTATAAAAAACCACTTTCTGTTGACCTTTCTTAATATTTTTTAACAAATTGCCAATTATCCTGTTGCGGAACATTCGTTTACGAATGTCCCTAAACTGTTGTTTCCTTCTACTATCATGCACAGAGTTAGCTCTTGCTCTAGCAGTAACATTTTTGATTGGCCTTTCCTTTCCGTTTAAATTGCTTCTCTTTTTCTGGACTAAAACATTTTCTGTAGTACTACTTTTTTTTCTACAAATGTTTCTTATGAATGCTTTCGTTGTCTTACCCGGTGCTTTCTTGGTGACTTGACGATTTTTTATTGTAGAGGACTGCTGCAATAATTGATGAACCTGCTGTCTTTGACGTTTTGTAGCCTTTCGGATTCTATCCTTAGACGGCATTCTCTAATTTTGAAATGATCTGCAGTTGAATCTGTGGTAAAATATAATAAAAAATGTTATTAACCACTATTACCAAACAGTAAATCAATAACAGTCATCAAAAACTTAACACACTACTTGTCATTTTTACATAGAATAATTTTTAGTGCATTGGCAAATTTAGTATTCACAAATAGTAGCAAAGAAATAGAATGCTTCTACATTTTACCTGTGCTGTTTTATATGTGAATCTGATCTAATTTTATGAGCATATTTGAATATTTTATTGAAGACACTACACATAACCTGTTTTTGAAGGTGTGTTTAATTTTAAATGAAACTTTTTATTTCCGTTAAATTTTAAAAATAAATGTTTATAGTTCCATAGGCTCAAGCAGGTCAGCTTCCCACCCTATGTCATACAATTCTGACAAATCGGCATCCTCATCATGTTCTTCATCATCCTCAGGATTTAAATCATCTAAGGGATCTACTTCCACTGACGTTTCAATGACAAGTTCAACGATAAGATCGACATCAACGGATTGCTCATTATCACTCATGGTTGATGTTGTCGTTATCTTTAAAGAAAGAGAACAACAATGAGATGTTGCAGAGTAAGAGACAAATCTCAGAGACTATAATAGTAAAATTGTTTAACAAGAGTAACATTTTGCAGCTATTATTTAGCCATGTCCAGCGATGCTGAGGAGGTGAGGCCTATGTCCAATTTTTCAGTGAACAGGACTCATCTCTTCTTAACCTTGGATAAGCCTCACCGACTCTGTGTCCCCTGCTCATACTTAAATGTAAAGGGGCAGATTTATGTTAACTGGCGCATCCCCAGGGATGCACCAGTTAACGTGCACCGCTGCTCTGCCACCCATGGTGTGCCGCATTTACAATGTGGAGCACCATTGAGTAAAAACAGCACAGATGCGTCACGCATCTGTGCCGCAAAAGCAGCACATTGCAGGAATCACGTCGTAAGCACGACATGTCTACTGCAATGCACAGGAGGAAGCCACACATTGCATGGTGCATCACTCCTTATGCCTGTTTCAAACAGGCATAAGGATTTGATTCAGCAATGCTATAAAGCCGACTCAGTGAAATCTTCTAAATTTCACTGTGTTAGTTTTACAGGGCTTTCATGCAAATGAATGCCCACCCTGCAACAAAACACCTATATGAAACCTGACGCAGGTTTCATGTGGCACAGGACTTTACAGCATAACACATCTGCCTAGATGCATCAAGTTGTAAATATGTCACAACATAGCAAATGTTTTGCACCGCCGCTGCATCACAAAAGTGATGCACAGCGCCACAAAAGAGGCACACTCCTATCATAAATCTGTTCCTAACATTTTAAATGATTGATTCAGGATGACGATAAGGTGTAGCCTATCCAGAGGTTTGTTTGAGGTGAGGCCTACTCAGGGTTGCAGATGAAATTTAGGGTTGTTGAAGAATACAGAGGAGATAATACATGTGCAGGCCTACCAATGAAGTGAGTCAAGTCCACTTCACTCTTGAACAAAGGCCAGACCTCTTCTGTGTCCGTGGACACACCTAAACCTCATCTGCACAATGTCATTCGTAAACTTAGGAAACACAGGTGATGTAATTGAAAAATGTGGAGTTTCTTTTCCTCATTTCACAATCACATCACCTGTGTTTCCTTTGCTTAGGTATCTCATAGTGCAGATGGAGTCTAGCATATCAAAGACTACGCAGAAGGTGAGAACTGTATGGAACATGGCTATGTAAGTCAAATAATCAAAATCTAAATTTGCCAAGCACACATGGGGGTGTATTTACAAGGACCTTCCACCACGGGGAAATGTCTTTAATTAAAATGGGAAAAATAACATCAAAGGGACTCAAATGCCTTATAAATATGCCCCAAGCAACCTATGAAACTCTAGCACTACATATCCAGAAACTTAATTGATGTCAAAAAACGTTTTAAAACACATCATCTAAATCAATTATATACCTACATTCATCGGGAAGTGACTTAAAATGCCCTAAGACACATGAAAGCGTTTTTTTTAAGCCCTTGCTCCACTTTTGGATCACTTTTAACATGGCTATGTAAGTCAAATAATCAAGATCTAAATTTGCCAAGCACACATGGGGGCGTATTTACAAGGACCTTGCACCACAGGGAAAGGTCTTAAATTAAAATGGGAAAAATAACATCAGAGAGACTCAAAGGCCTTATAAATATGCCCCAAGCAACCTATGAAGCTCTAGCAGTACATATCAAGAAACCTAATTGTTTTCATAAATCGTTTTTAAACACATCATCTAAATCAATTATATACCTACATTCAAGAGGAAATGACTTAAAATGGCCTAAGACACATGAAAGCGTTTTTTTTAAGGCCCTTGCAACATTTTTGGGTCACTTTTAACATGGCTATGTTAGTCAAAGAATTAAAATCTAAATTTGCCAAGCACAGATGGGGGCATATTTACAAGGACCTTGCACCACGGGGAAAGGTCTTAAATTAAAATGGGAAAAATTACATCAAAGGAACTCAAAAGCCTTGAAAATATGCCCCAAGCAACCTATGAAACTCTAGCAGTACATATCAAGAAACCTAATTGATTTCAAAAAACGTTTTTAAACACATCTTGTAAACAAATTATAATCATACATTCATGGGGAAGTGAGTTAAAATACCCTAAGACATATGAAAGCATTTTTGTAAGACCCTTGCACTATTTTTGCGTCACTTTTAACATGGCTATGTAACACAAAGAAACAAAATCTATTTGTAAAACACTTGACACAAAGCAACATTTTAAATACACAACTTCCTTCATAATTTTCTCCCTAAACCATACTATTCTCTATCTAAATTAAATGAATCTTTTCTCACCTTAGCAAATACTTTATGAGTTTCAAAACAGTCTCAGAAACACACCAATTTGTCTTTAGCAGAGCAAAAGGTATGCACTCCAGAGGCTGCAGCCATAAAAAGCACAGAAATGCTGTAATTCATCACACATATCTCTCATGTCACCCAATCAAAACTCTTCCCTCACTTTTTTCAAATCAACACCCTTCCCCCCTCTGCCCTTTCTGCCTTTTTTGAATAGCAACCACCTCCTGAAAGACCTCTGATGTTTGCAAGTTCACACAACAATGTTTCAATTGAACTCTGAACTCTCAGTACACCTGCATATCCAGTGCAATCTTTCATAAAATGATTTTTTCTTGACCATTCAAATTACATCTTTCAAAGAACTCATCCATGCACCTTAACTTTCTGTTTTCAGCAATCAAAATCCACCAATCACTGCTACTACTTCATTAACACAGAAACTCCACAGTTTTTTTCATTTTAAACTCTTATTTTTTCAACTGCCATTTCATTGCCACACTTCATCTGACTGCAGCAGAACCTCCTCTCACCATGTTTTCTGTCTGGATTGTTGGACATAGTTACATCTACTGGGCTCAAAGGTATGCTGATAGAAATTTACCTAACCTCAATTTACAAAATGTGGAAATCAAGTGGATTGCCCACAGAGGATTAAAATGTCACCAATTGATACCATTGGTGAAAACCTTTTTGCATTTGCCAAAACCTGACCTGTTAATTGTGCACTGTGGAGGTAATGATTGGGCACTTTGACTGGGGTAGGTCTGGAAATGCTTTTAAAGGACACCTTTGAGCAATTGATGGCACTTTTTCCTCAAACTGCCTTGGTATATTCAAATATATGCCAAAGACAGAAATGGAGGTGGTCGAAACAATTTTGTCCACAAATTGAGAAATCGAGGAAGCATGTAAATAAGTCTGTTTCAGCTTACATGAGAGACCATGGAATGGGCTCCATGTACAACAATAACTTGCGTTACTACATGCAAGATATCTACAGAGCAGATGGAGTTCACTTCTCAGATGAGGGGAACAGAATTTTCATCCTCAATTTAAGACTGTGCATTGGTACCTACTTGTAGGTACCTACATCAGCCACAGGACCCAAAAGCTCTTTTCAGAGCTACCCTACATCTGATCACTCACAATTATTATTTTACTCTAACTTTTTTCACTAATTTTCACCAAAGTACGCTCCCCGGAGATATGGGCCTCCTCAGCCACCCTCAGAAAACCTAGGGGGTCAGGATACGTCTACCGTGCCCCCTTCTACCCATTCTGAACATTATTTGCCCTCCATCTTGTATCTTAATTCGACCAAAACACAAAATGGTGGACTCCCGTAACGCTGCCGGTTCGCGTACCGGGGCGCTCACCGGGAAGCGCTCCATTAAAAAAGGTGGGAAAGTAATTTACAGAAAAAACCCTGGAGAAAATGTCACCAAATATAGATTAACTCATACTACATACCAATCCCTACCATTTTCACATATTTGGTTGGAATACCATTTAGCCATTTAGCCTGTAGACCTCTCTAAATACCCTGAGGTAAATTACTTCACAAAACACATCTGAAGTGTTGGAATTGACAACCAATTAAAATGTTACTTTCATTTTCTACTTTTTTTACCTGACATTTGAGGGTTATATACCTGAATATATATAAAAAAAGAGAGAAAAACACAGCCATTTTGACTACTACTACATTGCAAGATCATTTTCACTCACAACTTAAACTTGTTTTTAAAAGGTAAGATATTATTTTATAAATTTGAAAACATTTTCAGATAGTTATATACTACCCCTCTATAAGAGTTAGACATTGAGAAAGGCTTGTTTATTATAATTATGGATTGATTTAGGTTTCTGTGGTATAATTATGAATTTACATAGGCTTTTTCACAGGCACTTTTTAATAGTACTACTTCATGCCTCAAAAGTACCTGTCTGAACTTAAACCCAACAGTGCCCTATCTCTACTGATATATTTATTTTTTATTCAAATTTCAGCACAAAAATGCAAGGAGAACAGAACGTTTCCTTTGAAATTGTCCTAGACATGAACAATGAGGAAATAATTGAACCCATTGACTTGGAATTCATGGATGAATCACGAGACCATGAACTTCTACAATGTGTAGAATCTGTGGATTATTTACTTCATTATGATGACGGTCAAATGTGGGAAGTTATGTTCACTCAACAAGAGGACATATCGGACAGTCAAATGTTAGACATTCTATTAAATTTTGAAAAACAATCCGAAAAATAAAATTATATTTAATATTAAAAAATTGTTTGAGTCTTTAATCATTTTTATATGTAATTCATAAACTAGTACCAAATTGATTATAATGTAAATTCATACTTATAGTATACTGTGCACAATTCCAAAAATACATTTATATTTAATAATCATTAATACTGCTACTTAAATAAAAAAAAAACAACAAAAACAACAAAAAGAACAATCAATAAACATACAATATTTCAAAATACCATAGTCTATCATTCTTTTTTCCTTCGCGTACCGGGCGCTCCCCACGCAAAAAAAACAAAAACATTTATTTATTTTTTTGCCCCGCGGGGCCCTTTTAAAGCCTCCACATCAAACCTAGGGGGTCAGGGAGGATCTACTATGCCCCCTTATGGTCATTTCCCCCTTTGTTTTGGCCTCCTCTTGTCTCTCGATCCTACCGAGAGACAAGATGGCGGCCGCTCCGGACTGTTTAGAATGTTGACAGACACCGGAGAGCCAATCAGCTTCGCGAAGTTCCGTTACGCGTCAGGTACGCGAACCGGGGCGCTGCCCGAAGCGCGCTTACAGATATATATATTTTTTTGAACGTTCATTTCTCAAAATCCACTGGAGCACATATATTAAGACCTAGCAAAGGCACATCGGGCTAACAGTCCCTACAATTTTGCCAAGTTTCGTGCAAATCCATTCAGCCGTTCGGGCTAAAAGTGAGGCCAACCGCCCTATGGAAATTAACATGGGAAAAACGCGTTTTGGGACCCCCCTTTTTTCTCAGCCCCCCCTTCACAAACCCCCCCCCAAATTTTCAGGGGCTTCTCAGAAACAAAATGTTCAATTTTCCTGAAAATTTCAGCCAATTCCGTCCTCAAACGCCAAAGTTATTAGACATAGAATTTTCAAAAATCCCATAGAGAAAAAATCCTAACTATATATACCTACTGGCGACCGCCAGTAGGTAATATATATATATATATATATATATATATATATATATATATATATATATATATATAGTTACAACCATCATCTCTAAATCATCCATTTCAATAGTATATATTTTCCCTAAATGTCCTACCGATACTGGGCACGTGTGCCACACGTGCACTCCATCTGAACAATGAGCTACATTAACACTAAACGAAGATCTGTATATTTCAAAGCTTTCTCAAACTGCAGAACCATAATATCGTATCAACAGGAAAACAACATATAACCTTATCCTCAGGACATAGCACTTGTGTAAGGGGACCTATACGTGGATCCACATTCAAAATTCAGTGAACATGACCTCCGTCCGCATTCACAAACTAGTGCTGATGCCATGGATTATCTAAAAGGGGGAATTTACATTGGCTATACATCTCAGTGCCCTACTTCTAAATCAGTATTGTTTCTACACTAGATGACCTATCTAGCATCAACAGCAATGGCTATATGGCTAGTTTCAAAGTATACACGTTCATTATAGGATAACAAGGTTTCTAACATCACATCAGTAAATTGTATCCATTACATCACGTGAAATCTCTGTTGTATCAGAGTTTGACAATCACTTATAAAATACATATCGTGGTTTAAATGTTGTCAATAATCCATCATGACAACAGGTAAATTACAACATGTAGCGCCAATAGGTAATGTTACACAAGGCATAAGATTTGCCATTGACTCATATATGATGAACTCTTAGTTAATGTTTAGTCCTCGATCAACTGCTTTTAATCTCATAATCGAATTTGTCTCCTCCCTACGCAGTCTTAATTTTGTATTTCTGTCTCTTATATTTCTAGGTGCTTGCTCAAGGATGTGAAATTTCAAAAAAATTGTCACATTTATTGAAGTTTTTAAACATAAAACCTTGCTAATAGCTCTTACATGTGTGCTATCCTGTCTCGTACCGGTTGAACTGAATTTCAACATACATTTTCTTGCAGCCATAGATTAGTACATACATAACAAATTTGTATAGCATGACATAGAACTGTTAATTTAAAAAAAATCATTCTTGTATTATATCTAAATGCACTAATTTTATCCAGGACAACTCCAGAAATATGAAATTGTCTACATTTGTAGAAGTCTTTTTACTGTTATTCTGAAGCCAATTTTCTTTCGCTTTACAAGCTAACTAGGACTCAGTATATTTTTAAGAGTCACACCCCTTTTAAAATTAATACTTGGCTTCTTCGTAATTAATTTAGAGATCTCTATGTGCTGGGTCAGCATATACAAATGTTTATTAAGTATTGTAGTTATTCTTTGTCTATCACTAATACATGAAGTTGTTATTCTGACCTTTTGTGATTTCTGCCCCCACCACCCCCAATCTCGGTCATTAGGTCTTTTTTCCCCTATTCTGTTGATCGTCCTGCTGGCTGTAGTAACACACTCTTCATCATACTTGAACACAGTTCAGAAGGGGGCATTAATACCCCAACTGGACTCAGGAGTCAATATTCAGATGAAGGAGATGAAGTTAGGACGTCACCTAATTTAAAATCCCCTTGGGCACCAAACTTCACTGGGCCAGTCTTAACACACGCCAGCAGTAGTTATTATTTTCAGTTGTTGAGGGCACCCTCAGGGCATAGGACACCCTGGAGATCCACTGGTTCACCTGCTGGAGGTGGGGTAATGGAATCTAGGCTTAGGGTTCAACAGTAACTTCACATCACAATATCACTAGAACTTTACAATATTTACAAACGATAGTGGTAGAATAATTGGTAGCACATCTATTCCCCTTGTGCATTCAATATCAGCATACAAGTGTTGGTGCCCCTCGAGGTTACAAAGACTGCACCCCACTGCCTAAGGTGCTAAAACGCAGAAGCCCAATTGGACCCTGTGAAAGCATAAAACAGAAATAAACCTCAGCACTCCTATTCAAATTTATGTCAATTCGTAAAGTTATTCAAGCAAATCAACTCAAAGTACCAGCAGGACATCAATATTGTTCTTGCCGTATCAATTTAATAAGAATATATGCCAGATTTACAAAGTTAAAAACATTAACAATATAATCAGGATGATCAGCTTGATGTGGCAATCCTCCTTTCAAGCGTTGAACCGGCAACCGACATGTGTTTCGCTTCTTAGAAACTTTTTCAAGGCTTAAATCAATATTTAGCACGAATGACCAAACAGTAGTATAAATCCGTCCAAGTCTTGTTGTGGGTATTCGTTTGTCCCTAGGTATGTTCTATCTCTTTGTTAAGGAGTAGACCGCGTCACGTATTCAAAGGTGTAAATCCGATTGTTATTTTTTCTTTTTTAGTTTTTGTAGTCACAGAGTCTTGGGCTATATTATGCCCCTTATGTCCTCACGACTCCCTCACAGAGCAGTCGTTCCCAAAATTGATCTGCAGCGCCACCTCCATTTAATGGGCACTTGTTTTAAAGCAGCCAACTGGTTCACCTGCTGGAGGTGGATGGAATCTAGGTAATGGAATCTAGGCTTAGGGTTCAACAGTAACTTCGCATCACAATATCTCTAGAACCTTAATGGCCACAACAACTGTTCAAAAATTCAAGAATTCAGGTGTCTGACCTAAGCCAACCCAACAATACCCTAAGATTTAGGGTGTAGAGGAACATCCTCTGCTTGTTTTTCAGGCTAGAAATGTATAAATACAGTCCCCCACAAAATCATAGAAGGCATGGGACTAGTTGGAGCAGCATAAGTTAGCCAAACTTGTAGTCATGCAATGTCTTTTGCAGCAAGTCCTCAACCCTTCTGCAATGCAGATGCCCGTGGGTCAGTTAATTTTGAGCCCTTGTAGCTCATTTCCCAGGCGTGACCTCCAGAGAAGTTGCCATCCTCTTGGCCTTGCCCTTTGTCCATCTTCTGTACTGCTGGATTATTTCTGCACTGAGCAGTACGGCTTTCTCATCTTCCAGGGCAGGTTGCAGTGAAATAAGTTCTTCTAATATGCAAACATTGTATTCTGTGCTGATGTAAGAGAGAGCTTCTTGAGTTACTGGCAAAGTAAAAGTTATGAGCTCAAAGAGACCCAAATGTATACTATTTTGGGGACACTTGTGTTAAATGGTAAACAACCTTTACAACGCAATTTTTACAACGCACTACCATTACAACGCATTTTTTACAACGCAAAAACTTTTACAACGCATACCATTACAACGCATGTTTTTACAACGCTAGTACTTTTACAACGCATGCCATTACAACGTAAGTATTGGTAAGTATATAATTATATTTAATATTTTATATGTTTGGTTTTTTTTACGTTTTCAGTTTTTGGGTAAAGGGGTATTTTTAGGGTTTAGGGTCAGTTTTCAGTTTATGGGTAAAGGGGTATTTTTAGGGTTCAGGGTCAGTTTTCAGTTTTTGGGTAAAGGGGTATTTTTAGGGTTTAGGGTCAGTTTTCAGTTTTTGGGTAAAGGGGTATTTTTAGGGTTCAGGGTCAGTTTTCATTTTTTGGGTAAAGGGGTATTTTTAGGGTTTAGGGTCAGTTTTCAGTTTTTGGGTAAAGGGGTATTTTTAGGGTTCAGGGTCAGTTTTCAGTTTTTGGGTAAAGGGGTATTTTTAGGGTTCAGGGTCAGTTTTCAGGTAAAGGGGTATTTTGTATTTTGGGTAAAGGGGTATTTTTAGGGTTCAGGGTCAGTTTTCAGTTTTTGGGTAAAGGGGTATTTTTAGGGTTCAGGGTCAGTTTTCAGTTTTTGGGTACAGGGGTATTTTTAGGGTTCAGGGTCAGTTTTCAGTTTTTGGGTAAAGGGGTATTTTTAGGGTTCAGGGTCAGTTTTCAGTTTTTGAGTAAAGGGGTATTTTTAGGGTTCAGGGTCAGTTTTCATTTTTTGGGTACAGGGGTATTTTTAGGGTTCAGGGACAGTTTTCAGTTTTTGGGTAAAGGGGTATTTTTAGGGTTCAGGGTCAGTTTTCAGTTTTTGGGTACAGGGGTATTTTTAGGGTTCAGGGACAGTTTTGGGTTTATGGGGTACAGGGGTATTTTTAGGGTTTAGGGACAGTTTTGGGTTTTTGGGGTACAGGGGTATTTTTAGGTTTCTGGGTTAATTTGGGTTTTTGGGGTACAGGGGTACAAGGTAAAAAAAATTAAATTAAATAAATTAAATTAAATTAAATTTTATTAATTACAATTAATTTAAAAAAAAATATTATATACTTACCAATACTTACGTTGTAATGGCATGCGTTGTAAAAGTACTTGCGTTGTAAAATCATGCGTTGTAATGGTATGCGTTGTAAAAGTTTTTGCGTTGTAAAAAATGCGTTGTAACGGTATGCGTTGTAAAAGTATGCGTTGTAACGTCATACATCCGTGTTAAATTAGGACCAACCAAATACCAAGCTTTCCGCGCTGTCTCTGTGGGAATTTTTAGGAAAGGGGGCAGACAACACAATGCCTGTGTGTGTATTCCAGAAAGAGGCTTGTCTTCCGCTCTATGCTAAGCCTCCATGTTTCAATGTGACACGCGGTACAAAAGGGGGAGGTGATGGACGGAGCATCTGAATCAATCAAACACTCACACCCAGTCAAAAGATCTGGGTTTAATCCATCACCGTTCTTTAGCCCACTCTGCCACCCCAGTTCAGACATGGCTATATGCAAATCAGTCTGACCCTGTGCCTCATGGGAACAGTCCAGCCCGAACTGCCAAGCCATGCCTTCCTTGGACCGGAAACAAGCTTCCGAGGACCGGTTTCTGGCATTGTAAATGTAAATGTAAATGTAGTTGAGCTTATATAGCGCACAGCTACCCGCAGTGGGTTTCCCGGCGCTTGCTTAGGGAACCCTTCCTGGTATTCCCCTGTGAGATAGCAGGGTATCCACAAGGTGAAAGTCAGGCATCCCGCCGCGAGGGGCCGTTGTGGAGATTAAGCAAGCTATTGCCCAGAGTCGCAGAGTGTGAACCCGTGAGTCGAGGAGGCACCGGGGCGAGAATTATCGAGTCCGTGGAATTTTTTAGCCCAAGACCCCACCGAGGCGGGGAATTGAACCCTGGTCCAGGACCGATCTCAGCTTCCGGGTCTGCTGCCTCTAACCCCTGAGCCACACTTCTCCACAAGGCATTCCAGCCTTCTTCAGCCCGGCTTGCTTGAATCCAGTGGCAAAGTGAGCAAGGGACTCACGTCTGAGCATATCCTGCCACACTTATGGCGGCCAAAAGCGGTACAAAAGGGAGTGATGATGGACGGAGCATCTGCATCAATCAAACACTCACACCCAGTCAAAAGATCTGGGTTTAATCCATCACCGTTCTTTAGCCCACTCTGCCACCCCAGTTCAGACATGGCTATATGCAAATCAGTCTGACCCTGTGCCTCATGGGAACAGTCCACCCCGAACTGCCAAGCCATGCCTTGCCTGGACCGGAAACAAGCTTCCGAGGAGCGGTTTCTGGCATTCCAGCCGTCTTCAGCCCGGCTTGCTTGAATCCAGTGGCAAAGTGAGCAAGGGACTCACGTCTGAGCATACCCTGCCACACTTATGGCGGCCAAAAGCGGTACAAAAGGGAGTGGTGATGGACGGAGCATCTGAATCAATCAAACACTCACACCCAGTCAAAAGATCTGGGTTTAATCCATCACCGTTCTTTAGCCCCACTCTGCCACCCCAGTTCAGACTTGGCTATATGCAAATCAGTCTGACCCTGTGCCTCATGGGAACAGTCCACCCCGAACTGCCAAGCCATGCCTTGCCTGGACCGGAAACAAGCTTCCGAGGAGCGGTTTCTGGCATTCCAGCCGTCTTCAGCCCGGCTTGCTTGAATCCAGTGGCAAAGTGAGCAAGGGACTCACGTCTGAGCATACCCTGCCACACTTATGGCGGCCAAAAGCGGTACAAAAGGGAGTGGTGATGGACGGAGCATCTGAATCAATCAAACACTCACACCCAGTCAAAAGATCTGGGTTTAATCCATCACCGTTCTTTAGCCCCACTCTGCCACCCCAGTTCAGACTTGGCTATATGCAAATCAGTCTGACCCTGTGCCTCATGGGAACAGTCCAGCCCGAACTGCCAAGCCATGCCTTCCCTGGACCGGAAAGAAGCTTCCGAGGACCGGTTTCTGGCATTCCAGCCGTCTTCAGCCCGGCTTGCTTGAATCCAGTGGCAAAGTGAGCAAGGGACTCACGTCTGAGCATACGCTGCCACACTTATGGCGGCCAAAAGCGGTACAAAAGGGGGTGGTGATGGACAGAGCATCTGAATCAATCAAACACTCACACCCAGTCAAAAGATCTGGGTTAAATCCATCACCGTTCTTTAGCCCACTCTGCCACCCCACTTCAGACATGGCTATATGCAAATCAGTCTGACCCTGTGCCTCATGGGAACAGTCCAGCCCGAACTGCCAAGCCTTACCTTCCCTGGACCGGAAACAAGCTTCCAAGGACCGGTTTCTGGCATTCCAGCCGTCTTCAGCCCGGCTTGCTTGAAACCAGTGGCAAAGTGAGCAATGGACTCACGTCTGAGCATACCCTGCCACACTTATGGCGGCCAAAAGCGGTACAAAAGGGGGTGGTGATGGACGGAGCATCTGAATCAATCAAACACTCACACCCAGTCAAAAGATCTGGGTTTAATCCATCACCGTTCTTTAGCCCACTCTGTCACCCCAGTTCAGACATGGCTATATGCAAATCAGTCTGACCCTGTGCCTCATGGGAACAGTCCACCCCGAACTGCCAAGCCATGCCTTCCCTGGACCGGAAACAAGCTTCCGAGGACCGGTTTCTGGCATTCCAGCCGTCTTCAGCCCGGCTTGCTTGAATCCAGTGGCAAAGTGAGCAAGGGACTCACGTCTGAGCATACCCTGCCACACTTATGGCGGCCAAAAGCGGTACAAAAGGGGGTGGTGATGGACGGAGCATCTGCATCAATCAAACACTCACACCCAGTCAAAAGATCTGGGTTTAATCCATCACCGTTCTTTAGCCCACTCTGCCACCCCAGTTCAGACATGGCTATATGCAAATCAGTCTGACCCTGTGCCTCATGGGAACAGTCCACCCCGAACTGCCAAGCCATGCCTTGCCTGGACCGGAAACAAGCTTCCGAGGAGCGGTTTCTGGCATTCCAGCCGTCTTCAGCCCGGCTTGCTTGAATCCAGTGGCAAAGTGAGCAAGGGACTCACGTCTGAGCATACCCTGCCACACTTATGGCGGCCAAAAGCGGTACAAAAGGGGGTGGTGATGGACGGAGCATCTGAATCAATCAAACACTCACACCCAGTCAAAAGATCTGGGTTTAATCCATCACCATTCTTTAGCTCACTCTGCCACCCCAGTTCAGACATGGCTATATGCAAATCAGTCTGACCCTGTGCCTCATGGGAACAGTCCAGCCCGAACTGCCAAGCCATGCCTTCACTGGACCGGAAACAAGCTTCCAAGGACAGGTTTCTGGCATTCCAGCCGTCTTCCGCCCGGCTTGCTTGAATCCATTGGCAAAGTGAGCAAGGGACTTTTGTATCACTTTGTTCGCCCTAAGTGTGGCGGGGTATGCTCAGACATGAGTCCCTTGTTCACTTGGCCACTGGATTCGGGATAGCCTGGCTGATGAGGATTATGAATCCGAAACCGGTCCCAGGGTGCTTGTTTCCGGTCCAGGGAAGACATGGCTTGGCAGTTCGGGCTGGACTGTTGCCATGAGGCACAGGGTCAGACTGATTTGCATATAGCCATGTCTGAACTGGGGTGGCTGAGTGAACTAAAGAATGGTGATGGATTAAACCCATATCAGTTGACTGGGGGTGAGTGTTTGATGTGTTGAAACGCTCCGTCCATCATCCCCTTTTGTATCGCTTTATTCGCCCTAAGTGTGGCGGGGTATGCTCAGACGTGAGTCCCTTGTTCACTTGGCCACTGGATTCGGGATAGCCTGGCTGATGAGGATTATGATTCCGAAACCGGTCACAGGGTGTTTGTTTCCGGTCCAGGGAAGACATGGCTTGGCAGTTCGGGTTGGACTGTTCCCATGATGCACAGGGTCAGACTGATTTGCATATAGCCATGTCTGAACTGGGGTGGCTGAGTGAACTAAAGAATGGTGATGGATTAAACCCAGATCAGTTGACTGGGGTGAGTGTTTGATTTGTTCAAACGCTCCGTCCATCATCCCCTTTTGTATCGCTTTGTTCGCCCTAAGTGTGGCGGGGTATGCTCAGACGTGAGTCCCTTGTTCACTTGGCCACTGGTTTCGGGATAGCCTGGCTGATGAGGATTATGAATCCGAAACAGGTCCCAGGGTGCTTGTTTCCGGTCCAGGGAAGACATGGCTTGGCAGTTCGGGCTGGACTGTTCCCATGAGGCACAGGGTCAGACTGATTTGCATATAGCCATGTCTGAACTGCGGTGGCTGAGTGAACTAAAGAATGGTGATGGATTAAACCCAGATCAGTTGACTGGGGGTGAGTGTTTGATTTGTTCAAACGCTCCGTCCATCATCCCCTTTTTTATCTCTATGTGACACGCAGCACAACACAAAGGGAAGGGAACCTCGGGTACTGTTTCTGTTTTTTTTGGAGGTGGAGTGGTCCCTGGAAGTAAAGGGATGTAAACTACCTACCAAACAGTAACATTAATTGGGCCTCCAAGATCCAAGCCTAAAACAATAGCAGTATTTATGTTTGTGGGGCGGAAGTTTGCATGATTCAATACTAAAAGCTCCCACTCTGGAACCTCGAAACAGCTGAACATACAGTGTTGACTGAAAACACTTACATACTTGTTGGATGTGGTCAGAGTACCCAAACACTGCCACATGTTTTTAAGGATTCTGGCAAGACAGAACAGCTACTGAAGGAAATACTTACAATCAGCAGTCAACCTTCTTTATGCAGACACCACTAAACAGCCATCAATACATTATGTAATAGCAGATGCTGAGTTACAGGTAAATTGCACTGGATAACATTGCATAACAAAGTTTACAATGTTACAATATAAAACAGCTTTTATAGTTACTGGCACTCTGACCTTCCTTAATGTTCTGTATTTCATATTCCTGGAAGCCTGCATTGCGGCTTCCATGCCTCCATTTATCAGAGAGATCAATGACCATGTGTGACAATAGGTGATGTCATGTCACTTGAGGAAACAGCCTGCATTGATCAGCATGACATTCAGGATGGGAAAGCAGTTGTGAGGGGGAATACAAAGTGATATTTATGCAAACAATGTTATAATAAATTAAACAAAAGTCTAAAGAAACCATTACAATCAGGTTGCATGTTAGAGTGGTTACAAAACCCTAAATAAGTAAATAAATACATATTTACTAATCATATCCTGAGAGGAACACAACTAGAAAAACACTTGCCAAATTTGGAAAAGGAGCTTTTGCATGTGAAAGAATGACAGGAATTTATATTTTTATTATACCGAGCAACATTGCAAATTAGGGATAAAATCTCAAATTTTAGTCAAAGAGATCAACATATTTGTGCGCACTAATTTCTAACAATCAGTGCACATGAAGGTGCCCAGATTGTTAGAAGCTGGAATTGTTAAGGGTTGGCAGAAGTTATGATAAATGTATTTATTAGTGCAAAAACACCCGAGCCTTCTTGGCGCTCTATTGAAAAACAACCTAACTACTATTTCCAAAAGTAAACACACAAACTATTAATTATTAAGCCAAGTTTTCAATGATTTCCAAAAACAGATAAAGAGGTTTCAGATCAAAGGGAAAATTGCATGGAATTCACAGTCCTAGGCCTAGACACAGACAAACTCTGTCGCCATGAGGTACTGCCCTTGTTTTAGGGATAGAAAGAAGGAATACATACAATGCAATGATCATGTTGGAGTCTCCCAGGAGAATTTAAAAGCTACAAATTGGAGGATCTGCTGGTGAAGGGATGTGTGCAGAATAGTCATAGATTTGAAAGATTGTTTTTGCATATAGAGCACCCAGTGAAGCAATGCTGGCATTGGAGGGAAGTGTTCATTCCTGGGGCAACCCAAGAATGTACAGTCATTTAGATTTGGGGGTTGTGAAACAGAGATTTCCCAACCATAACTGTTATTGCAATGCCAGAGAGAATGCTTTATGGGTAAATGCACGTGGGTGTCTGTGCGTTTGCAAACATGTGTTTCATGGAGGTGTCTGTCTCTGCTATGACAACTGCTAATCTCAGAGGAAATTTAACCACAGACACGGTTAGCCCTATTGGAGGCTCCGGCACACCCATTTATTTATTTATTTTATTTATTTTGAAAGTTTTATATAGCGCGAACAAGATCTTTGCAGATATCAGAGCGCTTTACAAGGGCATGGGGGTAAAAAATACAAAGTAATAAAGCGTATATACAGAGTAATATATGAGGTAGTTAGGTACAAGGTGCTAGTTACATAGGTGGGATAAAGGACATGAGGTAGGTAACAGGTGAGGTAGTGTCGGTACACAGTGTATAGACAGACAATTGCGTCAATAGTATAAAGTGCAATAATAAGGAGCATATACTTGCTTAAGCGTGTTTAGAATATTTAGAGTTTAAAGGAGGGTACAGTTGAGGTAGGTGTGAGCAGGGTGTATAGTCCCACAGGTGCGAGAGTAGTAAGGAACGTTGAGATGGAGAGGGTAAAGTGTGCAAAGTCAACCAGGTGCGTCATAATATAACAATATACATAATCAACCAGGTGCATCAAACATTATAACAAAATACAAAGAGTGAGCGTATACAGTTAAGTAATTCGAAAACACGGGTGGCACAGTAGACCAGGGTCGGGAAGGACTTGCAAGGCAGATTCATGAGTGATACGGAGCAATAGCTCATGTGTATTTTGCCATGAGGATCGCTTTAACTTCCCTCTTAAAGATTGTTTCGGAGGAGATGAGCCTTGTTTCCGGAGGGAGTGAGTTCCAGATCCTGGGTGCCATTCCTGAAAAGGAGCGTTTATAAGTTTTTTCCTTCCGAAATCTTCGAGGTTTCAGCAAAAGATTGTTTGTGCCTCTAGTAGTTCGGGAGCCACCCGAAATTGTCAGCTTTTGAGTGAGATAGGCGGGTGAATTCCGGTGCACAGCCTTGTGTGTCATGCAAGCGATTTTCAGTTGTACTCTGGCTTCAAAAGGTAGCCATTTCAGTGATTTAAAGTCCGGGGAGATGTGCGAGTATTTTTTTGAGCCAGTGACGAGTCTCGCTGCGGCGTTAAGGGATGCTCTTAGGGGTGCCGTTGTAGTTAGGGGGAGCCCGCAGAGGGCGGTGCTACCGTAATCTATGTGCGGGATGACTATAGATTGTACTGCAGTTTGGAAGTCTTTGGCAGGAAGGAAGGGTTTGAGTTTTCTCAGGGTATTGATTTGAAAGTTCGCTCCTTTGGTTGTCTTGCTGATGTGCTGCTGCATGTTGAGATTGGTGTCCAGTGTTATGCCTAAAGATTTTGCTGAGTCAACTACGATGGGCTGTACATTTAGAGCCGTTAATTGCTTAAGCCATGTTTGAGCCGTGGATATTTTAGCGGGAGGTGAGATCAGGAGGAACTCGGTCTTCAGAGCATTGAGTTTGAGGTGATTCTCAGAGAGCCAGGATTGGGTGTTTCTGATCGTGGTGTTCAGAAGCATGATGTCCTTGGGAGATTGTATTTTGAGATAAAGTTCGGTGTCGTCGGCATACATGTGAAAGTGCACATTAGATGCCTGTAGCAACGTAGTGAGAGGTTCCATAACTAGGTTGAACAGTGTTGGGGAGAGGGAGGATCCTTGAGGGACGCCTAGCGATACAGGTACCGAAGAGGACAGCAGGTTGTTGCTTTTGAATCTTTGTGTCCGGTTGTGTAGAAATGAGGTGAACCACTTTAGAACAGTCCCAGATATGCCCATTCTTGTGTTTAACAGTTCGAGTAAGTTCTCATGTTTAACTGTATCGAATGCTGAAGAGAGATCCAGAAGGATGAGGAGGCAGGTATCGTTTTGGTCTAGGATTTGGAGGGCGTCGTCCACTATGTGAGTCATGGCAGTTTCGGTGCTGTGCCCTGCTCGGAAGCCTGACTGATGAGCGTTTAGGAGATCAAACTTATCTATGTGTTTAGTCAGTTGTTGTTGTACACATTTTTCCAGCAGTTTAGCGAGAGTGGGAATGTTTGTAATAGGGCGGTAATTGTTTAGATCAGTGGGGTCTGCTGTTGGTTTTTTCAGTAGCGGAGTGACTTGCCCTACTTTGAGGGCGTTGGGGATGGATCCTTGTTGAAGAGAGCTATTGATAATCTTTGACCAGAGTGGGAGAAGCCAAGGGGAAAAGTCTTTTACAGCGTTAGCAGGAAGGGGGTCAGAGAGGTGATTGGAAGGTTTCAAGGTGTTGAGCAGTCTGCCAATTTCTTCTTCGGAGTAGGTGTCAAAGGCTGACCAAGTAGCATTGTTCTTTGGTTGAGGCACTGCTGTGTGTCGGGGGTTGGAGTACAGGATAGCGTCATTGAGGAGATCGCTTCTTATTCTCTCAGTTTTTTGGATAAAGAAGGCAGAGAAGTCTTCGCAGGAAGGAGTATCGCCCATGGAGCTGGGTGTCTGGGGTTGCTCTTTGGATTGTGTTCTGACTAACTCAAACAGTTTTTTTGGACGGTTTTTAGCTTGGGCGAGTTGGAGGCTGAAGAAGTTTCTTTTTGAGCGTTTTATTTTCCTGAAGTAGGCGTTTCTCTGTATCTTTAGACTTTTTAGGTGCACTGCAGAAGGGGCTGATCTCAAGGTGCGCTCTGCCATTCGCATGGCTCGTCTATCCTCATTGAGGCTACCGTCAAACCATGGGTTGGAAGTCTTCTTGGACGAGACTCTTTTCAGTTGCATGGGCGCCGCCTCATTGATTATTGTGGACATAGTATTGAGATAGTAGTCAGTCAGAAGTTGAACGTCTGAAACGCCGGGAGGGGGAAGTAGGCGATTGCAGCTGTTAGGCGGTAGGGAGTTTGGATTGAGTTTCTTCAAGTCTCTTTTCCACACTTTGTGCTTAGGGGGTTGAACTGAGTTAAGTCTGATTTTTTCCTTGATGAGGAAGGAGACAATGTAGTGATCTGACCAGTCACAAGGTTGGATTGATTCCAGTTGAATAGCGCCCTCTTTGGAGATGATAAGGTCAAGGGTTGAACCTTTCTTATGGGTCGGGTTATTGCATATTTGGTTGAGATCAAGTGCGTTGAGAAAGCTTTTGAGGCTGTTTACCACTGCGTCACTGCTGTCATTCCAGTGGAGATTGTAGTCGCCAAGGAAAATTTGGGTGTGCTGCCGTCCTGAGTTGGCTGATATTGTATCCATGAGTTGTTGGACGAAGGAGAGATTGTCCCCAGGTGGGTGGTATATAATGTGGAGTGAGCATACCGGCTTGCTTTCGCTGATGATATCGAGGCAGAGGTATTCACAGGAAGTAAGAGAGGGGACGGCCACTTTGGAGACTGAGAGGTTGCTTCTGTAGATGCAAGCAATTCCACCGCCTGTCTTTATGGCCCTGTCAAGTCTAATGATACAGTAGTTGGGAGGGACTAGGATATCCAGTATAGGTGTAGAGGAATCAGACAGCCACGTTTCAGTCAGAATGGCTAGGTCCAGGTAGTGATGAGATTGCAATTGTTACTGCGATTGTTGGTATTGCGAGGGGGGATAGAGGTCCGGTGTGTGGAGTGTTGTGTGGTAGGGCGGGTAGGAGGTGAGGGGGAAGTGGTGTTAGGTGTGGTAGGGGTGTTGATGTGGGGGTGTCTGGGGTGTGTGAAGAGCAACTCTTTAATGGAGTGTACTTCTTCTTTCAATTGGAGGAGGGTAGACATAATAGTGTCCAAGGTGATGATGGGTGCGGTGTTGGGGGGGGTACTGGCGCTGAACCGGCGCATACGTTGACCGGGGGCAGTCCGGGAGGAGAGTCGGAACTGATGAGGGTGTTGGGGGCGTTGGGGGCGTTAGCGAGAGGGTAGGTGTTGGGAAGCGCATCCGTGCTAGGGGGGGAGCGGAAAAAGGGGGTGATGTGAAGGCTGGCTGTTGTGGGGGAGGATGTGGGGTATTGAGGAGTGAGCGAGGGGGGTGGGAGGTTGATGGAGGGGTGCAGGCTAGGTGTGGTGGGAGTGCTAAGTGTGGGGAGGGCAGAAGTCGGAGAGAGAGTCATGTTGTGTGTGGTGCCATTGGGGGAGATGGGGTGCTCCGAGAAAAAATGTGCGGGGGAAGGTACGGGAGTGCACAATGTGGAGGGGGAGACAGGAGGATGAGCGGAGGTACGAAGGTTAGTAGGAAAGCTGGGAAAGCGAGTGGTGTGTGTAGGGACCAGGTCTATGTCTGTGAATGAGGGGCGGGGAGGGGTAGCTGCGAGGGGCAGGTGATTGACTGTGGAGCAGGGTGTGAAGGTGAGGTGTGTGTCTTCTTGCTGCTGAACTGTGTTAGGAGAGTTAAGGGTGGGGGCTGTGACGTTAGGGGAGGTGGGACAGGGGGTGATATGCGTGTAAGTCCGAGTGTTGGAAAGGTGCTCTTTGAGAGAGGGGAACATGTTGTCCAGTAGTTCCAGGTTCCTGTCTATCGCTTGAATTAAAACAATCCCGTTGTTGTAAATAGTGATGGTGGTTCTGCCTGGGAGGAGTTGGGACGATGTGATGGAGAGTGTTAGGCCATGTGCGGATTTCCTGGTGGTGGAGACGGTGAATAGGGAGAGGAACACTTTTTTCCATTGCGCTCTGCGTGTGGTGTGGAAAATGATGTCGGTGTTCAAGGGTCCATTGACCGATGAGAAGTAGGTGTCGGCAAAGGGTGTTTCTGGGTGGGACCTAAGGAAGTCGTGTTTAAAGCGTTTAGTAGATTTTTTGGTGAGAGAGGAAGGGTAGTTTATTTTATATGTGTGTTTGCCAATGAGCTCCATGTTGGTATGGTAGCAGTGTAGCGCGGGGGTGGGTGAGCAGTAGTGTTATGCCGGAGCAAGGTGCACATGCAAGCCCAACAGGTTATCTGGGTCAGAAATCAGAACATTAGTGATCTTGGAGAGCAATCAAAATACATGAGGTAGCAATCGGTGCGACCCAGGAGAAAGTGAAACTGGGTGCAGGTTACAAAAGTGAGCAAAATACAGGTAAAAATATAATATTGATATAGGAGGTAGCATTGACATTAGTGAGCGATCAAAGTATCTGAGGTAGCAATCGAAGTATATGAGGTAGTATATGAGGTAGCAGTCGGTGCGTCCCAAAGAGAAGGTGAACTGGGTGCAGGTTGCAAGGTGTACAAGATATAGATACAAATATAATATATCAGAGCATAGTCTATCTCTATCACAGGTAGTAGTGGAGACATGTGGGAATGACCCCGAATATAAGAGGTAGCAGTCTCTGTGTTACATGGGAAGTGAACAGAGTGCCGGTTAAAAAAAGGTATAATCCTGCAGAAATGTTTATCACACAGCTAGAGGTATAATCCTGCATAAGAGACCGACATTCTGTCAAAAGTGAACAGAATACAAGTAAAAATACAGTCTTGCCACAAAAAAGGTAGACTAAGTGGTAGCCGGTGTTGAGTTCTTAGTGTAAGTTCAGATAGTGTGACTGAATGGATGAGTGGCCGCCCCATATGGGAGAAGAAGCCAGTAGTCCTCTTTTTATTTTTGTTGCTTTGTGAGCAGGGAGGGCAGTTTCGCTTTCAGCTAGCCCAGTTTCTACGTTGCTGCGAGGGAGTCTTATCTTGCAGGAGCCTCGTGGGCATCTGAGGCACAGGTGATTTATTGCCTTAGTTTCTGGACCCCGCCATTTTGGACAAAGGGTTTTAATAACATAATAAGCGAATTCAAGAAAGTACCTTATTTGACACAGACCCTGTGAAGTAGCTCTCGCGGGTCCTCTGCAGGAAAGTTGAAAGTAGAGACACTCTTGTTTCAGCCATTATAGGAGGGAGGGAGGGAGGGCATCCACCGCCGCCCGTGGTCTGCTGGTCTCCCCCAGCCCCTCACAGCCCTCAAGACCGCCAGGAGTCCTCCGCTGCGGAGCGGGAGCAGGTCGAGAGGGGGGGGGGGGCGTCTGTTGACGAAGCTGGTCCCGCGCTGGTCCTGGGATACTCTGGGGGGGGAGGGCAGGGGAGGGGGGGAGCTCCGAAGTTGTCGCCTCGTTCCTCGCTGGTCCCGGCTGTCACCGACGTCCTCTGCTGTCGGTAGGCGGTAGGATTCCTTCTGCTGCGGGGGAAGGGGGTGTTCTGTTGTTCACGCTGGTCCCGGTGTTCTGCTGTCCTCTGTTGCCGTCGGGAGGGGGTCCTCTGCTGCCGATGTCGTCGTAGTTGCCTCGACCCTCAACCGCCTCCGCTTCTGCTCCGGAGCGGGGGAAGGGTCCGGCGCTAGCTCCGCTCTGGTCCCGGTTCTGGTCCTGGCCGCTACAGTTTCGGGGCAGCCGCTCCCAGCGTCACAAGCCGCTACCAGCCCTCCGACGCCGCTGCAGTATTCCTTCTGCTGCGGGAGGAGGGAGGGGGTGTTCCGTTGTCCCGCGCTGGTCCCGGTGCTCTGCTGTCTTCTGTTGCCGTCGGGAGGGGGTCCTCTGCCGCCGCAGTCGTCGTTGCCTCGACCCACCACAACCTCCGCTTCTGTTCCGGAGTGGGGAGAGGGTCTGGTGCTAGCTCCGCTCTGGTCCCGGTTCTTGTTTCGGTGCAGCAGCTACCAGCGTCTCGAGCTCTCCCAGCCCTCCGACGCATCTGAGCCCCGACTGCTGTGGTGCTGGCCAGCCGCGACGACGATACACGTAGTAAATGACTTTAAGGTTACTTCTCGTTACTCTTGGGTGTTCCTGTTACTCTTGATGTTCCAGCGAGCGATTGATGGTTGCTGCTAACAGGGATATACCCGGTTAAGGGATCCCAAGCACGGGGAGCTCCTCCAGGCAGCTCCTACCATTCCATTCTGGAATGCATTCATTAGTGAGGTCTCATACACAAAACACCCCTCCTAGAGCTACGCCCCGGATTCTGAAATAACTGAAGAGGTTGAATAAGATTGGCTGGTAATGCTAGATAAACCGAGTTACCATGGTCAAGTTTCGACAGGAATAATGCATTGGCCACTGGATCATGAGGGTGGGAGTCCAAGAAAGGCATAATTTTTTTTTATTCTCAGGAAGACAAAAAAGCAGGGGGCAATCTTGTTAACTTGGTGCTAAAAAAACGGGATACATCTGTAAAAAAATATTATCTCTTACAACGTTTCAGGTTGAGAGCACATGCCCCTTGCCGCTGGCCAAGAAATGCGATTCAAGTTCCTGATGGAATGGCAATTAATTAAAACGTATGTAAAGCATTTATTCAGGTTGTTATCAGACTGGGGGAACTGAATTAGGAAGAGAACAGTGGGGTCCAGTAGCTTGAATGATGCAGCACCACTGGAAAGGCCTGGCCTGGTGGGTAGAAAGCATTGAAAGCACCTGTCTTTGGCCTTTACAGGGAAATAAATCTCTCATTTGAATATGCATGCCAAATGCAATACCAAAACCATGCATGAATCTGGACAAGAGACAACGCTTGAAGGGGGTGTGTAAGATTTCAATAGTAAGAAACTCAAAGAAAGTACCTGCTTTGAAGCCTCCAGGATGGCACGGAATCGCTCCTGCAGCGAGTGACAGGTGTCCAGCTCAGTCCTGCTGATGACAATCAGGTGATCCCTCAGCCGCTCATAGAGATCTCCATCAAGGCTCTGCAAGGAAAGAGGCCATTAGTGAAGATTTACAGAGGTCTACAAAAGCACAGAGCAGTACAACAAACCAGTACCACATTCCATTGCCCACTTAAAGGCCACACTGTAGGCAGACGTGTATATGAAAAACTGTACGCAGTATCATACTGAGTGCAACTGAATTCCAAATAAAATGTCATGAATTAAATATGTTATCGGTTCACTGCGTTTGTTAGGCAGATTTAACACCATAGAACGACTCAAGTTGACTGATGACAAGTTGACAAGTACTTATTACAAAAATGAAACAAAAGAAATACAGTAGGATATGACTATAAATAATATTTGAGCTTAATAGCAACCCACTGCCTAGTCTACGCACCCATCCATAAACAGTTAAGACATCGCAACAATCATTTCTAGATCAAACTCACTTTTTATTCACCCCTGTACCCTTTTCTAAAATAAACAAGGAACAAACGTTCTACTACCAGCACACAAGCAAACATCAACTAACTGCATCAACTAACAAATGATGGCACATCCAACGCCATACCAAATGGCATCCAGATGAAGAATGCACTACTGTGCGACAAGGGCTGAATGCGCTTTGCAAATGGCCATAAGTTAGCATCACATTGCAATCGATTTACAATGCAGCTAAAGGATACTACAAACTGTAAACAACTATTACCATGATAATCAAGAATCGATTCAAATGAAAATGTAGGATGACAAAACATCTAAAATGAAATTGCAGATATCTAAAAGAAACATAAAGTACTAAATTCTTTTTCATAAAAAATGATGTGTGCACACAAAAGCACGCTAGCATAATTTAAATTGGGAAACTTGGATTGCAAACACTGCTTGTCATTTATGAAACACAGTAACATATTTAAACTGCAGGATTGTGTTTCAACTAAAATGTTTTATCAATAATTGTAAATCAGGCAGTTGCACACTCCCAAAATACTGCGTTTTGATTGGCTCCTCGCTGGCCAATATCCACCCACCCCCATTGCTCCAGTGTAATTAAAATTTCACACAGGGCTAGTTAAAATCATCTTAGAACACACCTTGGTTACTAAGATCGGCATGATACCGCCAACACCTGATTTATATCGACACTAAACTCTGCTTTGACACATTCTATTTACTCCTTTTTGTTTCCTTAGATCCAGATATTCACTACAAAGCTTTTCCTAAATGAGGGAGTCTTGGCAGCTAAAAGAAAATCCATCAACTATGCTTTTTGTAACATTCCACCTAAAAAGTCCCATGAAAAGCACCATCAAGCTATCAATTTCAATTTTGACAATTTCTTCAGAAATTTTTAAGGGTCTGATTTACAACAGCCATATTGTCCAACAGGGGTGGCACTCTCATGTTAATAATCAACTGTCAGGTGGGGACTGAGGGCCTTTAAAAACCAATGCGTTGGCACAAAGGTGTAGAGTTTCATGGAAAATATCTTAAGGGCACAAAGGAAGACCTGGACAGCACACATGTATGGTAAGGAGCAGGTGCAATTGTTACCCAGATGAATTATACTCAATTTATCAACCTCAGAAGCATGAGATCCTGCCAGGATTCAAACTTGTGACACACACACACACACGCAGACCTCAGGGTAGTGTACACAGAATACACAGAGATCTCAAAGGGAGTGCTTAGCTCGCTAAGCAATTTACTAGATTGGAAAAGCATCGACGACAAACTCAAAGGGCATCAGAATGTAGAAACACATGACAAGCATTACTGTCACAAAAAGGAAGGGCCTTTTATCACATGGGAACTGCATTGCATCAATGAATTACAGAAAAAGAGTATATTAGATTTTAATATTACATAGCCCAGTTGTACTGTTTTGTTAGATCCCAGACTTTTAAGCTACTGAATCCGTAAATAGCTTTTTCCACTTAAAAGGTCTCTTGTAGTCAGACAGACTTCTAAAGTAAACAATCAATGGGGATTGATGCCAGGATGTTGTGGAAAGCTGACCAGAGAGCTTAATGGCTCCACAGACAGCTGGAGTAAATCCATGGTTACACGTTTTAATTCTACAAGGGGCAGATTTGCTCAGACAAGACCTCATTTCCTAAGCATATCCTGCAAACCGGTGTATCAGGGCCCTCAGAGTTATTGCAGCAAAGGACTTATGGCCACAATTGGAGCTTGGCAGACGACCTACTCCGTCAAAATGTGCGGACATCCCGACAACTGTATTACAACTGCCACGGGCTGTAATGCACTTGTAATGTGGTGGACTGGACATCCACCATGTTAGGGACGAAGATTCTAGTCTGTCTGTCTCTAAATAAGATCCTAAAAGTCTCGACTCTCCGCCCTACGCCCCTCTCCTCTACCCTATGATTTGGATTAAAGTTCACCCCGAGAGGGCACAGACACAGGAAGGTGAAATTAGGGACGCGCCATGATTTGTAAAAGGCAGCACTATAACATGCCCTTCTAGTTTGCCATAGCTTAAAGGGGTCAAAGTTCATTGCCCGCTGGGCTACAAAGGCTTAGAGAAAAATACAGTCCTTCCATCAGCAGTGCAGAACCCGGAAGGAAAGTGGAAACAGTTTCCCATAGGAAACTTCCTCTAATAGCCCGCCCCCACTGCAGAGGCATGTCAGAGGTCGTGGCCTCATAGGAAGTATTATTATTTAAATTTAAACCGGTCCTCTAGCTGGGACATCCCTCTGTAGCTGCTGTTCCCTCCCGACCATGCCGGCCTGCTAATAACAGGGCACCCTCAACATGGCAAAGGGGCAGTAGCCACACATTGATAGACACAGGATCCCAGGAGCGAGTGAAAAGAACAAAGGAATCAACCACAAAAACACCCTAAGTCCTACATCAAACGTCGAATGGCAGTCTTGGTCCCAACTGCCCAATCTAAAAGACAAAAGCTGTTGGTGGTCTGTTGTGTTTTACTTCATCCCTTTTTAGTCCCAACATGCTTAGAAGAAACATAAAGAATAAAAAATAATATTAAAAAAATAGTATGATAACGACTAAATAAAATATTTCAACTTGTTAAAAATACTAAAATCTTAAAGCATTCATAGTACACCACAATGAATGCTTCAAGATTCTAGTATTTTTGGATAACAATCCAATTAAATCTGGGTCCGGATTCATACTTTTGATTGGTATTGTGCCGGAATATCGTACCCTAAATGTTCTCTGACAAAAATGTCATCTTCTAAACATTGTTTGAAAAAAATAAATCACCTTAATGGAGTTAATGATACATGTGAAGAAGCAACAATCTTATAAACTGTACCTAGTAGAGGAGGGCAAGCCAGAGCATGTTTGGAGCCAGGGGTAGGGCTTGAACATAAACCAAAGTGGAGCCTACAAAGAACTGTCATGAGTGGCAGGTTGGAGAGGCAATGAAGTATGCTGGGAGTAAAACACACAGTGGAGTCAGATGCATACCATAAGGCCATACTGCGATAGTCTGGTGCCCCAGGAAGTTTGGTAGCACAGGCAGTCACATCACACTGCTGATTCTGCCTCAGACTTGCCTTTCAAACCTGCCTGTCAGAGTTTCACCCCTCTTCCATAGCATTTTTTTTCTTCCCTGCTTTGTCTCTCCTCTCCAATTTCTCATCACTCCCCACACCAAAATGTGTCACTCGTATGTCCCTAACGAGGCTGCCACCTACATTCCTCTCTGCCTTGTTGCTCCCTAATCACTGTTCATGTTCCTCTGCCCTATCTCTCTTTCTTTCCTTTGTTTATTCTGTAATCTCTGTTCCCCTTTCTGTCTCACACCATGTGCAAGAGATGTCAGTGGGGTAGGGCTTTGCCTTTGCAAGGGGAGCACCTAAAGGCAGCTACAGCGGAGCACAGTTGCTGACAGAATTAGATGGGGTCTGCCCAGCCTGGCATGTTTTTGGATCGACATTCACATATGACCTTGCACCAAGCAACTGCACCCATATGGCTCGTGCCAGGCTCAAGTGTTCAAGTGGCGTGTCCACCTGAAATACCTAGGCTACAATTTTCTATGTAAGATGATATTTTTGTTATTGGTATTCTGACATGGAACCTTTTGATGGCTTTGCGTTTTCTAGAATTCGACCCAAAGCCTTCTACTTTCAAGGTAGGAAGGTATCTAAAATGAAATACACAAAGCTCTTTCTATTTTCAATGGAGGGAAAATTAGTTAGATATCATTGGTCATTGGATACCAGTCAAGGGGAACAAGATTATCTGGTTTGGATTCTCCAATATCCTTACTAGAGTACTAAGTACTTCCTTTAAATCAGATTGTGTTATGTACACGCTGCACAGAATTTCAGGCAGTTGTCTTAATCCGATCACATTCACCTTCATGTAGGAAGAATCAATGCTCAGAGAAGCTTTTTGTTCAACTGTCATGCACGTCCTCCAGCAAAGCATTCTAGTGTAGTTCCTATATTCCAAATACGCTCTGCGCATTGGAATAATATATCCTATAGATATGATGTAGGACTTAGGCTAGTAGGTCTCTATTGAATATACTAAACTTAATTGTGAGTGCCAGCTAGCTCAGAGGTCAGTAGAAACTTTCACGAATTCATAAGAAGGGATTAGTTTCTGACAACCGCATAAACATGACAACTTTGTTTCCCTAGGACTGGAATAACTATCTTCAGAGTCGTAGAAACAATAGATAAGTATTTCACTCAGTCAATCATGCATGTTTCGTATCTTCAGAGTTTGCAGAGAAATAGTGAGACAGGCGTTTTTAATAAAAGGTTTATTGAACAGTCTTCTTTCTCATGCAAGAGAGGTGTACTGCTACAATCGTTAGGCAGAATGCAAAGTATAATGCGTACAGCGTAAACAGTAATATGAAATAATACTGTAATAGCATTGTATGGTTTCTAAGCCATATAAAAATACTTACATAAAAAACATAGACTAAAATACTCAACTGGTGCTTCTAAAATACGCCTACCCCATGTACCTAACCTAGGTCTAGTACGAGGGAAGAAGTAAGTATGGTCTTTAGCATAGGTTTAGTTTTGCCAGGAATCTACCAAAGGTTTCTCTAGGTTCTAATCAGCTGCATACCTTAGAATGAAGGAGGTCTAGTATCTCTGTCTCGGGACTCGATTTCCCAACACCCCGCAAGGGGATTCAGAAACACTGGAGCTGGATTTCTCAGGAGAGGAGGGCAGCTTCCTGATCAGTGTGTCAGCTGGAGAATCTGCTTCCTTCGGCACTTGCTGTAGCGAGCTGCGTCGGGCAAGTAGGTCGTCAAACTGCTTTGAACCACGTGCTTTGCCATAGCAAGTGAAGGTATATTTATACCTTGAAGGTGTTTAGGAATGCCATGTTTGACGTAAAGTCAGTCATATGAACGTCATGAATGAACCCCTGGGGAATAGTTGTTTATTGTAAAATTAACTGAGTTCTTGGAGAAATCAATATTCAAGCAAGGGGAAGTCCCTAACGGCTTAAGCTGGTTTTCCAAGAAATCGTTGTGACGTTTGGTGAACGGATGGAAGTAGCCATGCCTGTATTTGGGTTGCATGGGCAATGCCTAAATAAGGGCTTGATTTATATGCCTATATAAGGGCAACGTGAATTGTACCTATATAAGGGCATGAATCGGGAAAATCCATTCGGAATCCAAAACGCCATACAACAGCATCACCTGCTTTATGAAGATTAAATAAGTGTATGTTACTGGCAAATCATCCACTGAACTTGTAAAATTTAAAGCCATCTCATTCTTTATGAGAACTCAAATCTCATGAAGAATACTTAATTCCACAAGACACCTTCTATTGTGTTTAGAACAAACCACCACAAAAGATAGCAGGGGCACCATACAAGAATATGGGAAGAATCCTGGCTGCAAACACCTTTCCAAGGATGGGCTAGTGACTGTCCCCTACGGGAGGCATTGAAGCACAACAGAAACACTGTATCTGTATTGACCGCTTCCTTCTTTAATTCCAGTCATAGTCTGTGGACAAGTTATTATTTATTTAAATGTACAACATTACTCCTTGTCTACTCAACTGCAACCAGTTTAAGTATTTCCAAGTTGATCTTCAGCTGAGTAGTGTCAATTCAAAAAGGCAAATGCATGAGGACTCTGTGCATGGGTGTGGTCACAGAAAGTAGGATCCTCGTATAAGTTGCCGGGATGTGTTCTCAACCCAGTTTGTAGGAACAATCTACTCCAAATCAATCATATCAAGACGATCAGTGACACATACATTAAAAAGCATTGAGTCAAGAACACATACCTGCTTGAACAAACATACAGCCTACTTTGTATGTTGTCGACCCATCTCTGGACAATCCAATCACAATCCGAACTGTAGAATAAATAACTGAATGAGTATTATGAGAAGAGGAGCCAGCACCCAGCCTTTCATCTCCCACCACAAAGCATTCCTGTTCACTTTACCTAAGGATGGGGCAAGATCACTAAAGGCCCTACATGAGTTGGGGGTAAGAAGCTTTGTGCAAAGTGGGTCAGAGCAAAGCCTTTGAAACCCTGCTTTGTGGAAAATATGACCACTGGTATTAGTCTAATTACTAAAATGGTTTGAAAGGATTATGGAAATTGTGTTTTTTTCTTTTTATGTGTGCACTAGAGAGGATCCAGGAAATGAAAAGTAGAAACAATTTCACTGCCGCATTATGGTATCATGCACATGTATTCCACATTTCATCTGGCAATGGCAAGCGCCCTGAAGCATAATGCCCTACCTTCTCAATGTCAAACAACCAAGATTGAAAGAAATACCTTACAAGTGAAGAAGTGGTATTTAAGAGTGAGAGTAATGGCTCATTGGTTTCGTCATTCACAGTATCCGCAGGTTCTCCAGTGAGGCACAAGTAAACTTATTTTTAGGCTGTGCCTTATGCTAGTGGTTGTTTTGTGCATTTAGCTATACAGTGATGGACAAACAGGCTTAGCACAACAACTAGAAACTCGGCCGAGGCCCCAAAATGACAAAGAGTACTCGCAGCAATCACCACTCAAGGTGGGATTCAAATACAGTAGATAGAGGTGAGAAGCTTGTTAACACAGTTTAAATCATCAGCACAGGTGCACCACACAATAGTTGCAAAAGTTAAATGAACAAATATAAAGTTTGCTTGCTACACAAATTATTGTTCCAGGTTTTTTCTTTTATTCCAATTTTTCTCATTACTTTAAAAACGTAGTCACAAACATCAAATTCCAACGTGATACAGCCGACGCATTTCGTCCTACTAGAGGGCTTCTTCAGAGCAATAATAACTTGAATGAATTTAGTTACAAAAAATGGTAGAGTCAAAATAGTTGCCAGAGCATCAATCCAATTGTCATTCCTTATGTGGACAACGATTAATTGAAGTACTCAGAATCTAGTATTCTAGCAGCGTCCCTCCAACTCATAAATATAGTGAGGAGACAGAAGACAAGAGTGTTGAATAGTTCCAGAACGGGGGCACCGTTACTTGCGAAAGATAATGCGATTAACAAAAGACTATACCATGAACAGACAATCCCGGGGTTAGGTACTACTCAGTGTTTTTGTTCCTTATATCAGGGACACAATACCAGTCATTCAGAAATGCCCGCAAGAGCGCACACTTAGTTCTGTAAGCCTACTTATGTTCGCCCACAAGGCTCACATTAAGGCCATCTCATTAGTCCAACAACCATATGCGGGGCACCTCACCTATTCCAGTTCGAATGTGCGCTGTATATGCTCGAACAAGTGTCGCCAGACGGTATTTTGACTGTCACAGCCCTCCAAAAGCCAAGTATCACGGCAGAAAGAACAGGGGCCACATAAGGAATGACAATTCAATTGTTGTTCTGGCTGTATCACTTTGGAATTTGATGTTTGTGACTACGTTTTTAAAGTAATGAAAAAATTGGAATAAAAGAAAAAACCTGGAACAATAATTTGTGTAGCAAACACACTTTATATTTGTTTATTGAACTTTTGGAAATATTGTGTGGTGCACCTGTGCTGATGTTTTAAACTGTTATGATCCTATGAGGATTTGCCCTGTGACGGAGGGGGCGTATCAGTGTGCACGCACTCCCTAAGAAATATATGGGGGTTAAAATAGGAAAGGGATATTGGTTTAGGTGCTATATTTTTTTTAAAAGGGCTCCACTGGCGAATTTTTGGCTTAGCTTGCTAACACAGGTTGGATTTGTACTGAGTCAATGGTTGGTATGTATGTGACTCAAAGTTCAAAAGTTCAAAAAGTACTTTATTCGGTTAAAAGACAATAACCATAAAAGTAGCAACATGAAATTTACAATTTTACACAGGGAAATTTAAAAAGTGACCAATCTATTACATTTCATTTCATTTCATCCTCACCAATTGTTTTCCGTAATTTAAAAACATGTTTAAAAAATCTTAAGACTACAGCAACAGTTAAAACCGTGTCCGTTCTCTGAAATTCTAAAAAGGCTGGACGACATCTATTTAAATTCATTTCTTTAAGGAATGGGATTATGAGTTTCCTACGTGGCTTAGTATAAAATTTGCAAAAAAATAAAATATGGATGTCAGATTGGGGCGAGGAATCATCACACGGGCAAGTAGGTCAATTTCGCAACCATGAATTCATTTCTGGGAAGGACAAGAGTCTAAAAACTATGTTTAATCTAAAACGGGTTAAAGAGAAATCAGTCATAATTAGACATCGGGAGAGTTAAATATGGCTGTACTTTGTTGCCAGTTAATAACAAGATGTGCGAGGTTACTGTCTTTTTATTCATTTCCTCTCGCCTTCTCTTGTCTTCGAGGTATTCCAAGCATAGTTTTTTCAGCAGTTTTCTGGGTATATTTCCCATGGTCAGTGGGTCCTCGTAGTATTGACGGCAACCAATTTGAATCATAAAACGTTTAACGTAAGCTAGCCAATTGAGTCTACCCACATTTTCCATTTTTAATACGTCCTGCAGCATAGCCCGATTCATGACACATTCATTAGTTGTCCATACCCTATGCCACAAGAGGATGGGTTGTGTTCTAATTATATCCGAAATATGAGGTTGTCCCAGTTCAATATGATAAATATGAGTCGAAACACTTTGTGGTACCGCTAAGACTTCCCTCATAAATTTATTTTCGGCTGTTTGAATTGGTTCTACGTTCGAACACCCCCAAAGACCGGCACCATACAGGGCTACCAATGTACACGTGGCATTATATATAGTCAGGATTTCTCTTATTGTTTTTTTTGCCCAGCTTTTTAATAAAAGTCTTTAAGGCCATTATAGTTTTTTGGAACAAGAGAGTTCTGGCCTTTACAGCACTTGTCCAAGCCCCAGATTCATGAAACAAAATACCCAGATAAGGGAAGGTAGTAGTATTTTCCAAAGGAACGTTATTTATAAACATTCTTTTCATCTGCTTTCCAGATCTTGTGCCACAGTTCATGGAGAAAGTTTTACTACAATTGATTTTTAGATCTAGGCTCAACATGAACTTCTCAAATGATGATATAAATTTTTGTAGGGCCAAGGGAGTACGTGCCATTAAGACTGCATCGTCCGCATACAGGAGTGCAGGGATAGCTCTCTTACCAACCCTGGGCATATACCTGCACTCCTGCAGAAGATGATGCTCAAGTCCATTTATATAAAGCAAAAATAGGAAGGGGGCCAGAACACACCCCTGGTGTACTCCGCGTCCCACCTCAAATGTTCTTGTACATTCACCCCCCCTACCATAGCGGACTGAGGCTGTAGCTCCTGAGTATAATTCTCTCAGGAAGCGAATGATGGGATCTTCCACGCCCAGCCCTTTCAGGATTGCCCACAATTTAATATGTGACACACAATCGAACGCCGACGAAAGGTCGACAAACGTAAAGTACAGATGTTCACCTTTTACCCTAGTGTACTTTTGTTGAACAATCATTAAATGTGAGCATTGTTCAACAGTTCCAATGCCCTTCTGGAACCCGTACTGTAGGTCGCTCATTATCTCATTTTCCTCCGCCCAGCTCTGGAGTCTTGCCAGGATAATTCTTCCAAGGATTTTTACGGATGAGTCAAGGAGGGAGATTGGCCTATAACAGGCACAATTTTGTCTATCTCCCTTCTTATATATAGGTACAATAACCAAGGTGAACCAAGATGGATTTAAGCCCCTTGCAAGTGCTGCATTAAAAAGCTGCACCAGCATGGGGCCCCAGATCTCAGTGTTAGCTTTATATAGATCTGCAGGGATCCCATCAGGCCCTGCTGCCTTGCCTCCCTTTGTTGCTTTCACACCCATCATGACTTCATCCAAAGTTATTACTAATTTTTCAACCCCTGCTCCCTTATTGCCCATAGAAAGAAAAAAAGAATCTATAGTGTGGGATTCATCTTGGGACCTATAAAGGTTTGAGAAATGCTCCACCCTGTCCTCCTCAACAATTGCTATCTCCATACAGGCCTTGGAATTGTCAAAGAGGAAAGGGGTGTTAACGACCCTCCAGAATGCAGATGCATCCTTGGACTGTGAGGCCTCGCAGAGGGCTACTAGGGCCTCCTGTTTTATAGCATTTTTTCTATTATTTAGAGCCTCGTTATATGTTTTCCTCAAACCTCTTATTTCTAGCGGGTCTCGGGGTGACCTGTGAATAGCATGTTTCAAGTCAGTCAGTGCCCTTGTACATGCATTGTCGAACCAACTTTTATTGCCCTTTATTCTTTTCTTTGCCTCTACCCGCAGACTATTTTTAATCTCAGAAGCTATTATATTAAAGTGCTCTATTATCTGCTTACTGTGAGACTTCTCCCCTAGGCAAATTGCGAAACTGTCTGAACAAACGTTCAGCAGTTTCGCGAGGAATATTTCTGGAACAACCTTACCCCATTTTAGAGTATACCCATTCTGCCTCCCCAGAGCCACGTCAGAGACTGTACCTAGGGAGAGCGCATCTTCATGATGTTCAGAGAAAGGGTTTTCAACCTCTATTATTTGGGGCAGATGGTCGCTTAAAGGTAGCTCTATAGTCTTTATCCTGTCGATCTTGTGACTAAAACTATTTGAGGTAATGATAAAATCAATAGTAGACGATGCTCCTCTACCAATAAATGTGGGGCCGAAGGGAGTAGGTTTTTGGGCTATTTCATTAGCATATCCCAGGTCATACATGAACAGTAATTCATTTAATAAATCCCCGATCAGGGAGTGGTCAAAATGTGTTTAATTGATATCCTGCTCTAACATTAGGCCACAAATCCCTTGTTTACCCTTTAAGCAGAGTGACAATTAAAATCCCCCCCCATAAAATTATCAATTCCCTATTGTTTTTGTCAATTTCATGTTGTAAATCGTCCCTAAGCATTTTGAGAGTGTTGGGAATTTCATTTTTCGGAATATTATTGTAAAAATTTATGACAACAACATTAATTCCCTTCTTAGTGCTTAGGGTTATTACTTGATAGTAACTAGATTTAGGGATAAAATAAACTTTCTCGTACTTAAGCTGGTTTGAAATAAACGTAATTAAGCCTCCCATTGCTCTTCCATATTGACCCCCCACGGCCGGAGTAAAAAAGCTTCTATAACCATTTATATACACTGGATCAGTAGACCAGGTTTCTTGTATGGCCAGGATGTCCCGATCATTTATAACAGTTTCCCAGGATGGGTTTTTAATTTTATTCCTTAATCCTGCCACATTCCAGAATAGGAGTGTACAAGATTTCCTAATCTCATTTGCTACAAGATCACCCAAGGTATTATTGCCCAAAACCTTTTCAAAAGGGGAACTTACTCCACAAGTATCCCCCTCTTTTAACACTGGGGTGCTTAAGGTCTTACAGCAATCCTCTTCAGTGTCACCATGAATCATTTTGGGACCGATTCTGCTTGCCTGGTAACCTCATTACCCTCCCCTGACATATGTTCTTTTGGATTCCCCTTGAAATCACCTGTGGTGTCCCCTGAGCCTAATGTAGTGGTCTGACAGGTATCCTTCTTGTGTCAATCCACATATTCAAGGCCTGAGAAGCCATCAAATTGATTATGGGTTGGTATATTGTAAGCAGGTGAGGCAGAACCTCTATTGTCCCAGAAGTAATTATTTCCATAATTAGGACCTGGAGTTGATGGATAGAAATACCTTGGATGGAAATTGAGTGATCTATGTATCTGGGGAAAAGGAATCTGCCTGAATCCATATTGGTTAAGGCCAGACCTGTTTAAAGGCTCCCTTACTGCCTCCCTATTTTTAGACTGTTGTACTGGGAAATATGGGTAGAAGTAGCTAAGATAATGACTAGAAATGGAATCGCTACTTCTTGAATCGTACCAATCCCCAATATGCCTGACAGCTCTATGGTCTTTAAAATTTACAATAATTACATCCCCTTTCTTATCTTTGGGTCGTGAGCCCACCCAGATTGAACGCCGAACGTTTAGAATGTCCCCATTAATATGGGCAGGCAAGGGTCTATTATTGCGTAGCCAATGGGTCATTTTGTTTCGTAGAGCTCGATGATCTTCCTTGGTGCCCATAGGGAGCTCGGGAACCCCCGCCATGACTATTGCATAGGGCGCAGCTTCTGGCGGTAAGTCAACTATTCTATGAGAATGCCAGTTTGTATTATGAAAATTCCCTGTCCCGTTCTCTTTAATCGCCTTATTTTGCAGAGGCTCTGCCCTTTCTTCCATGATCAAATTATCCCCCCCTTGGTTGCCTGCTTTATTTAAAGTTTGAATTTCAGGCGCAGGCTTTTTATTCGGCAGAGGGGGTGTGTGTACTTTTTTCGGGGGAGGACCGGTTGGCTTTTTCCCAACTTGTTTTGTTTTTATAGAGGGAGTGGAACATAATGGGACTTATTTAGGTGCTGATACCGTTATGGCAGGTGTTCCTCTAGATTTTAAGATATTTACACCCTTTTCCATATCTGCTAATAAGAGTGTATTTTTTTCTACCTTTTTCACAATCAGATCTAAGTGCGTATTGCACAAATTAATCTTCTCTAGCAGGGGCTGTATTAGTGTTTTAACCAAACCTTCAATTTTCCCCAAGAAGCCACCTTCACTAAGGGAACAATGAGTTGTCATTAAAGGAACCATAGGAGGAGTCAGTGATTCAGCCACGTCCACCAGTGTTGAAATGGAGCTCCTCTTCTGTATTTTAGCTTGCCGAATCATTAATGAACCACACCCTCTTTTTTTGATTTTGACATTTGGGGGAGATATATAGTTTATATTAGGAGGAGATGCAGGAGAGAATCTAGGAGAATTTGATAACCCTTCATCATCATAACTGTTATACAGGCTCGACAAGGACACACGGGTACTAATGGGGGTACTCAACAGGGAAACCTCAGTACTAGAATATTCTGACGCTTCACCTTTGTCCTCCCTGCCTCCAGTATTTACTAACTCAGTATGCATGGGCATCCGCAGAAATGTTTCCGGGGGGGGGCCAACATTTTAACTTCATCACCATCGCCCGACATGATTGAGCACAAGTATTAAATACATTTAAAGAAATCTAATAAGACAAAGAGCTTAAATAAACAAAGAAATCCATAGGGGGAAGAGAAAAATCTTGTGAGGCGCCACATCAGACAACCTGGCAAGTAATAAAACAGAGGGAAAAACTAAAAATTACCGGAAAAAAACAAAAACATTCTAAATCAGGTTAATGCGGTTCTAAAGCATGGGTACTCACAAACTTTCCCTCAGGGGCCAAATTTACAGTGTGGTTTGTGGCCGAGGTCAGTGAGGGAGGGGGTGGGGCTAGAGCAACAAAAAAACTATAACCATGAGGTTGAACACAGGTCCCTGCAGCGGACGCCTTCGTCCGCTGAGCCACCAGACCCGGCATACACACATCTTTCTTTCTTTCTCTCTCTCTCTGTCTGTCTGTCTCTCTGTCTCCCTCCCTCTCTGTCTCCTTCCCTCTCTCTCCCTCCCTCTCTCTCTCTCCCTCCCTCTCCCTATCTCCCTCTGTCTCACTCACTCACTCTGTCTATCTCTCTCTCCCTCCCTCTCTCTCTCCCTCTCCCTCTCTCTCCCACACTCTCCCTCTCTCTCCCTCCGTCTCTCTCCCTCTCCCTCTCCCTCTGTCTCTCTCCCTCTGTCTCTCTCCCTCTCCCTCTCTCTCCATCCCTCTCTCTCCATCCCTCTCTCTGTCTCCCTCCCTCTCTCTCCCTCTCCCTCCCTCCGTCGCTCTCCCTCCCTCTCCCTCCCTCCCTCTCCCTCCCTCTCCCTCCCTCTGTCTCTCTCCCTCGGTCTCTCTCCCTCGGTCTTTCTCCCTCGGTCTCTCTCCCTCGGTCTCTCTACCTCGGTCTCTCTACCTCTCCCTCTCTCCCTTTCCTTCTCTCTCTCTCCCTCTCTCGCTCTCTCCATTCCTCTCTCCATCCCTCTCTCTCCATCCCCCTCTCTGTCTCCCTCCCTCTCCCTCTCTCCGTCTCTCTCCCTCCCTCTCCCTCTCTCCCTCTTTCTCCCTCCCTCCCTCTCTCTCCCTCCCTCTCTATCCATCCCTCTCTAGCCCTCCCTTTCCATCCCTCTCTATCCCTCCCTTCCTCTCCCTCCCTCTCTCTCTCTCCCTCCTTCTGTCTGTCTGTCTCCATCCCTCTGTCTGTCTGTCTCCCTCCCTCTGTCTGTCTGCCTCCCTCTGTCTGTCTGTCGACCTCCCTCTGTCTGTCTCCCTCCCTCTGTCTGTCTGTTGACCTCCGTCTGTCTGTTGACCTCCGTCTGTCTGTTGACCTCCCTCTGTCTGTCTGTCGCCCTCCCTCTGTCTGTCGCCCTCCCTCTGTCTGTCACCCTCCCTCTGTCTGTCGCCCTCCCTCTGTCTGTCTGTCTCCCTCTGTCTGTCTGTCTCCCTCCCTCCCTCTGTCTCTCTCCCTCTCCCTGTCTCACCGTCTCACTCCCTCTGTCTCCCTGTCTCCCTCCCTCTGTCTCCCTCCCTCTGTCTCCCTCCCTCTGTCTCCCTCCCTCTGTCTCCCTCCCTCTGTCTCCCTCCCTCTGTCTCCCTCCCTCTGTCTCCCTCCCTCTGTCTCCCTCCCTCTGTCTCCCTCCCTCTGTCTCCCTCCCTCTGTCTCCCTCCCTCTGTCTCCCTCCCTCTGTCTCCCTCCCTCTGTCTCCCTCCCTCAGTCTCCCTCCCTCAGTCTCCCTCCCTCAGTCTCCCTCCCTCAGTCTCCCTCCCTCAGTCTCCATCCCTCAGTCTCCGTCCCTCTCTGTCTCCCTCCCTTTGTCTGTCTCCCTCTCTCTGTCTTCCTCGCTCTGTCTTCCTCTCTCTGTCTTCCTCTCTCTGTGTTTCCCTCTCTCTCTGTCTCCCTCCCTTTGTCTGTCTCCCTCACTCTGTCTGTCTCTCTCCCGGTCTGTCTCCCTCCCTCTATCGCCCCCCTCCCTCTGTCTGTTGCCCTCTGTCTCTCTCCCTCTGTCCCCCGCCCTATCTGTCCCCTGCCCTATCTGTCTCCCTCTCTCTCGGTCTCCCTCTGTCTGTCTCTGTCTCCCTCCCTTAGTCTCCGTCCCGCAGTCTCCCTCCCTCAGTCTCCCTCCCTCAGTCTCCCTCCCTCTGTCTCCCTCCCTCTGTCTCCCTCCCTCTGTCTCCCTCCCTCTGTCTCCCTCCCTCTGTCTCCCTCCCTCTGTCTCCCTCCCTCTGTCTCCCTTCCTCTGTCTCCCTCCCTCTTGTGTCCCTCCCTCTGTCTCCCTCCCTCTGTCTCCCTCCCTCTGTCTCCCTCCCTCTGTCTCCCTTCCTCTGTCTCCCTCCCTCTTGTGTCCCTCCCTCTGTCTCCCTCCCTCTGTCTCCCTCCCTCAGTCTCCATCCCGCAGTCTCCCTCCCTTCCTCTCCCTCCCTCTCTCTCCCTCCTTCTGTCTGTCTGCCTCCCTCCCTCTGTCTGTCTGTCTGTCTCCCTCTGTCTGTCTGCCTCCCTCTGTCTGTCTGTCGACCTCCCTCTGTCTGTCGCCCTCCCTCTGTCTGTCGCCCTCCCTCTGTCTGTCGCCCTCCCTCTGTCTGTCGCCCTCCCTCTGTCTGTCGCCCTCCCTCTGTCTGTCTCCCTCTGTCTGTCTCCCACCCTCTTGTGTCCCACCCTCTTGTGTCCCTCCCTGTCTCCCTCCCTCTGTCTCCCTCTCTCTGTCTCCCTCTCTCTGTCTCCCTCCCTCTGTCTCCCTCCCTCTCTCCTTCCCTCTGTCTCCCTCTCTCTGTCTTCCTCGCTCTGTCTTCCTCTCTCTGTGTTTCCCTCTCTCTCTTTCTCCCTCCCTTTGTCTGTCTCCCTCACTCTGTCTGTCTCTCTCCCGGTCTGTCTCCCTTCCTCTATCGCCCCCCCTCCCTCTGTCTGTTGCCCTCTGTCTCTCTCCCTCTGTCCCCCGCCCTATCTGTCCCCTGCCCTATCTGTCTCCCTCTCTCTCTGTCTCCCTCCCTCAGTCTCCATCCCGCAGTCTCCCTCCCTTCCTCTCCCTCCCTCTCTCTCCCTCCTTCTGTCTGTCTGCCTCCCTCCCTCTGTCTGTCTGTCTGTCTCCCTCTGTCTGTCTGCCTCCCTCTGTCTGTCTGTCGACCTCCCTCTGTCTGTCGCCCTCCCTCTGTCTGTCGCCCTCCCTCTGTCTGTCGCCCTCCCTCTGTCTGTCGCCCTCCCTCTGTCTGTCGCCCTCCCTCTGTCTGTCGCCCTCCCTCTGTCTGTCTCCCTCTGTCTGTCTCCCACCCTCTTGTGTCCCACCCTCTTGTGTCCCTCCCTGTCTCCCTCCCTCTGTCTCCCTCCCTCTGTCTCTCTCCCTCTCCCTGTCTCACCGTCTCACTCCCTCTGTCTCCCTCCCTCTGTCTCCCTCCCTCTGTCTCCCTGTCTCCCTCCCTCTGTCTCCCTCCCTCTGTCTCCCTCCCTCTGTCTCCCTCCCTCTGTCTCCCTGTCTCCCTCCCTCTGTCTCCCTCCCTCTGTCTCCCTGTCTCCCTCCCTCTGTCTCCCTCCCTCTGTCTCCCTCCCTCTGTCTCCCTCCCTCTGTCTCCCTCCCTCTGTCTCCCTCCCTCTGTCTCCCTCCCTCTGTCTCCCTCCCTCTGTCTCCCTCCCTCTGTCTCCCTCCCTCAGTCTCCCTCCCTCAGTCTCCCTCCCTCAGTCTCCCTCCCTCAGTCTCCCTCCCTGTCTCCCTCCCTCAGTCTCCCTCCCTCAGTCTCCATCCCTCAGTCTCTCTCCCTCAGTCTCCGTCCCGCAGTCTCTCTCCCTCAGTCTCCCTCCCTCAGTCTCCATCCCTCAGTCTCCATCCCTCAGTCTCCATCCCTCAGTCTCCATCCCTCAGTCTCCATCCCTCAGTCTCCATCCCTCAGTCTCCGTCCCTCTCTGTCTCCCTCCCTTTGTCTGTCTCCCTCCCTCTGTCTGTCTCTCTCCCGGTCTGTCTCCCTCCCTCTATAGCCCCCCCTCCCTCTGTCTGTTGCCCTCTGTCTCTCTCCCTCTGTCCCCCGCTCTATCTGTTCCTGCCCTATCTGTCTCACTCTCTCTCTGTCTCCCTCTGTCTGTCTCTGTCTCCCTCCCTCAGTCTCCGTCCCGCAGTCTCCCTCCCTCAGTCTCCGTCCCGCAGTCTCCATCCCTCAGTCTCCGTCCCTCTCTGTCTCCCTCCCTTTGTCTGTCTCCCTCCCTCTGTCTGTCTCTCTCCCGGTCTGTCTCCCTCCCTCTATCGCCCCCCCTCCCTCTGTCTGTTGCCCTCTGTCTCTCTCCCTCTGTCCCCCGCCCTATCTGTCCCCTGCCCTATCTGTCTCCCTCTCTCTCTGTCTCCCTGTGTCTGTCCCTGTCTCCCTCCCTCAGTCTCCGTCCCGCAGTCTCCCTCTCTCTGTCTCCCTCGCTCTGTCTTCCTCACTCTGTCTTCCTCTCTCTGTGTTTCCCTCTCTCTGTGTTTCCCTCTCTCTCTGTATCCCTCCCTCTGTCTGTCTCTCTCCCGGTCTGTCTCCCTCCCTCTATCGCCCCCCCCCCTCTGTCTGTTGCCCTCTGTCCCCCTCCCTATCTGTCCCCTGCCCTATCTGTCTCCCTCTCTCTCCGTCGCCCTCTGTCTGTCTCTGTCTCTCTCCCTCAGTCTCCCTCCCTCAGTCTCCCTCCCTCAGTCTCCGTCCCGCAGTCTCTCTCCCTCAGTCTCCGTCCCGCAGTCTCTCTCCCTCAGTCTCCCTCTTTCAGTCTCCGTCTCTCTGTCTCCCTCCCTCTCTGTCTCCCTCCCTCTCTGTCTCCCTCTCTCTCGGTCTCCGTCTCTCGCAGTCTCCCTCTCTCTCGGTCTCCCTCTCTCTCGGTCTCCCTCTCTCGGTCTCTCTCTTTCTCTCTTGGTCTCCCTCTCTTACCCTCTCTCTCGGTCTCTCTTCCTCTGTCTGTCTCGGTCTGTCTCCCACCCTGTATCTCCCTCGATCTGTCTCCCTGTCTGTCTGTCTCCCTCCCTATGTTTCCCCCTTCCCTCTGTTTCCCTCCGTCTCCCAGCCTCATTGTGCTTATCTATAATAATGTCCCCCCCTCGCCTCTTTCACTATCTTCTCTCGTCAATCATTTCTCCCTCTTTCCTCTCCCCCTCTCCGTGTGTCTCTACTCCCCACTCCATATCTTATTTTTCCTTTTGGCTCTGTCTCTCTCTTTTAACTCTCCTCTGCTCTTACGTCTCCCTTAGCCTCAACATGGAGGATTAGTTACATTTTTCCACTACAACATTGTCAAAATCGAATTTTCATTTTTTCCCATTTTTAGTCATATTATAAATGTAGTTATTTCAGTCCGTGTTTTTTCCGGAGTTTTTTCACTCTTAGCTGTATACAGCGCTCTCCCCATTGCACAAATTCATGAGAATGAAACTTTCCATTTCAATCCGGTCTGTCACTTCACAGTTTTTAAACTAAGAATGTTGGCACTAACCCCGCTCCCCAAACGACGCCCCCACCCGCACCCCTTAGCTTTTTATCTGATCGTTGTGGCCTTGCCTGCTGTGAGGGACTAAAGCTCACGGCCCCTGCTAATTGTGCCTTTCAGGTGTCGCCCCAGCAGGAAAGTCGGCCCAGGTATGTGGGCCCATCCTCTAGAACCAGGCCTGGATCCGGGGGGGGCAAGCGCCCCCTCTTGCCCCCCCTGCGGACGCCCATGCCAGTATGTGCTGCGATGGTATGTGTTTGGATAGGCGATGGTACTGTCCTTATGTGCCCCAAAGAGGATTGTTTATCTGTCATTGCGTCAGGAGGGGGACCCCTTTTAAGATTAGCTATATCAGCTTTTTTCTGATTGTGCTTCCACCTTCGTCTAGGTTTTGCTTTCTTAAATATTCTAGCCGAACGTGGGGGAGACGGGGCGCGCTCTATTTCCATGATAGGGATATCTGGCCGATCATCCAGCCCTTCAGCATGCACCTGGGCTATAGCCGTCAAAACTTTCCCAGGAACAATAGGGGGATTGTAGATCGTAGGTGTGTCCACAACTAATAGTGACACATCATCCTGTATCATTCTAGGACTCCCCTGGCCTAGGGAAGCCCTTTTATCGTTATTAATCTGGTTGATCTTCTTAATCAGATAATTGTCCATGGGGCCTAACCCAGAAGCAATTTTATCACTTTTGGCATTTTTATCCTTTTTAGGTTTTGCCTGGCGAAAAGATGCGCTCTGCGCATCTTTTTCGCGCAGGCGAAAACCTAATGAGAACTGTAGTGTGGGTTTGGGTCGGCCCTCGTCATTTATTGGCTGGCTCCATAAATGGAGCATAGCCATTGGACGAGGGGCCTGTCCGTCAATGCCGGACCAGATTCGGGGGCGTTCCCGAGATTCTTTGGCTTTTGCCGACGTCATGCGACGTCAGCCGAAAGCCGGGAACGCCCCCGAATCTGGTCCGGCATTGCCGGCACTTCTGTGTCTCTCCACCCCCCTTTCCCGCCCCCTCCCGCTTGTTGGCTTTAAAATTCTGGTCACCCTATCTAACACCCACATACACACTCTCTTTCTCTCGTTCCTCCTTCGGCACCTGCGCTGACCTCATCTTGCTGGCGGAATGAACTTTGTCCAGAGAACTCTTCTCTTATCCCAGTACCTTGGGGTCGCTTCCTGCTGCTGCTGCTGCCACCGACCGGCTCGTCAAGAAACTCTTTCGAAGCCTGCTGCTTTCATTACCGGCCGCTAGGGGGCCCACTCGCACGTCGAGGCAACAGCGAAGGCCAGCCTGGGTTCTGTTAAATATATTTATTGATGTGGGTGCGGGCCGTGCTTCTAGGTACTGCGCACTTTACAAGAAGACAGAGCAAGGGGACACTTCTGCACTCTGCTGCCCCCGTGGACGACTCTACAGCGCGGGCCCTGCCCCGGCACACCCCTGCATGTGGCATGCGCTTTTCTGGACGAGGCCTTCTCGGTGCCGCCTCATTGCTTCTCAAACTCTGTTTAAAGCGGATGAGCTGCTAAAGCGTAGGCCTAGGCTCGGACGCTGAGTAATGCATGCCCACGCGGCTGTGTACAGGCATGTAGCTGGGCGTACGGGCACCTGCTCATTTCTATACGTTTCATCATTTCTGTGTTTTTCACACCAGGCTGGAGGACCCCTCAGCCTGTTCCTACCTCTACACACACATACAAACCTCGCCGCCTCTTTTCCTCCTCGCACCCCTAGTCAGACGTTTCCACTGTGTAGGAGGTAAGGTCAGCACAGTTTGGTGCACAGAATCACACATGGCATGCACTAGGAAAGCAGTCCTCAGAAACAAATTCAACCCTGCATTCAACCAAGCAGCCAGCAGGGGGCGTGCTGTGTATACCTGTGCGTGTCTGTTGAAGTGCATCTGTGAGTCGCAGACTACGGTTGTTGTCTACTATAGGCGTGAATACAGCGCGCGTTGGTGTCAGATTTGCACATCATGCAATGAACAGGAGGGAGGCTCGCGTGTGAATGTGGAACGCCTCCTGCAGTCTGCACGTGTGTAGGTTTTTTGTGTGAAAGAAGTGCGTTTGTAGCTATATTTATCTGTGAGTTCGTGATTGACAACTGATATTTGTGCTTCTTTCTCTACTAGGTGTGAAGTATCTATCTATCCATCTCTCTCTCTGTCTGTCTGTCTGTCTGTCTGTCTGTCTGCCTACCTACCTACCTAGCTGTCTGTCTGCCTGCCTGCCTACCTACCTACCTAGCTGTCTGTCTACCTACCTACCTACCTACCTACCTATCTACCTACCTACCTATCTACCTACCTACCTATCTATCTATCTATCATATATATAATGAGTAACTGTACTATGTTCCTATATTGCCTTGAGAGCTATGGTGGCATCATAAACCATGACGCCGAAAGCTGAGTGGTTGGTAACTGCTACCAGAAACCTGAGATTCCAATATAGGATTTTATTATATGTTTCCCATTATGATTTTTTTATCTTACATGTTTGTTTCAGGTAGCGTTAACATCTATTTTCATCAAAGTGCAGTTAAAAATAGGCACTGATTATAATTAGAATGTTCCGGTTTTGCTTACACTTTGCAAATAAATTGTTAATGAAACAATTGTAAAAGTGGATTTATGAGCTCTGTGGCTGCAATTTATATAGCATAATTAAGAATCTACCCAATTTTTCACATTTGTCAAATGGTTTGAATAATTTGCATATTTCATAAAAAGTGTTTACTAGCTATAATGGCTGTAAATAATACTACCAGAAAATGTGCCATATAATTTGTGTTTTTGCCACATAAAATAGATAACTTTGCCATATAATTTGGTCTTCCACGCTGCGTAATCCTAATGGCTCTGACAAAGATAAAGCCATGGAGAGTGGTTTTAGTGCTTCCATTAGGATGATGCAATCTATATTTCAGAGGGGACCATAACATATTTTCAATGTTTTACAGTCCCCGTTCCCGGCCCCGTTCCACAGCCCTAGCCCCGCTGCCGTCTCCGTCGTTCCCCACCAGCACCATGCCGGCCGTGTCCAAGGGGGACAGAATCCCTCAAATTTATAGTGTGAGACCTACATGTATCCTGAGGTACAGTGCTAGACTGGCCATGCTATTTTGTATCTGCTGCTACCGAATTAAACTATTTAGCTATGGTTTCCTGAAATTTGGTTGCAGGTAAATTTCAGTGTTCTCTTAAATTGTACTGTCTCATTGCTGGCTTGTAATAAGGTTTTCAACTTGGACATGGGAGAGAACCTGCTTTATTTGATGCTGTGGATTAAATCTGCAGTACGTAGAAATTGGTTGCCTTGGACGCTGGGTTGTATTTAATCTCTTTGATGCAGTTGGTCGCAGGTGGCTCTATTAAAGTTTGTAGCTAGAGTTCAGTATATCTTTATGAAGTGGTTTGCTTGTGCCTCCGTGTGCCCCTGTTGCCCGCTTGTGCTGTGTGGGTGTGTGTGGAGGGCTCTGTGTGGCTGTGTGTGTAGGAAGCTTTGTGTGGCTGTGTGTGTGGGGGGCTTTGTGTGGCTGTGTGTGTGGGGGGGCTCTGTGTGTGTGTGTGTGGGGGCTCTGTGTGTGTTTGTGTGTGTCATTTGCGAGAGATAAAGCTAGTGGCATTGTAAATGACAATGCCATTTATTTATGTTAAAAAAAACATAAATAAAAATAATGTCAAGAGCAATGCCAATAGCTCTAACTTTAACAAAGGCAAAACCATTGCATTGTAAATGCTTGTTATCTTTAGACATCGTGCCAACTTGGTTCCACTCACAGTCAGAAATGTTATAGTGACAAAACAGGCCTAAAGCGACCAGCGCTTGTACCAGCAATAAGTAATTCAAATATGAACTTCACAGGAAATACATACATACGGGTCTTCCCTTCAAGATCAAAGTCTGTGACCCAGTCCAGTCTCCTCAGGCCTCTGAGGGCCACAGAGGGCCCCGCCCTTGTCCCGGGCTTCTCCCGGGACGCTCCAGCGCAGCGGAAGCAGACTCTGCTAATATCGGAAGTGGGCCGCGCAGGGGGCGGGGCTAGCAGGGAGAGCGGGCCAGGTGTTGCTAATTGGCCAGGCAGGGGCTCCTGGTAGATGGAGTCCCTGCTCTAATGCTCGCAGCCCAGCTTGTATCCCCCGAGGTTCCCCAGGCACTGCACACCTCCAGTAAGTTCAGATGATCCCCACAGCCCTCCTTCGCGGAGCGGGTCCTGCGAGCTGTTGTCAGTCTTGGCAGGGGGAGAGCAGCCAAACAGGATTCCCAGAGTCACGGAGCCACACAAGGTAATTCGCGGGTCAGAGGTTCCCTATGTGACTCAAAACTGGAACCCTCGTGGAAGAATGAATTAGGAGTAAAGCCGCTCAATGGAAGAAAACATACAATCCTGAAAACTTGGCTTGAGACCTCCCTCTGCCTCATGTTAGGGTCTCAATATCTCCCGTGATTCGGGCGGCGAGGGAGGTCCTATTTTCTGAGTGACTAGTCCCCTCTTGCCAATCTCGTCTCATTCAATGATAAGCAGTCTAAACCTGCTTCAGGTCAGGATCTGGGGCCAACCTAGCTGGCCTCTTCTTTCCAGTTACCTGCTTCTAGAGGAGGTGTAATCCGGGCAGCTTCGCTTCCTGTCAGTATCACTCCAGTGCCCGACAGAGGCTGGTGAAGAGCGGGCACGTGAGCAGCAGCCTCGCTCTAATTAGAGACACAAGCCTGGCCCGCACTACGCAAACATAAATACAATATTGGAAGCAGTTACCGGTGAAGGACCCGGTGCCAGTAACAGCGCTGTCATCGGAGCCCTGCACAAGGTTGTACCCCGTTAATAATTTACGCGTCGGCCACTGAGACAGATTGCACTGCCAGACAGACTCCGCCGCAGCCTTGGGGGGACCTTCACAGCTATAAATGTGACAGAGGACTCAGAGAAGACCATATCTGCTTCAAGGAACCCGTCTCTCGACACACCTGGGCCACTTATGATTTCTTGCTAAGTATGAATGAGCTCAAAGAGAACGAACCCAAACTACAAGAACCCGGGAAGCAGGGATACAATCTGGGCAGTTCCGTAGAATGAAGTGTCACCTATTAATAAACTCATTACACAGACGTGTAATCTGATACATGCGATGCGGGATTGTCCCGGCTGACCTGTGCCGTCTGCAGGTGCGGATGGCTCGCGCTCGCCCGCCATGGCAACAGGGGCTTGCAAACACGAGCCTTCCGCCGGGGTGTGGCCTGGAGTGCAGTACAGCGCGGGCCCTGCACCACAGCACGGCGGGAGCACAGCCCCCGCCCCCGCCTGCAGAATCCAGCATCCTCCTGTCAGAGTGTAGACTGACGGGATGAGGCTAACAAAAAAAATGACAGGAGACGAGAGGCTGGGGGTTGGAGAAGGTAGACGATGAGGGGGGGGGAGAAAAATAGCAAAACAGAGAACAGGGTGGAGGAAAGAGTTGTACGAACAGATGACGGATGACTACGGGATGAGAAAGACGAAACAACAAGCAATAACAAAGCCAGCAGCTCCGGCTATTGCGTAGGTCTTGCACAGTGAGGCATATAACATTAGTGTAAACGATTATAACACATACATGCACACATGAAGACTACAGGTTCCCTTGCACAGAAACAATTATGTATCGTCGACACAGACAGACCGACATATATAGATGCCCCAAGCACATTGAGCTGACACACAATTACTTATGCACAAGGGTCACCAAAAATATAAGTACCCTTGTAAACAGACCAACAAACACACATACACCAATGTGCACAGGGAAAAGACAGACGTGACTGACGCCACACACACAGGCCAACATGCAAGTATTCATAAACAGAGTCAACAGAAATAGAGGTACCGTGCACAGAGGCTAGAAGACTGACAAGCACCCAGGGCCACTAAAATCCCACACCACGGATTTACGGGTGTGGGAAGTGTTAATCATTTTGTGTGCTGCCAGATACACACAGCCCTGGCTACACCAACACTGACAAACACTTCATTAGTTTGTGAGTAAACTAAAGTGACTTTAAATATGTACTACAGCTACCATAACGGACCTGGAAGACAAGTGTGCCGTATCAATGCTATGCGCCCACTTCCTTTCACAGTAGAAGTATGACAAATTAAGTAGTCCAAAGTTTTCTTTTCACTAGTGAAGCATTGGGAAGATCCTGATTTTCGACCTTTCTGTCTATAACTTTACATTCGCCGTTGCCCAAGCAAAGCTTTTTTCACATTGCAATATAATTTTCACTTCAGAGAGTAATACTGTTCAGCCTGATAGACTCAGACATGCTGGAGATCGCATGCTGACTACCTGTCTGCCAATGTCCCTTTCTAGGTGCACAAGAACATTCTTGCAGAATCGCTTTTTGGAAGTGCACCGTTTGGCGAGTTTTGTAGGAAAAAGAGTCTTATGGGCCTACCCAGAATCCTATGGTAAATATGGACGCAGGGACAAACAGTGTTCGTGCCCTATTTTGGATTTCGGAGTTGGGCACAAATTGCGCATGGACCTGGCACATTGAGATCCAGATAGATATCTCTATTTTCCAAGGCCCAAACCAGGGAGGTAGGAATATGTAGCTCTGCTGTTTAAGGGTAAGCCCATAGGCTCCACACAAATAGTACAGCTGTCTGAAGACTGCAATTCCGAGCCTGTAAAACCTGCTAAGAACAGTGTTGAAAGATTACGCTGCTATCCAAAGTCTGTCTCAGCACGACCTTGAGAGAGAGAGGTCTATTGCCCAGGGCACTTTTACTTGCTTGTTTATTATTTAGAGGAGCAACAAGAACTTGAATGACAAATTACAACTTTACAACATGCAAAGCGAAAATTTGCGAACTGTCTGTGTCCAGGTCCTAGTCGTATTTATCAAAATGAAAATAAAGAATACCTTTTTTGATTACACAAGAATAGAAGTCCATGGATATTTGACTAATAGGTCCGACTTTTGTATAAAAACATTTTTTTTCTTGTTCTGGAAAGGTTGGACATTGTATTAATATGTACGAAGTGCTTCTCCCATACTGTTGAGATAACTATTTTGTATACTGGTGAGCAAAACACAAATTTCTGCAATTTTCTAATGGCCTGGTTCAAAGAAAATGAGAACATCCGCATTTGCATACACATATTACTACGACTGCCAAAATTGTCCTTATTTTTGATGATTCCAAAATACACAGGTACACTCCAATGAAAACGATTGGTCTGATTTAGAGGTCGGAGAGCCGAGGGTACTCCGTTGCTATGTCGGATGACATGAGTTTCCCTATCCCAAGGGACCTCTGCCCATCAAATATAGAGTGGGCCGCTGGCTCAGCGGGCAAATCTGTACATTGACAGGAACCGCCCTCATGGAGGTTCCTGTCAACATAGGAAAAGTTTCTACAGAGCCGTCGGATAAGATGGCTGACAGCCACATTTTCAAAAGTTTTGGTTTTCTCAAAGCGGGAGTTTGTTTAATAAAAAAAAATAATGTTTTCTCCCAGGTGTGGGAGACCTTATTAGGTTACACCTAGACAGCGTATGTGCTGTCTCTGCCAGACATGTTGTTTACAAACAGTTGACCCATAGCTTACCATTTGTTCGCTTCAGAGTCGCTCTCATTTCCTTCACCCAGTTTGTCAAAGCATGCAGGTACCATGCTCCTTTCTTGTGTTTGGCACTCTTCTGGAGCACAGGCCAATTGCTTGTGTCATCAATTGCTCCAATTTTGGAGCTACTCTTTTTGTGTTCAATCAAACGATATAAGTGCTTGTGTTTGCAGTCTGTCTCCAATTTCCCCATAAATGTAGTTTCCACTCTCTCCCACCCATTTCCCTTCCATGTTGCTTCTTTTCTCTCCCACCTCCTACCCTGTACTCTTTGCCACTGCACTCTACGCAACTGCACTCTACCTCCACTGCACTCTACAGCACACCACTCTATTCTGTAACACTCTTCTTTATTCCACTGCACTCTACTCTGCACCACTGAATTCTATGCCACTGCACTCTACACTACTCTACTGTACATCACTGCATTCTACTTTGCACCATGCTACTCCACACCACTGCACTCTATACCACTCTACTCTTTACCACTGCATTCTATGCCACTACACTGTACACCACTGCAGTCTACTCTGCACGACTCTACTCTATGGCACTGCACTCAACACCACTACATTTTATGCCAATGCACTCTGACACTCTACTCTGCACCACTCTTCTCATCATCACTGCACTCTATGCCACTGTACTTGACTCTGCACTACTCTAATCTAGGCCACTGTACTATACGCCACTCAGCTCTGAGACACTGCATTCTACTCTGCACTACTCTATGCCACAGTACTCTGCTATGCACCACTCTACTCTATGACACTGCACTCTACTCTGCGCTACTCTACTCTACTCTACACCACTGCATTCTAAAATACTGTAATCTACTCTGCACCACTCTACTTTATGCCACTGCATTCTACACCGCTCTACACCATTCTACTCTACGCCACTCTATTATACACCACTGCACTCTATTCTGCACTACTCTAATCTACTCCACTCTACTTTTACACAAGGACACTCTACTCTATGGCACTCTACTCTATGCCACTCCACTGTACGACACTCCACTCCACTGTATGCTACTCAATTCTATGCCACGCCACACAGTGCTATTTTACACCACTCTATCCCACTTCACAACACACAATGCTAGTCTACTCTACGCCACTTCACTCTACCCCACTTCAAACCACTCCACACCACTTTACACCATGCTACTCCACTCTATCTAATCTACTTCACTCAACTCTACACGACTCCACAGCACTCCACCCTAGGCCACTCTAGTCAACTCCTTTCCACTCTACACCATTCTACTTTATTCAACTCTACTCTATGCCACTCCACCCTACGCCCCTAAACTCTAGACATCTCTACTCTATGCCAGTCAATTCCAGTCCATTCTCATCCACTCCACTCTATGCCACTCTACAGCACTTCGCTCTATGCCAGTCCAGGCCACTCCACGCCACTCCAGACCACTCTATTCCACTCTATTCGATGCCACTCCACACCACTGTAAGCCATGCCATTCCACTCTACCCTACTCCATTCCATGCTGCTGTACAACATGGCTAAAAGACATTGGAAAAGTCAAAAGTTCTTGCGTAGGCAAAACCTATTGGCTTTGCCAACGCTTGTTCCCCGTCACTTCCCACCAGGTTTTTCCTAGTGGTGATAGAAAGGGAAAAAAAACTTTACATTGTCTACACTAAAAAAGATGGACTGTGTAAAGACCTTCTTCTGACGGCCTCAACTCTGTCGGGGGACCGAAGGAAGGAGCCAGGGGGAGCTCAGTCGACAGAATAATAGAATAATGATGATGCACCTGCCTGGAGACAGGGTAAGCAGACCAGGAGTTCGGGGAGCAGGGTAGTCCGTAGCATTTGTGACAGAATCCCTGTCCACCAAATCTAGATCAACTCTTCATTCTAGACCGGACCCTTTGATAAAACGGAGTTGGTTTTGTGCTGTATCGCACACATATTGCATGGCTCATGCATATCTGTATTATATGTAAATTTAGAAGGGCAATGAGCTAGAGCAAGGGTATTGCACGTTTTTGTGCCTCAATATTATACCTAATTGAGTACTCATGGCATACCCCTATAGCTCCCATGACACTGTTATAGACAAACCTTTTTACGTGACTTACTTAACATATATTCTTACGGAAAATCCTTACAGCTGTATAAATATCATCTGTGCTTGAGCATTCGGCTGATCCAGATGTTTTTGATCGAGCTCTGCTATTTTCTAATGAAGACGTTGTTTTGTGTGGCAGCAACTCGTAACTTACGCACATCAGCAGTTTGGCAAAATGGTCGCTCATATTACAAAGGGAATTCTACCAACTCTAGTATGGGTATGATGAATTTCTAGGTGGAAGTTGGCAAACCTGAAACGTTCTGTTCGAAACACAACCAAGCAGGGAGTTTGAAAAACAATAGTCTTTGATTCCAGGCCAGACTCTGATACAGCAGAGAGGAAGTGACGAGCTGAGGTGAGAAGCTACGGAAGTGAGAGGAGGAAATTGGGCTAGTTCTACCAGCTGTTCGACTCTAGTGCAGTCTGCCCTTCGCTGTCTGTCAGCTGACAAATATTTTTTGTGACAGAAACAGATGTATACATATAAATACACGTGAGCTGTTCAGCTGTCTATAGGCGAGGAAAACATGCTGAATGGAGCAGGGACGTGCCCTAGATATTCATAAAGTATTTTGCATAACTGTTACCACTGTAAAGGACGCCATTCTCGACCATCCGAATCTATTGCGCCCTGGTGTAAAACACGGTTTGCTTGATTATAAAGTGCTCTGGCATCAGAGCTCGGAAAGGGGCATTCAGAGGGAAGGGCAAATGTCTGATATATAATAAATATGCAGTATTAGCCCTAGGCGCTCATTGCAGCTTGGAGACGAGGCCATTGTGGTACGTACAATGCCTGTGATTTATTCATTAAGAAGTAGACTAAGTGATGGCCTGATGGGAGGGGATGGATTAATTAAAATGGCGCCCAAAATGAGATGCATTTCTCAGCACGCCGAGTTGTGTCCTTCACCACAGGACCCACAGCAAATGGGCTCTTTAGCTGCATTAAGTACAAGGTGTTCAGGACTCTGCTTATTGTGCTGGTAAGAAGTGAAATACCAGCAGAGGAGGGGAAAAATACTGTCAGTTCTTCAGACCCACCACACATCACTGCAGGCAGACAACCCAGCTTGTGTCACAACAGTCTGACACGTTGATTAAGCTCGGGTCTGTTTACTGTGAAGTCGATGAATGATATTTACGGGATCTAGTAACCAGGTCTTCCAGAGCAGCTGGGAATAATGCCCCCAGATGAGAATTCGTTTTTGCAGTCGGGCTCAAACAAATATTAGAACTCTGTGTAACTCCTTGCTTTAGAGATTGGCGTCCATGACTTGTACAAGCCCATTAACGGAGGCTTGACTACTCAACAGGTCCGGGGCAGAGGTTTGATAGCATGACGCTGTGCCTCTGCACCCTACAGAATATATACAAGTTACTGGTTCTTGGCTGGGTGGTATGATCTCTGGTGCAACTTGCTCTACTTAACGAGTCAATGCGCCTCAGAGACCATGCCATGTTCTGGTTAAGATATACCAAATGTGTTGAATGTCAGATGTTCAAACATAAGAGTTTCAATTAACCAAGCCTTATAAGCATCCCAAACTATGTGTATGGGTGCAGATGTCATGTTCCAGGTGATTAATTCTTCTAAACCCCTCACTATCTCTGTAATAATCTCAGGCAGTAGCAGAATTCTTTGATTGGCCGTCCACTCCCTGATATGATTACCTTTCAACTCGACCTTTAAGAGCATGGCCCGACAGGTGGATGGGAAGATGTTCAATCCCCACTATGTTCTCCACTTTCTTAATATCTATAAAGAAGTAATCCAGTCTAGACTAGTGACCATTTTTTTTGCTGCTATGAAATGTATAGTCTCTACAACCTCCTTTTACTTTGCGCCACACATCGCAAATGTTGAAACTCTCTGCGATGACTAGCAGATAAGCCCTCATTTTTGGAGAGCTAATCTGGATATGTGTCAAAGACCTATCAAGATTATTATCCAACAGGATTTTAAACCCCCCACCCTAAAAGGAGGGGGCATTAAAATCCAACAGATTAGAAAAAAGTTGGGTCACAGAGGTGACATCATCTATGTTTGGGTCATAATAACTCACTAAGGTGTAGAGATTTAACTGTACCTTTAATTTAGCGTTTATCCAACGACCTCCCTCATCTGCTCTATACTGTACTAACTCTGTCGGAATGTAGGATCTGACTGCATAGTTATCCCCATTTTTTGCCTGGTGTTTTGCTGGTTTTCGAGTAGTATTCAGGAACCCAGTCTATCTGATTTCTCCTTTAAAATTGTTATGCATGTCCTTTGGTACACTCCAGATTGAATACTGGGGTACCCTTATAAGTCCCTTGTATATGGTATCCATGTACCCAGGGCATAGGTACCCCACAGGCCTCCCATGGGCTGAAGCACGTATTATGCCACCCATGAGAGGCCATGCAAAATGGAACTACAGGTCTGCTACTGCAACCTGTGTAAGCTGGTGCTTGCACCACTTACTTTAGATATAAGTTCACTATATCTATAGGTAACTACACTTAAAACATAAAAGTCACCCCCATAGCAGGCCTTAACAATCCTGAAGGCAGGGTGCTGGGTTTTATGTGAGAGGGTACCCCTGCATGAGCAAAGCCCCTCTGCAGCCTTCAGAGACTATTCTCCTGGGTTGTCTGTGACTCACAAAGACATATAGGTAGAGGTGCATTATAACCTCGCGGTAAATGCTTTCTCAAAAACGGCTGAAACAAAACATGTTGTATTTGGTAGCAAACACCTTGAAATCATACCTCCACACCTATAACCAGTGTGGGAGATATGATTCCACCCTTCTGAAGCAAGATTCGTGGGGTCACTGGTCTATCCGGTGCCAGCCTTCTCGACCCGGACAGCACAAAATGGATGCTGCCGACCAGAGACACATTTATGCCCTCTTGCAGCTGAGCCAAGCTCGAGCAGAGGAAGGCAGCACAATAGGCATCCTGTCACAGGGAGGTGTGACCACCTCCCAGACAGGATTTAGTCTATTGGGGCTGTGCGGGTGCACTCAGAGTGCCTGAAAGTCTGCACCTGGGGCACATTTGGTGTTCCTGTGCATAGTCCACCACAAACCAATTCTGGGAGCCATTGGCTTTTGCTCTGGTGCGAAACTGGACAAAGGACATGGGAGTAACCTCCCCTCTGTCCTGCCCCTCTCCTAGGAGGGTCCGCTGAATCTGTCCAACCCTCTCCTGTGGGTACAAAAGGCCTTACCTGACTGTAGCTCTTTAGATGATACATGGTTCTACAAGAAGAAACCACTGACCTTCAACCGTCTGGGCACTCTGGACTTGGCTGAACCTCGACTGGGCCCAACTTTATCCCCCTCTCCGTCCAAAGCTTGTCTAGATCCTTTCTCCATACAGGTTTCATGCAGGACCTGTGCTGCACTAAAGGCAACAGAATAATCTCCCTTGGGGTAAAGGAGTCACTCCCGTGCATTCGCAAGCACCTCATCGCAACTGACCGGTCTGCTGCTCCCAAGCTCATGTGGACTCTGAAGACTCTAGCAACACAGGAGGAGGGTTTTGAAGGTCCCTGAGGTTGATCTGTCCTCTAAGCTGGTTTGAGGCCAGTATCTGTCGTGGGGGCTGTATAACCCGAACCCCTGTACACAGGTTCTATTTGCAAGTGCATAGGCTTGTTGGAAATTCCTGAGCTTGTGCATTGGACTCCATCCAGTCCTGAACCCGAGCAGTATTTCTACCCAAGAACTCCAGCCTCCTCGCACTGAGTGCTCCGCCGGCTTGTGATCTTGCTCGAGGTTCCCTCACAACCCCTGATCCTTCAACCTGTGGGTCCTCCGGAAGGTCACCTTGATTTCTGTTGGGCTTTCCTAGTTGCTCCAGATGTGCCCTGACTCCCCGTTGCTTGGTGAGTCCCCTAGACCTTGCTGGTCCACACAGTGACCTGCTGGACCTTCCTGCATGGGTTGCTTTTGCCAAGGCTTGATGGTGCTCCAGCCAGACACTGACCCCTAAGTACTAGACATCCTTCGTGGGACAGCTCACATTGGGCTCGTGGTCCTCATCGACGTCTCCTGGTCCTCGTGGCTGCAGAGTCAAGCATCCCTTCTTTAAACCTGAAGCACCCAACATCGGTGGGCATTCGTCTACCGAGCCCCTCGTCACTCTGAAGTGACCCAGCTCTGTTCCATCTGCTTTCAGGTTCCTCCCTTCCAGAATCCAGGCTTGGATTCTACCGGACCCTTTTCACCTTCATGGCAGCAGTACTTCTTCACAGCCCTCCACTGAGAACAACAGTGCAAGCATCATAAAAGAAAGAGAAGGATGTAGAAAGTAAAACTTCCTTCATATACAAAGGAAGTCTATGCACCCTCTGACTCTTCTCTCTAACATTAGAAGGCAAAGAATGTACCCTTATTGGTGAGGAATCATCATCACTTGTTGAGGAATAAGAGTGAGTGTGACCTCTTTGACTAGCAGGTAAAAAGGGATTAGTATTGACCAACACAACTCTGCTCTTATTCCAAATCCTACCATCAATAGTCTTTACCGCATTCTTGAAAATGTTAACAACCTTGCTTACAGAAGTATACTTTGACCATGGTTGACAACCAACAGTAGCGCTAATTTTTACATAGTCACCCACTTTCACATCATTGGTTTGAACACACTTGTCATCAAAGTACAGTTTCATGGCCAACAGTTTATCCAGCTCTCTGTTTCTCCATTTGCTATCTGATTGTCTTTCAGCCCTTTGGCCAAACACATCCATTCTAGACACAACTTACAATTTGAGGCCCTACCATTGAACAACTCAAAGGGAGTTCTTCCTGTTGTCGTGTGAGGTGACATGCAATAAGCAGTGATTCGGTCTTGAAGGACAGCTTTCCAGTTTAAATTACTCACCCTGGCCAATTGAATGCTTTCTTTAAGAGTCTTGGTCACCCTCTCTACAGCACCATTGGTTTCTGGATGGTAAACAGAACTTCTCTTATGAATAATGCCACAATATTTTTAAAAGGTCTATAATTCAGAAGAACAAAACTGCGACCCATTATCAGACAGAATACAATTGAGATAGCTGTCCCTCTTGAAAATTTCTTCTAAGAATTTTATGACACTTACCGATGAAATATCCCTAACTGAACTTACTTCAATCCATATTGAATAAAGATCCAAGACGACAATCAAATAGGGAGCATCACTCACACCATGCAAGGGTCCAACAATATCGATGGCAATCTCATTCCAGGGATATTGAGGTAACTTCCTGCAGACCATGGGCATCTGCTTGTTTTTCAAAATGTTATCACTAGAGCAACACTCCAGGCAATCCCGAACCATCCTCTCAACCTCCTTCTTCATTCTCAGCCACCAAAATTGCATACTTAACTACTCTTTAGTTTTTACATTGCCTAGATGACCAACATGAGCAAGCTTGAGAAGTTTACTCCGAACACCCAACGGTGGGATAAGTTTGGTACCACAAACAAGCACACCATCTACGACTGATAACTACTCACAGGGTTTTTCAAGATGTTTGTTTTTCCTAGCGACAGCAACTCAATAATTACAAGATCCTTGCCAACCTCAGTTCTCCACTCAGTCTCATCAACCGCACCCAACGTAACCTCACAGACATTTATCACATCATCAAATTGACTCTCTTTATCCAAATCAATCTCCTTGACATCGAATAAACAGGATAAGCAATCAGCAGCATTGTTGAATACACCTGGAATATAATAAACAACAAAGTCAAACTCTTGGAGTGAAATGATCCACTTCCTTATCCTAGATGAAATAGAATCTATTACTTTTTTTGAAAACACTTCTTTCAAGGGCTTATGGTCCGAGAGAACTTTCACCTTAGTACCCCAAATCAAATTCTTCAACTTCCTCAAAGCCCAAAGGATGGCCAATGACTCTCTCGATCACTGAGTGGTACAGTTCTGAGCCCCTCAAACATCTCGAAGCACAAGCAATCAACTGTTTAACGCCACAGCTCCTTTGAAGCAACACAGTTTCAACACCCTTAACACTGGCATCAGTCAAGACGTGAGTCTCATCACCTGGCACAAGAGCTTGTAAGGAAGGAGCTTCCATCAAATCTTCCTAGATGGAAAGAAATTACCTTGCACACTCCATACACCAATCAAAAACCACATTCTTACCCGTCAATCTTCTAAGACTATGCGTCTTGTCTGCATACCCTGGAATGAACTTATAATAGAATTCGACCATCCCTAAAAAGGACAGTAACTCCTCTTTGTTACAAGGCACGTTTAGGTTCACAATGGTGTTAACTAGTTCCTTCTTTGTAAAAACACCCTGCCCAGAGATGGAATGACCCAGATAGTTTACTTCTTCCACAGCAAACTTGCATTTCTCCTTCTTAAGCGTCAAACCAGCTTTCCTCAGACATTCCTAAACTGCACAAACTCTTGAGAAATGCCCAACCTTAGTGCTACCATAAATCAACAAGTCATCTTGATAGCACTTCACCCCTGGAAGACCTTTAAGTACGTTTGACATAATCAGTTGAAAAACAGATGCAGCTGAAACAAGCCCAAACGGCATCCTTAGGAATTTAAAGGTTCCCATGGGTGTCACGAAGGCTGTCAAATCCAGTGATGACTCATCCAACTCCACCTGATGGTAGGCAGATGCTAGATCTAGGATGGTGAAGTACTTAGTACCCGCTAAAGTGCCAACCATCTCGTCGATGTTGGGTAGGGGAAACCTATACACAACTACCTCTTTGTTGAGTGAGCATAAATCAATACAGAGGTGTATTCCTCCACTGGCTTCCTTCGCAACGACTATTGGAGCCAACCACTCAGTAGCCTCAATAGGCTCAATGACACCCATGTTAACCAAACGCTCAGTCTCTTTCTGCACACTGGCTTGCTCATTCAAGGGTAATCTCCTAACCCTGGCAACAATGGGAATTGTACTCGCTCTCAATTTTATATGATGTTTGTATCCCTTCAGACATTCCAATGTATCTTTGAAAACATCAGCAAAACGTTCAGCTAGAACAGCAACGGGGTGTCAACCACCTGATCTTGAACTTGTGGCACTGCATTAGGATTTAGAATAACACCAAACAAAGGTTGAGTATGCCACCTTAAAAGTGCATCTCCTCTTCTGGCAACATATACCTTACCAGCAGTCATTCATCCACTCACATCGATACAAGCCTGGAAATAACCCAGCATGTTTATTGGCGAACCACCATAACCAACAGGAGAGACGTCATTTTTCAGGAGAGTAACTTTGTCTCTAAAATGCTCTTCAAATGTGTCCTTGCTGATCATAGTGAGATGCGAGCATGAGTCGAACTTCATCTCAATCTCAATTACTTCAATACTAACTACATGAGAGGGGTGTTTTGCTTTAAGACCGTCTACCTGATACATGATTTCTTTAACCTGTGTTTTTTCTTTAACAAGTGGCTGATACCTCCTTCTCACCTTGCTCTTACAATATTTAGAACGTGACCCTTCCTCCCACAGGCACTGCAAATGACCTGCAGTGCAGGACAAAAGGAAAATGCTACTTACCAGTATGCATCTGTTCTTGGCACGTAGAGCTGCAGAGTTACACACTGTGCATAGATCGTCACCTAGTGTTGGACCCGGATGTTTGCAGTTGTTTTTTGTCCTGAAAAGTCTTTGGAAGTCACAAGATAGATGACTCCTCCTTTGGACAATAGTGCGCATGGGCATCAGCTCCATCCTTAGACTGTTTTTCACCAGCAGGGAAATTATGGAGTTTTGTAAGAAACAGGAAGGATGCTCATGTAAGCTGTATCTAATTAAGATAATACTGGAACAGATAAAGGTAGCCGGGGAGGCGGGTGGGTGTGTGTAACTCTGCAGCTCTACATGCCAAGAACAGATGCATACTGGTAAGTAGCATTTTCCGTTCGAGGCATATGAGCTGCAGATTACACACTGTGCATAGATTGGTTAGCAGTGCCTACTCTTAGTGGCGACCACCTGTATCAGTTGCAGTAGTTTGAAACGGTGTATTTAGTACAGCCTGGCCCACAGTGGCTTGTTGTTAAGTTTGCACATCTACACAATAGTGTTTTATGAATGTGTGCAGTGTAGACCCAAGTGGCTGCTTTGTAGATGTCATCTAAGGGAATGTTCCCTGGGAATGCCATTGAAGCCCCTATCTTTCTAGTAGAATGGGCTTTAGGAGGAACAGATGACATATGTTTAGCTGTGTGGTAGCATATCTGTATACATTTGACAATCCACCTAGCTATCCCAGATTTTGATAGGTTTTCCTAGGGTTGCCTTTGTGTGGTGGTGAGAAAGACAGAAAAAGTTGTTTAGTTTTACGAAAGGGTGGTGCTCTTTCAATGTAGTAAAGTAATGCTCTTTTGACATCTAAGGTATGAAGAGCTCTTTCTGCGACTGTTTGTGGCTGCGAAAAGAATACGGGCAGCTCTACAGATTGATTGAGATGGAAGGCCGAAATGACTTTTGGAAGGAATTTAGGATTGGTATGGAGAACAACCTTATTATGATGCATTTGCAGAAAAGGCTCTTGAATGGTTAATGCTTGTAGCTCACTAACTCTTCTTAGAGAAGTAATAGCTACTAGGAAAGCAACTTTCCAAGTTAAGAATTGCAGTTCACATTTATGTAAAGGTTCAAAGGGAGGTCCCATTAACCGTGTGAGAACAATGTTTAAATTCCAAACCGGTGGAGGTGGTGCTCTGGGAGGAATTATTCTTTTGAGGCCCTCCATAAAAGCCTTTATGGCAGATACTCTAAAAAGTGATAAATGTTGTCTATTTTGTAGGTATGCCGCAATGGCAGCAAGATGCAGTCTAATAGATGTGTACGCTAAGTTACATCTTTGGAGGTGTAGTAAGTATCCTTTGATGTGTTGAATAGACACATCTAGATTGAGGTGGTTGTTATGGCAGTATATTACAAAACGTTTCCACTTGGCTGCATAACATGCCCTAGTGGTGGGAAGTCGAGCTTCTTTAATAACGTTCATACAGTTAGGAGGAAGGTTAAGATAACCGAACTCTAGGACTTCAGGAGCCAGATCGCTAGGCTGAGCTGATCTGGGTCTGGGTGTCTGATCTCTCCATTGTTCGGTGTTAGGAAGCGTGGAGATAGGTATAGCTTTTGGTGGGGTACCACAGAAAGTTGCAGCAGTGTGGTGTACCACGGTTGTCTGGCCCAAGTTGGAGCAACTAGAATGAGAGTTGGGGAATGTTGCTGAAGTTTGCGCACCACTAGTGGAAGCAGTGGGAGAGGGTTAAAGCGTACGAAAATTTGCCGGACCAGTTCATCCATATCGCATTGCCTTTGGACAGCGGGTGTGGATACCTGGCGGCGAAGCTTGGGCATTTGGCATTTTTGTGGGTGGTGAAGAGGTCTATCTGAGGTTGTCCTCACATCTGAAAGAACGGTTGAAGAACTTGTGGATGAAGTTCCCACTAGTGGGTCTGTTGTGACAGATCGGCTATGGTGCTTTGTACCCCTGGAACATGTTGGGCTAAGAGGAAGAGGTTTAGAGGTATAGCCCATCTCCATATCTGCTGCCATAACTGAGAGAGTTGCAGATAGTGTGTCCCTCCTTGTTTATTTATGTAGTACATGGCTGTCATGTTGTCTGTGCGGACTAAGACAACTTTTCCCGATATGTGCTTTTGGAATGCTTTTAGGGCTATAAAAATGGCTAGTAACTCCAGGTGGTTGATGTGGAGTAACTTTTGTTGCGGTGTCCACCTGCCCTGCATGGTGTTCTGCAGGAGGTGGGCTCCCCAGCCGGAGAGCGATGCGTCTGCTGTCATGAATTTTTGAGGAACTGGCTCCAGGAACAGTCGGCCCTTGGAAAGGTTTTTTGTGTTCCACCATTGCAGAGAGCGGGAGTTAGACCGTCTAACAACACTAGGCCTGTTAATTGACCTTGAGCCTGGTTCCATTGTCGTGCTAAGCACTCTTGAAGAGGACGCTTCTGTAGTCTTGCATGAGGTACAATGAATATGCAAGAGACCATCATTCCTATGAGTTGCATGAACACTCAAGCAGGAAGACAGTGTTGCGGTTGGAATTTGGTTAGAACAGCTTGCATATTTGTTATCCTGGCAGGTTAGGGATAAGCTAGCGCTGTTGAGGTGTTAATTGTGGCACCGAGATTTTGTTGTACGTGGGACGGTTGCAGGTGGGACTTGGTGTGGTTCACTGTGAACCCCAAGTCGTGGAGTAATTGGATGGTGGTGGGAGTGTGTTGTACACACTGACTATATGAGCTGGCTTTTATGAGCCAGTCAACGAGATATGGGAAGATGTGAATGTGTTGTCTTCTTAAGTGTGCTGCTACTACTGCTAGGCATTTGGTAAACACTCTTGGTGCTGTTGTAACTCAGAATGGGAGTACTTTGAATGGATAGTGCTGACCGTCCAGTACAAATCTGAGATACTTTCTGTAAGCTGTGTGAATTGGAATGTGGAAAAAGGCGTCCTTGAGATCTATAGTGGCAAGGAAGTTGTCTTGTTAAAGGAGAGAAAGGACCTGCTGGAGTGTGACCATATGGAAGTGGTCTCTTTGTATGTACAGGTTTAGTGGTCTGAGGTCTCGAATAGGCCTTCGAGAGTCGTCCTTTTTTGGGATAAGAAAGTACAGGGAGTAAACTCCCTTGTTTTGTTGATGCAGTGGAACTGGTTCTATTGCGCTTTTTTGTAGGAGGGATATTACCTCCTGCCTGAGCAGTAGCAAATGTTCTTGTGACATTGGACGCTGTTTGGGTGGTATGTTTGGGGGGTAGATGTTAGTTCGAGACAGTAATGAATTATTTGTCGCACCCACCTGTCTGATGTGATGTTGGTCCAGACAGGAAGGAATTGTTGTAGTCTTCTCCCAACTGGAGTGGAATGCGGTGGGGGAAGTGTAGAGAAGTCATTGGGCAGGGGTGGAGGCAGAGCGGGAGTTGTTAGTTTTGCCTCTGCCTTTATTATTGTTACCCCTGTAACACCCTCTGTGGTAGCCCCTACTGTAGGTGGATTGGGTAGGGGCTTTGTAAGAAGTAGAGGGACTATCTGACGAGCAGCCTCTAGTGGTGCTTCTATAGGATGATCGACGAAAAGAGCATCTGTGAGCTTGCGACTGCAAGGTTCCCATAGATTTAGCTGTGGCCGTATCTTTTTTCATTTTTTCAAGGGATACGTCCGCTCAAATAAGTATTGCTCATCGAAGGGTTGGTTGAGTATAGCACTTTGACCTTCAGGTTTGAAACCTGAAATGCGTCGCCAGGCATGCCTACGCAAAAGGACACTGGTATTAATCGCTCTTGAAGCGGTATCTGCTGCATCTAGGGCACAACGAATAGAGGTATTGGTGATAGTTTTACCCTCTTGTATAAGTTCATTGGCCATATTCTTGTATTTATCAGGAAGGTGCTGCATTATGGATTCTAACTCGTCATAATGTGCCCTGTCGTACCTTGCTAATAGTGCTGGTGTATTAGCAATATGCCAAATGTTTGCTGCCTGTGATGCCGTTCGTTTGCCTGAAGCGTCTAGCAGTTTAGACTCTTTATCTGGTGGGGAAACCTCATCTGTTGTTTGGGAATTGGCACTTTTGCGTGCGTTGGAGACTACAAGGGAGTCTAGTGGTGCAGGCACTTTAATGTAGGCTGGTTCGGAGGGGGCAGCTTTATACTTCTTCTCAATTCGGGGGTTGATGATTCGAGCCCTAACTGGATCTTTGAAGACCTCTGAAGCATGCTTAATGACCCCTTTAAGCATGGGTAAAATTGAGGTGGACCTTTGTGTGGTATCGAAGGTATCCATAAGGAAATCCTCCTCTACTGTGTCAGTATGTAAGTCAACTCCATGATATTGGGCAGCTCTATGGACAAGTTGGTTAAATCCCATAGTGTCCTCTGGTGGGGAAGGCCTGGAGGGGTATATGTCATCTTGTGGGTTGTTAGGGACATCTGGGGTACTATAATTATCCCAAGGGTCAGGTGAGCTAGGAGGGCTAGGATTATCTAGTGCCTCATTATCTGCACCACCCCATGTGTCATCAGAGGTGTTATCCCCGTTATCATCATCTTCTAATGGAGTAGGAGATGGTGTAGGGGAGTGATGTGGCAGGGGAGGAGATAATGAAGGATGAGGAGGAGGAGGAGGAAGAGGAGTAGAAGGTATCCTTAGAGGAGAGGTGGCAATGTCCTTCTTCTTAGTATGAGGAGCCGGTGCAGGCGTCTCTAATGGTAGTTTTTTAGAACTAAGAGTCAATCGACCAGTGTTGGGATCTTTAATAAGAGTCTTTTGTGTAGGATCTGGATGGAATAGTTCCTCTGTGGGAGGTAGATCCTTCGGTGCCGAGGTTTTTGGTTCCGTAGGTTTTTTCGGCACCGAACCAGTAGCATCTTTTGGCTTAGAAACATGTTCTTTTGTAGTGTCTTTGTCCGGTGGACCGTGTGGTTTTTTCGTCTCCGAAGCTTTTTTCGGTTCCGGTGTTTTTTTCGGCTCTGAAGCATGGGAGTCGGGTGCTTTCGGTGGCAATTTCTTGCTCGGCTCAGAGTGTGGTTTTGGTGTAGAGGAGCCGGTGCCAGTCTTCGGCGCTGAGTGCTTAGATGTGAAAGCAGCTGGCGTGGAGGCGGAAGAAGATGGCTTCTATGTCGGTGCCGGTAGGTGTGTGCCGGCACCGGGGTTAGGCTGACTCGAGCCCGAGTCGCCTAAAGATTTATTAAGCATACTTTAAAACAAATTGGCCCCTAGTTCTTTCCTCCACAGCACCACCAAACTTGCAGGAGGCAGAAAGTTTTCTCAACCCTGTAACAAACTCTTCAACAGACTCATCTTTCTTCTGTTCATGTAAACCAAAATGGTATCTCTCCATTATGGTGCTTAAACGAGGGAGATAGTGTCGATCGAATTGTGGTAAGCATATCTCGTATTTAATGCTCTCTGATCAGCAGCACTGAGTTCAGGCAAATGCTCAAGTACTTCCTGTCCTTCACCCCCTCGACAGAGAAGTAATAAAGAATGTGTAAGTTCTGCGCTTAAGTTTGTCACACAAACTCTTGCATAGTTCATGACGATCTTCTTTCATTTTTGCCAGTTTATCGTCGGCTCTACTGGACTTGTCAAAAAAATGATGGTTGTGTCCCGTTCTGCATTTGTTTCTTTTTTTTTTCTGATTTAACAAACTACGTAAACGTTCCTTTACGCCGTAAATATGAAGCAAACGTGTTTTAATTCCTGTAATTTTCCATTAGGATATGTTTCCTACTCACTCCCACCGTTTCCCAATGTTGCTGTAACACAACCAAAAGAAAAAACTTACTATTCTCTCTTCTTCTTAGAGAAGTGCTTAACACCTTCAAGAACTTTAACTTTAACACCAACTTTTGCCAGTAGAAAAAAATGGACTTAATGTTCCAGTAAGCGAGCTATGGTGTGCCAATCACCGCTGTTCCATAACATCGGCACATTGAATGAAGAGAACAGAAGAGTAGGTGTGCCAATCACTGCAATTGACTGTTCCCAAATGTTAGAAGGTGGTTCTGACACTAGGGGCCGCCTGGATTTTTTGCTTTTTGAGCACCTAATTGTTGAGCTTTTACTGTGGGGGAGCCTCATAATCTGGGACTCACCCACAGTGATCTCATAATGAAGGAGACTGCATGGAGATCTTACTGGTGTCCCCCTGGCTTGACTAGGCTGCTGCGCAGCAGCTGGAGTATGGGGCTCCGGGCTGGTTGCATGCAGACACGTGTACATGCGTGTGCACACGGGTAGGGCCTGCGCAGGGGAGGTTCCTAGTGTGCCCTGTCCAGGAGCAGCTACAGAGTGAATGGTGTGGCAGGACTTATGCAGAATTGGGTGGTGATATGGAGTAGGCTTTAGACACTGGAAGGAAACATGCCAGGGAAATTCTGTGTGTTTTACTGTGTTTTTCAGTTCATTATTCCCTTATGGGGAGGTGGAACCCATGGCTAGAGTAACTTCCACAAGGCCTACAGAGTCCAGACAAGCACTAAAGTCCCTTGTATCAAATGTGAAAAGAAGTATTCTGCAGAGTCCAAAGTCATATTTGTACTGCTTTTGGGTCGTCCAGAAATGTCATATTTCTCTGAGTCCCTGGCTGGGGTCTGGCTGTGGCAGGTTAGATTAATGACCTTTCTTCCCAGAGCGAAGATCTTCCCTCCAAGGGGAAAAGATAGGTGGAGCTACAGGCCAATCCATCAACCGCTGTGGTGGAGTGCCAAGCACCAGGCTGCACCACAGAGGGAAGGCAGTGAGGGGGGAAGGAGTTGGGTTTCAGAGGCCATTTGGCCAGAGACACTGGACAAAGCCATTTTGAACAAACCCAGAGGCTGAGCAAGTAGGATGGAACCGGGGCAGGGAAGTCATGTGTCGCTGTTTGATAGGACACATAGAGACTCTCTGGGGTGTGGTCTACTGAGGCGGAAGGTGCTGGAGCCTGGTAATGGGCAGTTGGAAGGAGAGACCCCCTTACTGTCACCCATGCCCCTAACAGCACCAGAAGAAGCGCCCAGGACCGGTGCGCAGAAGCAGGGGCCTCTGCGCAGGGAGAAGAGAGGCGCAGGGAGCCAGTGAAGACCGCTCCCTGCAGAATGCACCCTCTTGGAGACCCAGTGGCTGGGGGACGCCACCAGGAGCAAGAAGATGCAAAAATGGGGCAGATCGGACCCCCAGGGGAAGAGATATGGCCCCCGGAAGGTAGGCGACCTTTGACCCCTAAGAAGACCGACGACGAAGAGTGTGGGGCTCTGCCGCCGCTCTCAGAGATGCCCCCGGGGTGGGTCAGGTCCTGGGGGCTGCCCTCAAGGAGAAGTAAAGCCGGGGAGTGCCGTTGCACTCCCCGTCAAGGTGCCCTGCATGGGGGCCAAGAGCCCACCCTGGCCCCCACCGAAGATGGAGGCTGGGGGACGCCACCAGGAGCAGGAAGACGTGAAAATGGGGCAGATCGGACCCCCAGGGGCTGAGATATGGCCCACGGAAGGTATGCAGCCTTTGATCCCCCAAGAAGACCGACGACGAAGCGTGTGGGACTCCTGCGCTGGTCTCAGACATGCCCCCGGGGTTGGTCAGGTCCCGGGGGCTGCCCCCAAGGAGAAGTAAAGCTGGGGAGCGCCGTTGCGCTCCTCATGACGGTGCCCTGCACGGGGGCCAGGAGCCCACCCTGGCCCCGCACCGAAGATGGAGGCGGTGGAGCGCCGTCGCGCACCCCCCCCCCCACCAGGTGAGGAGGGAAGCCGGGGAGCGCTCTTGCGCTCTCGTGAAAATACCCCCACAGGGTGCCAGGAGCCCACCCTGGCCCCGAACATGGTGATGGGGCGTGCCGTCGTGCAACCCCATCCAAAGGAGGAGGGGCTCGGGGCCCCATCGCCAGGCCTCAAGGTGGAAAAGTGAGGGGGAGCACCATCGCGCCCCCCCCTCGAAGATATCCAGGGGCCCAGGACCCCATCCCTGGGCTCCGACAACGAGGAGAAGGCTGGGGGAGTGCCGCCGCACTCCCCCGAGGCCCCGGCTGGACTGCTGGGTCCGCGTCTGCCCGCCGGACCCGGCAGACCAGAAGTTCTCGGCCGGCTCTCGCGGCAGCCCAGAAGAGTGTTGGCCGTGTGGGGAGCCGACGGGGGCAGCTAGGGGTGGGCTCCCTGGGCTGCCCACCAACACAGGTGATGCACGAGGGTCCATGGTGGGACCAGGACCCCCGGAACAACGGAGTCGGCGTCGGGGCCCGGGTGGGACCGGGCCCCCCAACAACTGGCAGAGCGGTCGGTGGTGGGCTCCCCGAGCCGCATCCTCTTACCTGGGGGTCCGGGTTGGACCAGGCCCCCCACCGAGGCTCAAGACGTGGCAGGAGGCCACAGCGCGGCTCTCCCCGAAGCAGCGGGAGAGCCGCTCATCACTTATGCAGCAAAGCCCATAATGCCTTGCAGGCCAGTACCGGCTTGCAAGGGCAATCCAGCATTTTTAAGGCTTGTGGTGGCCCAAGAAGAGCGGGGTCACCACCACACATGTTCTAAGGTGCTGGGGGAGCTGCTAGAGAAGTGCAGTCTCTCCCCTGCACGAAGAGGAAAGTCCCACCCTAAGTGTCTTGGGGATTGGAGAGAATAACCCCTCAAGGGCTCAGCATGCTTTTTAAACCTTCTCGGCTGGAACTTTTAGTTCTTTAGCTGAGGGTGAATTGAAAAGTGCTTCATGTAGTGAAGGGCTGAGTTGGTGAATGTCTGGAAGAAGGCATCTCCTGGAGATGAAGAGGTGTAATTGCATCACAAATTATTTTACTAATGTTATTCCTTATAGAGGGACTGAAGGTCATGTATAATGTGAAGTACTGGTGCAAGGTGATGACATAAGCAAAGTGGGTTATGTATCAGACATTCCTGCTAGGGTGTTTGACTTTATATCCATAATCATGTGATCATCTGTGATGCCTTTAGGGGCGGTAATTGCAATGCATCTTTAATGATATCCAAATGTTATGAGTACTGTCATTCTAAAGTGTGCGTAAACATGTATTCTTGCTGCTGCACTTAGGTGAAGACCCCAGACTGTTAGCCCTTAAGATGTTGATGCGCATACTTTATGGTCAGTAGGAGATGCTCAGTCAGGGTCATGTGTCACCATGTCAGGTGTACCCCTGTTTAATGCTTGATGAGGTAATGGGTGGGGGGGGGGTGGCACTGGGATGGTGCCAGTGCTAAGGGCCCTCGCTCCAGGATATGTTCAACTGATTGCATTGGGTGCAAGATGATGTGCATACATAGGGGGTGTGGTACTAGATCCCACCCCCCCTGCGGGAGGGGTGGAGATGTTATGCAATGTCATAAAGTAATTCCAACGGCAGATCAGAAGTGCTCGGCCAGCTCCCGGGCAGCCCAGAAGAGTGCTGGCTGTGCGAGGGAGCCAGCGGGGGCAGCCAGGGGTGGGCTCCTGGGGCTGCCCTCCAACACAGGTGACACGTGACGTCCCCCAACAACTGGCAGAGCAGCCGGGGGTGGGCTCCCCGAACCACATCCTCTTACCTGGGGGTCCGGATGGGACCGGGCCCCCCACCGAGGCCCAAGACGTGGCCAGAAGCCACAGCGCGTCTCTCCCCGAAGCAGCGGGAGAGCCGCTCATCACTTATGCAGCAAAGCCCATAATGCCTTGCAGGCCAGGACCGGCCTGCAAGGGCAATCCAGCGTTTTCAAGGCTTGTGGTGGCCCCAGGAGAGCGGGGTCACCACCACACATGTGCTAAGGTGCTGGGGGAGCTGCTAGAGAAGCGCAGTCTCCCCCCTGCACAAGAGAATAACCCCTCAAGGGCTCAGCATGCTTTTGAAACCTTCTGGGCTGGAACTTTTAGTTCTTCAGCTGAAGGTGAATTGAAAAGTGCTTCATGTAGTGAAGGGCTGAGGTGGTGGATGTCTGGAAGAAGGCATCTCCTGTAGGTGAAGAGGTGAAGACTCCAGACTGTTAGCCCTTACGATGTAGAGGTGCATACTTAATGGTCAGTAGGAGATGCTCAGTCAGGGTCATGTGTCACCAAGGCAGGTGTACCCCGGTTTAATGCTTGATGAGGTAATGGGGGGGGGGGGCGCCACTGGGATGGTGCCAGTGCGCAGGGCCCTCGCTCCAGGATATGTTCAACTAATTGCATTGGGGGGGGCAAGATGATGTGCATACATGGGAGTGGTAGTACTAGACTCCACCCCCCCTGCGGGAGGGGTGGAGATGTTATGCAATGTCACTAAGTAATTTCAACAGCTTATGTATATTTGTAAATTGGTGCATAGTATTAAGTAGTGTGTGTGTTTAATAAATGTACTCTTACTTTTATAAAGCAAAGTACAGACTGAACAATCAATTATTGGGTGTTATTTATGCGCACCTGCAAATGGCGATTACTAGCCCACACCACCTTCCTTGAGTAAGCCTCAGACTGCTCTGCAATGCTACCCTCTGAGAGTCAGGCGCTACAATTGGGTGTTTGGTTCCCAGTGAAGGACAAATGTAGTCATGTTATTTGTGCAGGCCTCACAGATGCTGCCACGTTTTCCAACACCAACAAAAACAGGAAGAGAACTCCGTCAGATCAGCAGGGGTGTGCCAATCACCGTAAATATTTGCAATTTATTATTATTATTTTTTTAATCCGGCGTGTAAACAAAGCTGCGTGAAGGTATGAACTACAGTTGGTACGCCACACCGCATGCGAGAGCCACTTGCTTGAAGAGTTATCAAGTGAAAGACTTCCTAACTTTACAAAGTGGTGCCCGTTCATGACGACGCACGTCCAGAAGCCTGAAGTGTTATCCAGTGAAAGACTTCCCAACTTTAGAAAATGACGCCCTTGCATGACGACGCACATCGGCGCTCGTTAAACAGCTCGTCCGCTGGAATACGAATGCGTTACAGCACTCCTACGTCATGCATACGAAACGAGGCCTGTCTATCCTGCACTGCGATGATGCATAAAGACAGTGAAACAAATGTGCGTTTCACCACATGCCCCTCCCACGTATCTCCTTGCCAGTGTTTTAAAAAAATTTTTTTTATTACAGACGCCTCCTTCAGTCCAGAATCAGCCACTGGAGAAGTGTAATAAACACCTTCTCATCTAACTGTAGTTCTGCCGATGGAGAAGAGTGGAACACAACTTCTCTGTTATGTTTCAAAGAAGAGATGGAGAAAGACCTCACTTGATGTTGAGGTGAGACCACACTCGTTGCACAATTAATGTGGTGTTCACCACATAAAGAACTAACAGATTCTCTATAGATTAAGCTCTGGGGTGATTTATTCACTTCATCCAACAGCAACTGATGATTAACCGACAACTGTAGAATCCCATTACATAGAGAGGTTCTACTTAGAACACATAGTGAGATTCCACAAGGAACCAGGTATGATGTCAAACCAACCATTGGGCACAGACAGGAGCCCGAATGCGCCTTGATGTCATCAGCAATGCACCTTAGGTATTTTTCTGAGCTTCTCTGCAGCTGGAATCTGAAAATACCCTTCCTGTCGATCCGGATTTTCAACCTTACCTGCTTCAGATGCTTGAATTAGAAGATCCAAGATTAGATGTAAACCCTGTTCCTCTTGGAAATAATCAAGAAACAGAAGTACCAACCCTGACCTCTCTGGTCCGGATGAACCATTTCTGTTGTTTCTGTTTTTTTTAAGATAATGGAGATCTTCTAAGAAGGTGTTGACCCAGTGGTCTGAGATTATTTCTGAACACTTCCGAAAGAATAACGACTCCCATCCCCAACCTGCCACCTCAGGGGAGGGAGGAGAGAACTTGTATTTGTGGGAGAAGAGGAAGTAAATGAGGAAGCAGCTGCGGCTTGAAAGACATGAGCTCCACCTCTATTATTACGGGTTAAAAAGATTGGACTGCTGCTGACTTTGAGGTCCCTGTCTTGGTGGAGAGAATTGGTAGCTGTAGTCTTTTAAAATGTTCTGTACTGCAGATGGAATTTCAGTGCAGGAGAGTCAAACCCAAAGCCGAGCAATTACATGATTCTCCTTAAACTTTTCTAAGGATTTCACACCCTTTAGACCAAAACGTCTTTCGCATCAAACAGCATGTCCACCAACTGGGCCGAACGTCACATAAGAAACCTGTAGAGCGCACCCAGGCATGTATCTGCAAAACACACTGAAGCCCACAGATTTTGCCTTGGCAGCCAAGTTTGCGGGCCTGTTTAGAACTGCTGCCACGGAATCCTGAATGAAGTTCATGAATTGCAAGCTTGTGCTCTTCTTGAATATGTCATGGTAATTTATAAGTAAGCAAAAAAACTATTTCCCAAAAGGCATGGGAGTATCTCGCTAATAAGCATGACTTTAAAGTAGGACTTCCAGAAGTAAAAATCTTTTTGCAAAAGGTACACAGGCGCTTAGACAACCTCTATGGAGGAATAGCTGGGAGAGGATCCCGTTTACCCATGGCAGTGGATACCTGCACCACTAACCTTTCGAGGACTGGATGGGTTTAAATAAACGGCAGATCTGCAGGAGCCTTAGGCTCCATCGGGGAAAAGAGATCCCAAAATTTGTAGGTCGGTTGGTCACTGACCTATGGATCCAGCAAGGAGTAAAGGAGTTGAATCATGAACACTTTAGCGAGGACATAAAGAAAAAATAGATGGAATACAAAAAGTGAATATTCCACCAATGTAGGTACTTAGTAGAAAGGAAAGCTATGTGGTGCATCAATCCCAGGGAAGGGGCATCCACCTTCCGTACATATTTCATTGCTACCCATTGAGTTCCAGATCCTTTGCTCTCACCCACCGCCTTTCCCCAGACACTGCTCCAGAGTAGACCAGGATAATCTTGGGAAGCTTTCTAGCGGTGTCCTGCCTTCTGCAAGGGGCTCAGAGATGCAAGTCTGGCATCAGGGTTATTGGTAAAAGAGGAGGGCCTGGCTTTATGGTCCATGCCTCCATGCACACGAGATTCTGCACACCAGTGATGATGACCAGAAGCTCACTTGCTGCAAGTCTTGACTCATCATCACTGAATTTTCCTAATGGCAAGGTTTATAGCACACAGCAGCAGGCTTTATCAGAAATTTGCATAATGAGGGCCATAGTGTCTTGAATGTAAAATGTGAAGTAACAGTGGCAATCCTAAGACATCAAGCTAGTGAACCATTTCCAGTGATATCTTTTAATATTTCCATGTGGACAATGCTAGAATGTCACGCAATGACTGACTGGCTAACAGTGAAAACTTCAGATTTCTCTCACCTGGTTGCCGATGAAATGCCAAATGGGCTGCAACAGGCAAAGCCACATTTCAGAAACATGTGAACCAAGAGCAAAGCTGCCTCAGCCCTACCACGCATATAGATGCTTAGACCTCTTAGGAAATTACATGTCAATGATTAATAGATGACCAAAGATCACTGAACGGGCAGCTTCCCATTACACATCTTGATGACTTCACTTTATTTTTCAGGGATGAACATGAATGGAAAACCACAGCAATACTGTTACTCATTTAGAGAATGTATGACCCAGAGAGGAAAACAATTGTTTTACTTTTGTCTTTTGATCAAAAGTCACATTATCAACATTTGTTTATTTGTTAACATTTATATTTTATCTTCACTGTGCTTGGATATTATCCTATACATCAGGATTGCATGCCACTAAATACTGTGAAAACATTCATTCAATTGAACCATTCTTCTCATGTTCTTTCATAAGCCCATTCATGCTTCTTGCAAACCCACTTATAACATTTAAAACCTATTACTGCATCTCTGAATTTCTTGATTGGTCTTGGGTATTGGAATGCCATCTATGCATACTACTTATATGCCTTCTCTTAGGAATCAGTTACCTTTTTTTTTAGCAATGTATCATTTGTAGATAACATCACAATTTATTGTTTATTATTATACATCCAGAATCTTTATGTTTTTACAAGTTTGTAAATCCAAATATTCTGTATTTTAATGATGCTGTGGCTACTGTTCTTTCAACTTCTCTAGAGGAACTTGAATGAACAGTAGCCACAGCATCAATAAAATAATAAATTCAGAGATACATGAATAGGTTTTAAATGTTGGATGTGGGTTTGCAAGAAGAATGAATGAGGTTATAAAAGATAATGAGAAGGATGGTTCAATTGAATGAATGTTTTTATTGGGTTTCGTGGCATGCAATCCTGATGCATAGGATAATATCCATGCACAGTGAAGATAACATATAAATGTTAATAAATAAAAGAATGTTGATAATGTGATTATTACAAATGCAAATGTAAAACAATTGTTTTCCTCTCTGGGCCATACATTCTCCAAATGAGTAACAGTATGTGTGAATACAAAGATTACGGTTGACTGGGTTTTCTTTGCAATATTAGCTTTTTCCTTGCCCCAGGAACCGTATCTAAGCAGGTGAGCACGTCCTTTTGAGATGTATCACCACAGCAGACAGTTGCTAGAAAAAGAAGCGAGTTCTTTTTATACACCCAAGACAATAGATACGGAGAAATGATTTGCGGTGAGAAAGAGCAGCAGGCACAGCATTAGTCCCAACAGCAATTGCCTTCAAATATGAAAAAAGCCTACAGGAAAATTCAAACTACTGACCTGAGTGCAATAGAAAACTGAAATAAGTTTGCCAAGTTGTCAAAAGGATGCAGTAGCTCTTTAGCAAGTGGTAATACTTGGCTCCTTAGAGCTCTTTGTGGGTGTCTGCAGAAGCGGATATGCAGTGGTTCTTAAATGTGGTCTATCAGAATGATTTTATCACCCACTCACTGCAATTTCCTCAGCTCTCTCCAAGCAACTTGTGGTTTTTGTAATTTGTTAACTTAACAGAAAACAATTGCACCAGAGTGCTTTTGTGTCTGTACGGAGCTTTTGAAGCTTTGGTGTACCTTTACGCCTTCATACCATCCCAAATGTAATGTTTTTTACTCAAATGGATTGTAGGATTTCTTCAGTCAGTAGGTCTCAGGAAAAATACCTCCCTGCTTTCAAGTAACAAATACTCATTGTGAGAAAGTTGATTATTACCTGGGGTGGATGGTAATCCACTACGAGTAATAATGTGACTATTCTTATTAGGTCTAATAAATGTATCCGTCATTTAAATCAGATCTCAACCACTGGTAGCTATAGCACAGAGCACACAGGCTTAACTTAAGCAAACATGTAAAGTGCTTAGAAGACCAAAACAGTTAAAAAGTCGAAAGCACAACAAAATAAAAATCCCACTCCCATTTGTAAAATAGAGAATAATTTAATGAACAGACTGACACCAAAATGTCAAAGATGCAATAGGGAGAATTGGTTATATGAATATTTTAAATGAAAATAGCACCAAAATGCAGTAAGCTCCAACCATGGTCCTCTGGAAGTGCTAGACCGGTACCTAGGTGCGACTTAAATGTCGACTGTGATGGAGTGCAGGTTGGGTACAAAAAACAAGTTTGTTCGGGTCGGAAGTTTTCTCTGTCTTACTCTCCGAAATGGAAGTCAAAATTCATCAGTAGGGCAAGACACCAGGTTCTGGCCGAGATGGGCACCAAAATGCTTCATAGGACGAAGTGCCAGTGAAGCCACTGACATTTGGTGGGAAAGGTGAATCAAGAGACATTCATATTTTCACACAATAAAGTTGACTCGCTGACTGTGTACTTTTGGTGTTTTTGCCCGTTGAAGATTTCGACCTTCGGGCTAAGTCACTTTTTCGGAGCTCAGATTCCTCCAGCGTGGCATAGGTGATAGACGTGGCCAAGCAGGGCACCACAAAAACCAGATACTTTTTCTGTGACGTTCCGCTGAAATAGATTTGCTTCTGTGGAAAGGCTCAGAATTGGAGCAATCCAAATTATTGGCCCAGTGGCATTGCTCCTTCTTCAGCTTGACTTGACAGGTTTGTCGCAGTCCTTTGGAGTCTTTGGAGCAAAAACATTTCTAACTCCCAGGTTTCTCAGTATGTTAGAAAGGATACACTTTGACACAGCCAATTGTCCCAGGACCTCAGAAACAGCACTTGGGGGACTCACTCCACCACAAGCCAGCAGTGAGGTCCATGGCAGGTCTCCTTTGAAATGGTCAGCTGGGCTCTTCAGGAAAAGAGGTTTCTAGTAGCTTGTTGTGTCCCTGTAGCTTAAAAGGCAGTCAGTCAACTCTCCCTTGGAGTCCAATTCTTTGTCTAGGGTACAAGTTGGAGAAGGTCTAGCCATTCAGATCTTCTCAATGGTCTTAACAGCAGGTGTTGTCCTTCTTCTGTATTCCACAAGTCCAGTGGTGTTCTGAAGAGGGTGTCCAGGGGTGCCACATTTATGTCTGGCACTAGCCTATGGGTGATGGTGACTCCGGCCCCTCCCTCACAAATAGGTAAAAAAAATCCCAGTGGTAAACCTACCAACTTTTGCAGCAATTCCTATCTGCTCTAACACTAGCAGCCCCTTGCCTTGCAAAGTGGTGGACGGGGGGCGTGGAATAAAAAAAAAAGGCATCTCGGAAGACAAAAAATACATAGAATTGGACTTACCTGCTCTGATGGCTGCCGCCTTCCTGACGATCCTCGTCTCCATTCAGGAACTGCTGTACACTGTGCAGGCTCCCAGATGCCAATACTAATCCCAACATGAGAGCTGCGCTGGGATTGGTCTGAGCACCATGGTTCGGTACTCAGACACATAATGGGGGCCTGCGTTGGCTTTCCACCCGGCAGTACACACAGCTTGGGTTGGAGAATTTGTATCTGTGGTCAGCACTTCACATCACTGATTGGATATAATTTCATGTAGCCTCTCTTGTCTTTGAACCTCAGAGGAACAACCAATACTGTGAGAAAATCTATCAACTTCCACTCCATCCTCATTTGCATGCCACACCATCAAACTTCACATCCCCAGTCTAATGTACAGCAGTTACACTATACCCAACATCTGTTTTCCATCTGGCTCACTTTAATTCTCTTCACTAGTCCCCTTAAATACCTGACCCACCTGCAAGGCCCTCGGCCTCATCCCTAAAAGCTTACTTGAAAAAGAAGCAAAATTCCACCATCAGAAAATGAAAATAAACTATCCTGGTATGTGCTTAGAGCTTAACCAGACAAAATATATCCCACAATTTCACAACACACAGCAGCTCAAACAAAGGGAGATATCCTTGCAGTCTGCTAATTTGCTCTACGCAACAAATGTCCTTTTGACATCAGCATCAAAACAATCATTGTCATGCTTCTCATACTTTGCCTTTAATGGTGGCAGTAGAAAAACTGGAGCTCAACTGTCAATAAAAACTTACTGACACCTTACTGAGCAGACTTCAAGTAGTCCAAAATACAGTGGCAAGGTTGGTCCAGAATGCGCCACCTAGGTCGCCATCGCGCCCTCTGTTGGTAAAGCTCCATTGGCTGCCCATCCGACAACGGATCAAGTTTAAAACCTGTTGCGTTATCCATAAAGCACTCCAGAACATGGGCCCCTCCTACTTGGCGGAGAAATTTATACCTTATACTCCTTTATGTGCTCTCCGTTCCAGCAGTAAATATTTTCTTGAAGTACCAATCATCAAGAGGGTAAGATTGGGAGGGAAGGCCCTCTCCTACCTCGGCCCGCGCCTCTGGAATGAACTTCCTGTCTCTCTTAGACTATGTCCAGAACACGCAAAATTTAGGAAACTGTTAAAGACTTTTTGTTTCGCACCTATTAAGTATGCTAGTGTCTTCAACTTCCCTCCGAGCCGGCTTAAGCACAGAGATACTCCTTCGGGAGTCGATTCTAGCGCTATATAAACATATAAATAAATAAATAAAGTGGCAGCAAAATCTAAATATATATCACAATGTAGCAAACTGACCTTAAAATAAATTTGGTTTTGCCAGTACTCCTTAGCATTGTTAGGAAAGGCAAAGAGAATGTATAGCTCCTAATAAGACTTTATACGAAGGGGGTTGGTCGCCTTTCTTGTTTGCAGGTTTCAGCTATTGTCATGACCAAAACTCAATTTTCTCTAGGAACAGTTCAACCTATAAAAACCACACATCTGCATAGAAAGGGTTTACCATTTTTGCAGACGTGAGAATCTTATGGTGCTGAAAAAATACCCACTTCATTGATTGCTAAAAGTAAATATTAGTGAATCAATATTGCAGAAAAAAAGAAAAATCTTAACACTTTCTTAAAATAATACAAAGAAACCTTTATAAACAATGTATTGAAATTGTGAATGAAGTAGACACACTTTCTGTGCAAGTTGGATGTGACAGCTGTGGCTTCAGAACTTCAGAGCTGAAAGAAGGAAAGGATCTTGCGAAGTGAAGAAACAGCCAACTTTCTTTTCGATTTTTTAGAAGTGCTGGTGCTATTAAAAAGTATGATCTCAACCATTACTTAGCTATGTGAGACCTCCTTGCTAAAGCTCTGTAATTGGCAGGTTAGCGGATTTAGTCTCTGACCTACTCCAGCATTATAGACACATGATGGGCAGGGAAGTGGCTAGTTCTTGAGCTGTTGCCATACTACAGAGAGTCTGGGCAGTGCTTAATTTGGAAAATAAAGTTTTGCTTAGAAGCCGGCAGTGGGTGCTACTGAATGTCACCATGATGAACCAAGGCTCATCTCTTTTTAATCCTCTGCCAGACACTCCCTACACTTCTAGCACAGGTTTCTGCTTTCTCTCTCTGTCATGTGTTTTACATCTTTCTCTTCCTACTTCTTTTCCCCTTTCTGTTTTCACTTTCTTGCTCTGGGTCAAAGTTTGATGAAGAAAAAGTATTGATCCCCAACAATGAGTGCTGGTCGGCCCTGCTCAAATTAAGCACTGAGAGTGGAAATTAGTGTTTACCTTCATTGCAGTGGTCATGTCAGGTCCCTATCTTTAAGGCTCAGTTGTATGGATTTGGTGGGCTCTTTATTGCTGGTACGACTAATTGCTCACATTTCTGTACTGTGGCCATTGCCGTCAGCCATGCAGCGCAATAGCTGGTCTGACCTTCGATAGTCCAGATCACTGGTGGCTTCAGGCTACTACAGGAAGATTCAGTCATTCAAATGTCACTTTAGTGGAAGAGCGTTATCAGGCATTTACCTTCATCACTGCAGGCAGATCTGTCAGATAGTAGTGTTCCAGATGTATGTTTGCTGCTGCCAGGGTCAGTAAATACTCATTCCGGGCCTCTGTCAGCTGCTGGGTACAGTCCGCAAACTGTGTAGAGAACTAGGGGTGACAGAAGAGACAGCCATCACCACACTTACAGAAAGAAGTACAAGAAAGCATCACATGACACTAAAATGACTCGTGGCCGTAGAATACATATTCGTATTGAATCACAGATTCACTCAAAAGTCAGCATTCTCTTGCTAAGGCCCCTGCATGCTTCTTAGAAAGAAGGTCACCTTCATCACCACCCAAATATTCTCAATACAGAACATTAATGGTTTAGATCCGGGTCTCTGATGTGTCTGAAGTCAGCCCGTTCCACAAAAAACACGATGGCCATATCACACCCAAAGGCTGGAATTGACATGAGGTCTGTGATTCTACAAGATGTATCACCAATTGTGAAATGCTTCACTTTACTATCTACTAAACTCGTACAAAGGTTAATATTGTCACTTTTGCTCCCTTCAAATTGTGTTGCTATTTACCTCACTATACTTTGCTGCACTTTGTATAAATGAATGGATGAGTAATGTACACTTACAGTAAGGTGGTTTGGTCAGCAGTGTCTGCATGTTGGAAGAGGGGCATTTACCACTGCTCAGAGGCATGCACCCAGCTGCCAGGTCTTGTGTAGGAAATTTCTATGACCAGGGCATTCTATATGGAGCTGATATATATACATATATATCAGCTCCATATAGAATGCCCTTGTCATGGAAATATATATATATATATATATATATACCCATTCAAATTAAATCGAGAAGAGTGGGGGACAGAGGAGAAGAGAGTCGTCCATTCCTGTAAATGAGTCGGGGCACACCTCAATAGTAAGGAAGTAAGTGAAAGTTTATACAGCATGTGAATATGTGAATGCCTGGTGGCGTCTTGGCGCTAATGCCCTGAAAAGAGGCCATAAAGAAGAGACCTGTTTGGAAAAGAAATAGAAAAGCGAGGTTTTTAACATCTTCCTGAATTCTGTCAGGTTTGGTTAGGATCTTAGATAGGAGGGCATAGAGTTTCACAATTTACAAGCTTAGTAAGAATAACTCCTACTTACCAATACCTCATTATTAATTCTAGGGATAGCTACCAGCTTAGCGGAGTTGGAAGAAAGATCACAGCTAGGCACAAGCCAAAAGAAGATTTTTTGGAAGTACTGAGGGCCAGTATTATGAAGCGTTTCGTGGACCAGGCAGAGGGCCTTAAATTTGATCCTCTTGTAAACTGGAAGCCAGTGAATGCCAGAGATGCTTTGTGAAACAAGACTAACTTTAGGGATTTTCAAAAGCAGCTGAACTGCTGCATTTTTTAAAGGATTGAAGCTTTTACAGCAAGCACCGCTGTATGCCCATGAACAATGCATTACAATAGTCAATCCTTGAAATGACAAGAGCAACGATGACCATTTCCTGCAAATCTGGGTGAATGTAGGGAAACGCTTTTTCAGGATCCTGCGCAGGTAGAAGCAGGAAGATGTAACTTGATTCATTGGATTGGAAAAGCAGAGCTTTCAGTGGAACAGGACTCCTAAATTCTTAGCTTTCTGCACTGGTGTGGGAAGTGGGCCAAGATTGGAAGGCCACCAGAAGATGTTCCAGAAGGTGGCATGATTTCCAAATAGGAGCACCTCTGTCTTCTCGGAGTTTAATTTAAGACAGTTTTCCTTCATCCATATTACTATTGCACCAAGCAGTTGTTAAACTTATTGGCCACCTCATTGACATTAGGTGAGATCGACTCTACTACTTGAGGGTCGTCGGCGTAAGAAATAACAGAAAAAGCGTGAGATTGAATATACAGTCAGCAGTCACGGCGGGAGAATTTGGAATATTTATTCCTTGCCATGATAGAGATTTGCAGCACAAATGGCATGCAAGTGTGCCTAGTATTGTCTCATATCTATTCCCCTCTGCTACACAGGTGACTTCACCCACAGCCAAGGAAAGAACCGTTTGGGCGAAGGGTGACTGGCAGGGGATTCCCATTGAACTTTGGAGAATTGGATGAAGTGGACCCAGAGATGCCCCTCAGTGCAACACAGGGAGCTGAGTGTCCCACATTAAGTATAGGAAGTAAGGAAAGGATAGAATTAGTTTTAGGGAGCTGGGTTTTTAAAAGACCCATGGAGAAGTGCGAGTGGGGAGTGGGGCTGCGCCCTCCTCCTCTCTCTGCAGCAATGAATGAGGGAAAGTTTCTTGCTGTCCCTTCTGGGGACCACATTCTTTAACTGCGAACCAGCTCGGAGCAAAGATCACTAAACAATGCTCCAGAAGCTGCAGATCACAGGATGGCTTTGCTGGAGCTTCACAGAGGCTGGCTTTGAAAGCAGCTGCTAACATTGTATGGTGCAAAGCCAGGCTGCTGTGGAATAGAACAAAAGGCACACCACATAGATCTTTGTGTTCATGTGTTCGTGTGTGTGCTTGCTACTGTGCTCTGACTACTTTTGCCAGTGCCCACATGATAGTGAAAGTTAATGAAATAGTGATATATTTCGAAAGAGGGCTTAAGAAACGCCAGGTGCAAAGATGGCAAGTGCCATTGTTGGAGTGCATTAATAAGGCAAGCAAACTGTCACAGGGGTCTAAAAGGAAAACAAGAATGGTGCCCTCACCTGCTGGAGGAAAGCTATTGCAGTGAGAGTATACCAAAGCCTTGAATCGGGGTATAAATGACGATAAGAGTGCGCTCACTGTAGTTCACGGGCACTAAGATGCACTGTGTATGTGCAGTACACACTGCTCCAGGTTTTGGAGAGTTTTCAAGAGAGAGGCATTTTGAATATGAAGTCTGTAGGAAAGCAGATAACCCTAACAAAGGGTTCTGTATAACTGTAGAGAGACACTTCATCAAGGGCGGAGATCTGCTGAAAAATGGTGCATTCACAACGGGCATTCCTCCGAACAGCCAAGACAGAACTCCTCACTAGGAGGATCTACGAATGTGCAGTCCATTGCCAATGATACTCCTAACACAGACCATTACATTCAGTGTATGTTCGAGACCTGACCCACCAAGTTGAGTATCATTAAGTTCATCTTTATATGCATGAAGGTTTACATCATTAACTGAATGGATGTTGCTGAGGTCAGGTTGTTACAGTGCACATTGTTATCATGCCATTTCTTAAAGAACATAGGGTACACCTGCCAGTTCTAGAATCAGCATAGAGCTTCTTGGCAAGCGGGCACAGGGAGATAACCTTTCTCAGCTTAGGGGTTATTCTGACTCCTGATGTGGCAATTGGAGCTACACAAACTGATTTCCTGAGGACAGAACCTGAAACCACACTGATTGCTTTCTACGAGCATCACTTATCCTGTAATTTCATGTGCTTTTTGGTTTTCTTTGCAATCTCAAATTGTTATTAAATCTGATCTTTAAATGTATTTCTGTTCTTAGCACATTCTTGAGGCAGTAGATATGTGTTTTCACTAAATTACCTTTATTGAATCTGTCTCATTCCTTTGGTGATATTCTTTGTCCCTAGGAATCTATATTCATGGCTGATAAGGGTGATAAGTTGTGTTGAAACAATTGTTTAAGATACAGTTATCTCTTGCAAGTCCTCATAGGATAATTGTTCATTCCCTGAATATTCTAGTCCCTTATAGCTCAACATAAGATCCATCGGAGGACCTATGTGATGGTGGTAGCAGTTGGTAGTAGGCTCTAACTGTCAATAATTAATTAATAAAAGAATGGGCCTGTTGAATGTAGTTTAAGCTATACCAGAAAGAGTTAGGTAGTAAGTAAGCTTCCAGACTCACTTCCGCTGGATCAACCGCAGTGTGTAGCGCTGAAAGGGGAGTCCACATTTTTTTCTTTGTGTGCACTTACTAAGGTATTAAGGTGTACAATATTCTAGCTGGATAAGTATTAGACTCATGGTTCTCAAAGTCTGGCTTCCTATTTGGCTGATCATGGTGATGCAGCTGATCACAGGAAAATGTACCACTTAAAATAGACACACTGTAAAAGTGCAGGGCACACATGTAATACACCACCTGTAGCTACCTTGGAAGCCAATGGAAGAAAATGCACCTCACCAAACAACTGGGGCTTGTCACAAGCTGCTAGAGAGCAGCTGCACTACATTAGACAGTTTTAAAATGTGCACTACAGCATGCAATCAGTGCTTCAGTACACATGTGTGCCAAGGGTGGAAAATGGCGGGTCACACAGCATGATGTACATGGGGAGCGGGGGGGGGGGAGACAGGAATCTGCAGTCTAGTGTATGCCCAGTCTAAAAGTGCTGAGACCTGCACTACTGCGTACACAGGATGGCAAAGTGATTGAACCTGGAGAACGGTGCATACTAGATGACATCAAGCTAGACGATGTGCACAAGGAAGGAAAGACTGGTACTCAGCAGTACAGTGTACAGTGAGTGGTAACATTGTAGAATACGCAGTACAGGTTAAACAAGGTGAGAGCGTGTTGGGATCTGTCATACTTTGTCCACAGGATAGTTAAGTGCAGAATATGCATTGCAGAGTACACAAGATAGAAATGTGATGGAATTTCTAGACAGATAATCCTGGATGTAGCGCAGTGAGAAAGTGCTGGGATTTGCGCTATTACTTATGATATTGATAGTGAGAAAGTGCAGGACTTTTAGTATGGTGTACAATGTGGATAGGAGCCTGAATCAGTAGAACAAACAACAGGTACAAAAAGGAACAGAAAAAAACAAGTCTCCTTCATAACAGGATCAAGCAGGAGATAGTTATAAAGAGACCCTAGTGAACAAGAGCTCCCATGCACTGAACACATGGTGTAGAGAAAGACAGTGTCCCTACAGAGGATTTACAAAGCCAGGTGCCCTCCACCTAGCAGGAGGGATGAGATTCCTCAAGAGCGTCTCATCATCCTCCCCTCTCGCCACTGTGCAGGAGCATGTTTTAATGTGGTTTGGCGGTGTCTACCTTGGCACTCAGCTTCTGCAAACTGGTTTTTGAATGAAAGATTCCATGGTCGCTTTTCTTCAACCTATGGGCAAAAAGGAGAGAGAAAGAGAGAGAGAGAGCGAGACAGAGAACTTCATTCACAGTATTCTTTTCGCCTCCTGGCACATCAACAACCAACAAAGAAATACATAGTTCACATTACCTCATGCAACCAAACTGAGGATAGTTACGTTTAAAGAGCAGTCACGTATCGCCAAGCACACATCATGAAATCTGGGAATCTCAACACCATGAAGCTGCTCTCTTAACCTCCTACGTTTGATAATTAAAGATACAGAAATAGGCCCAACAACCTTGTGAATCGCCGTATTTAGCCATTTGAACCAGGGTCACTGGTCTTCCATCCTTTTCACGCTGTTTAAAGGTTAGTGACTCTGCATCCCTAAACCGCACTCTTTTGAAAGTATTCAAAAGTCACGTTCCGCCACTCCATCTCTAAATCTTAATCCAACTTCTTGAATGAGTATCACTAGTCCGTCTGACTCAGGTTTTAAACCCACACACAACATTCTTATTCTGTGCGCAGCTCTTTATTCACTTAACAACCTTCAAATAATAGGTAATGTATTTCTACGTTTAGGTATCATGCCCATACCCCAAAAACTTCTGATGCACTGTGAAGATAACTTATTCCTCTACATTCAGCTAATTAAGTCATATATCAAACAAGAATTATACTGTTTGAGACTCACTAGAGCTTCTGTAGATGCTGCGTCCACACACCACAACATCTGATACAGTTCATGGACCACTAATACCTCTACATTCAGGTATTCCACTCATTCACCACAAATGACTTATACTATGCAAATATCTGTAGTGCCTTTACATTCAGGCACTACATTCATACATCACAACCTTCTTATACTGTGAACATTTACACACTGTATGCATAAACCACAAGGTTTTAATACAGTGTGAGAAACGTATCCCTCTACATTCAGGTCACTGTATCCTAACACCATGTTTTTATACTATGCGAGGCTACCTAGTTTCTCTACACAACCATGCACCTCAACGTTCTGATATAGTCATTGATCATTAGCTACTCTAGGATAAAAGTGTCATGCTGAAAAATCAACCTCGACTAGTCTGTGATGGCCAATAGCGTGGAAAAGGTGGTCTTCACCTGGCCTCAGCATCAGCAGCCTTCTCGCGGGCGACTTCGCTGACCCGCTCTAGCTGTCCATAGCGCTTCTTGTTCTTGGTCACTTCTCTTACAGTCTCCAGAAGTTCTGCCTGCACCCTCAGAAGCTGTTCCATACTCTGAGGACAGAAAGATTTAAATGTGAGCAACAAAAAAAATCCTAAACGTGACCGATAATAAAAATGACTGGGAGTGATATTGGCAAGCCTTCCAGAGTGTGCTGGCCTAGAAGGACCACAATGGAGACCATAGTCTAGAGCCATGGTTGGTAAGAGCAGAGGCTAAACCTGATCTCACTGGCTACTGACTTGAAAAGTCTGGGCTATTGCTGAGGCAAGGGCACAAGTATTTGCTGCTGGCCTGTGACTGTCTGCTGCTGTGCTACTGATATGCTGAGCTCAATCTCACTGAGTGCAAAGGTGCTAAGTAAAATGTCATTATCTGCTTTTGTGTTGAGTTGACTGCGATTAGTCAGCTGCTGCAGCGAGTTTACTGTCACTAGGTACTGCTGTGATCGTGTTAATAAGCGCTGATTCACTGTTGTGAGGAATTCAATGTGGAGATTCTGGGTGGTCAGAATTACTGATAACAGTTGGCTTTAGACTCCTCAAAATGGAAAATTACTGTGAAGGCTTGAATTTACTGTGCAGAACACCTCAAAATGTTCCTTATTCTGGAGTGTTTAACGTGAATATTTATCACTTTTTGGGACCAGTTGATAAAGGTCTGAAAGCACTTTGCAGTGTAGGGAGAGAGAGGCTGGTGGGAGGGTGGAAGAGGTTAGGGTTGGATGCTACTAGCAGGTGGCAGCATTAAATGCTCCCCTTATGCCTTGGCAGAAAGGCAGACGGCGGGCAGGGAACAGGTCTGGGCTGCGATGCAGCCCTTTGTCAAAGAGATTTTACCAGACAGATTTTTCAGTCAGTAAAATCAATCACATTCGGTGTTTCCACACTTGGAAAACCAGGTGCCTAAACACCGGACCACTGATAACTGTGAGGAGCAGAAGTCCACATGGAAAATTCACTCTGTGCAACTTGTAAATGGGGCCTACGTGTCCTACCAGTTGCTTCAAGGAACAGGGTAGGCCACAGCTAAAGCAGATGATGAGATAGGGACCACGCTGAGTGCCCAATACCCATAATGTCTTATTGAATGATTTTATTCTATGCTTCATTCAGGGCTCTTGAAATCCTGCTATCGTTGCATTTCCTTTGAGAATGCACTGCATTCCACCAGCCCAGAATGTCCCACTTCTGTCTGTGATAAGTTTACTTCTAGAACTTAACCATTCTACTTGGCCTGTTACTGCTGAAGTTATATATTAGGAAATAATGAACATGATTTCAAAGTGAAGATAATCCAAGACCAATACCTTGAATTTGATTGTGACCTCACAGAGAGGCAATGCAGACTGACCAATGACAGCCTGAGGCGGTCTTGTGTTTTTTAACTCAAAGATCAGTCACCTTGGTACGGGCAGGGCCACTGCTTTTAGCAACCTCCGGGTAATGGCAAGTTAAGGCAAGATGTTCTTGGCCAGTTTACATAGACAGTGGCAGATTTTGGCCACCTAAGTAATTGTTTTCTCCAGGAAATGCTTGTGACTGGATTTTCAAAACGGCTGACATTTGTGGAGTTTGTCCACCGTAGCTGCAGTATCTCTGTCTTTGACTCAGTGACCAATTTGCTTACTTTCACAACCAAGTCACTCCATTTAGGTTCTTGACTCTCCGCTGTAGTGAGGTCGAACGGTCAAGGTGTTAAAAGTTAGGCTGAAAACCGTCAACATTATCGGCGCCCTCTTGCTCTCCTTAAACCTTTTGTGCGCGTAAAACAGCCGCCATTTTGGACACCATGGCTTCCCTGCTCTCGCCGAGAGCCAGCGCGTCTCTCTCTCTCTCTCTCCTAACTTCGCTGGCAACCCCCCCCTGCTTGCACCTGCCTTGAGTCATAAACCCCTCTTCGGCGCTGCTCTGCCCCAGGCCCTCATCCTGTTCCCAGCGCGACACCTCCCTGCTTCCCCGTCATGACCTCCGGCCCTTTTGATGCAAACCCCTTTTCCCCGTGTGCCCGTTTGTCTTCCCCGTTCCCAGGCCGACACCTAGCTCTGCCGATACCAATCTCTTGCCCCTCCCCATACAATAAGAAGCTTCCCTCCTCAAAGGACCCCCGAGATGATCAAAGCCCCCCCCCCATCCCACGAGATCCGATCGAAACCCGCACACTCCGTGAATCGGCGGAATACCCAGCTGCGCAATGATCATCACCTGTTGTGAACGGGGCGGGGACTTCCACTGTAGCCTTGCATGGGAACGGGCTGGGAAGGGGGGATTCTGAGGATGTCTTTCCGTACATCAAAGTATCAACGAGAATGTGTTACATGTAATAAAGAGATAAACTTGTGTATAAGAGGCCAGGCCTCCGGGATGCAGTTAGAGCACCTCAGAACGATACCTTCTGTCCGTTTTCGTTGTGTTCTCCTCCGGAGCGAATAAAAACCTTGTTTCCTGCCTTCCAGTCTCCAGCGCCTGCCTCTTCAATAGTTTAACTTCTTTGTGGGTTCAAGAGGCGACATCGCCGGGCAATAATTAAGGATCTTATATTCTGGTTGGTAGTGCCCCCCCAGTTTGTATTTTTCCACAATTGGCGTCCCAAGCGTGGGGCCCATCAGCGACCCATGGATCCAGTGGGAGAGGTCCTGACGACAAAGTGAACGACTGCAACGATCGGGAACGCGTCTGTCCGATAGACCCTCGTCTGACAGCCGATCATCCGAACTTCACTGGTTCCGAACAGACCTCTCTCGAGTGATCTACGGTCCTGACTGGGAACCATCAGGAGTGCCGCGAGGATAACGAAGAAGAGAGGACGATCGGGCGCTGGATTCGGAAGTCAGGAAACTGTCCATGCGGTCCGGGTAAGGTCGTGTTACCACGACAAATTGCGAAAAAATTGCTTGATTGCTTGTTTGTTAAATACTAGTATTGCTCTTTTTGTTTATTTGGAGATTCACTGTCTGCAAACGGAGAAACAACAGGCTCTCTCTTTGCAAGCAGTGGAGGATAGGTAGGGCAGACAACCGTGCCTATTTTTCTCCCCCACTCAATAATCACCTGAAACTGAGCTGTTGTTCACAAACTATTGTTTCCTGGAGATTCCCTGTCTGCAAACAGGGAAGAGACCACCCTTTTTGCAGATAGTGAAAAGGGTAGGTAACGCAGATCTTTGCGGACCTACTCATTCTCCCCATTGTTATTTATCGGTCTTTTGTTATCTTGATCTATGAGGGATTCACTGTCTGCAAACGGAGAAACAAAGGTCTCTCTCTTTGCAAGCAGTGGAGGATAGGTAGGGTAGCAGCCGTGCTTATTTTTTTCTCCCCCACCCTATAATTGCTTGAAACTGAACTGTTGTTCGCAAAATTATTGTTTCCTGGAGATTCCCTGTCTGCAAACAGGGAAGAGACCACCCTTTTTGCAGATAGTGAAAAAGGTAGGTAACGCAGATCCTTGCGGACCTACTCATTCTCCCCATTGTTATTTATTGGTCTTTGGTTATTGTGATCCATGAGGTATTCACTGCCTGCAAACAACGTAGAATAGAAATATTCTGTCTAGTCTTTGCACCTAGTGATAAGATAGGCAGTGCTGACTTTTTAGTCCCTCGTTACGAGCCGTCATGTCTGTCTTCTCCCCACTGATTAGTAGCCTGTTTAGCCCGGACCGCTTATTAGAGATGGACCATCCAGCCCCACTGGAAGGCACCCCTAATAAGGACATGTTCATGAAGCATGGATTGACCGCTATTGCCTATAGTAAACTATGGCATAAATATACAAAACAGGGTCAAGAAAGTCAATGGCCCCTGACAGGATCCTTCGATGATGATAAAATAAAAATGCTAGAAACTGCCCTAGGTAAAAACAAGACAACACCTACTATGCTTGATAGCTTCGGCATGTGGCGAAAAGAAACTGAACAGCGTAAAAAGAAAACTGAGAGTAGGTTGGAAAAAGAGCTGCAAAAAGCAGCCCACCTAGCTGCTCAGAAACTAAAAAAGGAGATAGAGGAAAGAGAGAAAGCTAAACAGAAACTAGAAAGGGAAACGCCAAGCCAGTGTCCGGTTAGAACCCCCTCCATGCTCTACCCTGATTTACCCTCGAAACGACAAGCCAATGAGGACCTGCTGTTAGGTCCTCCTATCATCTACATGCCCCCTCCATACGCCCCTTCTCGACCCTTGGCGCAGCACGCGCCACCCCCAGGTACAAACGAAGGTACCGCCGCAGCGTCGGCCCCAATGGCCTCTGTGCCAGCCGAACCCCTTGTATTAAAACCCGCATCAACGACAACGTTAGACGAGCATGAGACTCGAGGGGCTGGCCTTGCAAGAACAAACAGGCTAGACAAAGATGAGCGAGCGGGGATCGACAAAATAGCAAGGACACTGGTAGAAAGGAAGGATGATGAAGAGTACATCACAGATATGTTCAGCTCGTATACAGGGAGTCACAGACGACATTTTACCGTACGACTGTGTTATCATGTCTTGAATACATACGAGGACCGATATCGAGACAAAGGTCCCGAGAGCCTAAGGACTCTGTACCGGAAGGTCGATATCGGGGATGAGGGCGAGTGTGATGTGTCGGACCTCCTTACGCGTACGCTTGAGGTTTTCCGCCACCTCACTGAACGAAAGCCGGGAGCTAAATCCGCGGCCCCCGTAGTGACCGAACCACCAACCGAGCAATCTAACACCATGATGCCGATACGTGAGGCTGCCCCTTACTGGGTTCCTCCTCGGGGTACAGGGACTCACGATGATGCAAACAACCAAGATGCGAAGGGAAGGGTAGTATACAACTGGGTCTACCAGCCATGGGACCGGCAAGAGATACTGACATTCCGGAAATCTCTACCCGACCTACGTAAAAACCCCACTGCCTTCTATACTGAATTGGGTACAGCCCTGGGTTCAACTATCATGACCCTGGCTGACATCGACTTGTTCTTCGGGTTATGTCTACCAGCTGATGTGTGGAAGCAAATCCGGAAAGTCGACCACCTTGAGCTGTTCGGACATACCTGGTCACAACTCGATGACTTGGACAAACAACGGGGACCAGGACAAAAGCCGTTGAAATCCATTCTAGACCTCCCAGATAAAATTGTAGAGAAATTAAAAACCCTAATCCCAGAAAAGAAAGTGGACTGGTCGATAGTAACAGCCTGTCGCCAAAAACCCCAGGAGGATGTATCGGAATACTTCTCCCGGTTTGAAACGGTGTTCTCCGATTACAGCGGCCAGGACATGACCACTGCAACCGGACACCATCTGTTTGTCCAGAATTATGTTAAGGGCCTATCATTGGACATCTCCCAGAAACTACAGGCCAGCGAGAGTAGTTGGGCAGCCTCCAAACCTACAGCGATTCTCCAAATGGCCCAATATTATGAGCATCAGAAAAATGAAAACGATAGGGCGACAGAGAAAAAGAAGAAAGACTTAAAAGAGAGGGTGATGATTGCCAAACTGCAAGGGGTGACTATAGGACGAGACCAATACCGGGGAAACTACCAGACAAACGTCCCTAAGACTGCATTTCCCCAGGACCGCACTCTGACTCCCTACAGTGGACGCACAGACCTTAGAGATGACCAGTGCGCTTTCTGCAAAGGGACTGGCCATTGGAAATCCCAGTGCCCAGTTCTCCTGGAAATGATCAGGAACAGAGACCCCAGGGATGTAGCAAACGGACCGAGACCTAAGGGACCACAACGAGGGCCCCCAAATGACGCGACTAATGACAGATCAAGCAGACCGAATACGTTCGATCGACCCAGACAGAACCAATATCAACAATCTGACTATGACGACACTCACACCTTCGCATAGGACAGCCAAGGGCGAGGGAGGGATCCAGTCGAGCTCTATGTTGACCAGCAGGGCCCTTATGTCACTGCTAAGGTCCTGGGTACCAAGTCTCCATTTCTGGTAGACACTGGCGCAACACGTAGTGCGTTATCTAAACGACTGATTCCAAGGGCACCCTTGTCTGGCTCACTCATAACATCGACAGGTTTCGATGGAACGCCCTCCACCAACCCTTTGTCTGCCCCGATTCTCTTTGACGTAGAAAACAACACCACCGACACCACGTTCTTGCTTTCCTCCAATAGCCCTGACGCCATTATGGGACTTGACTTACTGAAACACTTCCGAGCGACGATTAGGTGTTCTCAAGATGGAGTTCGAGTGTTTCTTTACGACAACCCCGTTCTGCTTAAACATTGTTCCCCCCGACACATGTTTTCCATCACCGACGTCAACGCGTCCCTGCTTGACACCCTACCTCCGTATCTGTGGGCCAAAGCGGATTCGGACGTAGGGCGTATGTTAATTGACCCAGTGCACATTACTGTCCGACCAGACGCAACACTCCCAAAACTCCCACAATATCGGATATCGCCAGAGGGCGAGAAGGCATTGGTAATGATTATCCAGTCACTGATAGACGCAGGAGTGGTAGAGGAAGTGGTTAGCAACGTTTGCAACAGCCCTATCTTGCCCATTATCAAGAAGCAGGGAGAGGGAGATGAGAAAGCATACCGTTTCATCATCGACCTCCGAGAGATCAACAAAGTGGTGGTACCCCAGTACCCTGTGGTCTCAGACATCACCACCATCCTGACCTTGATTCCATCCACTGCCACCACCTTTTCCGTCATCGACCTCAAGAACGCATTCTTCTCCATCCCCATCCACCCAGACAGCCGATATCTCTTCGGCTTTACCCTAAAATCCCGCTCATATAGGTTTTGCCGAGCCCCTCAAGGCTACACGGAGAGCCCTAGCATCTACAGCCAGGCCCTCAAAAGGCAACTAGACCAAGTCCGGTTACCCGACGGGGTGGTGTTGGTACAATATGTCGATGACATCCTTTTGGCAGCCGACACCACCCCTCTAGCGGTTACCGCCACCATTCAACTCTTGCACTTCCTTGCGGAAAATGGCCACAAGGTCTCCAAGAAGAAGTTGCAATTCTGCCTACCCCAGGTCACTTACCTAGGCCACCTTCTGTCCAAAGATGGAAGGAAACTCACCCCTGATCGAATCCAGACCATTCTAGACACCCCTGTCCCTAAAACCCAGAAGCAGGTTCGCTCCCTATTAGGCCTCACCTCCTTCTGCCGACAATGGTTGCCAAACTTCAGCCTCGTTGTAAAACCACTGCTCTCTCTCCTAAACAAAGACGTCCCTTTCCCACTCCCTTGGACTCCTGAGTGTCAAACCTCCTTCACAGAACTACGAGATGCCCTTTGCTCAGCCCCTGTCCTGGGTACCCCTGATTACAGAAAGCCCTTCTCCCTTTACACTCACGAAAGGGAGGGGTGCGCTTTATCTGTCCTGACCCAGGCCATCGGTCCTAAGCAACGACCGTGCGCTTACTTCTCTGCCACTCTTGACCCTGTCGCCAGAGCCTTGCCTGCCTGCCTTCGAGCTGTAGCTGCTGCTGCAGTCTCTATCCGACAGAGTGAGGGGATTGTACTCTCGAATTCCCTCACGGTGCTGGTACCCCATGCAGTCGACACCCTCCTGAACCAAACCAAGACGCAACATCTGACGAGTGCACGACTGACTGGATACGAACTAACCTTGCTTGCCCCCCATATCACCCTGAAAAGATGCACCACCCTGAACCCAGCAACTCTGTTACCCTTGCCAGAGAACGACCCCAATGTGCACCCCGTACATGACTGCGTGACTCTTACGGACGAACAGACCAGGAGTAGGGTCGATCTCAGAGACACAGCTTTCCCTGACCCCGACGGGGAGTTGTGGGTGGACGGTCCTTGCATCAAACTCTCCGATGGTACCACTTCCGCTGCCTATGCAGTCACCACGGCTCGAACTGTAGTAGAAACAGCCCGCATCACCCAGCGATCTGCCCAGGCAGCGGAACTGATTGCTTTGACGAGAGCCTGCATCCTGGCAACAGGAACCACGGCGAACATTTACACCGACAGCCAGTATGCCTTCGGGGTGGTTCACCATTTTGGGCTCCTCTGGAGGGAGAGAGGATACTTGACCTCACACGGCACACCCATTCTGCACGGGGATTTAGTCTCCGCCTTAATCGAAGCTGTCCTCCTCCCCAACAAACTTGCCGTTATCAAATGCCAGGCACACAAGAAGGTGACAGACATTATTGGACAGGGAAATGCACTAGCCGACATCACCGCCCGAACGACAGCTGAAAATAGAACGACAACACGTATGTACGTGACCAGGTCACAAGCAGAAAACTGGACTGACGCCAAGGACACAATTAGAGACATACAAACGGCTAGCACACAACACGAATTGACTGAATGGGCACGGGTGGGATTGAAAGACGATGAAGGCTGCTGGCGGACAAAAGACACGAACAGATGGTTGCTACCTGATTCATACTTGATTCCCATATTAACCATGGCACACTCCCCAGCCCACATAGGATCAGCCCCCATGATCGAACTTGTCTCCAGGGTTTGGCACAATGACAAGATCCCAGATTCCGCCAAACGCCTGGTCCAACAATGCTTAATATGCCTGCAACACAACCCCGGGAAGGGAACTGTAGTACCCCGGGGGGGATTTGGGGTCCCAAACCACCCATTTGAAGTCCTGCAGATGGACTACATCCAGCTAGACAGATGCCAAGGCCTGAAATATGTACTTGTCGTGGTGTGCGCATTTAGCAAATGGGTGGAAGCATATCCAACCCGTGACAACACCGCTATGGCCACTGCAAAGGTCCTGTTAAAGGAGTTTTTCCCCCGTTATGGCCTCTGTCGTGTTTTATGGAGTGATAATGGCCCCCACTTCGTAGCCAACGTTATCCAGCTCATCCTAAATGAGCTGGGTATCAAACAGAAATTCCACGCAGTCTTCCACCCTCAATCTGCTGGGCTTGTCGAACGACACAACGCCACACTAAAGCTTAAACTGGCCAAAATAGTGGCTACGACGGGCCTGAAATGGCCAGACGCCCTCCCATTGGCATTGCTATCGATGCGCTCTACCCCCACCCGACATCACTTAACCCCTTATGAAGTTGTCTTCGGTCGACCCATGAGCGTCTGGTCTGCCCCGAAACCAACGTCCATTCATGACGTTCCGGATGTCCTAATGTCTGATTATCTGTACAAATTGACTGAAACTTTGTCTGTCCTTCATCAGCAGGTGCGGCAGGCCATCCCCGATGCTTCCAGGGGTCCGGGTCACGCCATCCAGCCGGGGGACTTCGTGCTGATCCGAAACTTTCAGCGATCAAAGAGTTTGGAACCCCGGTGGACGGGCCCCTGGCAAGTGCTGATCACCACTCGGACCGCACTTCGAGTGGAGGGGAAGAAACACTGGCTGCACGCTCATCACTGCAAAAAGGTCTCTCCAGCCCTGGCCACGACAGACACCGTCAACACCCAAGAAGAGCTCCTGAACCGGGACCGACCATCGTTGAACTGCTACCCTGATACAGAGACACTTGAACTTTCAAAACATCCTGACCCCACTGTGCCATCTCGAGAAGGGTATTTCCTGCGTCGAAAGGAGGGAGCTTCGGCTAAGTAGGCCACGGACTAGGTTAAAGAATCTCAGAACGGTGACCCAAACTACCACGGGTTACCTGGAGAGAAGCTAAAACTGAGTCTGTGGTCCTGCCCACTACCGAGCACCTTGAAGACGAAGATGATGGAAGCGCCAGATAAGAAGATGATGGAAGCGCCAAACAAGAAGCCGACTGAGACAACAGGAAATACCCACTACAGAAATCCGAGAACAGACAGACTCCATAGCTCAAAGACAATTGCACTCTTCATCGTAATCCTCCTCTGTTTTCTCCTCATGACTACGCTCTGGATTATGGAAGAACACGCACCTGCTCACGAAACATTCCTAACCACTGCTCAGCCTACCACCATGAAGGAACATTATCTAATTTCGCTCTCTCCTCAACTAAGAGAGAGGCGAAAGGAGTTTTGGAACAACTCTTTCGTGCAGCTACTTCACCAGCACAATCTTGCCACCAACGCCACCAACTGCTGGATCTGTGGGTTGCTACCCCATGCCACTGGACATTCAATACCATTCATCCCTTCACCCTTCTCCGCCCACGGCTCCTGCCTTGCCTGGCTGATCCTCCTGCAAGAGAGCTATACGGGAAATGCCACCTCCAGCAGAGCTGCAGCACATTCTTCTCATGGGGCCGGGCGAAACAAGACAAAGACACACTTCTGCCCGCTGACCCCCAGCGACTCAATCCAAATGGACATTCCGGCCAAAGAACGAATCGAAATGCAGGTGTTCAACAATCCAACCAGACCCACCTTCTCCTATCTGCGGAAACGAACGGCTGCCACTCTGACTGTGGCCCTGACGGTCATCAACGTCACAGGCCACATGTGTGTAGAAGGACTTGGGACACAGCTGGTGGGTCACAGCGCTTGCCGCTTTACCAGAACTTTGGACTCCACGGATCCACCTTCCTTTGTGTCATCCCCAAACATGTATTTCATCTGTGGCACGAAGGCCTACACCTGGCTCCCCAAAGGCTGGGGGGGCACTTGCTACATCTCCTTCGTCCTTCCTCCAACTTATGTGGCCCCAGCGAATCACCACAGACAAAAACGAGCCAAAGACGTTGAGCAAGCCGACTCAACAGGGGCACAGTTCCTCGATGCTATGAAAGGACTCGTCCCCCTCTGGGGCCCGATGGCAAACAGCCGTGCCATCCGACATTTGACTCAGGCAGTCGAGACAACCATGAATATCACAGCGGGCATCTTTGCCAACAACACTGCCGAGCTCCAAGCGGTCCGTTTGGTGGCTCTTCAGAACCGCCTCGTTCTAGATGTGGTTCTGGCGGACCGTGGAGGAGCATGCCGCATTATTGGGGCCAGCTGTTGTACATACATACCGGACAACTCACCCTCAGTGTACAAAGCCATCGAACATCTTCACAGACTCTCTTCGGAAGTTCACCAAGAGCAAGAAGAATGGTCGCTTGGTGGTTGGTTCTGGGACACCGTCAAAAGCTGGGGCTGGAGACTGCTCACCATTATCCTGATTCCCGTAGTTGTAATATGTGGCCTATGCTTAGGAATTCAATGTTTGCCACCTATGTGTTCTTTATGTGCGAGTTGTATTTTTCCCAAAACTGTGGACATTGGAAGCGAACATATGAGGGCATTATATGATACCGAAGTTAGGAATTTGATGAAAATTGACATTGAGTAAGCAAGTTGGCTAGATATGTTGAAAAGGGAGGACTGTTAAAAGTTAGGCTGAAAACCGTCAACATTATCGGCGCCCTCTTGCTCTCCTTAAACCTTTTGTGCGCGTAAAACAGCCGCCATTTTGGACACCATGGCTTCCCTGCTCTCGCCGAGAGCCAGCGCGTCTCTCTCTCTCTCTCTCCTAACTTCGCTGGCAACCCCCCCCTGCTTGCACCTGCCTTGAGTCATAAACCCCTCTTCGGCGCTGCTCTGCCCCAGGCCCTCATCCTGTTCCCAGCGCGACACCTCCCTGCTTCCCCGTCATGACCTCCGGCCCTTTTGATGCAAACCCCTTTTCCCCGTGTGCCCGTTTGTCTTCCCCGTTCCCAGGCCGACACCTAGCTCTGCCGATACCAATCTCTTGCCCCTCCCCATACAATAAGAAGCTTCCCTCCTCAAAGGACCCCCGAGATGATCAAAGCCCCCCCCCCATCCCACGAGATCCGATCGAAACCCGCACACTCCGTGAATCGGCGGAATACCCAGCTGCGCAATGATCATCACCTGTTGTGAACGGGGCGGGGACTTCCACTGTAGCCTTGCATGGGAACGGGCTGGGAAGGGGGGATTCTGAGGATGTCTTTCCGTACATCAAAGTATCAACGAGAATGTGTTACATGTAATAAAGAGATAAACTTGTGTATAAGAGGCCAGGCCTCCGGGATGCAGTTAGAGCACCTCAGAACGATACCTTCTGTCCGTTTTCGTTGTGTTCTCCTCCGGAGCGAATAAAAACCTTGTTTCCTGCCTTCCAGTCTCCAGCGCCTGCCTCTTCAATAGTTTAACTTCTTTGTGGGTTCAAGAGGCGACATCGCCGGGCAATAATTAAGGATCTTATATTCTGGTTGGTAGTGCCCCCCCAGTTTGTATTTTTCCACAAAGGCTTATGCAAGGACATGGAGGCGGTTTTATTATACAGCATCAAAAAGTAAATAACACCCAAACTCATTGCCGACAAGTGGTACATCTTCATAGATGAACAGGACTTGTATTTACCAGTCAGCTAACTGAAAATTTACAATTATGACACACAACAAAAAAATACAAGTATTTCTAGCGCCAACATATGTTTATTGTGTGTATGCAGTAGATATTCAAAATACTAGACCTAAAAAAAACACAAGAATGTTGGAGGGGCTGCGGAGAGGCAAGTGCAATTACACGCTTATTGGGGGCATGCCCCAAAAAATACACTTTTGGGATGAAGTATTGACAGACATAACTCAAAATACTCCTAGGTACTATAACTCCGACGACAATCCTCATCTGTAGGCCAGTCGACAATGCACACCCTCTTCACCCTACACGAGGGTTAATAATATTTCAGCTACTTCTAGGGGCCAAATTTACGATAGAGTCACACTGGGAACAAATGGAACCTCCAACACATCTCCACTGGCTAAAGAGACCATGTTGTTTACTGTGGTGTGAAAAAGTAGCCAATGATCTTTATGAAAAGCAAGAGAATTCCCTAAAGCTACAGGGTCCAGCGAATGGGGACCTAAATAGGGATTACAGGAGCCACCATACCTGTCCGTAGACATTGAGAGTACTAAAGCTGGTTTACCAGACTCAATATCCACAACATAGGAACACAGGAAAAAGCTTGTAAACACCGGCACCGAGCTGTGAGAGGAGCGAGTGGCTGGAATGAGGAGGGTGGTGGAGAGGAGTTACATTTGTGATCTATATAGTTTTGGATTGATAGGCGGGCATGGCCACTTTTTTAATATATACTTAAAATCTCAATAAAAAGGGATTGAAACATTCATTCCAGTCCTATAGTCAACGTTACAATCTCATTGAGGAGCGCTCAGGAGAGCCCAGAAGATCTTGCATTAATGAACCCACTCCTCTGACTCTGAGACAGAGGAGTTGTTTCTGTACCGCGAGTCAGCAGACCTTACTGTCATTTTCTGCTGCAACCCGGTTGAATCTACCACCAATATGCGATCAACTGAAAGGCACAGACTTTTGTAAGAATTAGGTTTATAATGGTTCCGCAAAGAGAATGAACACAGCTCTACATAAGCATTATGGTGCCGATGGTCTGGAAAACGGCAGCAATCCCTGTGTAGTGTAGGTCATCGACCTCCAAGGAGGCACCACCTGGGACACTACAAATACAATGTGCAAAGAAAACTAATATGTAAATCGCTGTGGTTGGTAGTAAGATTATACCCAGGGCGGGAAGTTGATCCCAGTCAGTCTATCCATACCCCTAGATTAAGGCATGTGATCTTGATGTGTCCATGACACTGGGTTAAAAGTAGCACTTCAAGGGGCATATTTACAAGCCCCTTGAGCCACTGGAGCCTCACAGGTGCACCGACAGGGTTTGTCAACCCAACATCCTTCAGGTGATGTCAACGGTTGGGGGGGGGGAGGGGTGGAGCACGCTGCCTTCATGCACCAGTCCTTCCATTACATTTTGGTAGATTCAGTCTTCAACAGTGTTCATATTCACAATAAAGCAAGAGTTTGCCGCCCAGTACTGGCACATCTAGTGCTGAATATGTTTGGGCATGTGTTTTGTGCTAACTGGCACTCATAGGTAGGGAGCAATCTACTAGTTTGGGGGTGCTTTTCAAGCCATTTTCAGTATAACAGGTTTATTCCCACTCCAAGCTCACAGATGCAATCAGAGAGTTTGCCAACTCAACGTCTTTCTAGAGAGGTCAATGGTGTGGGAGGGGAGCAATGGGGAACTTAAGCTGGTCTGCCAGCAGTGTGCTCCCTCCTCCAAGTATTCTTGTAGACCTGCTGCGCGTGATTAGACTGACGAGCATTGGGCCGACGCTGCACCCTTTACATTGGTCCTAACCTGATGAAATACAAGCAGCATTTCAAGCAGCCCAATCTGAGCAGCCATTTCCCGTTGACGTCCAACAATCACCAAGAGACACATGTCGTGGAATACACAGAAATATCAGCATTGGGGGTATCAGCTGATGGTGAACACTTCCTTGATTGTGGCTGAATATATTACCATAATGCAATGGGGACCTAATGCTGATTGCCAGCAGTATGCCCCCCCGCCCCACACACCCAAGTTCATCTGGGAGTGATGAGACTAACGAGCCCTGGGACACACCTGCACACTTAGGAGTGGTACATGCTATAATGCAGTGGGGAACTTATACTGATTTGCAAGAACTATTTCCCTCCCCACAATATCTTCCCAGACGTATCAAGACTAAAGAGACTGGGAGGCTGCTTAGCCTAGTGAGCCCTGTGAGAAAAATAAAACCAGAGACTATATGTGGTCTCCCCGCCCTACTATCCTTCAACAAGAAGCATAAAAACAGTCCAACCAAATACCAAAAAACAAAACATCCAACATGAAATACCCCAAACCCTTCCACCAACAAAGATGTTCTCTCTTAGTTCCAGACCTCTTCCTACAGATAGCAGCTCAGTATGTGTACCTCCATCACCTCCCCGCCCAAGAGTAAGTAGAGTCAGACAAGCCTTCAAGACAAATGTAGTCCTGATAATAGAGACGTGATTTGTAACACTCTCAAGTACTTAGTAATATTGGTGATTTCTTTAAATTTGTATGCTAACAGGGACAAGAACAGTTTCAATGCTAGTCCAAATTTTTCACCTCGTCCAGGAAGCATCATTGATATCCTTCTAAACTCAACACATCCCACATGTGATAAAGCAATGCTCTGTTGCTGGGTGCACCTTCTTTATCTCACAGTCGCTTGTTTGGTGGCAAACAGTAATCTGAAGGTCCTTCAGTGATCTTACAGGAAATGAAAGTTGATCAGCTACTCCTATTTTTTTATATATTCCGGAATTCTAATAAACTTGGTGTAGAACATCAGGTCAATGTCATCTAGAACTTGCTACTAATATTTCTGGAGTTTGAGGCAATGCCACAATAAATGGAGGTGGGAGGCAATATTCCACATTTCCTTCAACAGGACTCACTCGTATGAATGTCCCACCTAAATATCGTGCTTGGCGTGTAATACCAACAAGTAACAATTTCAATCAATGTTTCCTTCATGTCCGAGCTAAACACATCTGTTCTGTGTCTACAGAAACTCTCCCCTCATTCTCAATCTGCCAGTGTTCTCCAAGCTCAGCGTCCTGTCCGGCCTGCCAATATAAATGGAGGGTGTTCCTAATAAGGACCTTGTAGACTATGAAGTGCTTATCATCAGTTGTGGTCAGGAACGATCTTGCAGACGGTGTCAGTGGTCTGCTTATTAGATTTTTCAACTCTAATAGGTGACCCGGTGTTATTTTTGTAAATAGCGCAGCTTTTCCTTATCAGCCAATTATTATTCATTCATAACTAGTTTCAGCTATTTAAGACCTTCAGTGTCCAAAGCGCTCCCTACTTTCTTACAGCCTTCCTTTTGCCAGGCTACATATTGACCCTGTTCGATACTCAGAGAGAAGTCAGAGTTACCTATGAAGGGAGTAAACAGCATATATAGGAGGAATGTCCCTTTTTCCCATTACCAAGTCCAGTGAGGCTACCATAGACCTCCTTACAGGTGAAAAATACAAACCAAGCGATCTGTATTTTTTGGGCAGCCAGACAACCTTCTAAATGTGTTTCCCAGCAATCAGCTGATCCATAAAGCACTGCGGCATTTAACTCGCTTTCGTAACCCACTCGAGGATGCAGTGCAGATGTGATGCGTGATAATAAATGAGTATGTGAGGGACACCAAGGCACTCCTCCGTCGTCTGTTTTAACATTTTGTGTGCCACTAGTTTTGCCGCCTTCCCTCCCCAGATAAAATGATGAAATATACGTTGGACTTCCTTTAGGGATCGTTTGGGGGACGGAGGAGTAACTTTTGAGTCAAATAGAGATGTCTGGGCAAAGCCATAATTTTCAATGCTCTCAAGCCAAGAAAAGCCTGCTATATGCCACGTTTGTAGGTCTTACCTAAGGGAGCACAGAAGCTTGGTATAGTTTCATGGGCAGTGTCTTCTAACGGATGTAATATTTTAACCCCAAAATATGTCATATGTTTCTCTGCCCAGGTTAAAGGGACCTTTAAACGTAGGTAGGTCTCCTGATCAGCTGGGGGGTCAGACTCACTAGTTGGGATTTCTGTAAATTAATGTTTAACACCCGAAGTTAAACTAACTCTTTCTAGTTAATCTAAAAGGTCTTGACCATGTTCGTTTGTGGACCTCTTCCAATTCTTTAATCTGTACTTTAGGTACTTTTCTTTTTTCTTTCCTGTCTTTATTAAGCTTAGCTAAAAGGAAAATTAGGTGTCCTCAAATAAAGGTCTTTACGGTGTCCCATAGTATGTGGATCTTGTTGCCCTATTGTTATTCTCTTTAGGAATCGTCTCCTGGGACCCTATAATTTGTGCTACGTTGTTCTTATCAAGCAATAGGTTTACCTGCATCCTTCATCTTCTTCCCCTCTTCCCAGACTTAGGGACCTGGAGAACTATGTGTACTGGGGCAAGGTCAGACACTGTCTTGATTCCTATATCAGCTTTCAAAATCTTGTCCCCTATATGGAGGGAGCCAAAAAGCAGTACAAATTAGCAAAAGTCTAGTGTACAGATGAGAAGATCATAAAATTCCTCTGTTGACTGCATGGACCTTTACATATCTGAAAGGCTTATGTTTTGCAGCCACGCTTTCTTTCCTTGTGATACTCTGCAGTGTAATCCATTCTCAGCACAACTCTATCAATCGTATTCTCCATGACTGTGTTAAGTTATGTAACTGTTAGGAGAACTTTGTCCTGACATTGAGCAGTCAGTGGAAGAGCTGTTCTCAAAACGATATATTGGCCTTCATTGGTTGCATATATGGAAGCTACTGTAAATATTTACTCTCCCATGGATATTCTAAGAGCCATAGCTCTACTATTAAAATAAAAAACATATCCTTAACCTCCCCTGTAAAAGCAAAAGATAGGATTATGGCCACCACCCTTCTCTTCGTGTAGTAGAAGGAAAGGTATTGAAGCAACAACCATTTAGATCGTAATAGGGGGCAGCCTCTTTTGATTAGGTGGGTCTCTTGCCGTAAGAACATCTGATTCTTGAATCCTTCAGGAAAGAGAGTCCAGCAAGTCTCTTAGCCAGGCTGCAAATGCCTATTACATTCAAGCTTATGACCTTTATTGAGTCACCCATTGGGCTATCCAGTGAGCTGAGAGAGTATATTGAATATGCTACTTACCAGTATGCATCTGTTCTTGGCATGTAGGGCTGCTAACATTCATATCTTAGCATTAGATCGCCGCCTAGTGTTGGGTCCGGATGATCGCACATTGTTGTCCTGGAAGAGTCTTCGAAGTATCCTGAGATAGGTGGCTCCTCCCCTGGACTACAGTGCGCATGGGCATCGGCTCCATCCCCAGATTGTTTTTCGCCATTGTGGCAGAAGATGGAGTGAAAAGTGTAAAGGATGTCCATGCTAATAAGTGAATACAATAGTATATCTGCAGCTGCGACAGGCACCGGGGAGGAGGGTGGGCGATATGAATGTTAGCAGCCCTACATGCCAAGAACAGATGCATACTGGTAAGTAGCATATTCAGTTCGAGGCATGTGGGCTGCTAAATTCATATCTTAGCATAGAATACATAGCAGTCCCTCCATTAGCGGCGGTTGCCTGTGCCAGCTGCAGAAACCTGAAAGAGTGTCTTGAGAACAGCCTGTCCTACAGCAGCTTGCTGCTTGGAATGTACGTCAACACAGTAGTGTTTTGTAAAGGTATGTGGTGTAACCCACGTGGCTGCTCTGCAAATATCCTCTAAAGGAATGTTCCCTAGGAAAGCCATGGATGCCCCCAGTTTGCGTGTGGAGTGCGCCCTTGGGGGTATCGTTAAAGTGCGCTTGGCCTTTTGATAACATATTTGGATGCACTTAACAATCCACCTGGCTATTCCTGCTTTGGAAATAGGGTTGCCTTTGTGTTGTGGTGCGAAGGCAACAAAAAGTTGTTTTGTCTTTCGAAAGGGTTGTGTCCTGTCCATGTAGTACATCAACGCCCTCCGTACGTCTAACGTATGGAGCATTCTTTCCGCCACCGTTTGTGGGTTTTGGAAGAATGCCGGTAAGTCAATAGTTTGGTTGAGATGAAACTGTGACACCACCTTCGGAAGGAATTTGGGGTTAGTACGTAGCACTACCCTATTTGGATGAATCTGAATGAATGGCTCTTGGATTGTGAGCGCTTGCAGCTCACTAACACGCCGTAGCGACGTGATAGCGATTAGGAAAGCTACTTTCCACGTTAGGAACTGGAGTTCACACAAGTGCAGTGGCTCAAAAGGTGGTCCCATTAGTCTGGTGAGGACCACATTGAGGTTCCACACCGGAGCTGGTGGTGTTCTTGGGGGAATGACTCGCTTCAGACCTTCAAGGAAAGCCTTAATGGCAGGCACTCTGAAGACAGAGAGATGCTGCCTGTTCTGAAGATAAGCCGCTATGGCGGATAGATGTATCCGAATGGAAGTGTACGCTAGATTGCACTTGTAAAGATGCAACAGATAGCAAATGATGTTAGGGATAGATGCATCTAGCGGGTTGATGTCATTGGCTGTACAGTAAATGACAAAACGCTTCCATTTCGCAGCATAGCATGCTCTGGTAGTTGGCTTCCTAGCCTCCTTGATGATGTCCATGCATTCCGGAGGTAGGTTAAGGTAGCCAAACTCTAGGACTTCAGGAGCCAGATTGCCAGGTTGAGCTGTTGCGGATCTGGATGCTGAATTTCTCCATGGTTCTGCGTCAAAAGACTGGGCGTGAGGCGTAGTCTTTGATGCGGCACCACTGAGAGTTCGAGGAACGTGGTGTACCATGCTTGGCGCGCCCACGTTGGAGCAACTAGGATGAGAGTCATCGCGTGCTGCCTTAGCTTTCTCGCGACCAGCGGTATCAGAGGGGCTGGTGGAAAAGCGTACGCAAATTTGCCTGACCAGTTCATCCATATCGCATTGCCCTGCGACTGTGGGTGAGGGAACCTGACGGCAAAGTGTTGGCATTTTGCGTTTTCTTTTGTGGCAAACAGGTCTATCTCCGGATGACCCCACTGCTGGAAGTACGGGTGGAGTACAGATGGGTGTAACTCCCACTCGTGCATTTGATGGCTGTATCTGCTGAGCAGATCCGCCATCTGATTGTCCTTGCCCGGGAGGTGTTCCGCCATGAGGAAAATGTTCCTCTGAATGGCCCACTTCCACATGCCCTGAGCCAGATGAGACAGCTGTGGCGAGTGGGTGCCCCCCTGTTTTTGAATGTAGTACATCGCGGTCATGTTGTCCGTCCGGACTAACACTACCTTGTTGCACAGATGTACAATGAAGGACTTGAGCGCCATGAAGATTGCCATCAGTTCCAGATAGTTGATGTGCATCTTCTGTTGCTGCGTCGTCCATAGTCCCTGCACTGTGTAAGTGAGCAGATGAGCTCCCCATCCCTGGAGAGATGCGTCCGTTGTCAGGATAATTTGTGGCACTGGCTCCTGGAACAGTCGGCCCTTGCAAAGGTTGTGTGGAGTCCACCAATGCAGAGAGTCGTATGCCCGACTGGTAACCAACACTAGGTCTGTCAATTGTCCCTGAGCCTGTGTCCACTGATTTGCTAAGCATTCCTGGAGCGGACGCATATGCAACCGTGCGTGAGGGACTATGAAGATGCAGGAGGCCATCATGCCAATCAACTGCATGAACACTCTCGCTGGAAGTGAGTGTTGTGGTCTGAACCTTTGGATTAGAGACTGCATGCTGTCTATCCTGACTTGGTTTGGCTGAGCCATGGCCGTCAGGGTATTGATCGTCGCACCTAGAAACTGCCGGACATGTGCCGGCTGAAGATGCGACTTTGGGTAGTTCAACGAGAAGCCCAGATCGTGAAGGAGGTGAATGGTAGTTGACACGTCCGCGGCGCACTGTTGTTCCGACTTGGCCTGAACGAGCCAGTCGTCTAGGTAGGGGTAGACATGAATGTTCTGCCTCCTGAGGTGCGCTGCTACTGTCGCCAGACACTTGGTAAACACTCTTGGGGCTGTGGTCACTCCGAAGGGTAGGACCTTGAACTGATAATGCTTGCCTTGGATAGTGAATCTGAGGTATTTCCTGTGGGACGGGTGTAGTGGAATGTGGAAATAAGCATCCTTGAGATCTAAGGTTGGTAAGAAGTCCCCTTGGTTTAACAAGGGAAGAATTTGTTGCAGTGTAAGCATATGGAAGTGTTCTGATAGTATGTACAGGTTGAGGGGACGGAGATCTAGAATGGGTCTGAGAGATCCGTCCTTCTTTGGAATAAGGAAGTACAGGGAATACACCCCTGTGCCTTCCTCTCCCACCGGCACGAGCTTGATTGCGCCTTTTTGCAGCATCACCACTACTTCCTGCTGCAATAAGAGCAAGTGCTCTGCGGACATAGGCCTTTGCCTTGGCGGGATGTTGGGTGGAGTGGATTTCAACTCTAGGCAATAACCATACTGGACTAGTTGTCGCACCCACCTGTCTGTGGTGATGTTTCTCCAGACGGGCAGGAATTGCTGCAGTCTCCCCCCGACAGGTGTTAAGTGGTCGGGGGGCAGCGACAGAGAGTCACTGTTTGCTTGGGGTAGAGGAGCGGGAGCTGTTGTTTCCTCTGCCGCGACCTCTGTTGCTGTTATTCCTGTAACCTCCCTTGTTCTGTTTTGTGAACGAGGATTGTGCTCCACCTTTTGAGAACTGAGATTGTTGACCCATTTGTCCTCTGGTGACTCCACGTACACCTGAGCGACGAAAATTGCTGCCACGAAACTGTTGTGACTGTAGGGCCCCCATGGACTTAGCAGTTTCTGTGTCTTTTTTTATTTTTTCTAGGGTGGTGTCAACATCTGGACCAAACAGACTATCAGGATTGACTGGCTGATTAAGAATGGTTGTCTGAATATCTGGTTTAAACCCCGAGATGCGGAGCCACGCCTGTCGTCTCAGCATAACGCTAGTGTTGATAGCTCTAGCAGCTGTGTCTGCGGCGTCAAGTGCACACTTGATGGCTGCGTTTGAGATTAGCTTCCCTTCCTCAATAAGCAGTTTGGTGCCTTCTTGGAACTTTGGAGGCAGGTGTTGTATAACCTGTTCTAGGGTGTCGTAATGCGCCCTATCGTAACGTGCTAAGAGTGCTTGTGTATTGGCAATGCGCCAAAAGTTTGCGGCCTGTGCAGCTACTCTTTTGCCCCCTGCCTCTAGCACTTTGGACTCCTTATCCGGGGGAGGAGCTTCACCCGTCGTCTGGGAGTTGGCACGTTTCCTGGCATTGGCGACCACAAGAGAGTCCAGTGGCAACTGTCCCCGAATGTATGCGGGGTCTGCAGGTGCAGGTCTGTACTTCTTTTCAATGCGTGGATTGACCACTCGTGCTCTGGTAGGCTCCTTAAATATATCCCCAGCATGCTTGAGGACTCCTTTAAGCATAGGCAGCGTCTTTACTGTCCTTTCAGAGACTGAAAATGTGTCGAAAAGGAAGTCTTCCTCTATCGGGTCAGCATGCATGTCCACATCATGATTGGCTGCTGCCCTCTCAATTAGCGCATGAAAACCTGCTGAATCCTCAGTTGGGGATGCACGTGCATTAAAAAGCTGCGGGTCCTGCCCCACACTTTGGGTGCCCTGGTCACCAGTGTCATCATATGAATCCGGTTGTGCATCTGGTTCATTGATAGGGAAATTGTATTGCTCGTCCTCATCATACCCCTCACCCGCAGAGTGTTCTGGTGAGGGAGTAGGGCTCCGTCTCGGAGGAGGCTGGATTGGTTCCATGAGGCCTGAAGCGTCAAGGGGCACCCTTTTCTTTTTCAGTGGGATGACATATGAGTCCACTGACTCTGAAGTGATTTTTCTCTTATAGAGGGTCAATTTGCCTGTGTCAGCGTCGATGAAATGCTCTGAATCATCCTCTGATTCGAGTACCCGACGTGGAAGTGGGCCAGCCGTTGAAGAAACTGTCTTCTTCGGTGCCGATTTGGTGGAAAAAGCTTTCGGCGCCTCCTTTGGCGGCAAAATAAAGAGAAGTTTGCCAGAAGGCTTTGCTGGATTGTCCTTTTGCGCCTGCGGCGATGATATCGGAGCCGACGGAGCAGAGGCCTTCTCCCTGATTCTCTGTAGTGATTCGGCAATGAGGGACGTCTCACTCCCAGTGGGTTTTGGCGCCGACGAGGATGGTTTGACCTTTCCCTCGGATCTGACGTCTTTGTGGGCCTTGTGCGCTTTCGACGCGGATCCCGCTGTCACCGACCCCGAGTCCTGGGACCGGTGCGCAGACGTGCCAGTCTTCGATCCGTGCGCCTGCGTAGCCTCCGTGGAGCCGGCTTTGGCGTGCTTGGACGACGGCGCCGCTGTTGACCCGTGCCGACCATCTTTCTTAGAGGACCCCTCCTCTGGCGTCGATTTTGATTGTGCAGCAGCGGAATCTACGGACTTCTTCGACTTCTGCGGACCGGAGGTCGACGGAGTCGATGGAGTAGCGGGTACAGTCGTTTTCGCCGGCACGGCAGCCATCTTAGGGACACTCGAGTCCTTAAGTTTCGGTTTCGTTTTCGGGTCGGCCATCTTAGATGTAGTCGATCCCGATGCTTTCGGTTTCGGTTTCGATACAGTCTGCTCAGCAAGTAAGTCCGTGGCCGGGCCAGAAGGCGGGGCTGTGGCTTGCGGCATTGGGTCTTGGGTAAGGCCTACAGGCGATCCCGTGACCCGGTCGGTATCCTCGAAACCTTCGGGGCAGAGCTCGTCCCCTGAGCTATCCGCCGCGGCCCCATAAATCTCTTCGTCGTCTCCTACCTCGTCGACGTATTCAAGGCCTTGACCCACGACTACGTCGTCGTCTACCGGATCCGCCTCGACCTCCGTCTCGGGTGGGGAGATTTGAAGATGATGACCCTGGTCCTCTTCATCTTGGTCGCCGAAGATGTTTTCCGGAGATCGATGTGTGGGTACTTGGACCCACAGAGCGGGCAGTACTTAAACGGGCTCCGCTCCATGTTCATAAAAGTTTTGCAGTCGTGTCGCGATGAGAAGGCCTCAAAGTCCGAAGAGCGAAAGAAAACTCCGCTTATTCCGGCTCCAAGAGACGGAAGACTCGAGACCGTGCGCAGACAATACCGACGCAAAAAAAGCGAGGCCTTTTGGCCGCTAAAAGTTAGTTTTTCTCGGTTTCGACAGAAAGACGTCGAGACACATCCGAACCCAATGGCGGAAAAAAACAATCTGGGGATGGAGCCGATGCCCATGCGCACTGTAGTCCAGGGGAGGAGCCACCTATCTCAGGATACTTCGAAGACTCTTCCAGGACAACAATGTGCGATCATCCGGACCCAACACTAGGCGGCGATCTAATGCTAAGATATGAATTTAGCAGCCCACATGCCTCGAACCTAGATATACGGCATAACACAGCTGACTGAAAAAATAGGCGCGTAAGGGATGCAGAGATTCTAGCTACATGTGCACATCGGCCCCCTACCTTCCCTCAAACCCTCATTCCCACATTAGTCAAGTAAGCCCACAACTAAAAACAGTGAACATAAACTCTTCACCTCCCAATGGGACTGGGAGCTCAGTCATGTTCAGTTGAGTCGTCCTTTCTCTATTGTGACTTATGAGAAGCATCTTCACTGCCAACATCATGGTCGTATGAGCGGTCCCCTCCAACGCCCGGACTCATGCACCGGTAAAGAAACAAGTATTTGCAGTGCAATAGGTCTCGCATTTGTGAGAGTTTAGGCTATTGGCATTGTAAATGACAAAGCCTTTTATTTATATGTTTTGATCATTAACACATAAATAAAAGGCATTATCATGTACAATGCCAATAGCTCAAACTCTTATAAATAAGAGACCTATTCAAAGAAGCGGCCGCCATTGTCCCCGGTTGCTTAGAAAGTGAAAGCGCTCATGGCGTGCTCAATGTTGCAGGAAAGCATTTTGTGCTTGCAGTAGGAGAAACGCATTAAAGAAAATAGTGCTTACAGACTTGGCCAGAATCAACTGACTGGTCTGGGGAGCACAGTCTTTTCTGCCCTCACATTCTGTGCCTGAGCCCCACGGAGGGTGCAGTCCTGTACTTACACTCCTGAGGGTCAGCACCAACCCTCAAGCCTGCCACAGTAATAATTTGAGCCGGTGGTTTCCGGTGCTCGGCACCAGCACTTACTTGTCAGCACTTATGACAGTCTTTCACATGGTGGCGCTGTTTGTCCAATTTAGAGAAGAGCACAACAGCTGTTTATTAATTCAATATACATGAAAAATTACTAAAACTGCCTCCCACTCACCCTTATAGCTTTGGAGGATGGAATAGTGGAAATTGTCACACTTGTAGGAATTTGATGGTAGAAGATGGGTTGGTACTGGGATTGGCAGTGCCAAGATCCAGGCAGGCGATGTCTGGCACTCTCCTGCTGCCCGCAACCCTCACTTCTGAGGGCAGCGCCAAGATTCAAGCAGGCGATGTCTGGCACTTTCCTGCTGCCCGCAACCCTCACTTCTGAGGGCAGTGCCAAGATTCAAGCAGGCGATGTCTGGCACTTTCCTGCTGCCTGCAACCCTCACTTCTGAGGGCAGTGCCAAGATCGAGGCAGGCGATGTCTTGCACTTTCCTGCTGCCCACAACCTTCACTTCCGAGGGCAGTGCCAACATTCAGGCTGGTAATGACTTGGCACCCTTGAGCTGCCCGCAACCCTCACTTCTGAGGGCAGTGCCAACATCCAGCCTGGTAATGATGTGGCACCCTCCAGCTGACCGCAACCCTCACTTCCGAGGGCAGTGCTAACCGCGAGGGTGGTAAAAGTTTGACACCCTCCGTTTCACAGACCCTTCTCATAGGCTGGCCCTTGTCTGCGTGGGAGGGATTGTCACTGTCCTTCCACAGAGCCCACCCAGAGATTGCCCCTTTTCTGCCACTGCATTCTACTGTCTTCTGCTTCCTGGGACCCTCCCTCCTGAGGGCAGTATCCACCTCATTCTGCTGGAAGTTTGCACTTTTCCTTTCTCGGGCTTCTGTTCTCTCAGAAGGTGTCCAGTGTCTGCACATACTACGTGTTTCTCTTTCGTGAGCCCTAGGCACCCTTACTTCTGATGGTACTGCAACCCCCGCCTGGCGGCAGTTTTGTATCGTCTCTTTCACAGGCCTCTCGCACACATTGGACTCTTTCTGCCCTTACATTGTAAGCCCCATGAGGATGGCTGTCCTCGACCTTCAGTGTGGACCCTCACTTCTGTTACAGACCCCTCTCCAAGACTGATTCCTCTCAGCCCTCACATTTCAAGCACTACGAGGCTTGTCCTCCTGACCCTCAGACCAGACCCTCACTTCTGAGGGCAGGGCAGCCCCAGGCTGGTGGGCTGGCTGTTTCCCTTTCACAGACCCCTCTCCAAGACTGATTCCTCTCCGCCCTTACATTTCAAGCGCTACGAGGCTTGCCCTCCTAACCATCAGACTGGACCCTCACTTCTGAGGGCAGGGCAGCCCCAGGCTGGTGGGTTGGCTATTTCCCTTTCACAGACCCCTCTCCGAGACCGATTCCTCTCAGCCCTCACATTTCAAGCGCTACAAGGCTTGCCCTCCTGACCCTCAGACTGGACCTCACTTCTGAGGGCAGGGCAGCCCCAGGCTGGTGGGCTGGCTATTTGCCTTTCACAGACCCCTCTCCAAGACTGATTCCTCTCAGCCCTCACATTTCAAGCGCTAAGAGGCTTGCCCTCCTGACCCTCAGACCGGAATCTCACTTCTGAGGGTAGGGCAACCCCAGGCTGGTGGGCTGGCTATTTCTCTTTCACAGACCTCTCTCCGGGACGGATTCCTTTCTGCCCTCACATTTGAAGCGCTACGAAACTTGCCCTCCAGACCCTCAGCCCGGACCTTCATTTCTGAGGCCATAGCGAGCCTATGGGATGTGTATGACACCCCCTCTTCTCAGGCGCCTCTGATGCCCCTTGGGTGGGGTTTGCTTTGCTGAGTGGTGTTCGAAGCCTCAGCTGAGCTAACAAGACATTCTACAAATGAGATGCAAATGGGGGCGGGAGGGGCTGCCGTATGGGGGCCCGGGCTCTCGGTACACTATCACCTCACAGTTAGGGTTGTTTGAGGAGCGCTTCTGTCCGCACTTGAGGCACTAGAGAGCTGCAGGGGCCCACTGCCCTCTCCACTGGACCTCTCGAGCACGTCACGGAAGTCCGCACTTCCCACGACAACGACACTTATTTTAGTCTGTATCAATCATTACCCCTTTTAATACTGCGAAAAAACGAAAAACAGCCGACTAACTTGAGTAACCTCGATAATTTTAATTTTACCTCAGAGTTTCTTCAGAAAAAAAACAGTTCGTTTCAATCCAGATGACACTGTTTTCTTTTTTTTTATTCAAATGCTTTTATTAGGCATTTCCAATAGAAAACAAGCAGGACAACATCCGCAGCTGGGACAGGGGCTTTGGCAATGGCGGCACGGCGTGATGCAAAAAGTAAACACGCGCTGCAATTGCTAAAGCCCAGCAGCGTGTTTATTTTTGCTTCGCGCATTAAAGTGAAAGCGGGATGCAAAAATGGACACGCTGCTGCCTCGGCTGGAAAACACAGAGTCTGCCGGGATCCCACTGTCCTCCCCGTGACCCCGTGTGCCTTAGCTCCGTGCCTGCTTCACAGCTGTGGTGAAGAATTTTCTTATCTGCTTGTTAAAATAAACAAGCAGATAAGAAAAGTCTTCACGGCAGCCGCAAACCCGGCCATGGTGTCCGGAGGGGCTGTCCGAAAAATGGACAGGGTGGCACCCAAAAACACTCCTTTCCATTGGGAAGCCAGCGTTTATCATAAACGCTGACGCTACCCAATGGAAAAGAGGGGCAGGGCTTAGAGTCCCCTTTAGAAAAAAGTTTCTAACAATATCTCTCGCAGAGGCGGAGCAGCTTCGCTGCCACGCCCACGCAAGACCAAAAAAGGAGGAATAATGTCATCACAGGGCCTGCATCACCGCCTCACCAGGCATTGTTCTTTACACACTTGCGGAGTCCTTCATGTCTCTTGGGTAGCTGGTTAGGAGCTCGCCTCCCAAAGTATCATGATCAGCGCTCTCCTCTCCGGCACAATGTCTTAGGCTGTGGGTTGACCGTATTCCTCTTAAGCTATACAGTCCGCCATCGAGAGGATCTAACCTTGCTGGGATCAGTGCGTTGCATCTCCGGCGAATCTGATCAGTTGACTCCCTCAGCAACGTCCAATCCCAATGTTCTTTGTGACTACGACAGGAAATAAACTTGATCCTTCCCATGAAAAAATGATTCTGAAAGGATATGCTCCATCAGTACTTGACCTCAATATTTCTCAAAAAGGAAGTAATTGGCTTGAATTATCTACTCTTCTGAAAAGTGATTGCAGAAAGGTCTTCATATATGTTAATGCCATGCCCTTTGAAAGTGATAAGACCCAGTTATCGAAGTGCTGACATAATAGCCTCCTTTTGTCTGAAGTAATACACGCAGGTTAAAATATCTGACAGTTTTAAATATCTTATTTTTTAGATGCAGCCATACTTATAATCTGGCCAAGGAGCACTCATAGCGTGTCTCTTGAGAGGTCCAAGCACCCGCACTAACCAAACACGCTCAACTCAAAAGTCTTGCAGAATAGATGTTAACATGGGCTGGGCAAGCAGGAAGATATGGTGGCAAAGGCCCTCTCAGTCACAACACTACTGCCAGCTGGGTATCATAAGAAGCCCTGTAGCAAACTCAACACATTTCGCTCGAGAGTCGCAGTTGCAAGGGTGGCCACACGTGCTCCTGCCACCCCATATCAGTGATGCACACTGCAGCACCAACACACTCCTGAAGGGATCCTCCCAAGTTCCCCACCTCGCAGCACAAGGGCTCTCTGGTGTTGGGTGTCTGGGAAAACAGCTGGGCCAGAGTTCTCCAGATCACCCTTTGTGGCCAAACAACGTCAATGGATCCCTGTGCTTCCCCCACTCAAGGACAGGAGTTGCTCCACTTCATCCACGGTCCATTCTTCAGAGTAATCTCCTTTAACCCCTTCATTCAGGAAATCAGTAAGAGCACACTTCCACTGTAACGCCTGTGCTACTCTTTCATAAGCAGGCAAGCGCACAGTGGCCTAGACGCGTTATCATGGGCCAGCCGGCCCCACCTGCGGGGCAGGGGTTCCTACCTATCGTCGGCCAGAATGGGCTCAGGGCCTGACTGGGAACCAAAACTGGTACTAGCAAACTGCCCGGCCGCCCCGGGGGTGCGAGGGTGTGTTGCGGCCAAGTTGTTTGTTAGGGCCAATTTCAGTCGATTTTGTTACACGGAACGATATTGCCGTCTCCCGGTAACAAAAAAGGCCCCTGGGGTCCATCACCAGCCCCCACCCTGGTGGCCCACCAGGGAAATGCCCAGTGCCCGCTACACCCAGCACGGCCGTGGATGGGCCAGTTTACAGGGCTTACATTTTAACTTGCGACATATATCTCAAAGAAACCTATGTCTTACCACTCAATGTAGTGCAATAAAACTTATTGCGTAGAATCGCCACATAATTCATTTGGGTTTTTTTCTACCGTTGCCTGAATCTTTGACTAAAACTTAAAATATGTGCCAAGCGCTTTACTTAGTACTAGCTGGTGACAGGGAACAACGATCTGCCCTATAGTCATCCACATGGGGGACAAGCATGGACCACAGGCAAAAACATCAAGATGGCCAATGGGCCTCAGTTGAGACGGCGCAATAATCAGGCCAATTTAGAGCAAAGGCTGCATTATTGGGACAGGGATGCAGCTGAAAACTGATGCACAGTACAACATATGTTAACTTACCTAACCTCACTAATACAATATTCAAACTAATTACCGCCACCCTTAAGGCTCCTCCAACATGAACAAAAGCCCCAACAACCATCCAAACCATTCTCACCATCTCCCCATCATTTCATTCTCCATCCATTCACACGAGCTTCAACCATCACTCACCTATAAACCCTCTGCCAAGGTCTGCCCTCCCATGCCCCAAACTCTTGCACCCCATTTCATGATCCCTATGCTTTTCTGCCATCTGTCCCAAGTGACGACAAAAGTCCCCCGCTACACCCCACAAACCAATAGAGCATGGCTCAAAAGAGTCAATATCAATAATACGAAACCATAGGGAGGGAGGGGGAAAAATATGACCCACCACTAACCTGCTAGCAGAACCACAGCGTCCGCCACTGGAATTCCAAAGTGGATTCACCCAGCCTAACTGCACCTAAGCTCCTCCTTGGGGACCCCACCGTCAATCGGAGGCCATCTATGGCCTAGAGTCTGCGCTACCTGCCCGAGGCAACCTGGGGGTGGAGGTCCCTTAAAATGGCACCCTCAGAAGCCCACATTTTCTACGTTGAGCTCTCACATTCACTATCTAAATGCTATTAAATAGAATGGAGAATTTTCCCCCCCAATGATGACAGTCGATCCAAGAAAGGAGCTAGTAATGTCCAGGGAAAGTGAAACGCTTGATGTTCTAATAGACACTGTTCAATTATTCATTCAGGTTATCCACCCTGCTCGTTATATTTAAACTGAAGAATGGCAGCAATCTATTTTGAGATTTAATGGGTTATTCCCCATCAGGTTTATCCCAAGCCGGGGCACTGCATCTTCCTGCTCATCTCAACCTACCTTCTTCAGCAGGTGCTCCTTCGCAGTCCGCGCCGTTTTCGCAGCTTCTGTCGTCAAGTTGCGGTAGTTTTCTGAAGCAGCCACTCTGGCTTGACCGTGGGAAGCTGTGCCTTCTACCACCGATTTCCACACTGCAAAGACACTCCTGCAAGGAACATGGATGGCAGGGCTTAAAGAAGCTTGCACCACGAGGCTCAGACGGGAGAGTCAGCATACCAGCATCACCCCACCATCCATAGGGGTGAGACTGGGCAACAATACTCATCCCTGCTTTTGTCTCCAGTAAAACTGAGGCGTAAACGCACCACAACACCCACCACAACAAAGACAAGAGAATCTGGAAACCCACTTCCCCTGGGCTGGCGCTCACCTGTTTCCGTTGGTCTCGTTTTTGCCACGATGCCAGTCTTTCTTCAGGTACTGGATGGACAGCCTCTGCAGGGCCTAAAACCACAGGCATGGTAAGAGTTACTCGCTGATGCACCTCCCCAGATAATTCAATACGCAAGCTTTTGAGAGACTGCACTGTTTTTCCCTGAAAGGATTGTATTTTTAAAAAGCAAGGTCGCGCCATGTTCAACATAGATGTGGAAGACCAGAATCTCTGGGTAGACAGGTGGTACGCTACATGAATAACAAAAACATTAATGGCCAGGAACCTGCACCAAAGATGAAGAGTAGCACCAGCTGTCACACAGCTATAGTGGATTGTCCTGAGATAATGTACCCGATCCCCAAGGAAGAATTTATGGGCGTGTCGTAGCTTGAGGGAAACGTCACCACACAACAGTCAGGGGCCATTCTGGCAGGAAGTAGTGTCTCTATTCCGTGCTGTGCCACTTGGTTACAGTCACAGCAGGAGGGTCCTGTTAGGGCTCCACTCTCCAATCACCAGTAATCACCCCCCAGGCTTCACCAGACCCAACCATGCCATGTGCCATTATATTCTCACAAAATCCACATCAGCATTCCCCCGCACCCATGTATGCAAACACACATCACGTCACTACATCATCCTCTTTCCTTACACAAAGGGCAAGCACCAAACCAAACTCCTGCTCCTTCTTCCACAAGCAGCTCACACGTGCTCACAAGGGCAACACACACCATCCCATCCTCATCGCCCAAATGTTGGAGTTGGACGCCAGGGTCTTCATAGAAGCGTCTGGAGTCATTCGAGTAGGAGGTAAGTTCTTTATTCCTTGTTAGGACCTTAGGTTACAGTCACAGCAGGTAGATCCTACTAGGGGCTCCACTCTCCCTTCAGCTGCAATCACCTCCGGGCTTCAACCAGCACACACACACATCAACATTCCATATTGCATCACACTCTTACAGCATCCGCTCAACATTCTACAGCATGCCCGTGCATGGAGAGAGAGGTCACATGACTACATCATCCCCTTTCCTTTCACACAAGACAAACCAGACATGCCACGGTATTACATCATCCGAGGAGTCGAGAGGGTAGAGGGTGACGCTAGGCCTGCAGGTACTAAAGTAAAAGAGGAGACCAGGGCAGGACATGTGATTGGGTCAACTGATGTGGTGACTGACTATATGCACTCTTCTTCAAAGCAGGGTGGTGGAGGATGACAAATGAAGAGATCTCTCAAGTAATCCTCTTTCATCTCTTTGTAGCTCAGCCAGTCCAGTTTTTTTTCATTGAATGCTGTGATTTGTAGTTCTATTTAACCAATATCAAAGACACAGAAGGCGAAGTACGAGAATTAAAAAAAGAAGTCCTGGGCTGGCTTAGGTACGTCTCACGCATGGAACTGGGAAACATGGGAGCTCTGAGACTGAGATGGGAAGATCAACTCTCGTGAAAACGGCCAGTTGGTCTCTGTTCGCTTCCTTACCAGGTCATCCCAGGTGCCCTTTAGCAGACTCCCGTCAGAACAATCATGGCTGTCAGCTCTGAATGCGCTCCCCTCACCGGTCGATGCAGCGCTCTTCTCTCTGGGGCCTGTGAACGGCGCACTCTGTAAATCATCCCCCTCCCCCCCCCGTCCTCTCAGCCCTCATGAGGAGGCCAGACACCGGCAGACTCATCGTGTCTCACACAGGAAGCAGAGACGCCGCAAGCTGTCTGCCACACACCTGCTGACATAACTGATACCAGCGCTTAAAGGCACTAGACCAGTGGTTCCCAAAGTTTTGGCTCCTGAGGACCCCCATTGAGTCAGCACTGGAAGCCAGGGACCCCCTAGCAATCTGTATAATTTAAATTTTAAACAGTAATCCGAAAAAAATAAACACAGGTGTGAACACAAAACAAATAGTCGAATTACTAAGGATTTTAGTATTTTATATTGAAAGAATCTGCAAAAAACTAAAAACGTTATTGGGAAGGTTGGTGCTGCATCTCCATGACTAACCTTTAAATTGTTGGTTTTATTTCACACTACGAGGCTCCTGCTCCTGCCAGGGCCAGTCTGGAAACCCAAAGCAGCCCTGGCAAATGTTTTCAGACCAGTCCCCACAGGGTGCACACCAAGTGCAGTCACTACAAAGGGGACTTTGGAAGGCTCTCCCCCCAAGACAATTTAGGAAACAATAGTGCATTCTACAACACATTTATCATTATATATTGAATTGTATTATCTTTAAAAGAATAGTAAATGATGACTTTACTATGCACCAGGATACGATAATCTTTGTTCGGGTTCTTCAGTAATTCCCTTTTTATCACACTCCAACAGTGCCTCTCGTCTCTCCATAGTCCCTGTGTCACATGTATTTCATTTGTTTTATAGCATCTCTCCTACCATTGATGTCAGAGCACTTTACAACACACACACATATAGGGCAGATTTACAAGATCCTTGCGCAACCGGTGCGTCACAAAAAGTGACACTCCGGCGGCGCATTTTAGTGCTCCATATTTATAAGAACAGGAAAAGCCACCCTGCATGACTTTTACTGTTCTTATAAACATGGCCCTTTGCACACAGGACTTTGCTTGAAAGGTGCATTTCATGGGTTTTGCTGAGAGTGTTCCCAAGCAACACCCATGAAACCAGACATTTCCAGATTTACGAGAAATCATGAATCTGGAAATGCGTCGAATGCTACACCTCTCCAAGGGAGGCGTAGGGAGGTGCAACAAGAAGAAATGTATTCATTTTTCCTCATTGTTTAGGAAGATGAAATCCCCTCTAGTGATTGTTTATGTGCAGAAAGGGACAACTACCTGAACATAAACAATCTCCCCACAACGCAGGCATCCTTGCACCATGGTACAAGGGTGCCTGTGCCGGCTAATGGCAGCAGTTTGTGCACCAGCGCAGGGAGAGCACTGAGATGCAACATACTATGATAAATATGTTGCATCCCTGTGCTTTGAAAGTGACTAAGTGCAGCACAGCCAAATGGCTTGCAGCACTCACTGAGTCACTTTCCTTGTAAATCTACCCCATAGAGACAATGAATCATACATGTAATAACATAAGGCAAAGGTGACTACTAGTTGTAGGATTCACATCATTCACACTGGTAGGTATAACACAGTGTTTAGCATTGACTTTAACAATGAAACTTTATTTCCATTCAAATAAACCTTTTTAGCAGCATCAGGATAATGAAAGACTGGGAAGAAACTTAAGTTACTATCTTGTACCATGCAGTTTGCAAACATCTTTTTGATGCCAGTTTATACGTCTCTGTGCTAGATCACAATTGTCACTTATAAACTGCACAGTAACTAAAGAATCTCTGTGACAAAAGCAGTAACTCATTGACCTATGCAGATCAAACATATTAACCCTCGGTGCTACATTAAATAAGTCAAGCTGCCACTGGACAAAACTCATCTCTCTCCAGCAGGAACATTAATCACTGGTGTTATCTTGGTCTTGACACTTTTATTGTTGCTCGAAAACTTCTAATTATACTTAGAACATTTGCAGTGCTTTTAAAACTGCTGCCTGCGGACCCCCTGGGAATGTGTCACGGACCCCTAGGGGTCCGCGGACCACAGTTTGGGAAACGCTGCACTAGACGACAACGGGCTCTCTGTCGTCTTCAGTGGAAATGGGACTGCCAGGGCCCTAACTCACGCGCCTGCGGCGAAGGGGAGGGGCCAACCCTTCACGAGGGGCCCATTTAGGGCAAGGGCAATTAATATTTGTGAGATATGTGAACCTCTCATCACATTCTGCAGGGAGGCCACGTCATTTTGCGTCACGCTACTGGAGACTGTGATACCAAAAAGACCACAGCCCTCCCCCCCCTGGCGGAATGTGTGGGAAAGTTACATTGCTGCCCTCACCTGCAGTCTAAATGTACAGCTGCCAGCACTCTGGACTAAGTTATCAGAAGAAACTGAAGAATGTAGGGACGTGCCCAGCATCTAAAGTTGCTGAATGACTACCTGTCATGAAGCTTTTTTTTCAGAACCAGGCATTCTGGGACCTGAAGTCTTGGTTCGCTTCAGTTGATTTAAATGAACTAAAACACTTGATTTGTAAAAGAAAAGCCTGAGCTGGAGCATTGCGTCCTCGGCGAAATAGAGCAGTCTGCACTGGCATAATATCAAATAATGCCGCACCCCCCTCTTTAGAATGTGGTGGGGACCCCCGAGACTGCCATATCGCATAGTCACAGTTTTTGTACTGAATGGGGCCCCCCTAATGGATGTTCATCCCACATCTCCAGCACAGTGGAGACTGCAGGGGCCGGCCATTAACCCCTAGTCAAGGTCAAACAGGCCTACATGGCAATCAGGCAGTGCCCGATGGGCTGGTCTGACAGGTCAGCGTGTGGGCCAGTGACTTTTGGCTCTTTGTGGGACCGTTTTATTATCTGATGGGCCGGTTTTTACTGCTGATTTTAATAGTAAAACACACTTTGCCAGTAGCAAGCTCAAATCTATGCAGTCTTCCATACCCTACCAAACACTTACATGTAAATGTTCGAAAGTGCCCCAAATTGCAAACATGAGCTTCGCTTTCGCTATTTAATTCACTATAGGGGGCCACTTTTATTTTGGTGCCCAGGCATATTTTCTGGCCCAGTCCTACCCTGGCCCTATTCATCCGGTAACCTTACCTGCGCCACAAAGGTTACTACATTGGGTTCACCCTAAGTCACTGGTTGAACAGTAGTACTGAAATGTCACACCTACATTTCTTGTACAGTGAACATCAGAACAATTATTCATGCCTCCCTCCGGGCAGTATACCCTTTCCGAGCATAACTGCGTGGTACTGTGTCTGCCCTAAAAAAGTGGCCATAATTATTAATCTTGACCATTATGTTGCACAAGGCACACGAACTGTCAGAGTCTAGTGCGATTTAGAATAATCGCTCGTGTTAAAACAATAACTCGATCACTATATCGTGCGTACGACTACAGTGTGTGCTGCAGCCCACTGAACTCGTTCTGCCTCTTAACAGACAGGCCTGCCTTCCTCAGACACAGACAGGTGACTGCACTCTGCGTCTGACAGCCCAGACCGGTGTCGTGCACCTCCTCAGATGGTAATCATTAACAATGGCTGCTTATTTACCACATGGGATACAGCATGAATTGTCTCTGGCACTAATAATAAATATTATTACCCACATATATGGTAAGTATTTTATAATCGTGATTTGGACCAGATACTTGAACGTTTGTTTATTTTCCGATTTTTGCATCTGGCGAACTAATCGACCGACAAGAGAGCTGTTTGGATTCCGAGTCCAATGTTTGTTTGACTTCCCTCGGGTTTCTGACAGCGCAAGCGTCTCACCCGGTCTGTTAAATGCCACATGCTCCGCATGCTGTCCTTGCACCACAAGCTCCTCACACTGTTTGTCCTTGCACCACAAGCTCCTCACACTGTTTGTCCTTGCACCACATGCTCCTCAGTGACCTTGCACCAAAAGCTCCACACAATTCGTCTTTGCACGACACGCACCACACGCTCCTCACACTGTTTGTCCTTGCACCACATGCTCCTCACACTGTTTGTCCTTGCACCACATGCTCCTCACACTGTTTATCCTTGCATCACAAGCTCCTCACACTGTTTGCCCTTGCACCACAAGCTCCTCACACTGTTTATCCTTGCACCACAAGCTCCTCACACTGTTTGTCCTTGCACCACAAGCTCCTCACACTGTTTGTCCTTGCACCACAAGCTCCTCACACTGTTTATCCTTGCACCACAAGCTCCTCACACTGTTTGTCCTTGCACCACAAGCTCCTCACACTGTTTATCCTTGCACCACAAGCTCCTCACACTGTTTGTCCTTGCACCACAAGCTCCTCACACTGTTTATCCTTGCACCACAAGCTCCTCACACTGTTTGTCCTTGCACCACAAGATCCTCATACTGTTTATCCTTGCACCACAAGCTACACAGTGTGTGTCCTTGCACCAAAAGCTTCACACACTTCGTCTTTGCACAACACGCACCACACGCTCCTCACACTGTTTGCCCTTGCACTACAAGCTCCTCACACGGTCTGTCCTTGCACCACAAGCTCCTCACACTGTCTTTCCTTGCACCACAAGCTCCTCACACTGTCTTTCCTTGCACCACAAGCTCCTCACACTGTCTGTCCTTGCACCACAAGCTCCTCACACTGTTTGCCCTTGCACCAAAAGCTCCTCACACGGTTTGCCCTTGCAGCACAAGCTCCTCACAGTGTCTGTCCTTGCACCACAAGCTCCTCACACTGTCTGTCCTTGCACCTCAAGCTCCTCACACTGTCTGTCCTTGCACCACAAGCACCTTACATTGTCCTTGCACCACAAGCTCCTCACACTGTCTGCCCTTGCATCACAAGCTCCTCACACTGTTTGCCCTTGCACCACAAGCTCCTCACACTGTCTGTCCTTGCGCCACAAGCTCCTCACACTGTCTGTCCTTGCACCACAAGCACCTCACATTGCCCTTGCACCACAAGCACCTCACACTATTTCTGTGCTCCAAGTGCCTCACAGCCTGTTCATACGAAACAAGCTCCTTGCACTATTTGTCCTTGCACCACAAGCTCCTCACACTGTTTTCCCTTGCACCACAAGCTCCTCGCACTGTTTTCCCTTACACCACAAGCTCCTCACACTGTCCTTGCACCACATGCTCCTCACACTGTCTATCCTTCGACCACAAGCTTCTCACACTGTTCGTCCTTGCACCAAAAGCTCCTCACGCTTCCTCTTTGCACGACACGCACCACATGCTTCTCACACTGTTTGCCCTTGCACCGCAATCTCCTCACACTGTTTGTCCTTGCACTACAAGCTGCTCACACTGTCTGTCCTTGCACCACAAGCTGCTCACACTGTTTGCCCTTGCACCACAAGCTCCTCACACTGTCTGTCCTTGCACCACAAGCTCCTCACAATGTCTGTCCTTCCACCATAAGCAACTCACACTATTTGTGTGCTCCAAGTGCCTTACAGCCTGATCATACGAAACAAGCTCCTTACACTATTTTCCTTGCACCACAAACTCCTCACACTGTTTTCCCTTGCACCACAAGCTCCTCACACTGTTTGCCCTTACATCAAAAGCTCCTCACACTGTCTATCCTTACACCATACGCTTCTCACACTGTTTGTCCTTGCATCACAAGCTCCTCACACGGTTTGCCCTTGCACCACAAGCTCCTCACACTGTCTGTCCTTGCACCATAAGCACCTCACACTGTCCTTGTACCACAAGGTCCTCACACGGTCTGTCATTGCACCATAAGCACCTAACACTATTTGGGTGCTCTAAAGGCGTTGCAGCCTGTTCGTAATGAAACAAGCTCCTCATACTATTTGTCCTTGCACCACAAGCTCCTCACACTGTTTTCTGTTGTCCCACAAGCTCCTCACACTGTTTCCCTTACACCACAAGCTCCTCCTCCTTGCACCACAAGCTCCTCACTGTCTGTCCTTGCATCAAAAGCTCCTCAAACTGTCCTTGCAACAAAAGCTCCTCACACTGTCTTTGCACCAAAAGCTCCTCACACTGTCCTTGCATCAAAAGCTCCTCACACTGTCCTTGCATCAAAAGCTCCTCACACTGTCTGTCCTTGCACCATAAGCTTCTCACACTATTTGTCCTTGCACAAAAAGCTCCTCACACTGCCCTTGCACTACAAGCTCCTCACACTGTTTGCCCTTGCACCACCGACTCCTCACAATGTTTGCCCTTGCACCACAAGCTCCTCACATTGTCCTTGCACCACAAGCTCCTAACACGGTCTGTCCTTGCACCACAAGCTCCTCACACTATTTGTTCTTGCCACAGAAGCTCCTCAAACTGTCCTTGCACCACAGGCTACTCACACTGTTTGCCCTTACGCAACAAGCTCCTCACACTGTTTGCGCTAGCACCACAAGCTCCTCATACTGTTTGCGCTTGCACAACAAGCTCCTCACACTTCGTCCTTGCACCAAAAGCTCCTCAAACTGTTTGTCTATGCAGCACAAGCTCCTTACACTATTCATCATTTTGTCTCAGGCCTCGCGGGGGATCCATGCACACCGAGCTCCTCAGCCTGTTAACATGTCCAGACACTATAGTGGCGCTGAAAACATTTTCAGAGTGGGGTACAGGCCGATAACATGGTCTCATATGCGACAGTCAACATTCAAAACACAACCAATGCTGCTAGAAGAAAAAAACATCTGAAGGGCCCCTTTATTGTTTATTATCTAGCACAAATGTGCTGTAGCCAACAATATAATGATTACATTCACTTGGAGAGTGTATAAATCCATTGTAATCGGCTTGCACGGGACAGAGTGGCTGCAGACATCCCACAGTCCCTTGCCTGGGAGAGAGTAGTTCAAGCTATCACGTGCTCCCTTTCCATAGAGAGGTTAGTACTATATACTCCCGACCCCCCAACCAGGAGTGTGTATTAGCAAAAGTGCTGTTGTGAAACTATTTCAACTTGCTCTCTATCCTCTCTAAAGGAGCCAGAATGCGTGGTAACTGTCGCTGGTGGTTGGTTGTGTCTGCATGGGATGGATTTTTGTGGTTTGTGGATTTGAAGAATGACAGTGTCCATTTGGTGGATGGACAAAACTTACAGTAGACCCCTTTCTAGAGGTTCAACCATCCACAAAGTCATACCTCAGACTAGAAAAAAGGTGCTGTGATGACATACTTATGCAAAAAGAACAATTGATAAGCAGAATAATATCACACATTCACCCCAGTACAGAGATCTGGGCCTAAATCCATTGTTTTTTTGCTCATCAAGCCATTCCAGTTTGGACCCAGCCATATGCAAATCAGTCTTGGCCCTGCGCCCAATGGGAACAGTCCAGCCCAAACTGCCGGCCAGGTCCTCCCTGGACTGGAAACAAGCCTCCTAGGACCGGTTTCGGGGTTTGACCCCTCATCAGCAAGGATAGCATGACTCCAGTGGCATGGAGAGCACGGGAGTAGGTTGTATGCCATACAACTACTAATTAACAATAACCCCATACAAACAAGTATTGCCCACACCAATGCCAGTCTATATACTAAGTAAAATTACTTCTTCATATATTAGTAAGTTTGTGTGCAGTATTTATAAAGCGCAAGCCTAGCAAAGAGGCACCAGAGAGCTTTAAAGGGTTAAAGAAAGTCAACAGGTGATAGGAGGGATAGCTAGTTTGTGTACTGTTACTACATCATGATATTGAGTTATTTCCTAAATTGGAGCACGATTGGGGAAGTCTTGATGGATACAGGGATATAGTTTCAGAATATGGGTGCATAGACCTGTTGTCCTGTTTTTTTATTTTTTGCTGCCCTTTTTCGTCTCCAGTCGAATAGAGTCCTTGCTGCACGTGTGCTGATAGCCACACATGTGGGTTTGTCACCCAAGTTAGACAAAGGAGCTGCTTCTATCGGCTTTGTAGATGTTGCAGCTGGTTTGAAAATGGTGCAGGATGGCAAGGGGAGCCATTAGTGTTCCATCAGGGTGGGGTGATGTGGACATAATTCTTCAGACCATTAATGATGACTGCTGCAGTATGTATGGTGCCCCTGAGTGGGGCCAGTGTGGAGTCTAGGAGGCAACGAAGAAGGTCATTGCCACCATCCATATGTAAGAGTAGAAGGGCTAGAAGAGCTGTTTTTGAAGGTGCTTGCTGGGAAGAATGGTTTCACGTTCTTAAGTAAAAAGAGCTGGTACCAGGCCTTCTTGGTTTTAGCTGGCGATGTGCTCCTCGGGGGTGAGATCTGCATCAAAGGTAATCTAAGTGACTTGGCTCCGAGTAAAAGTTTGGATCTGAATCCGCCCAGGTTCCAGGTGTTGAACCTGGTTTAGACTAGGTATTGTTTTTTGTTCTTGGCGAATAGCAGGCATTTTGGTTTGGTGGAGTTGAGCTTCAGGTGCTGGGCATTCAAGCCTGGACTAAGTGCATGCAGTGTTTGAGGTGCTGGATGTCTGGAGTAGATGAGACTTTCAATATAGGTGTGTGTTGTCACCATATGAATGACATTTTGAAGTGATCTGTGAGTAGTACTCCAAAGGGCTCCATATAAAGGTGGCAGATGACGGAAGGCAACATTGAACTTTGGGAAACTCAGTAGGTTATCTGGATGTTCTGGGACCTGGAGGTGCATATAGGAATAAACTGGTGTTAATTTGAAAGGTAGGACGAGAACCAGTGAAGGACATTTACACTGAATCCCACTTAACACTTCATGCTGTGGAGGAGGGTGGGGTGGGCAGAGGAGTCAAAGGCACCTGAGATGTCCTGTAATATCAGGAGAAATGGTTTGTCCTTATCTGTGACCAGGAGGGCATCACCTATTATCCATAAGGTAGCGGTCTCCATGCTGGAACATGATCTGATGCCGGATTGATAGTTGTACATGAGATGGATGGCGTTGTTGTGATCTTGAAGTTGTGCATAAGATGCTTTTGAGTGATCAGCCAGTAGTTGGCAAGGTCAGCAGAGTCAAAATCAGGAGGATCTGACCTGTCTTGGGAACTTCAGGGAAGATGTCTTGATTGAGGAAGGGATTATTAATGATGAGTACCGGTGAGAGAGCTTAGGTGGAAATGGTCTAATGATGAATGAGGGCAAGCCATCATCTTCCTAGACACTGACTTTGAGGGAGATGAGTATGATGGCGAGGTTGTTGAGAAACAAGGTTTGAAAGAGGACCACAGGGCGCTGCTGTGCAAAGGAGAGGGTGTCAAAGGAGAAGCAAGTTTGTTGCGATATGCTGTTGTATCTTCTATCATTTTCACAGAGTAACTCGTTGATGGGGTTGCACTAGTCTCTGGAGAGTGGGATTGGAGGCCCAGGCAGCGTGTTGATGCAGTACTTCTGCATCTATAGATTTTATGCTTGTATTGGAAGATTCATTGAAGATGATAGAGTACTACTTGACTTTGGCTGATGTGATGAGCTGTTTGTATGATGAGCAAAGGGACTTCTAGAGGGTGTTGTCAGGAGCTGTGGTTTAAATCTATTTTAGTTCATGTCTGCAGATAGAGCATTTGCTATCAGCGAGGTCTTTGGAGTACCAGGGTGCTGAAGGGCTGGGCTTGCACTTTGAGTATCAGTTGCAGCACAGATCCATTGAATAGATGAATGTGCACCTGTGAAAATGCATAAACACTGGTATAGCTGGACGATAGAGTGCTTGAGTGTGTAGCTGATTAATGGTTGAGTGCATGGATGGGTGGTTGAATGGGTGAGGGCATAGATGAATGGTGAATAGGTGAGTGGAGGGATCGCTTGATGAATTAACGAGAAAATGCATGCACGGATGCAGAAAGATTACACCAATATTATAGGCTGAGGCCTTAACAGACATCAAAATACTATTAAAACATTAAGAATTGACAATATTATGCCAGTGAAAACAATACACCAGACTTGGCACTATTGTGGAAACAATGCTCAAAATATATACAGGTTTGCTACAATTGTGCCACTGCTAGGATTAGGCAGATGTTGGCATCAGCAAGCTAAGTGTATCAACATTACATCAATAATTACTGCTATCATGCAATGGCCAACATTGTGCATGTGGAGGGCTTGAATATGCCATTGATTGTCCCATTCTGACAAGAACTACCGCTATAATGCCAAGACCAGCATAATGCCTGAAGTGTACACCATCATGTCGTGGGTTTCCAGAGTATACATAATACTACCACCATAATGCACGGCATGCATTAGGCTAAGGGTAACCATCATCATACCATGGATTCCACAGTATATCTATAATCAGTAGCCCATACCTTTCTTGTCTGTCACATTCAACTATATGTGCAGGGAAAGAATTGTGTGTAGTCGATCACAACACAATGAGTCTAAAATGCCATCAAAATCCTTATAAAGCAAACCCAAGCACACACATTGCCAATGCTCCTCCTTCATAGACACCAAAAAAGGACACACCCAATGGCATTTCCTTCCCACCATGAAGCCACTGACTTTTTTTGCTTTTTAAAAATGTCCAAGAAAACCCAGCTGACACACCAACACAACACAAGAATACACTACATAATATAACAGAGCAGCACAGCAACATTAATTATTTCCAATTCTGAAAAACCTGTCACCCATGTCTGAGATCGATGGAAATTCTATAAGCTCAAGGGTCTGGTCTACAGATGGATAGGGAAGGACTGAATCCCGATTTCAGGAAAAAGAGATAAACCAGAGGAGAATCCGCCAATGGAATTTCGTCCAGCATACAATACCTATGTATGGACATTCCAAAAGTGTATTTTCCTCTAGAATAATCACTTCTTCTACAAATCCGCTAATTTTTTGCCCATGAAAGTGATGAGTGGCTATTGTGGCAGGACTCATCTTACAAAAGAAATGTTGCCGGCTATTATTTTTCTTTTACAGATGTAAACAGTGACCCATAACTAATGAAATGAAAGTTTAGTTTCATGCAACTGAGTAGATATATGCTATGGTTTGTATTTCACTTTGAATATTTACGCCGATATTAAAATAATAGATGTGTGTTGTAACAGTAAACATGAAACTCCCTCCAGTGTGGGATTTGTGGGTTATACACGGCGGTGGGCACATGCTTTTCTTCTGTTCAGAGCTACAAATACTGTCTGGACAAGCCGCCTGGACCTCAGGCGACCGTCTATGATTTACGCAAAAACTATTTCTAGCTTTAACCTATCACAAATTACTAAAGAAAGTTATACATGGCAGTGCAGCACAATGCCAGGAATGTTACAAAAGTTAACTGGTCACCTTCCATTTGTAGATTGTTCTTTGTAGGTTTAAAACGATGATCATATTTCCTAGATGATAGACTTGGCAAGGGCTTTCATCTGCTGTAAATTATATACATCAGGAGAAGGCTTCGTTTTTGTCATGAACGAATTTTAGTTTACATAGCAGTTTTTCCCCCCACACACTATTCTAAAAGCTACAGTTACTTGGAAATGGGATTCAGAGAGAAGAATTGTAAACATTCTGCATCACTTTTGGAGGTCGTGTCTTGAATCTTAACGTGTCTCACAATAAGACTGTAGAACATTCACTGTTTCACATAGTTCTCTCTTTTCCTCTGCTAGTTACTGCTGGTATTAATACCCCACCCATTGAGAAACACCGATTGATCTCTAAGTGCATGAGTTTTTTTTATGGTATATCATTTATTTATGTAGATTGTCATTCACCGGTATGAAACCTGGCTGTTCTCTGCATGGGAGGGATGCCAAAGGACCTTTGCAGGGCCTCACAAGGATATATACTCTTAAGTGGAGGAGGGGTGACATCCTCCTTCCTAGGAAACTCCAAGCGGATATAAGAGGGAATGTGTAAGGAGGGCATTACCCAACTTCTCCTGGGAAGCTTCACATGGCAAGATGAGAAATACAGTTCTGACCTATTCTTATATGGAATCCTACCATCAACAGTCACCAAACCAGTTTGGGTCAGACCACTCTTGGTTTTCCATGGAAGGCAATAAATGTAAAACGGCTACGCAAGGGTGCCCAGTTTTCGAACGTTACTAGAGTAACCTTTTGAAATCTTTGAGCTGCACACTCCTTTAACAGAGCATTCAGCATAAGACAGAGACCGTGGTAAAGTGTGAGTAGAGGGAACAAGGGTAGGAGCATCCCCCCCCACCTGTCCTAGGAGCTTTATTTCATGGTATTTCAGTTTGAAGAGTCAGATTTTAGAGAGGCACTTGCAACTCTGTGGTACAGGCCTTCCTGATCTGAAAGAAGCCGTGGAAGGTTGTGTGTGGCCTCTTGTGAGGCTCCCATGAGGCAGAACACCGCTGGAGGTAGAACCACTGAGGGAAAAAGACAGAACCGCAAACATGCGCAGTGCGGGACTTGGAAGCAGATGAGACTGCTGAAGTGGGGGGGGGGGGAGTGATCACCCAGACTAAGTCTTGCATGCTTTGCTCTATGAAAGGATGAGTGTCCGCTGATCTCCGGGTAGATCTCCGAGTTACAACGGAACCCTCTTGTGGAGCAGAGGAGAGGATGTGGTCTCACGTCTAGACTGTCCACTTTGGAGTTGGGAAGCCAAGGTTCGAGCCTCGGGGTCGACTCCACATCCTGTGGTTCTGGGCAAATCACTTAATCTCCCCATGCCTACCACAAATATAAATGTGTCCTTGTGTAACGTAACTGGTGCACATGCACAGTGCTCTAGTACCTTCGGGTCCAGTTCGCGCTATATAAATCTGCAAAACAAACAAAAAACTGGTCTAGCAGTGGGCTTGGTGAACATTCTTTGTTAGAAATGGAAAGTAAGTGATAAAGCTAACTCACACTCATGGCTGTTTGGTATTCAGAAGGAAGAAGGAGAGAACTTCGGTGTCAACTCCAAGGAATGAACTGATAACTGAGATGGAGGAGGAGGAGGAGCCCCTACTGGCTTAGACAGACTTGGAAGGACCAGAAGAGCCCCCTGTCTGCCCCAGAGACACCAGCCAAAGAAATACCCACAGGAACTCTGAACTTTCGAAGCTGCAAACTGTGCTGGACTAAAATACAGGGCTGACTCTCAACCAGCCCCTCTGGTCAGACTGTAGGCAAGAGGCTGCCTGGGGTTGGGAGGCGTGTTCCATGACTGGAAGGGGTAAGAAGCCTCCAGGGGCCACTTGAGACTACTATGGAGGAACCTTCATTGACTGTCTATGCAGAACAGATACATGATGCTGAGCTGTTCTTTCTGTTACATAACGTTCTATGACTTTGCAATGACTGGTGCACTTTTTGTCGTTTTGGCCTTATTTTGATCATAAAATTATTTTTTCTATTTACTAAGGTGGTCTGGGAGTTTTACCGAGTTGTTTCTTGATACAGGTTTCGTTTTGGTACTGCTAAGCCAAAACACACTTTTTCCAAAGTAGCCTTCTGTCTAGTTCCTGTACTACCAAGAGATAGATGAGATTGTCTTAAAGAAAAAGTGTTTAACCTGACAAGCGGCTAGTTTTTCACAGAGGGGGAGAATGTGACCCCTGAGCGACCCCGCTACCCAAAGGACGTAAATAATTAATATGTAACATCCAGCAGTATTTTGTAGGGATGTTGCCTAATGGAAACAGTTGTTCTCAGACGCTTTATATTGTGGCTATGGAGAAAACCCAAAACTGAACATGAATTTTAAATGACTTCTGGACGTGCAGAATAAGAGGTACACCTTTGATTTCAAAACGTGTACTTTTTTGCTGAGTGTAACATTATATATATTTTACACAGAGTATTACCTCATGTAAAGAGGGCAGTGTAAATAAAATGGCATTCCCCAGTCTGCCATTACAGACAAATTGCTAATTGCTAGTGAATAACATTTTTTATAAGGACCTGCTGAATGCATATATATTTTTCTTTCTTAAGAAACCTATGTATTTAATATAGCACTTAAGTTTGTATGAATTGGTGTTACATTGGCAAACTAGCTAGATAATGCCACATAATTACCAGTAAGGTTTATCTATAATTGTATAATTTTGCCCACATTTTGGCTTTACGTTGTCACATAATTTTTTCATCCTTGTAACATAATTTTGTCCAAGAATGCTGCAGAATTTCAGTGGCCCTGAGTACGGGGCAGATTGCATTTGCCAGTGCTCGAATGCGTTGCAACTCTCCTTACACCACGAACGCAGAACATTAGTCCTAAATGGCGGAATTCATGCCAGGAATTAATGATCTCCACAAGCCAGGCGTGCACACAAGAAAACTAGACATTACGGGGAACTTGCCCTCCATCTACCATCGTGACAAACTCAGAACTATCCAGAAGAAATACAAAAATCACATCAAGAACAAAAAGTCTTTGTTCTTCTGCTCTGTTCTGGAGAGCACAAAAATTAGACCTAAGGAACTCTTCAGTTTCATTAGACAGCAAACCTCCAAACCAGATACCTCCATGGAACTGGCCTCCAAAGAACGATGCGACAACTTTGCCAACTTCTTTGATGTTAAGATCTCCAAGATCGAACACTCTCTAGCCACCAACCACTCCCTTCCCCCTCACAGCAAACAAGGTGGGTTGCTTGATAGCGCCCCTCCTCCCTCTATTAAACCCTGGTCACTCTTTCAGCCCATCCTAGAAGAAGAGATAGTCAAACTTATCGCCGCCTCCAAACCTTCATCTCACACCCTTGACCTCCTTCCTGCTCAACTCACAAAAAAACGAAAAAACTCTCCCTTGCCCCACTATGGTGCAGGATTATCAACAGTTCCCTAAAAACTGGAGTAGTCCCAGACTGTTTGAAAGTGGGACAAGTCACCCCTCTACTAAAAAAACCTGGCCTGGACAAAAAGGACTTAAACAACTTCAGACCCGTCTCCAACCTTCCTCTTCTCTCCAAAATCCTAGAAAAATGGGTTCTCCATCAACTAACTCGGCACTTGGACAATTCCAGTCTCCTCGACTCACATCAATCGGGATTCAGGAAAGGGTGCAGCACAGAAACCGCAATCCTCAAAGTAATTGATGATCTACACAATTCACTGGACTCAGATCATTGCTCCCTCCTCATTCTCCTAGACCTATCGGTGGCTTTCGACACGGTTGACCACATTCTTCTCCTCAAAGCTCTGGAAGAAAGGGCTGGTCATGACGACGTGGTCCTTAACTGGCACTCCTCTTTCTTACACAACCGCTCACAAAGAATCAAAATCAGAAGCTCCGAATCAGACCTCCACCCCGTCATAAGGGGAGTACCTCAAGACTCAGTGCTCTACCCCCCACTCTTTAACATTTACATGGAACCCCTCACCACCCTACTCAGAAAAGCCAACATGCCCTTTCACCTCTACGCTGACGATACACAACTCTACCTGGAAATTTCCTCTTCTAAAGACATCCATCGACTAAATGAAACACTAAAGGAGGTCCAACGTTGGCTTTCAAGCAACCATTTAAAGCTTAACCCAGAAAAAACTGAACTACTTCTTATCTCGAACAAAGAAGAGAACCCACAAATGAACGAATGGCTAAAATATATTGACGCGCTCAATGGGAACCTCTCCTTGGCTGACTCCGTCAAGTCATTAGGCATCACGCTAGACTCTAAACTTGATCTGACCAAACACATCAAGATTCCTTAACTTGAAACTACTAAACAAAATCAAACCTTTCATTCCATCCAAAGATCTCAAACAAGCCACCCAAGCATTGGTTCTCTCAAGACTAGACTATGGAAATGCAATCCTCTCGGGAATTCCCAAAACTCACCTTGCTCCTCTGAAAACAACCTTCAACGCGGCAGCCAGAATGGTCCCTGGAATAAAGAAATTCGATCACATTTCTCCGGCACTAAAAGAACTCAAGTGGTTACCTATAGAAATGCGGGCGAACTTTAGAACAGCCTGCCTCACCCATAAAGCCCTTCACACAGGCAACCCCGAATATCTGGCATCCAAACTCAGAAAAGTGGGTCAGAACAGGACTCTCAGAAGCTCTAACAACCTACTTCTTATCCCACTCAAAGCTCGAAAACAAAAAACCACGGCCAGGTCCTTTGCTGGAAATGCTCCCAAAATATGGAACTCCCCCACATCAGAACTATTCCTTACTTCCCGAAATTCAAAAGCCAACTCAAAATCCTTTTCCTCGACCGCTCCCTTCCGAACAGATAGGAACCGCTTGGAGTGGTCAAAACGCCTTGGCCCTCATCTTCGATGCGGTTGGCCATTTCTACTTGACTTTTATCCTGAACGCATGGCTGACTGTATTATATTTGCCTTCTTTTGCACTGCTCTCTACTTGTTGTAAAGCGCTCCGATAGCTTCCGGTCAGGCTAGCGCTATATAAAACTTCATAAATAAAAGATTTACCTGCTCGGAAAACCTGGCACAGCCATGGTCCTCCACCTCCACCGTTGGACACCTGCGCTTCCGATGAATTTCAAGGATTATTATATGGAGATGCCTCAAGAAGCCAAATGCGTCTCCTGATTTGTTGTGGGTTTGGGGCCATAGTATCCATGCCAAAAGACCCTATGGTGTACCCCTAGGGTCCACCGGCTTCCGATGTCTCATAGTCCACTCAATGGTGGCCTACCCAATCTAAAGGCCCCGATGTGTAATGCCATATGAAGACGGTTGTAATTTAGTATTATCAGAGGGCAGAGGGTGTGTATTGGACATTAGAGAGCGCAGAATGTGACATGCGATAGTCACAGACCATTTGATATTTGGTAGCATCTGAGCGAATATGGTGCATGCAATTTGCTGGTATTTTGTGTACAGGTGGTCAGTTGCGCAGTGTACTTCTGAGAGCACGTGTTTTTTAACATCCGAGGCATCTGAGAATGTAGGCTTTGTTGGAAACAGTGGCACAGAAGTGCACAAGAAGCATGGGGATTGGTGGTTCTTTAACAGTATAAAATGTACGCCTTTTAGGTGGTATGTGGGTCCGGGATGTGGGATATTCAGTTGTAGGCGGCTCCTCCATGTGGGCAGAGAAGCGTCACCCCACTGCTTTCTCACAGTGCGAGAAACAGAAACATAAAATTGTATATACCATTTTATGTTTCTGCTTCTCGCACTGCGAGAAAGCAGAAGGGTTTGGTTGGGGGCGGGCGGGTTGGCGGTCCTGCTTTAGGGCAGGGGAGGAGTGGCTTGCCCACTCTGAGGGCGCTGACTATTTGTGCGGCCTCTGGGCTGACCAAACCAGTTATATGCACTCTGCATTTTCTCCATGTAGACTGCATGCAGGATACATGGAGAAAATGGCCTCCCCTTAGATGACTGTGTTGTCGGTGTCCCAACCAATCACAACGCTGCCATTGCAGCATTGTGATTGGCTGAGGGGAGGGAGGCTGCCTGAGCTGCTTCCTGTGAGGAGCAGAGAAAATGCGGGACCGGGCCAATAAAGGTAAGTTACCTTTTTTATTTGTTTTATTTAAACACCCCCCCACCGCACCACGTGACCCCCATTCCCACCCACGAGTCATGCCGGCCACAAAAATGGAAAGCGATCAGCACCGTTAGAAAACACAGAGCATCAGGAATAACAGGATCCGGGCCTTCTATGGTTCAAGGATGTGTGATATTTGGTTTTCTTACAGGGCGCAAGAGCGGTGGGGTTATTAGGGTATTATTATGTGAGTTGTTTTGTGGTATCAGCAGAAGCTGTGTAAGGTTCAATAACATCTGATGGCACAGGATGTGTAAGCCTCAGTAAAAACTCAGGGTGTAGGGTAGTGATTATTGTGGTAGCTCAGAAACCAGAGTTGTGACCTTTGGTGCTATTAGAAGGTACGGAACCTGAAACATGGGAGTCTTTGAGGGTGAAAGCAAAGAGTTTTGGAAGGGTGTTTGATGGTGCAGGTGCGAATTTAAGGTTGATGTAGCATCGGATGCTGCAGGGCATCTGAGGTTCCAGGGTATCCGACAGTCTAGGATGTAGGAAGGTCTATAGACCTGTGAGGGCCCGACAGCCTCTGAAGGCACATGAGTGAGGTTCTACAACTTCTGATGACACAGGCTGTACAAGGTTCTACAGCATCTGACGAAGCAGGTTAGTTGAGGTTCTATTGCAACTGATACACAGAGTACTTAAGGTTCTATTTTACCTGATGGCAAAGAGTGTATGATGGTCTATAGAATTTCACATCACAGGATGTGGGAAGTTATACAGCATTTGGCCGCATATAGAATGAATGAAAGTCTATTGCATTGATGGCACAGGATGTGTGAGTTCTGAACATATGATGCCACAGGATGTATGCGATTCTATAGCAGCTCATTGCACAGGATGGATTTGTTTCTTGGCATAGTGCACCGTAGGTGCGTAGTTCTACGGCATCTGGCAGCACAGGATGGACCTGCAGTAGGCGACTGCACAGGCTGACTGACGGAATGGTGGTGTGAGATTTTATGGCATTTGATGACATAGGATGAATAAGGTTCTATAGTATCTGATGTCACAGGCTATGTGAGGTTCTATAGGATCTAACAGCACAGGTTATGGGAGGTACTATAGCATCTGACAGCGCACAATGAATAATTTTCCATAGCATATTGCAGCAGAGCTGAGCGCCAAACATTTTGGAAGTGATTTGTTCAGTAACAATTGTGAAAGGACAATTATTGGCATAGGCATGCCTTTTAAAAGAGCTGGTGAGCAAGTATCCTTAGATGAGCCTGATTTGACTTTAGTTAGAAGTGCCATTCGTCTGGGCTAATCGAGATCTGGGAAGCAGGTAAAAATGGTGTCAATAGTATACCCCATGAACTCCAAACAGTGAGGAGGACTAGGAGACAAACTACTGTTTCTGATGGTCTTATTTGTTTCTATGAAAAAAAAGTTACGCTGGTCGCATAGGTCGGTGGGATGCCTTTGTTTTGGCAACTAATTTCTTCAAAGAGATGAGCTTATCTAAGATCAGAAAGGTTTCCTTCTGATTATTGGCAGCTTTTGAAATACGGTCACTATAGTATTTGGATTTTACAAATTGGAGCTTGAATTTATATTCTCTTTGCTCTTCTTGAAATTTGGTTTTATGCTCGTCCAGATAACATGTGTGCCACTGGCGCTCAATTTGACTCAGTTTAAGTTTAGCTTCCTGTAGTTCATTATCAAAGAGTCAAGTTTGCCCATTTAGCTATGCGTTGTTTTTGCACTGGTCGGGGTTGTGTGTGCAATCATGCCTTCCATTTCTTGGAGATTAACTCGACTCAATTTCTGAATATTGGTAGCCTAAGTAAGCTGTGTACCAAATTTTCTCCGACTTGGAGTAGAAAATTCAGTCAAGTAATGATCAGAGCAAATGCAAGGCTGTACATTAAGATCCATTAATTCTAACTCTAGTGTCCGCACTCGATTTAGTGGATGGCCAGTCAATCAATCAATCAATCAGAGATCTTGTAAGGCACGACTACTCACCCATTACGGTCTCAAGGTGCTGGACAATAACCATTAATTTTGAGAACTGGATCGAGAGAGGGCAGATAATCTCGAATAGTTTTTGATTGAAGTTTAACATATATTGGAGTTGCCGATATACTAATAGACAAGCCAATGTGCTATTTTTCAATTCAATTTTAAGCAATAGAAGATCCACATTAATCAGTTAAATTGCACAGCAGCTGGGAAATCATTAAACATTTACTGACAATAGCAGCTACGTTGCCACTTGTTTTGTCTATTCTATCAACCAGGACTCACTAATCACCATTAAGTCTGGTTTAGTGTGCTCAATGTATATTTCAGTCTATGTTCAATTAGGAAGTGTGTATTCAAATAAGCTCATCAAAGTGCTTTGGACAACGACTACTTAATTGGTGTAAGTCTGTCTAGATTAGTTTGCCCAGAAGTGTCAGTCGAACCCTGTGTTGTACATGAGGACTTTGCTAAGAGCTCTTGGGAATTTAAGGTAGTAGCAAGTTCTGTGGAAATCATTAACAGTTTAAGTTTAAAATGTCATCTGGCATAAGATTAGAGCAGGCCATCTAGAGTATCTGACAGCACAGAGTGGGTGATGTTCTACAGTATCCAACAGGACAATATGTGCAAGTTTCTATAGCATCTGAGGGCACAGGATGGCCAAGGCTGTGTAGCAATTGTCGGCACAGGATGTGTGAGGTTCGAAAGCATCTAGCAGCACAGGGTGAATAAGGTTCTTTTGCATGAAGCAGCACAGCATGAGGTCCTATAACATCTGGCAACGCAGGATGTGTGAGGTTCTTCAGCATCTGATGACACAATAGAGTACCAGCACAGACTCCGTGAGTATCTCTGTCGCATCAAATGCCACAGGATGTGTAGGGTGAAATAGCATCAGATGGCAAACAAGGAGCTTCAGGGTTCAGGTTGTGCAGAGTTCTATAGCATCCGACAGTCCGGGATGTTTGAGGTTCTACTGCCTATATTGGCACAGGCTGAAAGGGGTTTTATAGCATCTGACAGTACAGCGTGTTCTGTTGTATAGTATCTGATGGAACAGGGTGAATACGATTCTGTAGCATTTGATGAAACAGGATGTGCGATGTTCCACAGCATCTGATGGAAGAAGATGGTACTGCAGTACCTGACAACGCAGACTGGGTAAGTTGCTATAGCATCTGATGGTGGTACGGTATGTGTGACGATTTTATTGCATCTGGCGACACAAGTTGTGTGAGGTTAAGAGGAATTTCGGTGCACACTATGCGTGACACTGGATGTCCTCTGAGGGCACAGAATGTGTGAGGTTCTTTGGTTATCTCTGGGCCACGAGTAAAGACTTTGTGGCTATTGGATTCGCTTCTGTATTCCCTCGCAGTCCTGTGAGGGAAGTCACAAAGGGGTTGACTGACCTCATTGCTTCCCGTCAGAGGCCGCATCACTGGAACAGAAGATGAACACTTTGTCCGAACACTGCCCCGCTCTACACAGAATGTACACACGCCGGCTACTCCTGGATGGGGATGGGGAGAGACATGAAGCCGGAGCACAGGTGGGGGAGGACACCGTAGGAAGGAAGATTCAAGTGCAAGAACGAGTGAGGTGAGGACATATGGAGGGAGGGTAAAAAAAGGGGGGGGGGCATGGAAGTAGTGAGGGTGGGCAGGCGGTAGATTAAATCAGGAAAGGAGAATGAGATTTAAAAAAGGGAAAGATAGGAAACGAAAAATATGAAGAAGGAAAGAGGCATGGGAGCGAGAAAACAGAGGAAAGGGAAAGACGGAATGGAAAGAGGCAGGGGTAGTTAGGAGAAGAAAAGAGAAGTGACGAATGGAAGAAGAAAGGAAGGCAAGTAAGAGAGCGTTGTTGTCAGTGAAGTGTGCCAGTAAAGTTAAGGACATGAATATAGGACTCGATAGGGACCCGCTTCAATGTCCATTTTAATTACTAGCGGGTCTTGGACCCGCAGGGACCCGCCCCAATTAAAGCCCTGGCCATTATTAAGAAGACAGTCGTTTTGGAAAGTTCACCTGATATCAGCGGATTTCCGGACCACCCGCCTCTCAGTTCTCTTGCCGCAGTTACATATGGGAGAAGCGCTTTGTTTCTGAGGGTGGAGCTTCAGCGGCTCTGTCATCAGTGGCCTCTTTGAGCAGGCCTGCCCTACAGACCCAGCGGGTTCATTGTGTTGGAAAGGCCTCCCTGTGCATGGGGCCTATTGATGTGTTTTTTCCCGCATGGACTTCATTGTATAGCAGTCGATGGCAGTAAACAATGTTCCCCACATGCTGAGAGAAAATGCTCAGTGCGTCAGAGGCAAATATGTTTTTCTCCAAAAATGCAACTCCTGCTTTGGGGGGGCTGTCTTTGAAAAATAAACAACAACAAAAACACCTCCTGATCCACCATGTTGTAGTGGGCATGGGGGAACTAGGAGGTTTCACCAAAAGGACCCCTGCTGTGATTGTGGAAACCCTTCCAGGGAATATTTCCACACTATTCTTAAGGCACCTCTAATATTGTAGGAGCGGCTGTCGGGAGACCGACGAAGCCAGTGTCTACATTTCCTCGGGTGTGCTGTCTGGTCCGTATAATGGCAAATAGGCCGAACAGACTTTCCCAACTTAAGGTGCAGGCTTGATCACACTTATCTTGCACCCATTCCAGGTGTGGTCTGCTCTGCGCCCAAAAGGGTGGGCCAAGAGCCTATCTTCAGAAAACTGAAAGCTGTAGAGGCCCATGAACTCATATGGCAGATTAGAATATACTTGGGAGGGATGGACCTCAAAGAAATGGCACATTTTATTGTTAAGACACAGGTGCACATTTTTAAAACGCCAGCAATCTAAGTTGGCCAAGTGTACGTGTAAGGACGTGGAAGCACATGCGTCAATTTAAGGATTTCTCACCAATGATAGCTCCATAAAAATACTTACGTTTTTATTATAATCTGCAGCATGCCTATCCCCAAAAGACTGATTCAAAAAAGGGGGTGGTGATGAACAGAGTGTCTGAATTAAGCAGACCACTCTTACCCAGTCCAAAGATCAGGGCTTGATCCATCACCGTTATTTAGCTCACTGCCCCATCCCAGCTCAGAACCTGGCTATATGCAAATTAGTCCGTCCCTGGCCCAGTGCATCATGGGAACAGGGCAGACCAAACTACCAAGCCAATTCTTCACCAGAAAGGAGACAAGCTTCCGGGGACCGGTTTCTGCCATTTCAGGCGTCGTCGGCCCGGCTTGCTTGAGTCCTGATGGAGCAGTGAGCAAGGGACTCATGTCTGAGTATACCCTTCCACGCTTATGGTGGACAAAATGATTCAAAAAAGGGGGTGGTGATGAACAGAGTGTCTGAATTAAGCAGACCACTCTTACCCAGTCCAAAGATCAGGGCTTGATCCATCACCGTTATTTAGCTCATTGCCCCATCCCAGCTCAGAACCTGGCTATATGCAAATTAGTCCGTCCCTGGCCCAGTGCATCATGGGAACAGGGCAGACCAAACTACCAAGCCAATTCTTCACCAGAAAGGAGACAAGCTTCCGGGGACCGGTTTCTGCCATTTCAGGCGTCGTCGGCCCGGCTTGCTTGAGTCCTGATGGAGCAGTGAGCAAGGGACTCATGTCTGAGTATACCCTTCCACGCTTATGGTGGACAAAATGATTCAAAAAAGGGGGTGGTGATGAACAGAGTGTCTGAATTAAGCAGACCACTCTTACCCAGTCCAAAGATCAGGGCTTGATCCATCACCGTTATTTAGCTCACTGCCCCATCCCAGCTCAGAACCTGGCTATATGCAAATTAGTCCGTCCCTGGCCCAGTGCATCATGGGAACAGGGCAGACCAAACTACCAAGCCAATTCTTCACCAGAAAGGAGACAAGCTTCCGGGGACCGGTTTCTGCCATTTCAGGCGTCGTCGGCCCGGCTTGCTTGAGTCCTGATGGAGCAGTGAGCAAGGGACTCATGTCTGAGTATACCCATCCACGCTTATGGTGGACAAAATGATTCAAAAAAGGGGGTGGTGATGAACAGAGTGTCTGAATTAAGCAGACCACTCTTACCCAGTCCAAAGATCAGGGCTTGATCCATCACCGTTATTTATCTCACTGCCCCATCCCAGCTCAGAACCTGGCTATATGCAAATTAGTCCGTCCCTGGCCCAGTGCATCATGGGAACAGGGCAGACCAAACTACCAAGCCAATTCTTCACCAGAAAGGAGACAAGCTTCCGGGGACCGGTTTCTGCCATTTCAGGCGGCGTCGGCCCGGCTTGCTTGAGTCCTGATGGAGCAGTGAGCAAGGGACTCACATCTGAGTATACCCTTCCACGCTTAGGGTGGACAAAATATTTAACAACAAGGGGTGGTGATGGACAGAGTTTCTGAATTAAGCAGAATACTCTCACCCAGTCAAGAGATCAGGGCTAGATCCAACACCGTTTTTTAGCTCACTGCACCATCCCAGTTCAGAACCTGGCTATATGCACCCCTGCAGGATTTCCAGCTACCAGTGCCACTAGAATTTCCATTTTCTTCTCACCACCACGAGTCATTGTGTGCACAGAATTCAAAGTGTCTACAGGTATGGGTCTGAGGCTCAGCACTGCTCGCCTCCAGGACTCACTGGGCCGAAGACGGCTGAAATGCCAGAAACCGGTCCCCGGAAGCTTGTTTCCTTCCCAGTGTAAGAATTGGCTTTTGTAGTCTGGTCTGCCCTGTTCCCATGATGCACTGGGCCAGGGACAGACTAATTTGCATACAGCCAGGTTCTGAAACTGGGATGGTGCAATGAGCTAAAAAACGGTGTTGGATCTAGCCCTGATCTCTTGACTGGGTGAGAGTATTCTGCTTAATTCAGAGACTCTGTCCATCACCAACCCTTGTTGTAAATTATCCCCAAAAGACGACAAGTGTTTCAAGTCCACAAGTTCCATCCCTTCCTACCACTGCTTCAGCACACCGGCAACCCAGGATTACTCTTATTGGTGTTTGTTCTGTTCTTAACATTCAGTTATTGCTAATTTCTCCAACATTTTCCTGCAACATCGGTTAAGGACTTGGTGAAGCGTTGCATCTCATGAGCCACTTATATGTGCCAGCCCACAGCACCGTTGACTTTATCAACCCATGAACTTGGTGAGGCCTCTGAAGACAGCAGACGACTCTTCAGCAACAAACGCAATAACAACCAACCTGGGAGAGGGAAGGAGAGGGACCCAGGCTGTGAGAATAGGATCAGTCCTCATAGTGTGGGTAAACCCTGACAGAAGCAGACAACCTCCATCTTTAGGAGGACCGGTCCTGCTAGTGTGCTTAGGTACCAGTGAGTGTATCAAAAAACTGAAAGTGCAGTTAGATTTGCCTCGGTCCGCTTTATAACCTACCCTGTTATCAAAGCACAAATGGAGTTAGAATTGTAAAGGCACACTTCATTACGGCCAGTGGACGGTTCTCATAATAATAGGTATGCTATGTTTGTGTGTGTGAGAAAAGCTGAGGTGAGTGTGAAATGGAGCGCTTGTGTACAGCACGAGGAGCGAAAGATGTTCAGCACAAGTAACAGACCCTTCCTCAAAGTACACTGCCCAGTATGGACAGCACAGACCCCCACCAGACAATGCATCAGTACAACATGATCCCGCCATGAGATAAGAGCGCGGCTTCAAAAAGTGAACATACCTGTCCATATTCCTTCTCAATGACTGATCTCTGCTTGCTGAAAGATCTGCAGGGGGAAAAGCACAGGATGAGCAGGGCAAGGGGTAAGGTTCATCTGGCCACAGAGAGAGTGACACTCACATCCTCACACCAGTCAATATCGACATTTCCAGGTCTGAATTTTTCACCTCTTAATCATTGAATTGAAATGTGTTAATCTAACTAGTTTAATGAAAGCAAAACAAGACTTCAACACCCAGAATGCATTAGGCTGTCACAGAAAACCACAGGACTGGAAATAGTGCCCATAATGACCTGGCGCGTGGTGGCGACCTTATCCACGGTGCAACCAACCCTACTGTACCTGGAAGTAACAGTCAGGGCACCCGGCATACCACTGCATGCTGGGTGCGGACCTTACCTCGCCAGCTTAGGCTCGAGACACGGGCACGTTATTCCACCCGGACATTCCGTCTCCGCCTGCTGTGGTATCTTAATGCAGAGCGGTTACCCCCAGAGGATGATGCAGGTGAAAAGGTAAGGGAAAACACACACACACACACACACCCACACACACACACACACACACACACGCACGCGCACGCGCGCGCGCTTCTCTACCCTGGAGCTTGAGAGACGGCGCCTGGGGCTCGTGGCACACTCGCAACAACACACTGAGTCGGTACAAAGCTCCACGTTCTTCATGGGATTTGTACGTCTGGTTTGACAGCCTGCGTCTACTTCTCACGTGCACCCCGTGTGATCTTCTGCCAGTTTCCTTTATTTCAGAAATATCTTGGAAACTGCTCCTGCTGGTTGGATTGCTTTACAAAAAACACAAGAACCAGAGATCTCGATTTGGCATCCCATGCTATGCCGAACGGATGGGGAAACTGATTGTGCAACAGTTCGGCACGGGGCCCAGAACCTTCCCCTGCCTGGTCGTTCGCTGGAATAATTTACATCTGGAGACGTGTTCCATACCCCGGATGACATGGTTTGCTGTTTTTAGCTAAGCGGCAAGTGGCCTTGTACTCACTAAACATAAACACCGTCTTCACACCCGGTACAAGTTATCAATCTCAGCAGAGAGGCCAAAGATCGTAAGCGCATAAATTCTCGTCTAATTTACAGGCTGCGTTAAAGGGCACAATCGCTTTCAGAATGCACGTTTGTGGTGAGACTTTAGGGTGCAGATACTAGTAGCTCCAGGGGCCACCTGGTAGGAGCATACACTCCGCGTTCAGACAGAACTACAAACTCAATGCACCCTACCCACCTGTGCGCCTGCCCGGAGCTCTGCTGCCCGGATGCGAGGCTGGGCCCCGGCACTAGTCTCTACCCAGCCCGCCGTGCCACCATAAGCACACAACACCCACGTGTCCATTCCTGCAGACTGAGGTTCTCTCAGTTCCATTTCCTTTCTGCAATGAAGTGAGAATTCCCGCCAAATATTTGCACGAGGACGTCTGCCAGGACCTCTGCCCTGGGACTGCAGGAGCCAGAAAACACCCGACCCCCTCCGTGGTTACAACACGCTGCGCTCGAGACCAGCCTCCAAGCACCCCCAAACCGTCCATTCATCCCAACGGCCCCCGCTCGTCCGCGGCAACAGCCGCCTCACGGACACATACTTGTTATGCTTCTGTGGAGCCGTGTTGACATTTCACTCATGACTCGGAGGGAATTGAGAGAGCACAAGTTTGAAAAAAATGTATAAGTACGCCATATTTACAAGCACGTAGTTAGTTAACATGTACTTTGCACCAGAGTGTTTATATTTAGAAGTGAAATACACAGAGTGTCTTATATTCAGTAGTGAAATGCATAGAATGTTTAAGTAGAGTAACAATAATCATAACTGTGTGAGACTAATGTAGAAATGTTTGGGATGAATATGAAAACCTCACGTTCTCATGTTAAAGGAATAATGTAAGAGTTGAATGTAACTCTAAAAAACCAGTATATTGTGTAGGCCTCATGGCAATTCACAAGCAAATCTAAACGTGCTGCTAAAATAATGTGAGACAAGGTTGACATGGTTCTTTCAAAATGTACTATTGAACTTAGGGTTAAAAGTATATGCTTTATAGATGGGTTATTTTAGAAACGTATGCTAGTTAAGAATGTTTGCTGTTTAAATCAAGTTAACGTTTTAAGAGTGCAGGAACCTGCTGCATGTAAATCAAGTAGGCCAGAACAGATAATGTCATGTAGTTTAAATCGTCATGTGCTCGTTAGAGGAGAGGTCGTGAGGTGTCCAGTATGGAGCTCTGAGAGTGTTTTATGGCCTAAGATATGGTGAAGTCTGGAATTTGAGGCCCACTGCAGGACGAGTTGTATGCAGGTGCAAGGGTCCTAATCAGCTCGAATGAAAGGGACTTTGTTCAGTGGCGCCTTGCGCAGGCCTGTAGGAGTTTCCAGGAATTTCAGGGGGTATCAGCGCACGGAAGAAGCCGCCTGGGAACCAAGGCCAACTTTAACGAGGGTCTTCAAGAGTACCATCATGGAGTTTGCCGCGGAAAGATGTACCACGTGAGGGGCGTCCCAAGGGGCGTTTCTATTGGAAATGTGATTTGGTATTAGGGAAAGTGACCCGGGAGGAGAGCAGAGCAGATGATTTTGGGAGCCTAAGGAAGCGGATGGGTAGGCAGATAGGCTGATCAGGAGAGACCCATTATCAGAGAAGAGACAAAGAGAAGTGCGTGATCTTCTTAGGAAATCACCACGGCTGACACCTAGAGGGTTAAGATCTTGTTAAGTAGGGATGTCATTTAGTGTAGCGTAGGGACAGACTAACCTTAATTTTTCTTTCTGTAATGACTTTGAGGTTGCAACTTGTATTCATTTTGGCAACACTCATGTTATTAGAGCTTGTACTTATTATTCTGTTTTTCAGACTCAGACTATTCAAAAAGTTCATGTTCATAGTGATACCGATATACCTTTTGAATCTCATTTTGAGAAGTTTGTATCTTCAGTTATCTTTGACTTTATATTAAATCTTTAAAACTTAATTTTGGTCAGTGGTCATTTAGAGTGGTGTAAGTTCTTAAATTGGTTGTTTACTTCGAGATTACCTTTTACTCAAGACAGGTACCAACGATTCAGTCGACAGGAAATGGGATTTGGTAAGATAATTAGTAACCAGTAATCCCGCGTTAGCAGTTGGTAGCAGAGTGAGGATGGTTATCTTCTTGAGGAAGGTAATCTAGAGAGGTTAGTTTACCCCAAGGCCCGAGACGTCGAGAGACGAGCAGCGGAAGAATCGTGTGCCGAAAGGTGCAGACTGTGCGAGAAAAGCAGCAGTATCGGAGAGTGAGTATAAAAAGGGTCATGCGTGAACAGATTGCGGTGTTTTGTGTTGTATTTGTATTGTAATGTCTTGCGGAGTTGAATGCCTGTAGTGTGAAAGAGAGAAGGTTGTGAGCGCGCGCAACCTGGTAAACTGGTAACCTGGTAAACGGGTGAACTGGTGAAATCTTAAGTTCAGGCCAGAGCTTAAGTGGTTTTGGGTGTATCGAACATCCAGGGTAGTTGTCGACCATAGTACGGAGGTCACGAGGTACCATTGACCGCCGTGGATCCAAGATAGGGGGAGTGTAAGAGTGAGTGTATGAGTAACGGACGCTGGTCGAAAGTTACTGCGTGTGAGTAACCTATCGGAGAAGGCGATTGTCTGGAAGTAAACGGAAAGACATTTCGCCAAGTTAGGGTGACAACTACAGAAAGACTGTGGGCGTACAGTCAAAGAAAGGTGATCGCTTGGACGGAAGTAATCATTTTTCAGAGTATGAATGGGATGCGTGCATGACCGAGGAGACGAGCTGAGAAAGGAGGGGAACTGCTGCGAAGGGGGACGGGTGACGTCGGCTAGAGCCGCGCTGTGATTGAGCGGTTGGTGTGACGTTAGCTAGAGCCGCGCTCTGGTTGGGCGGCTAGAGTGACGTCGGAGGAAAAGCCGCGTACGGATAGGCCAGTTAGTGAGAACGGCGCTGAGATTGGTGGAATATCATCAGGAAGTAAACAAACGCGGAGAAAAGAGAAATCATGAAGTGTTTTAAGTGTTTGAAAGGGATTTTTAAACGTAAACGAAGTGAACATTATTACGGGGAAGAGGCTCCCCCAGAGGGTACGCCAGCTCATTATATGGCAACGAATGTGGGGCTGCATACGATATTGTGGATCGGGGCTTGGAATAAGCTTACGGAAGGAAATGAGGAAATGCAGTTCCCGAAGTATGGAACATTTAAGTTAGAGGTGTTACATCGGCTGAAAGCAACCATGTCCTCATTGAAACCCTCGCCCAGACCAACACAGTTTGAGGCTCTTAATGCATGGATTAAGGCTGCACACGACCGAAATTTGAACAGGCGTCAACAAAGGCTGACGCGATCGGTAAGGGCAGTGCGAGATTCCAAATGGGATGAGGAGGAAAAGCGTTGGAGGGTACAGACTATTGAGGTGGAGAAAATGTATCCGATGAGAGAGGTGTCAGGAGGAGGAAACCTCATGGAAGAAGACGAGGAAAGCGAGTCGGAGGACAATCTGATAAACAGATTGTTAATGGATAGACCACCTCCGAGAGTGGGATTGATAGAAGATAGAGGGCTCGCAAGGGAAGATGGGAATGAGATAGAGGGATATACACCACTCCCTATATCGGAATGGACACCTAGCAAAGGCGGAGAAACACCTCCGAACAACACTGTGCAGAGTGTAGTGGGAAGGTTTGTGGTGCAGAAAACGCCAACCACAGAAAGGGTTGAGTCTGTGGGATTGCCAGACGCTCTTCAAGTGCCTGTTACCATAGGACCCATAGTTTCGATCTATAATTCTGAGAGAGATAGAGGGGAACAACAAAGGCAATTGGATAGGGAAAGGATTGAGATGGAAAGGAGGAATAATGTGACGAATGCATGGAAACAATTACCAGGTTCGGTAACGTGGAACACCCCATTAGACACAACTGTCGGTCCCAATTCAGAACAGGGAGGTCCGAGAGGACCAATGGATCTAAGGGGACCGCGGCCAAGATCTTTTTCAGAGTTAAGAGCTGATTTGAGGGAATGGGACGGGTCCATAGTATCTCCGAGTAACAGGACAAGAACAGAACCAGAGTGGGAAAGCAGGGGCAATGGGACAGTATCTCATTGTGGGGCCAGCGAGAGTAGTCAGAGCCGGGAAGGCCAAAGTCAAGAGAATAGAGGGGATGCATGTCCTACAAATCAGAGAGAACAACCGGAACAAAATACTAAGATTGTAGAATGTGAGGAAATGTCCCGTCTCTGGGGGAACGGAGGAGATGAGGCGGTACGGGCTTTTCAGAATAGGTTTAGGTGCCTTCATCATACACTTGGGGAAGACGTTCAACATTGGAGAAAGGAGAACAGCGATAGGTCCCGCCACGCCTCGAATACTCAGGAAGCACAGGGAAGTAGGGAAGAAAGAGGGAGTAATAGAACCTCTTACCCTCTATCCCGTGAAACTAGCCAGGATGGAGAGAGAGAGGCTGGGAGGCATGAAGGAGTGTTTCACCACCCACCCCGAGAAGATGGAAAGGCATGGGACTTAGAGAGATGGGAACAGGGGAGGACTCCCTATAATTCACCAATACCTAAACGTAGATCTCGGAGCTGGGATGGGAGAGATGCGGATGGAGGAGCTAAATTGAGTGTCTTGAAAGCTGAAATTAAGGCAAAAAGGCTTGATGTTACCAGTTTAAAATCAGATGTTGATGAGATAATAGATGGAACATTGCCTTTGGAAAGGATAGAATTGTACGAACAGGATGAGTTATTGTTCATGGCAAAGGATATTACTAGGAAAGCTAGAGCGTTTCATGAAAAACTGACTGATTTGGCAGACAAGTATGCCGTGGATTTGTCTAGGACCAGGGCATTGCAGAGCAACCACAGATTACAGTACGCAGACCAAGATCTAGATGAGAAGAGAACTACTGGATTAAAAACACACATAAGAGAGTTGGTAACAGGGATAAGAGTGTGGAGAGAACTGGATAAATGGGAAGAAAGGTGGTCGAAAAAGGGCACAGTTAGACGAAGTACAAATGTGATGACCCCTGAGGGAAGGGTAATGCAGATGGAGGCATTCCCTTTGCGAGAAATATCAAATGGAAATTATGTACATGTGCCCTGGAGTAGAGGAGACTTAGCCGCATTTACCAACTCATTTCCGAAGTTGCGGGACAATCCAGTCGAATGGTATAAGCAGGTAGAGAGGTTCGTTAAAATCTCGAAAGTACTGTGGATAGATTTGAACACGTTGTTTGACATCGTGGTCCCATCTGATTTGTGGACCCCTTGTAAGACTAGTGTCGAATGGCCAAATGCTGAACCATTGAGGGATGCTCGAACAAATGGACCATCTGAGATTGTCATGCGAAAGTATGAGAGGGTAATAGCATGGCTGAAAGATAAGGTACCACCACAGGATATAGATTGGGTAAAAATAGACCGAACAAGGCAGGAACCCAAGGAGACAGTTCACGAGTTTTATGAAAGATTGTTGAAAACATTCAAGCAATACAGTGGACTAGATGTAATGGATCCCAAAGACATAGGGCAGTTCGTGTCAAAGTTTGTCTTGGGGTTGAGACCTGATATTTGTTTGATGATACAGCAACATTTAATCTGTTGGCAGAGCAAACCACTAGATGAGATTTTACGCTATGCGAGGTACTGCAGTGACGAGATAGATTCTAAAGCCAAGAATCTAAAGGAGAAATTGATGGTGGTGCAAATGCAGTCCGCTGGGAAGGGTGGCCAGCAGAAGCAGGGGATGGGACGAAAACCAAATGGTCAGAGCAAAGATAATGAAGAAGGGCAGAGACCTAGGATAGACTTTGCCACTTTAAAGAAAACGACAAAGTGTCATCTGTGTCATCAGGTGGGGCATTGGCGACGCGAGTGTCCCTTTAACCCTGAAAACGGAGAGTTAGAAGTAGAAGAGCAGGTCCAAGAAGACCCAGTGCAAAAAGTGACAGTCCCAAGCAGTAAGGTGGCCAAAGGGGGGACTTCGGCTCCACGGGCCCAATTCCCACAGCCACCAAAGATAACAGCTGGAGGAAAGGTCTTTAAACAAATGCCTCTGTTTATTGAGGAAGAAAAATGTTATTACATTGATCCGTTGACAGGACAACGGGTGAGCAGTGAAGAGGACTGTACCCTCGGGGCAGTTCTAGAAGTGGATCAGAGAGGGCCATTTGTTGAGGCAGAAGTGGCAGGGTGTCCCACTACGTTCTTAGTGGACACTGGGGCTACTCGTTCGACTCTGAGATCAGCGGTAGTTCCAGACTTGCCAATGTCAGGGGAAACAATTCAAGTGGTAGGAGTCGCAAATAAAAGAATGACTAGTCCCTTGACAGAACCAGTGTCTGTGAAAATTGGAAACCACATGAACGAACATCAGTTTGTGGTTTGTGACTCGAGTCCGGTATGTCTGTTAGGTAGGGATTTGTTATGCAAATTGAACTGCACCATATACTGCACCCCACAAGGAGTGGAGGTACAGACTACCGACGATGATGCTACCTTTAAGGTGGCCAATTCAAAATTCTGTGTAGAACTATATCCTACTCTGACGGTAGAAGATCTTCCACAAGACCTAAGAGATGCAGTGGCGTCAGAGGTGTGGGATTTCACAGGAGAAGATATAGGATTGATTAAAGGGGTAGAACCGGTAAAAATTCTGGTAAAACCAAATGTTGAGTTTCCAAGAACGCCTCAATACAAATTGTCCCAGGAAACGATTGCAGGAATAAAGCCTGTGATCGAGTCAATGATACAGCAGGGAATACTGAAGGAAATCGTGGGCAGTCCTTGTAACTCCCCGATTATGGGTTTGCAGAAACCTAGCGGGAAGTTTAGGATAGTTCAGGATTTACGAAAAATTAACAACATAGTCGTTTCATGTTGTCCCGTGGTACCGAATCCATCAGTAATATTGTTTCAAATACCATGTCAAGCAGAATGGTTCACAGTGATAGATCTTTGTCAGGCTTTCTTTTCAATCCCATTGGATGAAGAGAGCAGGTACCTTTTTGCGTTTAAAATGGAAGATCGCGTTTTAACATGGTGTCGAATTCCACAAGGATTCACAGACAGTCCATCCATCTTTAATCAGTTGTTGAAAAAGAATCTTGAGAATCTAGTACTGCCGCAGAACTCGGTTCTGGTACAGTACATAGATGACCTACTTGTTGCGTCAGAAACAGAGGAAGCTTGTAAAGTAGATTCAATTGCCTTACTGAATCATTTAGCTGAAAATGGACATAAGGTATCTCCGAGCAAGTTACAGTATTGTCTGACAGAAGTACAGTATCTAGGGCACAGGTTAGAAAAAGGGAAACGTAAGGTGTCCCCAGAGAGGATAGAGGCGATAATGAAAATGAATGCGCCTACAACACAGAGAGAAGTTAGAATGTTCTTAGGAATGGTGGGTTACTGCCGACAGTGGATAGTTAACTTTTCACTGAAAGCAAAGCCCTTACAGAAACTGACGCACAAGGAGGTGAGTGATCCGGTACCATGGGATGAAGAATGTCTGGTGGCGTTTTTACAGCTGAGAGACGATTTATGTCGTGCTCCGGCTCTGGGAATGCCAGATTATGAAAAGTCGTTTTCACTCTATTGCTGTGAGAGAGAGGGATGTGCTTTGTCAGTCTTGGCACAGACCCACGGTAATGCCCGTAGACCAGTTGCATACTTTTCGGCTACATTAGATCCAGTAGCCGCAGCGTTGCCCGGATGTCTCAAATCCATTGCTGCAACGGGTGTCAGCATTGAAAGGAGCGAAAGTATTGTGATGGGACATCCAGTAGTGGTATATGTACCACATTCAGTTGAATTGTTAATGACCAGGACGAAGACGCAGCATCTGACCAATAGTAGGCTCACGCGCTACGAGCAAGTTATACTTGCCGCAGAGAATGTGACTCTCAGGAGATGCTCTGTCTTGAATCCTGCTACTTTGATGCCTTTACCTACTGTAATAGAAGGCGAAGGATGTGAAGACCACGATTGCCTTGATGTGACTGAACTATGCACGAAACCCAGACCAGATATTGTGGATGAGCCATTGTCTGACCCCGATGAAATTTATTTTGTTGATGGCTCATGTTTAAGAGACGATACTGGTCGGTTGAGAGCAGCTTATGCTGTTTGTACCATTACTGGAGTTGTGGAAGCCGCTTGCCTGGAAGGAGTACATTCCGCACAGGTAGCAGAGATTATTGCCCTAACTCGTGCCTGCATAGCAGGAAATGGAAAGAGAGTCACCATCTACACGGACAGCCAATATGGTTTCGGTGTGGTTCATGATTTCGGGCAGTTGTGGTCTCAGAGGGGTTACATGACTTCCTCTGGTTCGCCCATTCGAAATGGAGAATTTGTGCGATTGCTGATAGAAGCATTACAAGGTCCTGTTGACATTGCAGTGGTGAAGTGTGTAGCTCATACTAAGAATACAGATTTTGTGTCACAAGGTAATAGATATGCTGATGAAGTCGCACGCTATTGTGCGGAACAAAGTTATTCTTTCTCAAAGGTGGAAATAGAAGGTGCAGAAGAAAAGACTGAATTAAGTATGATGCTAGAAACGGTAGACACTTGGGAGGATTTAAGGATAATGCAGGAGAACGCACCTGAAACAGAGAAAAAGGCATGGGAAATAGCAGGCTGTGTGCGAAGTGAAATGGATTTTTGGGTTTCAGCAGATGGGAGAGCTGTGTTACCTGAAGAATTAGCTAATCCCATGGCGAGAGAAATACATGGTCCAGTACATCTAGGAAGGGATGCTATGATGAGAGTTTTTAGGCAGACTTGGTATTGCCCGAAATTCAGAATAGCGGCAGAATCAGTATGTAAGCGATGTGTTACCTGCCAACAACTGAACGTAGGCAAACGAACACCAGTCACACTGAGTCACATTGGGAGGTCGGGGGGGCCTTTCAATAGAATGCAACTAGATTTCATCGAAATGCCAAGAGTCAATCGCCTTCGGTATGTGTTGGTGATTGTATGCGTATTTTCCAGATGGGTTGAAGCGTACCCTACACGTAGGTGCGATACACTCACAGTGGCTAAATTGTTGCTCAGGGAGTTGATACCGCGCTTCGGGGTGCCTGCCTCTTTGGAATCGGACAGAGGAAAACATTTTAACAGCGAAATAGTGAAGATGTTGTGCTCCACACTGAATATCGATCAAAAGCTGCATTGTAGTTATCGACCAGAAGCTTCAGGAATTGTGGAACAAGTGAATGGCACTTTGAAGAATAGATTGGCTAAAGTAGTGGCATCCACATCCTTGAGTTGGCCAGATGCTCTTCCATTGGTGCTCATGAGCATGCGCAGCACACCTGATAGGAGGACAGGTCTCTCTCCCCACGAGATCCTGATGGGGAGGGCCATGAGACTTCCTACAGTTCCAACTACTGCTCTATTGAATATTACAGATGATCTGATCTTGGATTATTGTAAAGGACTGTCTGACGCCATCCATTCTGTGTCCCTTCAGGTGCATGCGGCTGAAGTTCCAGCAGCGAGGAACCTGTGTCATGACCTGAACCCAGGGGACTGGGTCCTGGTTAAAAAGCACGTCCGGAAGAACTGCCTAGATGTTCGCTGGCGTGGGCCCTTTCAGGTAATCCTGATCACGAACACCGCGGTGAAGTGCGGGGGGCTGCCAAATTGGATCCATGCATCCCATACTAGAAGAGTTCCAGCACCTCTAGAAGGAACAGCTCCCATCCCAGACGAAAGCCCGGAAGTGGAAGAAGAGTCGCATGAAGGGATTGAGGCAGCTGAGGAGGTGTCGGAAGAAGTTGGGAACGCATCGGATTCAGAAGAAGAGCGAAGGCAGGACGGCAGTGAAACAGAAGACGCAACTGAAGGAGAGAGCAGAAGTGAATACGACTCAGACTCAGATCCGTATCGGAGCGATCAAGAACCAAGTGGGAGGACAAGGAATAGGAGAATAAGGCTTGGAGCTGCCACTTGGCCAACAAGAAGAAGAAGGCTAAGTTTGAGGTCGGCCCAGGAAGAAACGCTTACTCCTATATCCGAAGACTCAGATCTAGAAGAAGATATCCAGGATCAAGCCGAGGAGGGTCTTAGAAGATCAAGTAGGGTGCGAGTGCCTAGCAGAAGATACTCTACTCCCGACTGGACCTACCTTGTTGCAGATGTCTGGGAGACACAGAACAGGGAGGATCAGGGAAGTGGAACTGATCAGAACTGACCCGATCATCACAGTGCAAATAAAGTTTCTACTGCCAGGAGCGGAGACCGAAAGGTTGCTGACACTCAACATCGTTCATCCTGCTCTCCTGAGTGGAATAAGAAAATTGCTTTTAGAGACAGTTGAGTTTCCAGTTTGCTGTTCACGATATCCAATATTGGAGGGAACTCTTCTTCGTTTGGAAATGCTTGAACGAGTAGTAGAATTGCTAGGAGTGCTTATTGTTGTGGACTAATACCATATTGTGAATGTCTTCAAAGGGGTGCAGATCTGGAAAGGTGAAGAAAGTGATCTTGATTAGAACGGACCCCTTTGTAACTGTGGATGTAGAACTGATAGTACCAGGATTGGAAATTGAAAAAACGCTAACTCTCAATTTCGTCCGTCCATTTGTCTTGAGCGAAATAAGGAGGATAATCCTAGAAAAGGTTGACTTTCCATGTTGTGGTACGAACTGTCCAGAACCTGAGGGAATGATACTTCGGATGGACGTTTATGAAGAAGTAGTGTCACTCCTTGAGTCATACATAACTTCAGACGAAAATAAGACTGTTGCAAAGAAATTGTAAAAACTTGTTGCAAGATAACCTAGCGCCGAGTGGAAGAAGAAAAGTGATAGGGGTTTCATTTTAGTGGATGGAGAAGGGCTAGGGTTGTCTATTTTACTGGACTTTGAACTGTTTTGCGGAAACAAATTGTCAAGCTTCCAAGTGTTTCAAGAAAGACATTGCAAGAGAGAAAGACTTTGTTTGAAAAGAAGAGGAAGTGAATGCTGGAAGAAAGTCGAAAACTACACTGTTTGAGAACATGGAGGCTGGCAACCCGAACCGCAGGGCAAAATGTATAGCTGTTACATTTTTAGGAGTAGTGGTTTCTCTTATAATTTTAGTGGTAACTGTTTCATTCCTAGCGGGACACGAAGGGGATGGAACCACAGTTAAGGAGGATAAGGGAGTGTCAACACCGAGAACTACCATTATTAAGGAGAAGGGAAACATCAATGAGAAAGACAAAGCGTTGTTAGATGCAGAAGTAAAAAGGTTACACATGGATGAGTCACAGGGGAATTACAAGTCAAATGCTTATGCTAAGTTGCTTTATGAATATGTTGATGCCATGGAGGTAAAGGACTGCTATGTCTGTATGCAATTACCAATTTCGGTGGAGGAGGGTATCAAATACCATCATCTCCCATTGACATATGGGATAACGTGCAGTTTATTGTTAAGTATGTTTTATGGACGAGACGGATTTGAGTATTACTTCTCGAATTTCGACTCGACATTGCCAGAGGTTCCGAATTTCAAGCATTTGAACAAATGGGACTACTACAAAAGCGAAGACAGATTACACAAATGGTTTATTCCATGGAGAACGTTAGATACTTCACATGCTCGAATAAACAATCTGACTTGTCAAATATCAGAAGTTGAGAAAAAGTTTATAGCACAGGTAGATACTAGATACAGGAAGCAGAAGGTATTGAAGGCATCAGGACAAGGAGAAACAGATTGGACCAAGGAGGAAAGGGCACAACAACGAAAAGGTAGTATTGGTCCAATTGCTTTGGATAAGGAGAAACGGGGGAAACTGTGCATTCACAGGAGTTACTCCTATTATGAAAACGTTTATGTAGGACAAGTAAATTGTGAACATGCCTTTCAATTGGAGTACTACTCTAAGAACTTCATGAAAGGGATGCAAGCAATACCAAATGTATATTTTGTATGTGGAAGATATGCCTATGTGAAGTTACCAGATAATTGGTACGGATCATGCTATCTGGCTGTTGTCTTCCCTAAAATATATCATGTTGAGAATTTAGACACGCCTAAGAAAGAAATATCAACTAGATGGAAGCGAGGGCTGGGTGCAGCAGAAGTAGTCGGAGATGTAATAGGTGCTGCATTCCCTTTCCTAGGATTGATAATGAATGACATTAAGATCAGGAGGTTAGCTACAGTCGTAGATAGGCTATCTGCCAGTACTGCAAGATCCTTGATGCTGATAGAGGGGGAGATGCAATCGATTAGGGCAATGGTTCTTCAGAACCGACTTGCTTTAGATGTTCTGTTAGCAAAAGAGGGAGGAGTCTGTAGGGCCTTGAAGGTACAGGAATGCTGTACTTACATTCCAGACAATTCAAAGCCTCTAGAGAAGTATATACAAAACATCACTGCCATACACTACGAAATTGAGGACCTGGCAAAGGTAAATGTGTGGGAAAAAGTGGGTCATGGAATGGGTAAAGTTGGAAGTTGGTTTGCCAACTTAGGAAAGGGTATCGTTTGGTACATATTGAAACCCATCATCATAGTAGTGATTTGTGTAATCACTTTGTGGGGATTGGTGCGTTTGTATCAATGGTATAGAGCAAATAGGTTACAGAGAGCTATGAAGAAACAGGAAGAAGAGTTGACAGCGATGCAGGACACTCAATATAAGAGTCTGAAGGCATTAGAGAGTATGAAAAGAAGTGGTACTGTCCTGACTTCACTTTAAAAAGGTTCTACATTTTAGTGTCATGGTGATGATGACCCCTGAAGGTCATCAAAGGGGGGACTGAGAGAGCACAAGTTTGAAAAAAATGTATAAGTACGCCATATTTACAAGCACGTAGTTAGTTAACATGTACTTTGCACCAGAGTGTTTATATTTAGAAGTGAAATACACAGAGTGTCTTATATTCAGTAGTGAAATGCATAGAATGTTTAAGTAGAGTAACAATAATCATAACTGTGTGAGACTAATGTAGAAATGTTTGGGATGAATATGAAAACCTCACGTTCTCATGTTAAAGGAATAATGTAAGAGTTGAATGTAACTCTAAAAAACCAGTATATTGTGTAGGCCTCATGGCAATTCACAAGCAAATCTAAACGTGCTGCTAAAATAATGTGAGACAAGGTTGACATGGTTCTTTCAAAATGTACTATTGAACTTAGGGTTAAAAGTATATGCTTTATAGATGTGTTATTTTAGAAACGTATGCTAGTTAAGAATGTTTGCTGTTTAAATCAAGTTAACGTTTTAAGAGTGCAGGAACCTGCTGCATGTAAATCAAGTAGGCCAGAACAGATAATGTCATGTAGTTTAAATCGTCATGTGCTCGTTAGAGGAGAGGTCGTGAGGTGTCCAGTATGGAGCTCTGAGAGTGTTTTATGGCCTAAGATATGGTGAAGTCTGGAATTTGAGGCCCACTGCAGGACGAGTTGTATGCAGGTGCAAGGGTCCTAATCAGCTCGAATGAAAGGGACTTTGTTCAGTGGCGCCTTGCGCAGGCCTGTAGGAGTTTCCAGGAATTTCAGGGGGTATCAGCGCACGGAAGAAGCCGCCTGGGAACCAAGGCCAACTTTAACGAGGGTCTTCAAGAGTACCATCATGGAGTTTGCCGCGGAAAGATGTACCACGTGAGGGGCGTCCCAAGGGGCGTTTCTATTGGAAATGTGATTTGGTATTAGGGAAAGTGACCCGGGAGGAGAGCAGAGCAGATGATTTTGGGAGCCTAAGGAAGCGGATGGGTAGGCAGATAGGCTGATCAGGAGAGACCCATTATCAGAGAAGAGACAAAGAGAAGTGCGTGATCTTCTTAGGAAATCACCACGGCTGACACCTAGAGGGTTAAGATCTTGTTAAGTAGGGATGTCATTTAGTGTAGCGTAGGGACAGACTAACCTTAATTTTTCTTTCTGTAATGACTTTGAGGTTGCAACTTGTATTCATTTTGGCAACACTCATGTTATTAGAGCTTGTACTTATTATTCTGTTTTTCAGACTCAGACTATTCAAAAAGTTCATGTTCATAGTGATACCGATATACCTTTTGAATCTCATTTTGAGAAGTTTGTATCTTCAGTTATCTTTGACTTTATATTAAATCTTTAAAACTTAATTTTGGTCAGTGGTCATTTAGAGTGGTGTAAGTTCTTAAATTGGTTGTTTACTTCGAGATTACCTTTTACTCAAGACAGGTACCAACGATTCAGTCGACAGGAAATGGGATTTGGTAAGATAATTAGTAACCAGTAATCCCGCGTTAGCAGAATATCCAGCCACGTATTTGTTTTTTCAAGCACGAGTCACATTTACTTTAAAAACAGGAAACGACAGCGCAAATTAAGCGTGGGATGCCTTGTTGCACCCCTTAAATTCCACCCAGGAACTATGTTCAGGATTTATGTTTCTATTCACAGGGTTTTATAATTAGGGGGCGAAGCTGAGTACTCCGTGACGCCTGAAGCTTGAGAGGTAGCTCTGCTGTCATGCGGCGTACTTCCCATTAGGGGAAACAAGCGCTATATAAATGCGAACACTTCCCCCTCTTCTATCCCTCCACTATCCTTCTCAATCCAAATAACTGACTAATAGCGTGCGTATCTATTCTCAAGTGTTTATTTTTTAATGTACCAATTTGGATGGAAGGCTGGAGGAGGCGGGAGGAATTTAGGAGCCCCAAGATGGACTGGACTCGACCGTCAGGCCCCAGGCGGAGGCCTTTTGTCTCCAACTCAGCCAAAGGAGAGCCGCCCACTGCCCTCGCTTAGAGCAGCTTCAGATTGGCAGACATTGATGAATACGGCGGTGGCACCATAGGCAGACGAGGAGAAGAAACGACAAGCATTTTCTCTAGGGTGAAAGCATGCCCAGGCACACAGTCCATGCTGGTACCGTGAGGGAGCTGATATGAGTAAGAGAAAGGAGGCTGTTTCACCGTGTGGGGGATTTATAGGCCCAAGGGGCACATATACTGGCCTGGCACCTGCACCAAAGTGAGCTCTACCCTCTAGCATTAGATGCTCATCCCAGAGTCTCGCGCACTCGGCTTCGGAGATACATTCATGTATCTTTCCTAACTACAGGAGCGCCGCTCACCAGCACCTTCAAGGTTGCACCCCAAGCCGATGGTGAGATGTTTTTGGTCTCCGGTGTAGGAGTGTCCTACAAGGTGAGACTCATATTTGACGTTTTTGTGAGGTGACATGACAGATCGATCTTTTAAAACACTGGACCCACATAGGTGGTCTAACTTCAAAGCAAATCAAAATGGCCCACTCAGGTAATGCCCACCCACTGATATGCAGTATAGATGGTACAACAACTGCCAGCGTTGCAGTCAATTAGGTGGGGCTGCAGATAACACTACAGCTAGGCCAAGAGCGACCCACTGAACCCTTCACTTGTCCCTGCAAAGTCCCCCAAGGGTCCTCGTTAAGCCATACGCTATTCAATATATATGTTACACCAGTGGCAGAACGGATCCATTCTTCCAAATTTTCTATAGTCTCCTATGCAGGTGATACACAGATTGTAGATTCAATCTCTAGTGAGTTCTGTGAGGACGCAAAACACTTCAACAATTGGATGGTTGAAGTAGTTGGCTGAATGAAAAAAAACTGCCTCAAACGAAACTCAAATAAAACAGAGGTTCTTATGTTCGGGAATCACTCCTCCTTCTGGTGTAGGGTACTAGGTTTTCATTTACACCCTACAAAGGGGCTTAAGTTCTCCCCATTTCTATTCCTTCCATTTGCGTCCAGTTCTCTCTTGTTTTCCTAACTATTGTAATATATGGAGACATGGTAGGGAATCTCCTCTACCATGTCTCCATATATTACAATGTTTTCCTCTGGCTGCCTTCCATCGTTCACCACAAACACCCAGAATATTTTCCCATGTAATCACCCCATAGGGACCCAGGCTTCCTCTATGCTACTCCACAGGGCTGCAGGACCTCTTCTACCTTCACAGAAGGTCTAAGTTATGTGAGTTTATGCTCCTAAGGAGCCCAGTTCTCATTATTTTCCTGCCTCCTGAGAGACTGCTCAGTCCCCCTCACCTGATGTCCTCCAAGAGCTCGGTCTCCTGTTGCTGCTTGTTTTGGAGGCTTGTCATCTGCTCCGCGAAGCGCAGCTTCACCTCTTGGGTCGCCTTTACCTGCAGAGGAAGACAGTCTAGTATAGGTCACTTGAAACCAGGAGATGAAGACAGCCAGAGCATCTGCACTGGTGTGGAAGGTGCTGCAGAAGCACCGAAGGGGCACTGGGGTTACAAGAGGAGGGGGGGGGGGGCGGAGCAGAAGGGCAACACAAAACTGGAAGGATACAGGGGCAATTGTGGGATCAAAGTGGGACCAGCTAGGAGAAAAGGAGGTATTGAGATGCAGGAGAGCCATATGGGCTACTCCAGAGGGTACAGCAAACTTACTGAGATACATACGGTGGTGAACGATGGGCACGAGAGGGTCAGTAAGGTCAGTGCGGTATACTGGAATGAAAGTGAAGGGTGCAGGAGAGTCAATGGGGACAGAGGCAGGTCAGTGATAGGTACAACAGAAGGGACAGTGTGGTACACAGGAGTGTCAAGGGGCACAGAAAGGCCAATGAGGGGCTCCAGAGGGGCAGTGTGGGGCAAAGGAGGGTCAGTGGAGGCCTCATGAGGACTAGAGAGCGGTTCAGGAAGAGGGACTGGTGTTCAAGATCTGTATTTTCATATAGAACGTTAGATGAAGGGAGTAATACAAGTTAAGATCCAGGTTGGGCGTGGTGTTCCGGGGGTAACTGTTGAGGCTGCTAGAGATGGGACTCAGGCTGCCGTGTACAGATTAACTCCCAGTTTATTTTAAATAACAGTGCACACGTCGCGCGCATCCCCTCGACATGAAGTGCTTTCTCAAAGTGTGTAACCAAACTCTAACTTTATATGCTCTGAGGCAGCTGATACTTTACACCACATCGTAACTCACTCTCTCTGTATGTTACATTCATGATTTACACACCTGTTACACTGATAATTTACTAATATATACCCTTCTACTGTATTACATTCACATTTCCGCGAAACTCCGATACATTATTGCAAAGTGTGTGCAAATTCATATACTGCTCTATGCCGCAAGCAACAATGGCCTAGATACCACGTCATCTTGCACATACTCTAGTATTTGCATGTGTATGAACACTACTCACCTGAATATTTGGGTTGGTGCAATCAATATCTTCCCTCAGATTAACAGAATCGTCCAGCCCCTGCCTGCTCAAGGAAGATGCGTCCCCAGCCCATTCTCCAACCCCGTCTAGCGGTCACTGTGCACTTCTCCAGTAGGATCCACATCAATCCAGAACTCATGGTCCATCTTGGACAATCAGCTCCACACGTGGCGCCCTGGCCAGTATCTCTAAAGTTGAACTAGACTGCTTAATACCAGAGTTTGGGGGAAATATTTGAGGGGAACTCAGTCTGAGAAGTTACTTAAGCATAATTGCATTCAATTTTGTTTATGGGAAATGCAAAGATATGTTGTTCACTGGAGGGGTGCAATGCGTAGCCTCTAGCCAAACAGCCTTGTTGAACGTACCAACTGTCTGGTCAAAGAATGCTCAAAGTCAGCATTAAGGAGTAGATGTATCAAGGCCAAGCTTTTAAATGTAGATGCCCTGGACTCGCCACACTACACCAGTGGCGTAACATAGGCTCCGTAACCCCTGCGGTGCGGGGGCCCCAAGCTTCGGGGGGCCTTCAGCTATGAACCCTGATTTGAGAGATCCTGATTAAGACCGGTGGGAGGCCCCCTCAAGTTTCGTTATGCCACTACACTACACTGGGGTCGATTCCGATCCGGTAAAATGCGCTCCGAATCGTCGTACGGAGCGTTTTTTCCCCGTACGAATCGTACCCGTAAACGTCCCGTACGTACGACGAAGTACGATCCGTACCAGGAGCCGAACTCCGTACGAGTCGTACAGGACTCCGTACGACTCAAATCTCCGTATGAGTCTCACTCGGAACCCGCTGTACACGACATGACTACTGCTCGCGGCTGGTGTTTACGACCCAGCAAGTACGATTCGTGTCGGGTACGCACCGTACGACCCTTTCCCTACGGGAGCCGAAAACAGTCGTAAACGCAGAGTTCGCGCCGAAACAGGTACGGAACGCCCCCCCCCCGGGTACGGCACGTACCCCGCATGATCGCAGGGGTACGCGCCGTACCCCTGTGATCATGCGGGGTACGTGCCGTACACCCAGCATACATGGGGTACGCACCGTACCCCATGTACCGTGGGTGTACGGCACGTACCCCATGTACGCTGGGTGTACAGCACGTACCCCGCATGATCACAGGGGTACGGCGCGTACCCCTGCGATCATGCGGGGTACGTGCCGTACGGTGTGTAGGTGATCGTGCGCTTTTCCGTACGAATCGACGTGTACCGTACGAATCGCGACCGGGTCGGACGATCGGGATCGGAATCGTCCGGTCGTACGGCATCCGTACGAGTCGTACGGAAACGGCTCCGGATACGAATCGTACGGACGGGGATTTTACCGGATCGAATCGACCCCACTGTGTCTAATGATGGAGAGATTTTTTAGAAAAGACAATCTGAGCACCGGGTTATGTGCATATTATTATCACAAAGCTGACAGCTGACCCATATTTAATAATTCGCCTAACAGTATTTCATATTAAAAGTATACATTTTTATTCATTTTTTTTGTGGATATATAGTCAATATTCTTTCTTATTATTTTTTCAAAACAATGAAAAATAGTACATCTGGTTTTGTTTAAACAATTAATTCATTAATATTGTCATTCATCATGAAAATATTTGTACAGTTTTCTTTACATGAGACTATCTATTCAACACCCATAATGAGATATAATATACAAAGCTAGCAATTAGACATGATTATATACAGAACCAAGTATTTCCAAATCGCTGGGGGTCGCGTAACTAGTTAGCATGGAGGAGTCTCGTTCGTTATCGGAATTAACCAGACAAATGGTGGAGAGATAACATCCATGCAACCTTGTACTAAGCTGAATGCGGGTGGGATGGCTCTATAGAAGTGGCAGTGCTGAATTAGAACAAAATATTCGAAAGGATGCAGGATTAACAGGAGAACTAGGAGTGAAATTATGGCAAGAAGAACGGAGTACAAGAGAGACAGGTTTGTGGCAACGTGCAGAACCTTCGATTGTGGCCAGGGTAGCCGCTAACTGTGTACAAGTGCAAAAAGTTATTTTCTTGCTTGTGCCCCTATACAAACCTCTCCTAATGCCACTTGGATCAATCAATCAATCAATCAATCAATCAGGGTTGGTAAAGCTTAGCTACTCAGCCAAATGGGTCTCAAGGCGCTGAGTTTGGGGGGGGGGGTGCGCGCTGCTCCTCGGTACTCAGGGATGGCGTTGGAGGGGGGCGCCGGGGTTCCCTGTCCTATTGGGTACGTACGGCCGGGCACTCATGGTGATTCACCGAAAAGCCAGGTCTTGTGGTCCTTCAGGAACTTGGACAGAGTTGGTGTCTGGCGGAGTTGGAGAGGACGGAGTTCCATGCCTTAGCCGTGAGGTAGGAGAAGGAGCGTCCTCCTGTTCTGGTCTTTTTGATGTGTGGTACTGTTGCGAGGGAGAGCTGGGCTGAGCGGTGGGATCTTTGGGGTGCGTGGAACGAGAGCCGATGGTTCATGTAGGTGGGGCCAGTGTTGTGGAGGGCTTTGTGGGTGTGGCTGAGAAGCTTGAAGGGGATTCTCTTCTCAATGGGGAGCCAGTGTAGTACCTGGAGGTGTTGGGTGATGTGGCAGTGGCGCGATAGGTTTAGGACTAGTCTGGCGGCAGCGTTCTGGATGATATGGAGCCTGCGGGTGAGGTTCTTATTGATCCCAACGTGGAGTGTGTTGCCGTAGTCCAGTCTGCTGCTGATGAGGGCGTGGGTGACGGTTTTCCTGTATTCGAGGGGGATCCAGTTGAGAGTTTTACATAGGAGGCCAAGGGTTTGGAAGCAGGAAGAGGTGGCAGCGTTGATCTGGCGGTGCATTTTGAGTTCAGAGTCCAGTATGAGTTTGGGGTTGTGTGCTTGGTCTTTGGTTGGGGTGGTTTCCCGAGGGCTGGAGGCCGCCAGGTGTTGCTCCAAGGTCGGGATGTGGGCCTATGATGAGGACTTTGGTTTTGTCTGTGTTCAGTTGTAAGCAGCTATTCTTCATCCATCTGGCGACTGTTTCCATTCCTTCTCAAAAGTTATGTTGCAAGATGTTGGGTTTGTTGGCTAGTGAGAGGATGAATTGCTTGTCATCTGCGTACGATATGATGTTAACTCTGTGTGATCTGACAATGGGAGCAAAGGGGCCATGTAGACATTGAACAGTGTAGGGGTGATGGATGATCCTTGCGGGACTCCGCAGGTGGTTAGCGTGGGCTCCGAGATGAAAGGGGGAAGTCTGACCCGCTGCATTTGGTTGGAGAGGAATGAGCAGACACAGTTGAGGGCCTTGTTTTGGATTCCTGCATTGTGGAGTCTGTGGGCTAGGATATGGTGTGAGATCAATATTCAACTAACACCATGACCAGACTTTTGGCCAGACTGTTGGCTAAAATCTACCATTTCATGTACCTTCACCTTAACAAAGGCGGATAAATGTTTTTAGGACAACTAGAAGACAGAATCAGGTGGAAGTGGTTTGATTATCGATGGCAGAGAATCCTGAGCAATAAGTGGATAGGGAGGTTACTGGTGAAATGAGGCTTCAAGAATTGACCGAGTTGTAAAGTGGACCAGTAACAAATCTTCTAGGATCGGACCAAAGGTCAGTAGAACTTAATGACTTGGGATTGACTAAAATGTTCATCGGTGCATCAACAAACTCCAAAAGTGGCACTGTTGCCTACGCCAACCCAAGCATGAAGCATGGCCTTTGGCGCAACCTTCCATTGAGAATTTGTTGCTTGGATCTTCAAGTAGAGTTCAAATTAGTGACCACCTCTTTTCCCCCAACCTGTACACCATGATATTCTGGAGCTTTTTCGCAGGTGTACCGTAAATCATGTCTTTTGTATGCCTTGTTTAAAAAAAATCACAGCGTTCTCTAGAGTGCCTAGTCTAACATTGAAAAAGTGCAATTTCAAGCTATCTCTGGAAGTGTTGTCATATACATCATCACGCCACCTCGAGGCATATATGAAAAGTGAAGTGTAATATCCCTCAGATGAGGGTGTTAAGGTATGCCTGGCCCATAATTTCAAGATATCTCTGCCTAGTGTTACTCTTCATTACATAGACTGGATGGGGGAGGGGGGAGCTTATAAGAGTAGTTAAGATGTAAGATCCCTCAGTTGAGGACATAAACAGCTGTTTATTGCCAGACTCACAATTATGAATTATGAGTCCATCTCGGCACCACCCAAAGGCTTGTAACGAGCAAATGCGGATATTAACTGCTGGTTATGGCCCACAGTACGTGGGAATGCCGCTATTCACACCCATTCCATAAATGTCACCTTTTGCAGACAAACAAGTAAGCTGTGCCTGTATGCTTCGCGCCCCTGCTGCAGACTTGTGTTTTAAGAATGCAGGAAAACAGCAGCAATTAATATAAGTATTTTGATTGGCTGCACAAGCCTAAACATTCCATAGATGGTATAACTGTATTTTAGAGTACCTAGGGCCTAATTTTCACATCTGAGGGCTATATCCACTGGCTCTTAGCGCTCGCAATGTTTATTGGGATATCCACGTCATCTCACCTGATGAGTGAGTAACACAAAGCAGGGGTAACTTATGATCCTATCAATTGAATCAAATTTTACTTGTAGTGGCAACCGCAGGAGAATGTTTAATTTAAAGGCACAACCAAGAAATGTTCACCACTTCATTATTATCAATATTACAATTACATGTCTCGTTAGGAGACTTGGCCCTATGGGGTTTGGGACTGGAGTATGCTGAGGCATGAGCTGATTTCCTAGAAGTGTGCTGGGAATTGGAGCTTTTCAAGTGTAGTCCATGTAATAATGCAAGATCACGTAGAGTGCAGAGCACTGGACTGAGGCACCATGGTGCTAAAACAATAGGTGAGATAATTCCTCAAAATAATTGCACTTCTTCTTTCGTCATCGGGAAGGACGAAGAGCTGAGTTTGCCTTCAGTGATTTGCCCGTAGACTTCCAGGTTAGACAAAGGTTTCTGCAACAGGTGATCAACCAGCCTGGCTATGTGAATGGCTGGACCGTGGCTTCTAAGTTTACTATCGACTTTGCTTTAGATGCACCACAATTGCACAGGTAGATAGGGCACATATCATTTTTACTTATCCTGCACTGTATATGGTTTGGCACCAGATATTTACTTTTTTATCTCCAAGACTATCTAAAAGGTGGAGCCAGGTTTATTAGTAGCACTTTTTGGGGCATTGACTGACAATGAACCTCTCCCGCGACTAGAATAGAAGTTCGTCCTAATGTCAGCTTCAGTTGCTAGGTTACTCATTTTACAGTGCTGGAAATCTTCTAGATGCCCATCTTTTTGCCAAAGGCAAACCAAAATGAGCAGGGTAAGACAGCTAGAATATATGTATGGCAAGAGAATTAACCAAACCAATAAATCTGAGCAGTTGTGCGGTTATTTCCCGCTGTGTACAGTGTGGGATAATGATACATAATCACAGACGGGAATGTGTATTTGTTGCTATTGTGATTTTACCTGTGGTAGTTGCTTCGAGCTTATTTTTGTTTATGTATTGCTCTTTTGCACTCTTTAAGCATTTTTCCATATTGTAAATTGCACTTTATCCAGAGAACTGATGCCCTGAGCACATACAACATTACAGTCCAGAAAAATAGGTAATCTAGTCGTCTTCCACTTTTCATCAAATCTTCCTTTTAATCAGGTATATACTTCAGCCTCACACCAGCCAACACGTGTTTCGTCTTCGTGTATAGTTACCCTACGACTTCTTCAGGGCTGGAATTATCAATTGATACAACATTGTCTGAGAATATAATAACACGTGTTACTGTTCTCAACAGGTGCTCATGTTACATCCAAAACGGTGTTTGCCACATTCTGATAGCCCAGAGGCTCTTTTATACCAGTAGTGCACCAATACTCATATAGTGAATAGTTTTCAAACAGTTTCTCCATGTGAAACATAATTGACAAGACAGTACTTACTTCGTATTGTGATTACAAAGTGTTATAGTATTTGTAATTGCCACTGCCACCAGAGAGAGGTGCACGTATGAGTTCTGCGGCTTTATTGCATGTGTTTACTTTGCACTTTAAATATGTACAACTAACCGATCAATTATCTTTTTTTCCCCTATGAATTAAGCCCTTTAACGTCATGCCTTAAACTATTTCTTGATTATTGAGGATGTTACTTCACACTTTAAAAAAGCTTATAGCTATCGTTCCCTAACTGCGGTGGGACAAGATTTTCGAGTGTATAGTAGTTTTTATGACTGGTGGGTTTTTTTCGGTACCTAGCTAAGCTGATATTTTTGGGGAAAATAGAGCTTCCTTTGTACCACTCCTTGTGACAAATGTATTATACTGTTAATCTATTGTTAATACTGTTAATCTACCACCAAATACACATTTTTTGTTGTAAGAAAGTCTTCGATAGGTGGAGTTGGGTTTTAGACTAATCACTGCACTGCACTGGCCGGGCCACAGGTGAACGGCCTGCATTATTAAGTGCACAGACCTCTCAGGATACCTTTCTCCTCCCGCCTCCCCGACCGAAGGCCGGCTCGAGGCTGCCTCTGCGGCGGACGCGTCCTTCAGCGCTGACTGGCACACGAGGTTCTGCTGCATCCCGCCGGCTCGAGAGGTCTATAAAGGTAAAAGCCGCGGGGCTAAAATTGGACAGCATTTCAATCAGATATGCACAGGTCTTGTTTACGGCGCAGTCACGAGAAATGAACAGCACTCAGTCAGCACAAAGGACAGGCGGTGTCTGCTCCACATCAGGAGGCTGTGGGGCTTCCCTCAGCCTGGAGGGGCCTCCAGCAGGGCCAGTGGCCACTTCCCCTCTTTCCCTCTAGGGCGGGTGTCTGTCTGTTACTGACACACTCCCCTTCTGCAGGTACAGAGGACAGTTCTACATCTTCAAGATCCTGGAGTGGGTTCTCTATTTCCTTCTTCCCCTGTCTGCTGTCTGGTGTGTGTCTTGTATTTAATCATACTTCTTTCTAGTTCGGATGGAGGTGTCTAGATTTCCTGATATGTCTAACTATGAATGGGAGAGATGTCTGTCTTGATCATATTACGTCATTCTGTACACGAGGGAGGTGTCTGACTGTCATAGTACTTCCAATGCCTGAAGGGGTGTATCTCCATTTCACGTTCCCTCATTCTTCTGCTGAGAGGGTTATTTGCCTGTTTCATGTTCCTTCATCCTATGTTTGAGCGAGTGTCTGCTTCATTGTTATTTCATCCTATGCCTGGATATATCTATGTGTTGCCACGTCATATTTCTAGGAGAGGTGTTTGTTGCATTGTTTCTTGTTATTTCTTCTGCTGTCTGGAAAAGATGTCTGTTTTATTTTACTTAATCCAGTGCCTGGCAGAGGTATTTGCCTGTTTCATTTTCTTTCATTCCATGCCTGGGTTAGATGCCTGTTTCGTATTACTTAAGCCTATGCTAAGGAGAAGTGTCTGTTTCGTGTGAATTTCTAATATGACTGGGAGGAGAGACGTCTGTTTAATATTACTTCATCATATTTATGGAGTTGTCCGTCTGTGTCCTGATACTTAAACCTATTTCTGGGACAGGTGATCGTCTGTTTCATGTTCCTTCACCTGTGCCCAAGAGTGGCGTCTATATGTTCCATGTTACTGTATTCCACACTTGAGAGAGATGTCTCTCTGATTCATGTTACTTTACTCTGTGCCTGGGAGAAGTGTCTGTTTCATGTTACTTCACTCTATGCCTGGGAGAAGTGCCTGTTTCTTGTTACTTCATCCTATGCCTGGGAGAAGTGTCTGTTTCATGTTACTTCACTCTATGCCTTGGAGAAGTGTCTGTTTCATGTTACTTCACTCTATGCCTGGGAGAAGTGTCTGTTTCAAATTACTTCACTCTATGCCTGGAGAAGTGTCTGTTTCATGGTAAGTCACCCTATGAAGGGTGGAGGTTTTTTCCTTCAACGTCATGCTGTACCGGGGAAAACGTCTTTGTTTCCGGTGCATCCTCATGTATTTTTTAGCACTGGATGTCCACTTAAACTACCTATTCCTAGCCGAGAGTCAGGTGTCTGCCGCTTTGCCGCCCCTCATTCGAAGCCGCCTGTTTTCGCTTTTCTTCGGAAGGACGTGTGTCCGTTATTCCATCGTGTGCTCCATGCGAAACATGTGTCAGTCCTTTCCTCCTGTACCTGGACACTGCTGTTCCACCCTTCGTTCTGCACCCGTGTCTACGTCACGTGTCTCGTGGTGTTGTCTCCAGCATGGGTCCCGTCTCTTTCAGTGTCAGAACAGATGTCTGCCTCAACATCCCTAAGGGCCCAGTGCCCACCTCTTACCCTACTCAGAGATGCCCCTTTTCCACCTGCACTCGGAGCGGGTGTTCTCCACGCACACGGACAGAGCCCACCTGCAGCCCCTCGGATCTGCTTGTTTTTCCGTCGTAGCAGATGCTGTGACCTCACATGCTCTCCACTCCTACCCCACCCCCACTGTCCCGGCAGGCACGCGCATTTAGAAATGCCATCTTTTCCTTCCACGTTTCTATAAGACGCGCTTTCACGGTCCGCACCTTCATTCAGTGGCCCCTCTCCCCTGCCAAGGCCTTCGAGGACACAGCGCTGCAGCGCGCATCTCTCAGCCCTTTCACCTCCTGTGAACACTCCCAGTGTGGAAGAGCCACTGCCCCATCACCCCTCCTCACCCCCCTGCACAGGGCCGGCTTTAGAGCTGATGGCGCCCTGTGCGACAACCACTTTTAGTGCCCCCACATCCCATGACCACCTCTACGGATTCTCTCCCTACCACCTGCAAAAGTGCCCCATATCTCTCCCATCATAAGATATTGCTAAACAACCTACAACCTTGTGGCCCAGCCCCCAGCAGGAGGCTTATGCAGCTCCGAGGCGCTCAGGTAGTGCAACCATCCTGCACAACCATAAGCCCATAAGCACAGAAAAACATGTTGATTGGGACCAGCGTTACTCACAAACGCTGCTTTCTTTATAATTCCCCAGCAGTAAATTCACTTTCAGGTCTCAACTTTAGAACACACAATACTAGCCATGGTAATGCAATCCAAGCCTATTCATGTACAACTGTAAGGGACTGAGGAGTTCTGATAAGAGATTGAATTGTGCTTTTATGGATACTTGTACCCGAATAAAGATCATTGATTGATTGATTGATCGATCTGATAAGTAATGAAGATTACTAACAAGCAGCAAGGCCTTTAACTCCTCGTCGTCTGCCTTGTCTGGACCCTGACGGAATGAAAAGGACTCGAACGAGGAAGACTTGGAGTAATGAAGATTACTGATAAGTAATCCAACTATTGCCTCCTCATGTGTCTTCCTCGTCACAGTCCTTACTTGGACAGGTGAGAAACACTTTGAGTGATGAATATTACTGAGAAGTAATACAAAAGGTACATATGTCAACCCCGGAAGCAGTAAACTCTACCTATAGCCTATGTCGTAAAAGTAGTACACATATAAGAGAGAGTGGTACATTCTGGAAGTGTGTGTTGTTGTTCATCACATTCTCGCTGCCCACAGGGCTCCTCTACTGGGCACACCCATGCACCCAGCCCTGACCATGAACTTATGGCAGTGAATAATCTGCTGCAATGGTTTATTTTCCAAGGCCCTAAGTGTGATTTACGATCAGAAAGTGACTCAAAACCTAATTCTCTGAACTAGGACTCATGACCACAAAACGGTCCGTGAATCAGTGTCAGGCGCTGTTCAAAGAGGATTGTACTTGGTTTTGTGCATTGTTGGGAAAAAATACAAATGGATGATGAAACAACTACCAAAAATGGAACGGAGATGGGAGAACACTGCCTCAGATCACAGCACAGTTCGCCCCTTAGCATTATGGTAAATGCAGGACAATGTTTGAGCTTACTTGAATGCTAGCTATAGTTTTTCACCAGAGTTGGTGCACATAGTGCTGTTCAAAAGTGGTTTAATAGAATCCTTTCACGCCATGAGAAGTTGTGCAAATGTTCTGCATAGCGCAATGCTGAATGGTCCCATGTGTATCTATCTAACAGTTCCCAGCACATCTTAGCCATTGCCTTTATTTCAAGTTGACTTGGTGCCTATGATTGAAATCTCAGCCTCCTGAGCCTATCCTGCTGCATTCAGAAGTCTCCCTCTCCCTATGCCACTCTCATGTTTGTCGGACGTTTAGTAATGGTGATGAGGAGTGTGGGCAGATGTGCATCTCTAGCAAAGCACCACAATGAAGTTAATTTGAGTGGCCTGCCATCTACTGTTCTTAGAAGAAAATGCCACTACCCAAGAGTTATTGGGTCCCAACAAGCAAAAATTCAACACAGGAGTGTGTAAGGGAGTGGGAGGATGAAGTATAGTAAGTACAGGCTAAAGGCCTTCGGAGTGTAGAAAGATATTTCTCTGCCCACAAATTTGCAAAGGCACTAACGTTTGCTCTTAAAAAGGTTGTGAACTCCTGCTTTATCCATGCAAAGTTTTATCTGTGTATAAGGAGCGAAGTCAAACCACATACCTCCCAGGGATACGATTCACGCTACCTGCAGTTTTGTATCACAATTCCATGCTGCAAAATTAAGCTTTCTCTGGAGGTTTACGTTTAGCAAAGCCTTTCCCTACACAAAGCAATGCGAAGGAGCACACACCTAAGGACCTCACACTGAGGTCCCCGGATGGTAACTCTCCACAGCCCCCAAGCATTACAGGCACCAGGGACATCAGCAACACCAGAGGCGGGAGCAGACTTACTCAGTTCCTACGAGTGGGACTCTGAAGGCCTACTTAGAGGTGAGCAGTTTCAAGGGATTCTGTTATTTCAGTGCAGGTTCTCAGGGTTAGTCCTTCCTCACTTCCCCCTAGATTATCACTCAAAAGCTCGACTTGCTTTGAGCAGGTGTAGTCTTCGGGCAAAATACCCATCTTTTGTAGAGTCATAATGGCAACGGGCCACTAACCCCCGTTACCGGCCCTAACGAAAGTACAAGGGATACTGTAACAAAGCCCTCACTTTTTTTTAGCAAGCAAATCTTCCAAATAACTATATCTTTCTCTTATATGTGACATATATTGCTGCAAGGGTCACAATGTTCATACGGGTGTTCCAGAGAAAAAAACGGTGCAAACTATGCAAAGTTTTCTGTAAATAGTTTCAAACGTTGCAGAAAAGCTCTCTGTACACCTTCAACACAAAAGCAAGTCTGAAAGAAAGGGCTCACTGAGCCATGGAAGGCCATCTCTCCTGCCCATTCTGTACTCTATGATAACAAAGGGGATGATGGACGGAGCGTTTGAGCAAATCAAACACTCACCTCCAGTCAACTGATCTGGGTTTAATCCATCACTATTCTTTAGCTCACTCCACCACCCCAGTTCAGACATGGCCATATGCAAATCAGTCTGACCCTGTGCCTCACGGGAACAGTCCAGCCCGAACTACCAAGCCATGTCTTCCCTGGACCGGAAACAAGCATCCTGGGACCGGTTTCGGGTACATAACCCTCATCCGCCAGGTTACCTTGAATCCAGTGGCAAAGTGAGCAAGGGAACCATGTGTAGGCATACCCTGCCAACTTAGGGCCAACAAAGCGATACCAAAGAGGATGATGAACTAGGCGTTTGAGCAAATAAAACACTCACCCTCAGTCAACTGATCTGGGTTGAATCCATCACCATTCTTTAGCTCACTACACCACCCCAGTTCAGGCATGGCCATATGCAAATCAGTCTGACCCTGTGCCTCATGAGAACAGTCCAACCGGAACTGTTCATAACCCTCATCAGCCAGGATATGCCAGGCCATCTTGAATCCAGTGGCAATGTGAGCACGGGACCCACGTCTGGGCATACCCTGCCACCTTAGGGCGAACAAAGCGATACCAAAGGGGATGATGGACGGAGCGTTTGAGCAAATCAAACACTCACGCCCGGTCAACTGATCTAGGTTTAATCCATCACCATTCTTTAGCTCACTCCACCACCTCAGTTCAGACATGGCCATATGCAAATCAATCTGACCCTGTGCCTCATGGGAACAGTCCAGCCTAAACTGCCAAGCCATGTCTTCCCTGGACCGCAAACAAGCATCCTGGGACCGGTTTCGGGTTCATAACCCTCATCAGCCAGGATATGCCAGGCCATCTTGAATCCAGTGGCAATGTGAGCACGGACCCACGTCTGGGCATACCCTGCCAACTTAGGGCGAACAAAGCGATACCAAAGGGGATGATGGACGGAGCGTTTGAGCAAATCAAACACTCACGCCCGGTCACCTGATCTGGGTTTAATCCATCACCATTCTTTAGCTCACTCCACCACCCCAGTTCAGACATGGCCATATGCAAATCAGTCTGACCCTGTGCCTCATGGGAACAGTCCAGCCCGAACTGCCAAGCCATGTCTTCCCAGGACCGGCAACAAGCATCTTGGGACTGGTTTCGGGTTCGTAACCCTCATCAGTCAGGCTATCTTGAATCCAGTGGCAAAGTGAGCAAGGGACCCACGTCTGGGCATACCCTGCCAACTTAGGGCAAACAAAGTGATACCAAAGGGGATGATGGACTCTATACTCTGGCCAGGCCTCAAATTCTCCCAATGCTGCCCATTAATACTAACGCAGAAACAATCAAAATCGTACAAGAAATACCTGGGATTTTTGTACATAGCAAACCGATCCGAAAAAAACACACACGTATGGACGGGATGCTCCAGAGGTGGACACACACCGAATGTAAGATGGAGGTAACAATGGTGGCGGCCTCCACCCTGGCAAACAGGCAGAGCAGGCGCAGCCTCTCGAACCCATTAAAGAAACGGGCAGAAGATTAACTAATATTGAATTATCTTAATAAATAAGGGTTCCTTCTAATTATCCTTCTGGGCCAAAATCTTTACGCTACTACATATATCTCTGTTAGTGAAATCAAGTGGCACCGCCTGACCTTCCCTGCACTGTCACTTTTTTATATGGACGGAAAATTCTTCTATTGTATACAACATTCCCTGATTCTCGATTTCCTTAACCATAGAACAAGTCTGTTCCTTCGTGTCTGCTTCCTTTAGAAAGAAGCAATTGCCTAATTTATAATGGGTAGAAATAAGATGGAAGCCCCCTGTGCCTACCACTGTACTATGTGACAGGTGCACACATGTGCTGTCTCTCACAGCAGCCTCTGCAGGTGGGCTGACCCTGTCTGTCTGGAAGGAGAATCCCTCTTCTGTGTTGTTATAACTAAGGCAGGGGGCCGTCATAGCAGCAGGCAGCCCAGGTAGGGGCAGGGGTCTCTCACTCACTGACTTTGATGTGCAGAATATGTCCCAAGGCCAAACTCGGACAGGAGCCATCAGTCGCTTGGGGTGGATTTTCAACTTTAAAAGCTTACTTGTTCAGTTCAGGGAGTGGGTCATTTTCCGAGTGTCTCCGAGTTATAGAATCTGTCTCTCAGCTCTCGTGTATGTCTCTCTATCTCTTCATCCTCCTCTAGCTCCCCCAGCCCCCCTTTCCAGGTCAGCTCTCTCGCAATTCAATGGTCGGCATGAGTCATTCTTCAGAGGTGTACAGCTTTAGAGATTGTCCCTTTTTTGCCCCTGGAAGAATAAACCCAAGTGCTCGAAAGGAGTGTACCTACGCCCTTGTCTCCACGAGATAGCCCCTTATCTCTGTGACAGCTGTCTGTCCCCCTGGGACACCTGTGCCTCTGTATTTACCCCGGAGCTAAGTGTGCTGAGAGGAGCCCGTGTTCTCTCTCCCTCGCGCTGCCTCTGCACTGGCACTGCACTACACCTGGACACCTCGCCGCGTCTTTCTAGACTGATGGAGTAAGAGATAGCAGCTCTCCCTTCCTCTCTCTTCCCGAAACTCTCGCTCTCGTAGTTCTACTCAGTCCCCCGATTCCGAGCCTCCTCGCGACTTACTTTTCTCGGTGGAGGCTGCATGCTGCTGTCCCCCGGGCTCTGCCGTGGCGCTAGGCTCCAGACGCGACGATGGCTCCGGGGAGCGAGTGTCCGGAACTGAGTGTCCCGGAGCCGCGGCCCGCCCCCGTTCTGGCCCGGGGAGCCCCGCCCTCCGCGGGGCGGCATCCAGCACCTCGGCCCGGCCTCCCGAGCCTCAGCCCGCCTCCTCCACTGAGGCCAGCATGACTCTGGCAAGGTATGTCCCACATAATCATGTGAGAGCCCCTGTCATCACAGGTGTCATTGGGCTAACCAGATCTCATTGTTGAGTTTAGCTGTCTTTATTCCTGCGTCAGTCATCGTCTGTACTCGCACCCCTCTGTATCTTCACCTGAGACTGGCTTCCAACATGGAAAAGTTCTCCTTTCCCTCAAAGTTGATTACGGAGAAAATAGCAGAATCCATGCTGTTGACAAGGGGGTAGTGCTATGATGAGAAGGTAGGGTTGCAGTCAGGGTTGGATTAGGATTAAAAATCGGCCCAGGCCTGCTAAAAAAAAAGTGGTCCATATTTGCATATTGCCTTTCCGCAAAACACTGCTTGGGCGAAATTGTATAAAAAAAAGGGGGGTAAAAAAATACACGGATAAGCTTACACTGGGGAAAACACACCTGGAAACAAGTGAGGCCACTTCTGCTCATGTCCCCTTACCCCGCTCAGTATCCAAACATTAATGGGCCGGCCCAGCGACAGGAAAGGAGTGACACCTCTCCTGTTGATAAAAGGGAGGTATGGACGTCCATATGTCTCCAGAAAGCCACTCAGGCACCCACTGGGCCGCTGGTGGCATAGAACACCACAAACACCGCCCTACTCCTACCAAACCGCTCTTAAGTGATCTGGGTCGCCGTTCCATTAAGGACCTAGCCACTATACGCCCTCTTTTATATTGGGCTAGGTTATGGCGGACCCCGGAGCTCTCAAGGTATGCAGATGGTTTAAGGGAAGTTATGAACCTTTATGGAGCCCACAAAATTAGCTGGATAACAAATATAAAAAAGCTCCTGCTCGCAACGGGCCTTGCAACTGATTGGGAGCCTGGGGTATCACTATCACTATCCAAGGCAGAAATTAAGCGAGCCTATTGGACATGGGTTGACGATCAGGAGCAGAGGGACCCAAACCTAGGTAGGCTGACTGAGGCATTTCGACAGCACAAATTAAAGCCTCGTCTGAAACCCTACTTAGATTTTATTAAGAAACCTAGAGATAGATCCCTTTTTATCCAGTTCAGGCTAGGAACACTCCCCCTTCGCAACCATACCTGTAAGTGGAAGCCCCGGCACCAAACCTCTCCTGATTGCCCAATCTGTGAAGGTGTCATTGAAAACATTCCTCACGTCTTTTTTGTATGCCCAGCCTATGCAAAACCCAGACAGAAATGGCTCAAACCTGTGTGCCTGTTGCTTGGAACCAGGGACCACTCCGCTGCACTTAGAATACTTAAGGCTGATGCTAGCACAACCTTAGTGTGTGGGGTGGCCAAATTTCTTAGTTGGGCTTGGATGATAAGGATGAAGGCTATCAGATGATTTAAGTTTTAGCTGAATCTCTTTTTATACGCTTACATTTTCACAAAGCTGCTAAAGTTTAATATATTTTTAATTATTTATTGTAATATAAAAGGTTTTTTATTACTAATCCTTTTAAAATGTGTTGTTAATGAATTGTGATGCTACATTTTAATGTGCTTTTATGATATTCTATATATCGAAATAAAGCTTTGATGATGATTAAAAATCGGCCCAGGCCTGCTAAAAAAAAAGCGGGCCATATTTGCATATTGCCTTTCCGCAAAACACTGCTTGGGCGAAATTGTATAAAAAAAAGGGGGTAAAAAAATACACGGATAAGCTTACACTGGGGAAAACACACCTGGAAACAAGTGAGGCCACTTCTGCTCATGTCCCCTTACCCCGCTCAGTATCCATACATTAATGGGCCGGCCCAGCGACAGGAAAGGAGTGACACCTCTCCTGTTGATAAAAGGGAGGTATGGACGTCCATATGTCTCCAGAAAGCCACTCAGGCACCCACTGGGCCGCTGGTGGCATAGAACACCACAAACACCCCCCAAATCGGGCCCCCAGGCTGCTAAAAAAAGCAGACCACAGCTGGAACAAGGATACCGGCTCCTTGGGCATTGCCCGAGTGCCCGCGTTACCAATCTGACGCTGGTTGAAGTAAAAACTTTGGCCTGAGGGAGTTAGGAGACTGGGTGATGGAGGCGAGTCTCCGTACAGTAGAATAGAATGACTCAGGTGGAGGAGAGTGAACTTGGCGGGAGACTGTGCGGCACGGCCTCCCCTTTGCAACCCATTATCTTTAATGTCCAGGGCCGGCGCTGGGCATGGACAGTGTGGGCAGCTGCCTAGGGCCCCACAGTCAGCCCTCCAACTTGGAGCCTCGCAGCAATGCGACACAGTCAGGCCACGGCATTAAAGGTGCCACTTGCAAGTTTGCCACCTTAGGGGGCCCCCTCCCCTGGCCTCACTGCTTTGGCGTGGTGGGCTGCATCACTGCACTGAAATGCATTGTCACACATTTATAGCGCCTCAGCAGTCTGCCTGAGCACTGCTATTTGGCATCTTCACCAGTAGGCAAAGCTTTTGCTAACATCCGCGCACGCAGGGCCCGTAACCCCATTTATGGTGTGGAAGACTTGTGGAGTGTGATGAAAGATTATGAGCCTTTTGTACAACAGCATGCCCTCAAGCATATGTCCGCTACTCTGATCGGTCTTTGAGAGCAGTGTTTCAATGATGCAGCACCGCAGGTTATATATGATATTAAGGATCATGTATATGTTACTGATATGGCGCCTGCTCACGTCTTTATTTTTATTTATTTATTTAGGACTTGTATTGCGCAACAAATCATCCCAACAGGGATCTCTCGGTGCATTTGGTAAGCACAGTGCTAAGGACTAGGACAGGGCTTACAGCAGTTAGAAGAGCCAAGTCTTTAGGAGCTTCTTAAATTGTTTCACACTTTGGCAGGCCCGTAGCTCATCCGGCAAACGATTCCAATGGAGAGGGGAAAGATATGAAAATGCATGTCCTCCCAATTTGGCTTTCTTGATTTTACAGGGGAGAAGTAGATTCCGGTTGCTAGATCTTAGTGCACGGACCGGGTTGTAGGCTGTTATTTTCCTCCTTAGATAGAGCGGACCGATCCCTTGTCGTGCTATAAACACAAACACCAGTAGTTTAAACAAAACTCTCTTTCTCACAGGTAGCCAGTGCAATTGTTGTAGCATAGGGCGGGAGGGGTACGTCTAGGTTTATTCAGGACTAACCGTGCTGCTGTATTTTGCACTACCTGTAGTCTTGCTGCGAGATCATCCCTGATTCCTACTAAAAGCGCTTTGCCATATTCTAGTCTGCTGACTAGTAGGGCCTGTACTAAGGTATTTCTATCCTGCATAGGGATTCATGGAAAGATTTTCCACAACATTCGTATGATGCCGAAACAAGTTCCCGATACTGCTTTTACCTGCTCCTCCATCGAGAGCTTGTTGTCTATCAGAATACCCAGGTTACGTGCCAGGCCCATAGGGTTAGGAGCCTCCCCTAATTCCGGTGGCCACCAGTCTGCAGACCAAATCTCCGTGGCCTTTCCAAACAGAAGAATCTCAGTTTTGTTGGATTTTAACTGCAGAAAGTTCTTGCTCATCCAGGTGGCGATTTGTAGCATACAGGACCTCAATTTAAGTCTAGACTTTTCTGGGTCCTTCTCGATGGGGACTATCACCTGCGTGTCGTCAGCATACAAGATTGTCTCAAAGCCACAGGATCTTATGATGGCAGCAAGCGGGGCCACATAGATGTTGAATAAGGTGGGGCTAAGAATTGAGCCCTGCGGTACCCCCTTATCCAATACTGTGGTTTGGGAGATGAAGATATCTAATTGGACACATTGAGTTCTGTTGTTAAGGAAACTCTGCATACAGGCCCAGGCTCTTCCTCCGACACCAATCGTGTCGTCAGCATACAAGATTGTCTCAAAGCCACAGGATCTTATGAGGGCAGCAAGCGGGGCCACATAGATGTTGAATAAGGTGGGGCTAAGAATTGAGCCCTGCGGTACCCCCTTATCCACTACTGTGGTTTGGGAGATGAAGGTGTCTAATTGGACACATTGAGTTCTGTTGTTAAGGAAACTCTGCATCCAGGCCCAGGCTCGTCCTCCGACACCAATCTCCCGCAACCTGTCCAATAAGACATGGTGGTAGATGGTTTACGAAGGCCGCAGATAGATCTAGAAGTACTAGCATAGTGGGGGCCCCTCTATTCTGTAGCATCCTGATGGTGTCGACCACTTCTACCAGTGCCTCTTCCGGGCTATGGGCTGCCCTGAATCCTGACTGCGAGGGGTCTAGTAAATTATGCCGTTCTAAGTATCTCATCAGTTGCCTATTAACCAATGTCTCCATGACCTTTGATCTGCTTGGGAGGAGAGATATTGATCTATAATTTTGTAGCTCTGTGGGGTCTGACAGCACCTTTTGTAGTAGAGGTTTTATATGTGCTCTTTTCCAGCTTCTGGGAAAGGTGGCTGTAGCCAAGGAAATGTTGCACACCTCGGTTAATGATGGAGCAAGAATAGGGGCAAGTTCAGCCATTATAAATGGCAGCACAGGATCTGAGGGAGCATCAGATTTTGTGTGCTCCAACAGGCTTTGTACTTGCTCTGTGGTGATGATGGTAAAATAGTCAAGTCTGGGAAGTGAGGGGTCTCTCTCAACCGGGGTTATCTCCTCAACGACTATTCCTACCGCTAGGGATCGGTACATTTTGTCTATCTTGTCCTTGAAACGGTTTGCCAAATCATTGCATAGCATTGTGTATTAGTGATAGAGGGACTGTTTACTTTCGGGTTTGTAAATTCCTTCAGAATTTTAAAAAGCTCCCTGGAGGAGTTCTTTGCCTCCCGGATTCGCAGACCAAGATGGTCTCTTCTGGCTTGGTTACAGTTTTTTAGGTATACTTTATGTAGTGCTAAAAAGGCCCCCTTGTTCTCTGATCTCTTAGTTTTCCTCCATTTCCTTTCTCGACATCTGCTTTGAGACTTTTCTTTTTTTAAAGTCTCCGAATACCAGGGGGCTGAGCTGGCTCTTTCCTGCATGCTTGTGACTCTAAGTGGCGTGATAAGATTTAAAGTGTCTTCAATGGACACCTCCCATATTTCTACGGCCTTATCACTTGCCTCTACTATGTCAAAAGAGGGAGGTTTGAAAACGTGGCTAAACGACCCCAGAGTAACTTTTCTCCGAGGGGTCAGTCTACATTGGGATTTCTACCTCTCCCAATCACCTCAGTAGTAAATTTGAGCAAAATGATCAGTCCAGGACAGTACCCATGGGGGATCTACTGAAAGGCCCACATTGGCAAAAATGTTTTCCAGTTTGTGCCCTGCTATATGGGTGGATTCATGGATCATTTGTGTGAGCCCCAATGCCTCCATGGCCGATACCAAGGATTTTGTATCTGTGTTTGCAGGGTCATCTAAGTAATGGGTGAAATAGCCCACGAGGATAAAGAGTTCTGATTGTGGAATATATGGAGCGAGAGACTCCAGTAGTGAGGTACAGAAGACTTTGTTACTTTCTCCTGAGGGGTGGTATACTGCTGTGCCCCCGTCACACTCAGTCCTTCCTGTGAGTGTAACCGGAAGACCAAGAGCTCCAAGCCGTCGGTCATCACTGTATCGAATAGTTTAATGCGATGGGGGGCCCGAAAAACTATTGCCAGGCCACCTCCCCTCTTGTTCACGTAGAATAGTGCAAGGGTTCGCACTGGAGTAGTATGACTCTGTAGCCAGGTCTCTGTGATAAGGCATATGTCTGGTTTTATATCTTCTAGTAAATCCCAGATTTCTGCAAAGTGCTTAGGGATAGATCTCGCATTAAAATACAAGACTTGGAAGGGCTCATATTTAGCTTTACACATAGAATTATTCCCCATCCTGCGGTCCTTGATAGATCTATTGCATGGCTTGCCATAGGGATGGCGGTGGGGTAAATCAGTTCTTTGCCTGCATTGTGTACCTGTCCACCCACAATGGCCACACCTCTTGTCTCGTGGTCCCATCCCCCTGAAAGGTCTATCTTACTGCACCTTCTCGAAGTGTTGCCCCTTAGGTCCAGTAGCGTTTCCTTAGAGTATTTTGTACCCGTCATTTCTGCCGGTGAAAATGAGCAGAGATCCCTGGCTGCCGGCACCATCTAGGCGCTGAGGGGCTTGCCTTAGGTGCGCCTTTGGTGCGCCAGTAGCGCGTCCGCTGCGCGTCCGAGCCGCGCCTGGATTTATGCCCCCAGAGATTAGCAACTAGACTGCTAACCTGTTTAAGATGGCCGCCAACGTCAGGTAGCCCCTTTCCTGCAAGGCAGCCTCTCTCCGCTCAAACTGCCGCTCAGGAGCCCGACCGCGGTGGACCGGAGAGTTGCCCCCCCCCCCTCCTTTCTGTTCCCTGGTAAGTTCAGCAGGTGAGTGCAACAGAACAAAGTTAAAAATAACGTTAGCACACACAGTAAGTTTTTAAAACCAAGGCGCCTACTGCGCTCTAAAACACTCAGTAATTTAAAAAAGAGGCTGGGCGCACGGAAAGTACTGTCCGTTACCGCAGCTTAATGGTAATGTTGCAACGTTGGTTGCTTATCAGGGTAGACTGCTTGAGAAGAGCCCCACTCCGATATCCCAGTTCCCGATGCGGGAGGTTCATTCTATATATCATCCTGAAATACCAGAGCTAAGGGATCAGCATGATAATGTTACTAGAACAGGGGTAGCAGCCTGTTTCCAAGAACAATGGGTTTATACTCCGTGAAAAAGGAGTGAAGTTTTGTCTCTTAAGACTCAGTTACCTTATCCTAGGAAGAATCGTACTGCTTAATATAAAGAGTTGACTGAAGCAGCCTCTTCAACAGTAATGACGCTTGCAGATATTGAAGTATTTTTTGGTTTGATGGTTCCGGTTGATATTTGGAGACAAGTACACACACAGGATCATATTGTGGAATTGGGTGGTACCTGGGATCAAATTAAAGTATGGGAACAGGAGAGGAAGCCTGGTGAGAAGCCTAAAGGAAATATACTTGCTTTGCCAGGCCGCATTATCACGTATATGCATTCTCTTATCCCCCCGAGAAAAATTGACTTGGACAAGTTAAAGGCTTGTCATCAAAAGAAAGATGAGAGTATGTCTGATTTTTTCACTCGGTTTGAAGGTGTGTTTCTAGACTATAGTGGACAGTATTGTCAATTGAAGGTAGTGTCCGATTGTTTGTTATTAGATTTGTCTCAAATTTGCTTCCCGAGATTGCGACTCAGTTACAGGCTTCCAAGAGCATCTGGTCCACTCCTTTCCCTTCTCTTATTTTGAACATGGCACAGCATTATGAGCACAGGGAAAATGAGGATAAGGAGAAGATAGATGGAGAAGAAGCACAAGGATTTGAAGACAAAGGTGTTGTTACAGCAGGCTTCAAGAGGCAATGGTAGAGGACGTGGTAGTTTGGCCCGGAAGCTTCCGCTTACTAGCAGGAATGCTACGCCTGTAGGGCCAAATCAGTGCGCGTAATGTAAAGAGGAGAGACACTGGTGTAGCGAGTGTCCTGTGATCTTGCAGAAGGTGGCGTTCCCGAGAGGGCGAGGTTCTCGTGGACGGAGTCGTGGAGCTGGTGGCCTGGAAAGGATTCAGAATGCTGTGGCCCTTAGGGTCGTTCTGATAAGAATTATTTTGATGACAGTATTATCATGATGATTATGATAAGGATGAGGTGACAGGGATGTCTTACAGCTAGGATAGCCATGGACAGAGTGAGGGACCAGTTCCGATACCTGTAGATCAACGTGGTCAGTACGTTAGTGCAGATGTGCATGGGTCAGCTAAGGAGTTTTTGGTGGTTACAGGTGCGACAAACAGTTCTAATTCTCGTTCCTTGGTCCATGGGGCGGCTCTGTCTGGACATAATAATGTTTCGGTAGGTTTTTCTGGTGTACCGGTTGTGAGCACCATTTCGAATCCCTTCGCGTTGACTATTGGTCATTTCACCGTGGATTTCCCATGCTTGTTGACGTCTAATTATGGAAAGAATTTAATGGGTTTGGACTTGTTAAAAAATTGCTTGCCACAATTTACTGCTCTCGGGCAGCTGTTTACCTGAAATTGGATCTGGCCGTCGTGCGTGCTACCCAGTGCCTGTCCAAAGATGTGCCCCTTCCTGCGGAGTTTAAAGATGTGCCACCCACTCTCTGGGTGACAGGTGACAAAGATGTGGGACTTTTACAGATACTGCCAGTTTCGATCTGAGTTAAAGACAATGCCATTTTACCTTGGGGTCCGGACGTCGTACGTGGTACCCAGTGCCTGTCCAAAGATGCGCCCTTTCCTTCGGAGTTTAAAGATGTGCCACCCACTCTCTGGGTGACAGGTCACACAGATGTGGGACTGTTACAGATTCTGCCATTTTTGATCCGAGTTAAAGACAATGCCATTTTACCTTGCACACCTCAGTATAAAATACCGCAGGCAGGTAAGCGAGCTTTAGTGCAAATTATACAGGACTTGATTGAGAAAGGAGTGGTTGAGGAGACGCCTGCTAATGTTTGTAATAGCCCTATTCTTCCCATTCTTAAAAGGACACCTTGGAGTTCCTCTGATGATCATGCAGATGTTTATTGCTTTGTAATTGACTTGTGGGAAGTTAATAAAATAGTGATTCCCCAGTTTCCTGTGGTCCCTGACATCATGACTCTTTTGACAATGATTCCTTCTTCTGCTACATACCTTTCTGTCATTGACTTGAAAAACGCATTCTTCAATATTCCCATTCATCCTGACAGCAGGTATCTGTTTGGGTTCACCCTAGCTGGTAGAAGCTTTAGATTCTGCTGCGCTCCTCAAGGCGATACAGAGAGTCCGAGTATCTAGGATCAGGCATTGAAAGGTCAGCTGGACTCCTTGTCACTCCCTACAGGTAATGTATTGCTTCAATATGTTGATGACTTGCTCATCGCCTCGGATACTGAACAAGGTTGCAGAGACAGTATGGTTAAATTATTGTTACATTTGCCCAACATGACCATAAAGTATCCCTTTAAAAATTTCAGTATTATCAACCTACTGTCGAAGGAGGGTCAGAGATTGACCCCTGAGCGCATTGTTAAAATGCACATTCCTCAAACTCAAAAAGATGTATGTGCTTATATTGGCATTGCTTCCTACTGTCGCCAATGGATTCCAAATTATTCCCTACTAACCAAACCCCTGCTCGCTTTGACTACTAAAGATGTGCATGGACCCTTGCCTTGGAAGCCTGAATGTCAGCAGTCTTTGCGCTTTGTTCAGCTCCAGTGCTTGGCATGCCTAACTATAGCAAGCCATTTGTACTATATGTCCATTAGACAGCTGTTTGTGCGCTTTCTGTTTTAACACAAAAATTTGGAGATAGGCAACGGCCGTGTGCTCATTTCTCTGCTGTGCATGCCCCTGTTGCACAAGCCCTCCCGAGTTGTCTAAGAGCGGTTGGGGCTGTTTCGATAAGACAATCGGCTGGACTCATGCTTGATACTGACCTCAAAGTCATGGTGCCCCATGCTGTGGATACACTTTTGAATAAGACAAAGACACAGCACCTCACCAGTGCACGCCTGATGAGTTATGAATTGACATTCTTTGCTAAGCTTATTACAATCAAATGATGTGCCACTCTGAACCCAACCACGTTACTACCCCTCCCTTCTGAGAATGGAGAGATTGATATACATGATTGTATCTTCCAAATGGAAGAAGAGAGGAAAGGACGGGAAGACCTGACTGATGTTCCCATATATGACCTCCAAGGGAACTATATGTTGATGGCTCTTGCTTTAAATTACCAGATGGCACCACGACTGCGGCATACGCTATCACTACACAGCGTACTGTAGTTGAGACATCACAAATTTCCTATCAGTCGGCCCAAGATGCAGAGCTCTTTGCCCTTATTCGAGCCTGCGAGTTGAGTGAGGGACTGGTTGTTAATATTTATACTGACAGCCAGTATGCATTTGGAATCGCCCATAATTTCGGGCGACTATGGGCAGAGAAAGGGCTCCTTACTTCCCATGGGACCAAGATTCAGCATGGTCACCTTATCTATAGGCTTCTGTCTACTTTGACACTCCCTAAGAGATTAGCAATAGGCAAGTTCAGCGCCCATAGGAAAGTTACTGACAATGTAGGTAAAGGGAATGCTTTTGCAGATCAGACAACTAAGGAAACAGCCCGGACTAGGATGAAAAAGAAATTCATAGCAGGTCCACAAGGTGGCTGCCCGAGGTCACCATGTTTGAGGATATACTTGAGAATGTGAAGGAGATCCAAAGGGAGACCACAGTGGATGAATTAGCAGTGTGGCAAGAAAATACAGCACAATTGAATGACAAGGGATGTTGGATTGACAAGTCAGGGAAGCAAAGATGGATGTTGCCAGATGCATATGTTCTTCCTGTAGTCACAATTGCCCATTGGCCAGCCCATATCAGTGCTAAAGGTATTTGCAGGCTGTTTGACCCTGTGTGGCAGAATGACAACATCTCCAGAAGTGCTGCACATTTAGTTAAGTATTGCATGGTGTGCATGATGCACAGACCTGGAAAAGGTACCCCATCACCTCCTGGTAATTGTGCACCCCCTACTTACCATTTGAGGTCCTTCAGTTAGACTACATTGAGTTAGATAGAGTCAATAACTTGATGTGTTTGAGGTTGTTTGTGCATTCAGTAAATGGATTGAGGCTTGCCCCACCAAAGACAATACAGCCATAATGACTGCAAAGGTGCTCCTAAAGGAGTTCTTTCCTCGTTCGGCTTGCCATGTTTGATCTAGAGCGATAACGGAAGTCATTTCAATGGCAAGGTAATCAGTAAGTTTGTGACGGTTTACACATAAGACAGAAATTCCATGCTGCAAATCGCCACTTATCACCAGGTTTGGTTGAGAACTACAATGGTACTCTCAAACTGAAATTGGCAAAGATTCTGGAGACAACAGGGTTGTAGTGGCCAGATGCTTTTCCATTAGCTCTTCTGTTGACAAGAACAACAGCGCATTCGAGGTCGTGTTCGGACGCCTGGCAAATGTCTAAGCGTGGAAGGGTATACTCAGATGTGAGTCCCTTGCTCATTGCACCATCAGGATTCAAGCAAGCCGGGCCGAAGACGGCTGAAATGCCAGAAACCGGTCCCCGGAAGCTTGTTTCCTTCCCAGTGTAAGAATTGGCTTTTGTAGTCTGGTCTGCCCTGTTCCCATGATGCACTGGGCCAGGGACAGACTAATTTGCATACAGCCAGGTTCTGAAACTGGGATGGTGCAATGAGCTAAAAAACGGTGTTGGATCTAGCCCTGATCTCTTGACTGGGTGAGAGTATTCTGCTTAATTCAGAGACTCTGTCCATCACCACCCCTTGTTGTAAATTATGGCAAATGTCTGGGGCGTCCCTTGTCCTCCTTGGTTCTCAGACATGAGTATTCATTGTCGACAGACTATTTTTACCAGTCAATGATACTTTTATTTGATTTCGTAAAAAAAAATCGTAAAAGATTGTAAAAACACGTTATACACAGTAATTAAAAGCAATGATTTGAAAGATGCAAAGAGGTAAAAAAACACTGTTGTCATTATGCGATCCCCGTTATCATTTAAAATAAGAAATGTTATGTTTATAATCAGTGCGGTATTAAAGTGCTAGGATATTTAGTTGAGAAACGATAAAAAATTAGTGCATGAAAAGGTGAGGTCCAGTCAGTCTGTCTTGTGAGGGCCACTCTCGTTGATTCTTGTGATTTATCTAGTTCTTTGGCTGCCATTTCCAAAAACGTAATAGCTTTGCAGGACCGTTGCACTGACAGGCCTCCCAGACTTTCTATGACAGCAGCTCTGCATGTCCTTAATTGTTTTTACCTAAAAAACTCACAAAGGATGATTTTCCGTCTTTCTAAAAGCGAGGGGCAGATGCATAGGAGGTGAAGTAGTGTCTCATCTCCCTGTCCGCACAGTCTGCATTCTTTTGTCGGCCATGTGCGTTTCCAAGGGTCAGATCCTTCGTGGGCAAGTGCACCAACCGTAGCATCGTCAGGTAGTGCTTTTTGTGGTGTGAGATGTGTTCTGACAAGTATTGTTGTGGTTTCAGCATCTGATACGATTGAATCACTGCCCATGCATGTTTTTTTGTTGCAAATGCAGTTTTATCCATTAACAAAGACCTTTGTTTTGCTGCCGTGTTCGCTACTTTTGTGAACACGGAATAGGAGGTGATTGTATGCCAGGCCTCTTCAAGGTGTGGGTCTGCAAGTGATTCTTCTAGTATGCTGACAATGGAATTATTTTGTCTCGCTTGCTGTTCAATTTCTGCCCGGGAAGAGTGGGCTAAGGTGTTTTCTTCTGCTTTTCTCATCCGCCAGTAATATTTGACCACCACTCCCTGTCGGCCTGGTTTCTGGTTTTTGAGCCCGTATTCCAATCGAATCTGTAGCTGAGAGATGTATCATGGAATTGAAAATAGATTCTTAAAGAGACTCGACTGGGCTTGGTTTAAAGTGGCTGCATCTTTTGTATTCATCAGTTCGGAGCCATAAGAAATAGTTAGGAATGAATTTTGCTGCAATTACCTTTAACAGGTGACCCGTTGATCAGCCTTTTAACTTCCTCTTTAGAATTTTAAAGGCGTAGTGGAGTTATTTCGCCTTAATTTTTCCTGTGTTCAGCTGGTTGTTAAAGTTGAGGTTGTGTTCGAGTTGAAACCCAAGGTATTTGTATGAACTCACCTGGGATATTGTTTTGCCATCTAGATTCCAGATGAATTTACCTTTTGAGCCTGTTTTCCGATGTTTGGAAAAACATAGCACGTTTGTTTTCTTGTGATTTATTGTTAATTGGGCTGTGATCATGTATGCTCCTAGTTGGGCCATTGATCACTGCAGGCCTATAGGTGTTTGAGATAGGAGAACAATGTCGTCTGCATATTGAAGGCTAGTGATTGGCGTGTTGCCCAATTTAGGGGGGTCGGTTTGAACTTGTTGGAGATGTTTCTCAAGGTCAGCAGTATAGATGTTAAAAAGGCAGGGGGCCAACACACACCCCTGTTTTAGTCCATTTTTTGTTGGAATCTTGCTTGTTATACTGCGTCCGTCTCCTTTCTTTACTTGTACCCACATTTTTGTATAAAGGTTCATCATCGCCGCCAGAAGTTTGGTTGGTAACCCCCAATTTTGCATTTTGGCCCATAACCTTGCTCTTGGTACTTTGTCGAACGCTGCTTTAAGGTCGATAAAGCACGCTTGCAGAGTCCGTGATTTTGCGTGTCCTTGTTTCGCTAGAAGAGTAACCGCTGAGATGTTTGTGAGGGTGCACATTCCAGCTCAAAATCCGGTTTGTGTATTTGGCATTAGATTTGTACGGCTCACCCATTCTTCTAGATCTGCCAACAGGTTCGAAGCATAAATCTTTGCCTCAACGTCAATTAGTGCAATCATTCTATAATTGCCGGGGTCCGAACGTAAGCCTGATTTATATATAGGGTTGAAGATGCTTCCTCGCCAGGAGTCAGGGATTATGCCTGATGTTAGTGCGTTTGAGAAGAGCGGAGTAAGAATACCTGACCAGAACGGGGGGTCGTGCCGGAATAAAGCGTTTGGCAAACCGTTGGGCCCTGGAGCTCCTTCAGGCCTTAGATTTTTTGTGATGTTTAGGACCTGCTCTTGTGCGATCTCCAGGGTGAAATCAGGGTGTTCTGTCTTTGCTGTATCATGGGATATTCCTACATTAGAGATTCCGTAATTTGCAATATCGGTGGGTGGAATGGCGTTGTATGTATGTTCGATGTGTGCTCTCCAGGCATCCTCCATTATTTCGGAGTTGAAATGGCGATTCTTGCCGTTTGATATATGGTTAATGACATCCCAGAAGCACTTGGAGTCTCTTTGTTTGGTGGCATGATGGAGTTTTACCCAAAGCAGGTCACTATAGTTTTTCTTAGCCACCTTGATGTCCCTTTTTAAGTTTTTCCTTAATTTTGATATTAGGGAGAGAATGTCCTGTGAAGGGTCTGTACCTCGAGTTCGTAGTTGTCTTAAATGTTTATTCAGTTGTTTATTTTGTTTCCTTAAGTTATTATTAAACCACGCTGACTCCGCTGACCTTCCTACTTTGTGGCCGATGTCCTTTCTTGTGAATTCCATATTTAGATCATGTGTGAAGGATACCCAGGTCGTTATACATGATGGTTCGACCTTAAAGTTTTCCAGAAGGCCAGTGCATGTGGCCATGATATCACCTATATTTTCCCTTTTCCAAGTGAGTCGTTTCAGGTTGTGACATTGTGTTTGTTGGGACATTGCTTTGTCTGGTATTGGAATTGCCGTACTTATGTGCAAAGAGAAGGTTTGAGGATAATGGTCACTTTCTGTCCTTTCTATTATTTGGAAATTTGAGATGTTTGAGAGAATGTCGTGATCTGTTAATGTATAATCAATGGTAGATCCTGTTTTTTGCGTGACTCTGGTGTATGCTGAGAGACACCCCGGCGAGGCTTGTCCGTTTAAAATGCACATAGACTGTTCCTCCAGCAGGGATGCGCATCTATTACCGTGAGTATCACCTCAATTGCTAGGTCGAGTGTGGCCTGTTGATCTTTTTTTGCGGACTTGTAGTAGATTCATGTTGAAATCTCCTGACAGTATGATATTGGCCTGAGGGTGGGCAAGTTTAAGGGTAGCTAGTGTTGCTTATAAGGTCTCGATACATGCTCTCTTTTGTTTCGGTGATGGATGGATGTAGACATTCGATATTAGCAGGCTAAAAGAGGGTGCGGCCTCTAGTTTGAGACATAACATCCAAGCTGAGTCGAGGTCTACTTCAGAAACTTGCCATGAGATGTATGTCGAGACAAAGATGGAAAGGCCCCCTTTTGCTCTTCCGTGTTTCGAATCTCTTTTTGCCGGAATTAGATATTCTTTGTATCCCACCATTGATTATTTTTACCAGTTAACTGAAAATGTAAGTTCTATTCACCAACAGGTCCGCGGCACTCTCCCAGATATACCAGAGGGCCCCGGACATAACATTCAGCCTGGTGATTGGATCCTTGTGAGAAATTTTCAACGGCAAAAGAGTTTGGAGCCCAGCTTGAAGGGACTTGGGCAGGTCCTTCTGGCCACCTGCACCACTGTAAAGGTCACCAGCCGCAAGAACTGGATCCACGGCACTCATTGTAAACAAGTGCCCCTACCGTTACCCTATGACCAATGTATCGCTGAAGGAGTTGGGGATACTGAGCATGAAAAAGTGCTTCAGTTCATCCCCTTTATTGAAGCAAAATTAACGTGGACCCAAACAGAAGCAGAGAATGATGGTGTGCTAAATGCAGCGGTCCCTCCGGAAATCAGAGGCATTAAGGAGCCAATTTTTGTTGACCTCTCTGCGCCTGGAGTCACCAGGTACAATTTGCGCCCTGGGCTGAGGAACAGTGCACCAAAGGAGAGGTCAGATTAGTTAGGGATGGACTGTGCAAGTTAGGGCATACTTTGCTATAGTACCAACAGTGTTAGTTCAGGGTGTTGTGAGATTGGTGCACTGTTCTGACATTAGACAGGATAAATCGAGTGTGCTCCCTGGGAGGGGAGTACATTATCCTGAGTGATGTGGCATTCATCGAGAGCTCAGGACAGAGCAAGCTCCACCGCCAGTGCTCAAGAGCGCCAACATTGATAAACAATAGGAGCCTGTACCAGTGAAGCTCAGATGGACACTGGGAACAATTGCCTTTGCTATCAGTCTTATTGCATTCCTTTTCTTACTCCATAATGTATCCGTTTGGTCGTCCTACTGAGGAGGAGGAACAGCCATTTTCAGCATTGCGTTTAGCGAGGGGTTGGTCAAGAAAGAGTAAAATGGTTTTAATTTCAATTGTTGTGATCTCGTTAATGATAATACTTGGAATATCCTGGTTTCTAGAGGGAAAGTATCCTGTACACTCTTTGGTTGGTACGACGTCCACTCCCCCTGAGCATGTTTTTGTCACTCTGGCTCCACACAAAGAAGCGCAGAAGGTCATCTTACAAAGACAATCTATGTATACAAATGTTACATCAAGTTCATAATGTGTCTAATACAAATAATTGTTGGGTTTGTGCATTGCTCTCCTCAGTTACGCATAAGAGCGACAATCTGTTGTCCCTACCATTATGGTATATTGGCAGCTGTGATGGTTGGTTTGAATTTTTCATTATGGTGCACTACTATTTCCAGCTCTTTGCTTTGGTTATGACACCTGCTGATTCTCGCACTGTGGTAGAATATATCATTTTTAATCATGGGTTTACTCCCATAGGACCAGTAGGGCAAGGGACCTTCGGAACATTGTCCCCAACTCCTGTATGAGCACATATGAGACAATGAGAAATGAAACATGGCTTAAAATGGAAGTGGCTGATTTCCAAAGGTTCAACACCCCTTCGTATTTTCAAACTTTCGCAATATTAGTAATGACAAACCGATGCCGGTGTCTGTGGTCAACACAACAGCTAGTTTCTGTGTCCAGGTGACTGGGGAGGTAAAAGTGGGAGAGAGTAAATGCAATTTCACCTACAGACTGAGAACGATTAATAGTCCACCTTTGATCCTACCCCCTATGTTTATTTATGTTTATGGATCCCAAGCGCATGTCCGGCTTCTGAGGGGATGGTCAGGCAGATGTTGGCTCTTTTTCCTCCTCCCCCTGTGTATGTTGCCCTGCCAAATTATCATAAAGATCATCAGCTGTAGCGTAGGAGTAAATACTTGCCCCGAGTCAGGAGGGTTAATGACACAAAGGATATAGATCAGACAGATACCACGGCATAACAGTTTGAGGAGGCCATAAAGGGTCTCCTATCCTTTTAGGGCCCCATGGATAATAGTTTTCAAATTTGTCGACTAACAAGAGTAGTGGAGTCGTGGGTTATCAATACAACTGCTGAGATAATGACAAATGTCACTGCTGAGCTCCAGGCTACGAGATTAGCCACCATACAGAACAGGATTGTATTAGACGTCATCCTTGCTGATCGGGAATTGGCTTGTCGCATCATTGGCAGCAGCTGTTGCATTTACATACATGACCTCGCCCCCAATGTGGACGCGGCTGTACAGAAATTGTACAGGCTTTCGTCTGACATACTCCAAGAGACAGGTACTTGGATTCAATCAGGGTGGTTTTGGAATGTGCTAACAACATGGGGTTGGAAAATTCTCATCTTTTTGGTTCTGGTTGCTAGTATTATTTTTACATGTTGCCTCTGTATATACTGTCTCCCTGCTTGCTGCACTTATTGTGTAAATATTCTCACCCCTAAACCGAAAATCTCAGTTTATGATACTAATGCTGCAATGATGTTGCAGAAGAGAATTGAGGACATGATGCAGATTGATGAAGGCATTTTTGCTTCTACATCATCCCTTGCAGCTTCTATTCCTGATAATGAGTATATGGATTGTTCCGGTTATTGATGCTTATATGAATGTTATGTCTTTTCTGCCCATCATATAAATCTGTTAGCGAATGCTAAAAGGAGGGGTTGTTAGAATATAAAAAATGTCTTCGCTGTGTTGTTTCATATTGCTCTGCATAAGTTAGCATTCGCTGCACCATTTTATGTTTAGCCGCCATTTTGACCCATGGGCAAAACTGATCTCTCTGTGTCTCTGAGAAGCAGCTTTGGTAATTTGCCTTTTCCCCAAGGTTGGGCGCTGCTGTACTAATGAATACACTGTTCTTATATTTGTATATTTTGTATATTTTTGTATATTTATAAAGCGCAAACAATCGCTCCGAAAGGAGCATCCTGGCGCTAATTACAAAGTGTGCAATAGATCAGAAGCACAGAAAGAGTTAAATGAGGGACATTACATAATCGTCAGGAAGGGAATACATCCACGTTTTAAGTTGTTTTCTAAATTGGTTTTCCTGGATTAGAGATCTGAGGTGGGTGGGAATAGAATTCCACGCTTTCCCAGATAGGAAAGATAGAGACTTGCCTCCTTTGGTCTTGAGTTTGAATTTTAGTGGCTTGATCAGGTTCTGACCTGAGGATCTTAAGGACCTTACAGGATTCTAGTGAGGAAATCGTTTGATGAGATAAGTTGGGCCTATGCCATTGAATGCACAGAATGCTATTATTAAGATTTTAAACAATATTCTTTTAGGGAGTGGTAGCCAGTGTAGGGTTTTAAGAGCTACCGAGGCAGATGATCTCCTGGGAAGCTTAAGAACGAGTCTGGCCGCTGCGTGTTGCACGCTTTGGAGTTTTCTGAGGGTGTTTTTCTTTTTAACGCCTGCCATCAAACCGTTGCAGTAGTCAAGACGTGCAAGAATTAAGGCCACTGCCACTGCCTTTCTTGAGTCTAAGGGGAGAAAGTCGAAGAACTTTTTCAGTGACTTAATGATATTAAAACAACTTCCTGCAACATTCCTGACATGCTGGTCAAAAGATAATTCGGCGTCAAATAGAACGCCAAGATTCCTCGCTGATGTAACTACTTGTGGTGGCGCTGGGATGTTCTCGGGCCACCATTTGCTGGGACAGAATTGGGGATTTCTACCCATGGGCAGAATTTCCGTCTTACTGGTGTTGCATTTAAGATGGTTTTTCTCCATCCAGCAGAAGACGTCTTTTAAGCACCTCTTAAAATTCAACTCAGCAGTTGTAGAATTGTTCTCCAAAGGAACAATCAGCTGAGTGTCATCGGCATATGATGTTACTAATATGCCGTATGACTCGATTAAAGAGATGAGTGGGACCATGTATATATTGAACAATAAGGGGCTCAATATCAGTGGCGGCTGGTGACATTTGAAAGTGGAGTTCGTAAAATTACTTACATACTGCATCCCAACGAGCGAGCTCCGAGCTTGCCGCAACAACCTAGGGGGGGCTCGGGGGTTCCCCCTTCGAGAAAATTTTGAAAAAAAGAGTGGACAAATGCTGCATTTTCAAGCAAATTTGAGAAAGCAGGAAGGTTTATAAAGCAATGGTGAAAGTGCAGTTATTACATTAATAAAGATCCCTCTCAAAACATGTCCAGTACAGAGCCACAGGTGGGCAGGCTGTTCAGTATAAACTTAAGAGGAACCCCCAAGACGTCGATTAGGATCGCGGACGGAAACGTGTACCGTCCGCCGCGGAAGGTGGCAAGATACTCCGGACCTGTCCGCGAAAATCCGCAACAGCAATTAGGATAAAATATGCTAAAAACGCCGATCGCGGCGTACGGAGCACACCAATCCCCGTCCGCGGCGGTCGGAGTACACCTGAGTCCGCGGCAGGCGGACGGAACAGAAAGAACACCGACCGCCGCGTACGCACATGACCGCGAATACATCCACTGCCCCCGCGATACCTGCGCAGTGTCCGTGTCCGCAATTAGGATAACTCCGCAAGTACCCCGGTAGTCACCACCATCCACGTCCGCAGCGGTACCAATGCACCGAGAATCCGTGCTCCACAGCGGAACGCCAACACAAACAACATCCCTACTGTCAAACCAATGCCATACATTGCGACGGAAGTTATCACCAAACACACGAAAATGAACGACCACCCACCGAAAACATCCAAACCAATCACAACACACAATGATCCACCGCCAAGCACCACACAATGCACACCTGGCAACACTCCCACCTAGCACCTGACTGCCAATAACCATTCAGACACGGCCAAGACACACACCATAAAATAACTCCCACCCACTCCACAAATCCTCTGCATCACTGCATAGCTGCTAGCAGGATACACTACTTAACTGACAGCAAAGACATATATCATTCACATAACCCACACCCAAACACACCCACCACACAAAGACCCACCACACCATTCCTACACACCACACACCTGCACCTCCCCATTCACGCAAACCCACACCCCGAGCACCACACACCATGGCACCAAAAAAAAAAAAAAAATTCACTGACACCGAGTTAAAGGTTATGGTAGATGAGTTAATCCGTGTCGAACCACACTTATTCGGGGCCCTAGTGCAGCAGACCAGCAAAGCCAGGAAAAACAGCATGTGGGACCGGATAGTCACCAGGGTGAATGCCTCCGGGAGCGTCCCGAGGACGAAGCAGGATATACAGAGGCGGTGGCATGATCTCAAGACCCGAGTGAAATCCATTCGAGCCAAGAACTATCTCCGGGCAAATCACACAGGTGGTGGAACCCCCCCGGAGCCCTTACCCTACACCGAGTGGGAGGACAAGGTGATGACCATCATCCACCCTGAGACCCTTGATGGACTTGCTGAGGGAGAAGAGGCTGGTAAGTACAAACCAAGCACCACGAGCACAACTACATGGTGTGCCTCACACAACTGTGAAGACACATCTCCCAGACCCCAACCCATGCATGCAGTCCACATACTCACCAACGTCGAAATCACTCCAACAGGCCCCCATGTCCATAGGGATGGCGGTGGTGGTGGTGGGTGGTGGGTGTGAGGGGACGGAACTACAACTCCCAACAGGCCCCCATGTCCATAGGGATGGCGGTGGTGGTGGTGGGTGGTGGGTGTGAGGGGACGGAACTACAACTCCCAACAGGCCCCCATGTCCATAGGGATGGTGGTGGTGGTGGTGGGTGGTGGGTGTGAGGGGACGGAACTACAACTCCCAACAGGCCCCCATGTCCATAGGGATGGCGGTGGTGGTGGTGGGTGGTGGGTGTGAGGGGACGGAACTACAACTCCCAACAGGCCCCCATATCCATAGGGATGGCGGTGGTGGTGGTGGGTGGGGTGAGTACCAGTGCAGACAGAATCGGCAACAAAATGAAAACAACCTGTCAAGTCCACATTACTCATCCTCACATTTTCGTTTTGCAGGTCATCCTAATCTGACAGCTGGAACCAACACCCGCCCTCCAGACTCGCCACACACAGAAGTCTCAGGGGACGATTGGGCAGCCACCTCCGGGGCAGAGGATGATCCCGGCACAAGCAGGCAGCCAGGGCCATCTGGCTCCCAGGTCACACCTGCACCAACGACTACGGCCTCTGCCATTGTCACAACACCGGCCACTGTGACCTGCACAGCCACCACCAGCACCACCTCCACCACCACCACTACTACCACCACTTCTGCCCCTGCCACCCTGCCCAACCCACCGGCCAACGCCGTGCCAGCGCCATCCCAGCCACGCAAGGAGAGTGTGAGGCAAGGCAGAGATGCAAGGCCAGATCCGGCAGGCAGGAGCATACGCCAAAGACGACATGAGGATGCCAACACACACAATGCTGTGCAACAGTCATTGGAAGCACTGGGCAGGGTGGAGGTAAGCTATCAACGTGGTCAGGCACAAGCAGACCGGGCCCACCAGGACTTTGTTGACAACACTGCTATGTTGGGGGCCATTGAGAGGCGGCTTGGCCAACTAGTGGACATTTTTACCATGACAACCAACATGCGGATGCCATGTACATCCGCCAACACCACCCTCCCCACAACCCCACAAACAACGCCACCGCCACCGCCACCGCCACCTGCGGCGGATGTGGTACCTGATGCGCCAGCGCACCCAGCTGACTCCGTACCGTCACAAAGACGGAGGGGCCGTCCGAGGCTGGAAGTGGGCGAGAGCAGTGAGGAAGCAGCTGGCACACGCTCCAAGAGGAACCGAAAATGACTATAACAGTACCTGAGCATGCCATTCACCCTGCCAACTATCCGTTCCCACCTGCCACAGGCCTGCTGCACTAGGCAGACACCACCCTATGTGGTGTCAGCACGGACATTTCATCTGCCATAACCTTCTACTCTCACTCCCCCACCCCTTCACTCATTTGTAAATATGCACCTACACCCATGCATAATTTGTAAATAAATGCCACTTACTCACTCAATCATGTGTTGCCTCCATGTTTATTCACATGAATGCATCAGAAACAGATGTTACTAGGTACAGGTATCCAACTGGTACAGAATCATGGCGCTGCGGGAGTGACCTAGGGAAAATAGAAACCGCAAAGACACGTCAGGAAACATGATCACACTCATCAGAACACACTGCAGTGCAACATTGAACAACCCACATGCATCACAACAGTAATGGATGAGACGACACACATCATGGAGACGTGCATTGACCAAAAATTAACACACACACACACACATGCATGCATCACATAGCAGAACACAGAGATGAAGCACACCACAATGCCACAACACCAGCACACATTCACAGGGCATACCCAAGCAGCACAAGAGGAGCACACTCACAATCAAGGGAAGTAGCGATCAATGATCTGGCGCCTCTGGTCCACACCTTCCTCCTCACCACTATCCTCATCAGTTGACATGGGTGGGTCGGGAGGGCGAGGAACTTGCAGTTCATCAGGGTCCAACAGCAGTTCAATGTTATAGCGCACAGCCAGGTTGTGGAGCATGCAGCACGCTATCACGATCTTGCATACTTTGCCTGGTGAGTAAGGCAGGGCCCCTCCAGTCTTATCCAGGCACCGAAACCTAGACTTGAGCAGCCCAAATGTTCGTTCTACCACTCGACGTGTCCTACCATGGGCATCATTGTATCTCATTTCTCCAGCTGTAGTGGGATTGCGTATGGGACTGAGCAGCCAAGGCCTGTTTGGGTAAGCCGAGTCGCCTGTGTTGGTGGAAGAGAGAGAGAGAGAAACATCACAACCTGCATTGTGGGGCACACCATGCCACACAGATATCACTCCTGTCACCACAGCATACTCACCAACAAGCCACGCTTGTGCCGGACGCAGATTAGCCATCAGTTGGGGGACCATGCTGCTCCGCATGATGTGGGCGTCATGTGCAGAGCCAGGGAATCTTGCACACACATGTGAGATGATGTTGTCGGCCTGGCACACCACCTGCACGTTGAGGGAATGGAAGTGTTTCCGATTCCTATACACCTGCTCACGTGCCCGTGGTGCAATGATAGCGATATGCGTGCCATCAATGGAACCCACAACGTGTGGTATACGACCCAGGGCATAGAAGTCAGCTTTGACCGCTGCCAACTCCGCCGCCTGAGGGAAATGTATATAGTCATGCTTGTACAGCATCATGGAGTACCGTGCTGAACATGGCCTGTGACATTCCCCCGGCATGTCCAACTGTGTACTGGAATGTGCCTGTTGCAAAGAAATGGAGTGCCGCCATCACCTTTTGCGTGGGTGTCATGGAACCTGGATAGGTTCTTCGCGGCTGCAGGTGAGGAGACAATAGGGTCACAAGGTCCAACAATCGACGGCGATCCAGCCTGAATTTCCGGATCACCTCCTCGTCCACCATATCCTCCAGCACAGTGTATGGGCGATGGACATTTGGAGCCCTCCTGTGTGGGAGTAGATGGAATGGAAGTCAATTCACATACAACGCATGTGTGTGCAACTCACTCACATGTCAACGCCCTCTACCAACATGTAGTATCCAGTGTATGATTGTCATATGTGTGACTTCTCTGATTGTCAGGACAACATGGATTGACGTAGCAACAATGTGCATCCACTAGCAACATGATGTTTACCAACATGTGCAATGCACAGTGTCTCACCTCAACATTACTGCCAACCAGACATGTGACATGACCCACATGTGTAGGCCCAACATCACATGCACACATGCAAGTACATGCACACATACTAAAATAAACACCCCCCCCCCCCCATTTCATGATGCACCAATGGCAACACCAATAATGGTGGCCATACGGACATCACATGCATGGGGACACAATAGGCAACACACATGTACAGTACACAACAGAACCCCCACCATTGTCATCATCTGACACATACCACTCACTGACAACTGATTCACAGGTGCCCATACATACGGGATCTACTGTGTAGATGTGAGGTACGACAAACTTGTGTAGGGTACTACCCGATGTGGACATGCAGACGTGATGGACACTTGTGGCTCACCGATGGCCATGGTATGGACACACATGGGATAGAGCATGACATGTGTAGCCACGCAATCACGCACACAACCGTGAGCAGGCAGCTGCAGACAATGGTACAAGGTGCATCATCAGCGAAGATTCAAACATTGACCCCGCCATGGCGGTGCACTGCTTCCGCTGTTTACGTCTGGGCATACGCGGCCCGCCTTCGACATTCACATTGTCTGCACGTGCACAGACCGTCACGCTCACACACCGGCCCTTCCACTACCGCCGTGCCAGGCCCTGGCCAGGACCGCCGTGCCGGCCATGCCAACCACCGCCGTTGCACGGCCCTTCCACTACCGCCGTGCCAGGCCCTGCCCAGGATCGCCGTGCCGGCCATGCCAACCACCGCTGTTGCACGGCCCTTCCACTACCGCCGTGCCAGGCCCTGCCCAGGACCGCCGTGCCAGCCATGCCAACCACCGCCGTTGCACGGCCCTTCCACTACCGCCGTGCCAGGCCCTGCCCAGGACCGCCGTGCCGGCCATGCCAACCACCGCCGTTGCACGGCCCTTCCACTACCGCCGTGCTAGGCCCTGCCCAGGACCGCCGTGCCGGCCATGCCAACCACCGCCGTTGCACGGCCCTTCCACTACCGCCGTTCCCTGGTGGTCCGTGCAACGGCGGTGGTTGGCATGGCCGGCACGGCGGTCCTGGGCAGGGCCTGGCACGGCGGTAGTGGAAGGGCCGTGCAACGGCGGTGGTTGGCATGGCCGGCACGGCGGTCCTGGGCAGGGCAGGGCCGGCCGGCCGGCCGGTGAAGGCTGGATGATGCAATGTCACTGTAAGGGGGGGCATGACCTGCCATGTGCATTGACATCAGCTAATGGATGTGTTGGCCTGCACGTCCCCCGCCGAACACGTGCCCCGCCATGTTGGCGCCAGTGATACAACATTGTTGCAAATCGACCATCCGTCCCGGAACCTTGCACATGCACTTGCCGGTGTGTGAGCGTGACGGTCTGTGCACGTGCAGAAATGGGAGGTGCGAACAAGGAAGGCGTGTGCCCAATAGAATGTACCGTATGCTGTGCAGCGCAACACCAGGGCCAGTCATTGGCCCATTTCCAAACACGCTTCTAGGGCTGACCAATGGCTGTCGCCGTATGCCACTGACATGGCCACAGGGCCCTATAAATGTGTCATGTGCAATACCACACATTCCACGATGACCACCGACTGCTGCCTGTGACCATCACCTCCATCTGCTGCTGCGGAGCTGACCACCCACTGCTGCCTGTGACCATCACCTCCAACTGCTGCTGCGGAGCTGACCACCGACTGCTGATCTAGTGCCCTACTCCGTGACCTTGCCATGTCGAGAGGCAAAGAGATCCGGTCTCGTCCCTTCACCGCCGCGGAGCTGGATGTCCTCGTGGACGGTGTGCTCCGCAACTACGGACGCCTGTACGGCGCACCCGGACAGGTGGTAAGTGCTGTGGGGGACAAGTTGGTGTGCATGAGGTGTACCATGACACCTGGGCTCTGGGATCTTGGCGGTGTGATGTGGGACCAACACATGATTCGCAATGTGCATGGCTGCTGAGAGTAACGTGTTGCCCCAATCTGTGTGACTGGCCAACTGTCCACTAACTTGCACCCTTTTGTCTCCCATCATGGTAGGTCAAGCTGCACCTTCGCAAGAACGTGTGGAGGAGCATTGCACGTGATGTACGAGCAGTGGGGGTGTCCAATAGACGACATACACACTGCCACAAACGCTGGGACGACATTTCCAGGCTGAGCAGGAACGTAGCGGAAGTGACACTAGGGATGATTCCAAGAACGGCCCGACTGGCCCGACGCTCAATGACCCCTCTCATGCACCGTATCATAGCTGTGACGCATCCTGCCCTGTCCGAGCGGTTGCGTGTGGATGACCAGCAACGTGGCGGTAAGCATACTGTCAGTGAATGTTGCTTGTGAGTGCAATGCATGTTATGTTGGCCAGACACATTAGTGACTTCCGTGAATCGTGCGTCTCGTTGCAATGCCATGTTGGTGACATTGGCGCAGTTAAAAGTCACTTTCCGGTGCGGCATGTTGAGACGGCACTCGCTAAGCAGTTGAGTGTTGATGCACATGCTGTAGTGCTCCGTCACCCCATGGCAAGACTGGTGTGCAGATGTAGTTGCTCATGCCCTGTCCGCATGCTGTACATGTCGCACGGACAACGCCACTTATTTCGTGTGAGGATGACTGGTAGGGGTGGCCCGTGTGCAGGTTGGGGGATCGAAGTACATCGTCAGCAATGGCAATAGGGATTCCGTACCAGTACTGTACGTGAGTGTGGCCGTGACTTACACCTCTTTTCTGTGAATTTCAGCTTTGGCAGAGGACACTCAGCCACAGACCGAGGAGATGTTTGAAGCCAATGCATCCGGATCAGACGTCGGGCACACGCAGACTGACACAGACAGGGGCAGCGCCGGAGAGGGGGACAGGACCGTCCCGGAGGACTCGCATGTGGAGACAACATCGCCAACATCTTCCGACAGTGTTGGTGAGTCAGCACTGTTGTCACAGACTGGGAGTGGGCAATCAACACCTTTGGTCGGGACACAGCACACAGGGCCCACCCTGCCGCCAACTGCACCATGTACTGTTCGTGCACGCAGGAGTAGGGGGAGCAGAGTAGCGTTCGGTGCCGGAACCGCTGCCCCGGCCTCCGTGAGCCAAAATGCTCTTTGTGCTGAGTCTGTTGATCTGCTGCGACAGCTGTGTGTGGGGCAGACCAATATGATTAATGCTTTCCAAGACCACGATAGGAAGTTGGGGCAGGTGGTAGCTTTCATGGAAGGTATGCATGGCGATCTGGCTGCTCTACACAGGACAGTGCAGTCATTGGGGAACAGTGTGTCGTCTGCCATTGTACAGTCGCAGGCACTGGGTGCAACTTCTGTTCCACCATCTACAACACTGGATGTCTCAGGGGGGAGTCAATTGTCTGACCAGGACTCGAACACAGGTCATTGCACTAGAAGCAGCGTCAGCCAGCACGTCAAGTCTCGGAGGGCTCAGACACCATCCCCTAGGTCAGCTAAATCTGTTCACAGAGACACCGTCAGAGACAGTGGAGTACAGACACGTGATCCAATAGAGGGTTTGGGTTCAATGGCAACACATGCTGCACAGGCATCCCACACACAAGGTACTCCCAAGGCAAACCTTACTCCCAGTTCCATTGACACTACCTTGGACATGGACAGTGAGAAGAGGAAGGCACCTCATGAGAGCAGGGACACTCCCAGGGGCAGGGAGACTAGGAAGGAAGGAGCCACTCCCAAGGGCAGGGAGACTAGGAAGGAAGGAGCCACTCCCAAGGGCAGGGAGACTAGGAAGGAAGGAGCCACTCCCAAGGGCAGGGAGACTAGGAAGGAAGGAGACACTCCCAAGGGCAGGAAGACTAGGAAGGAAGGAGACACTCCCAAGGGCAGGGAGACTAGGAAGGAAGGAGCCACTCCCAAGGGCAGGGAGACTGGGAAGGAAGGAGCCACTCCCAAGGGCAGGGAGACTAGGAAGGAAGGAGCCACTCCCAAGGGCAGGGAGACTAGGAAGGAAGGAGCCACTCCCAAGGGCAGGGAGACTAGGAAGGAAGGAGCCACTCCCAAGGGCAGGGAGACTGGGAAGGAAGGAGCCACTCCCAAGGGCAGGGAGACTAGGAAGGAAGGAGCCACTCCCAAGGGCAGGGAGACTAGGAAGGAAGGAGACACTCCCAAGGGCAGAGACAAGGACAGTCACAAGACATACGCACCTAAGAAGAGCACGGACACTGCCAGGGGCAGGGACACACACAGGGAGAAGGTGTGTCCTGGGGATGTGTACACCAAAGACAAGTCTGCTGTCTGGGACAGGGCACCATCCAGGGAACAGGGAAGATCCACAGACATCATTCCTCCTACGGAAATAGGACATCCAAGGGCAAAGGCATCTCCCATGGACAGTGGTGCTGTCAAGGACAGGCATACATCACCCCTTGATGCACTGCGGTTGCTGTTTTCTGGGAAACGGAATACAGATGTCTCCGCAGTGGAGTCACCCCTTACCTCCACTCCCATCAGGGCCCGTCAGGAGCGCATGGAGGTTGACCCTGTAGTAGCATCCCCCATGCCACATGTTGCAGAGGCCAGAAGGCAGCCACACAGCAAACGACAAGCTGGCTCAAGCACGTCCCCAGAGAGCATTCCCCCGCCAGCAGATGCACCTCCCATGGTGGGTGATATTTCTACCCAGTCAGGCCCACTTGCCAGTCCTGTCCTGTCCAGGGTGCAGTCACATGTCACCAAGAAACGGAAAGACACACCATTGACACATGCCCAACCCGATGTCGGCCAATTGCAACTATCCCCCGCTCCCAGAGCCACCCTGCCTCCTGGCCCATACAGCCCTGTGGCTCATCATTTCAGTGGTCCCAGTGGCGCCGCTGCAGTTGACTCGCATGTGTCAGGTAGTGGCACTGTGTCTGTTGTTTGCTGTCATGCATCATGTAGTGGCACTGTATCAGTTGTGCCTCATCCTGTATCAGGGGCTGGCAGTGTGTCTGGGTCTGTGGCGCATGTGTCGGTCACTCGGGCTGTGGCTGTGTCTCACACTCCTGTTTCAGGTGCTGGCAGTGTGTCTGGGTCTGTGGCCCATGTGTCGGTCACTCGGGCTGTGGCTGTGTCTCACACTCCTGTTTCAGGTGCTGGCAGTGTGTCTGGGTCTGTGGCCCATGTGTCGGTCACTCGGGCTGTGGCTGTGTCTCACACTCCTGTTTCAGGTGCTGGCAGTGTGTCTGGGTCTGTGGCCCATGTGTCGGTCACTCGGGCTGTGGCTGTGTCTCACACTCCTGTTGCAGGTGCTGGCAGTCTGTCTGGGTCTGTGGCCCATGTGTCGGTCACTCGGGCTGTGGCTGTGTCTCACACTCCTGTTTCAGGTGCTGGCAGTCTGTCTGGGTCTGTGGCCCATGTGTCGGTCACTCGGGCTGTGGCTGTGTCTCACACTCCTGTTTCAGGTGCTGGCAGTCTGTCTGGGTCTGTGGCTCACGTGTCAGTCACTACATCTGTGGCTGTGTGTCACACTACGGTTTCTGGTGCTGCCAGTCTGTCCGATGCGGGAACTTCACGCAATCCACCTGATAGTGTGATGTAAGGTGCTGTTGTCTTCACTCACATGTAATTGGACATGGTGTGTGAATTGTCCATTGTACACAGTCTTCCACTGCTGTGGACCTTGTTACGGGTTGTTGGTGATTCGTACTTGTGGTGCCTCAGATACTGCTCTATGCCCTGTGATGTACTGCCTCTGATGTACCTGCTCTGGTGTCCACACTGCCCTGTTGCTGTTCTCATGCTGCTGTATGCCCTGTGATGTACTGCCTCTGATGTACCTGCTCTGGTGTCCACACTGCCCTGTTGCTGTTCTCATGCTGCTCTATGCCCTGTGATGTACTGCCTCTGATGTACCTGCTCTGGTGTCCACACTGCCCTGTTGCTGTTCTCATGCTGCTCTATGCCCTGTGATGTACTGCCACTGATGTACCTGCTCTGGTGTCCACACTGCCCTGTTGCTGTTCTCATACTGCTGTATGCCCTGTGATGTACCTGCTCTGGTGTCCACACTGCCCTGTTGCTGTTCTCATGCTGCTCTATGCCCTGTGATGTACTGCCTCTGATGTACCTGCTCTGGTGTCCACACTGCCCTGTTGCTGTTCTCATACTGCTGTATGCCCTGTGATGTACCTGCTCTGGTGTCCACACTGCCCTGTTGCTGTTCTCATGCTGCTGTATGCCCTGTGATGTACTGCCTCTGATGTACCTGCTCTGGTGGCCACGCTGCCCTGTTGCTGTTCTCATGCTGCTCTATGCCCTGTGATGTACTGCCTCTGATGTACCTGCTCTGGTGTCCACACTGCCCTGTTGCTGTTCTCATGCTGCTGTATGCCCTGTGATGTACTGCCTCTGATGTACCTGCTCTGGTGTCCACACTGCCCTGTTGCTGTTCTCATGCTGCTGTATGCCCTGTGATGTACTGCCTCTGATGTACCTGATCTGGTGTCCACACTGCCCTGTTGCTGTTCTCATGCTGCTCTATGCCCTGTGATGTACTGCCTCTGATGTACCTGCTCTGGTGTCCACACTGCCCTGTTGCTGTTCTCATACTGCTGTATGCCCTGTGATGTACCTGCTCTGGTGTCCACACTGCCCTGTTGCTGTTCTCATGCTGCTCTATGCCCTGTGATGTACTGCCTCTGATGTACCTGCTCTGGTGTCCACACTGCCCTGTTGCTGTTCTCATGCTGCTGTATGCCCTGTGATGTACTGCCTCTGATGTACCTGCTCTGGTGTCCACACTGCCCTGTTGCTGTTCTCATACTGCTGTATGCCCTGTGATGTACCTGCTCTGGTGTCCACACTGCCCTGTTGCTGTTCTCATGCTGCTCTATGCCCTGTGATGTACTGCCTCTGATGTACCTGCTCTGGTGTCCACACTGCCCTGTTGCTGTTCTCATACTGCTGTATGCCCTGTGATGTACCTGATCTGGTGTCCACACTGCCCTGTTGCTGTTCTCATGCTGCTCTATGCCCTGTGATGTACTGCCTCTGATGTACCTGCTCTGGTGTCCACACTGCCCTGTTGCTGTTCTCATACTGCTGTATGCCCTGTGATGTACCTGCTCTGGTGTCCACACTGCCCTGTTGCTGTTCTCATACTGCTGTATGCCCTGTGATGTACCTGCTCTGGTGTCCACACTGCCCTGTTGCTGTTCTCATGCTGCTCTATGCCCTGTGATGTACTGCCTCTGATGTACCTGCTCTGGTGTCCACACTGCCCTGTTGCTGTTCTCATACTGCTGTATGCCCTGTGATGTACCTGCTCTGGTGTCCACACTGCCCTGTTGCTGTTCTCATGCTGCTCTATGCCCTCTGATGTACTGCCTCTGATGGACCTGTGCCTTGCCAAGGACTGTTGGTGCACTTAGCCCCTCTCATGTGCTGCCTCCGATGGACCTGCTCTGGTGTCCACACTGCCCTGTTGCTATTCTCATGCTGCTGTATGCCCTCTGATGTACTGCCTCTGATGGACCTGTGCCTTGCCAAGGACTGTTGGTGCACTTAGCCCCTCTCATGTGCTGCCTCTGATGGACCTGTGCCTTGCCAAGGACTGTTGGTGCACTTAGCCCCTCTCATGTGCTACCTCTGATGGACCTGTGCCTTGCCAAGGACTGTTGGTGCACTTAGCCCCTCTCATGTGCTGCCTCTGATGGACCTGCTCTGGTGTCCACACTGCCCTGTTGCTATTCTCATGCTGCTGTATGCCCTCTGATGTACTGCCTCTGATGGACCTGTGCCTTGCCAAGGACTGTTGGTGCACTTAGCCTCTCTCATGTGCTGCCTCTGATGGACCTGTGCCTTGCCAAGGACTGTTGGTACACTTAGCCCCTCTCATGTGCTGCCTCTGATGGACCTGTGCCTTGCCAAGGACTGTTGGTGCACTTAGCCCCTCTCATGTGCTGCCTCTGATGGACCTGCTCTGGTGTCCACACTGCCCTGTTGCTATTCTCATGCTGCTGTATGCCCTCTGATGTACTGCCTCTGATGGACCTGTGCCTTGCCAAGTACTGTTGGTGCACTTAGCCCCTCTCATGTGCTGCCTCTGATGGACCTGCTCTGGTGTCCACACTGCCCTGTTGCTTTTCTCATGCAGCTGTATGCCCTGTGATGTACTGCCTCTGATGTACCTGCTCTGGTGTTCACACTGCCCATGCTCGAGCCTACACTGTGATGTTACCCCGATTATGTGTATATAAAGTTGTCATTCATGTGTCGTGGGTTGTCGGAGTCATTCTTGCGTGTGTGATGCTGGTGTGTATTTGTTTTTCCTTCAAGGCAGTGTGTTCGGATATATGTCTCTCCCCCCTACCTAGGTCACGACTCTTGCAGGTGCTGCCGTCCACAAGACTCAGTGGTTTCCGGTACATGTGACTCCCCCCTACCTGGGTGACGACCCTTGCAGGTGGTGCCCTCCACAAGAATCAGTAGTTTCCGCTACATGCCACTCCCCCCTACCTGGGTGACGAGCCTTGCAGGTGGTGGCCTCCACACGTATCAGTCGTTTCCGCTACATGTCACTCCCCCCTCTCTACGTCACGTCCCTTGCAGGTACTCCTCACCAGGCAGCGAAATGTTTGTAGCCTACCTGCGTCGTCCTCGATGGTGGGCCAAGACTAGGACGTGGTGGATCGCGTAGAGTATCGGGTATGCGTGTAGTGCAGGGTCCATGTCGGCGAGCGGCTCGTGGTGGGTATGGTCGCTGTGGTGAATCCGCTGTGTTCAGGCAGGTTGTTTTTCCGCGGCGCTTTTATGTGTATTTTCCGCTATCTTGATTTGGTGGACGGGCGTAGACGTCAGTCCGTACGGCGGCGTATCTGGATTGGTTACGTCCGCTGCGTGGTTGGGTGAGGTTGTACGGCGGACCGTCATCTACCGCAGCGGACGGATTTTGACCTCTATTTGCTATCCTGATCTGGCGGACGGAGTGTCCGCGACGGGCGGACGGAGAATAGGCATGTTCCGCATACTCCAGGGCCGCGGTGGCTCTTCCGTCCGCCATCCTAATGAGCCCCATAGTGAGGAATTTCCACTACTGTTACTTAGAATGACAGGACCACCTACGATTGTTAGCATCACAGACTGCACTTGCTTACCTTGTGACACTGCATTTGAGCACAGAAAGCAATGTTTTTACTTTGCTTTCTCGCTGGTGCAAGAAGAAACATCAGATCAAGTGCATTCATTTAAAGTTTGATGCATTTCCACTTTTCTCTGCCTAGCATAGCATTCCCCTAATGGCCCGCCAAATCTCTCTGGAGATGCAAGCAGACGTCAGTGTCAAAAGACGTCAGAAGACTGACTGTCATTTGAACAGTATACACCTGCAACACCGCTCAAGTTCAAGTTCGGGCATTTATATAGCGCACTACTCACCCAGAGGGTCTCAAGGCGCTAGAGGGAGGGGTTCATTATTTGTCGAATAGCCAGGTTCTCAGTTCTTTTCTGAAGGAGATGTAGTTCTGAGTAAGGCGGAGGTGGGTGGGGAGTGAGTTCCAGGTTTTGGCAGCCAGGAAGGAGAATGATCTGCCACCCATGGTGGTTTTTCGGATGCACGGGACTGCGGCGAGGGCTTGACTGGATGATCTTAGTTGGCGGGTGGGAATGTAGAAGGACAGTCGGGTGTTGAGGCATTCGGGTCCCAGATTATAAAGGGCCTTGTGTGCATGGGTAAGAAGGCGGAAAGTAATTCTCTTGTTGACGGGAAGCCAGTGGAGATTTTTTAGGTGTCCGGTGATGTGCTCTTGGCGCGGGATGTCTAAAATGAGTCTCGCTGACGCGTTTTGGATACGCTGGAGCTTTTTCTGCAATTTTGTTGTAATTCCGGCGTAAAGTGTGTTGCCATAGTCTAGTCGACTCGTGACCAGTGCATGGGTGACAGTCTTTCTTGTCTCGAGGGGGATCCAGCGGAAGATCTTTTTGAGAATGCGAAGGACGTTGAAGCAGGAGGATGATACGGCGTTGACTTGTCTGGACATTGAGAGAGAGGAGTCTAGAATGAAGCCAAGGTTACGTGCATGGTCTGTGGGTGTGGGTGCTGATCCCAAAGCGGACGGCCACCATGAGTCGTCCCAAGCTGAGGGGGAGGATCCTAGGATGAGCACCTCCGTTTTGTCTGAGTTGAGTTTTAGGCGGCTCTGTTTCATCCATTCGGCTACTTCTTTCATACCTTCGTGAAGATTGGTTTTGGCGGTGTTGGGGTCTTTGGTGAGTGAAAGGATTAGCTGGGTGTCGTCGGCGTAGGAGATGATGTTGAGGTTGTGTTGACGTGCGATGGAGGCGAGAGGACTCATGTAGACGTTGAAGAGGGTGGGACTGAGTGAGGAACCTTGAGGAACACCGCAGATGACTTCGGTGGGCTCTGAGTAGAATGGGGGGAGTCGGACTCTCTGGGTTCTCCCAGCTAGGAAGGAGATGATCCATTCCAAGGCTTTTCCTTGTATGCCGATGTTGTTGAGGCGTTGTATGAGGGTGCTGTGGCAGACAGTGTCGAAGGCGGCGGAGAGGTCGAGTAGAATGAGGGCCACTGTTTCTCCGTTGTCTAGGAGTGCTCGGATGTCGTCGGTCGCCGCAATGAGGGCTGTTTCGGTGCTGTGTTTGGCTCGAAAGCCGTTCTGTGAGGGATCCAGGGAGTTGTTGGATTCAAGGAAGGCGGCGAGTTGGCTGTTGACGGCTTTCTCGATGACTTTGGCCGGGAAAGGGAGGAGGGATATGGGTCGGTAGTTTTTCAGTTCCGAGGGGTCTGCTGTGGGTTTTTTCAGAAGGGCGCTGAGTTCGGCGTGTTTCCAGATTTCTGGAAAGGTGGCAGAGTTGAAAGAGCAGTTGATAACATCGCGGAGTTGGGGAGCGATGATGGAGTCAGCTTTGTTGAAGATGTAGTGGGGACAGGGGTCAGAAGGCGAGCCAGAGTGTATTGATTTCATGAGGCGAATGGTGTCTTCAATGGTGATTGGGTTCCAGGAGCTGAGGTTGTTAGTTGGAGGGGTGGGATCTGAAGGGGGTGGGGCGGGTTGGTCACTGGGAGTATTCTTGAAGCTGTTGTGGATGTCGGCAATTTTGTTGTAGAAGAAGGAGGATAGCGCATCGCAGAGGTCTTGGGAGTTAGTGATATCGTTGGATGCTGCGGCGGGGTTAGTGAATTCTTTGACGATATTGAAGAGTTCCTTGCTGTTATGAGAATTGTTGTCGAGACGGTCCTTGAATGCTGATTTCTTGGCGGATCGAATCAGTTGGTGGTGTTTGCGGGTAGCTGTCTTGAGGGAGGCCATGTTGTCTGGGGTTGGTTCTTTTCTCCAATTCTTCTCCAGGGTGCGGCATGTCTTTTGGGATTTTTTAAGGTCATCATTGAACCAGGGAGCCTTTTTGCTGGATGATTTCAACTGGTGTTTTTTCAGGGGTGCTAGTTCGTCCGCACTGTGGGTAATCCATTGTCTGAGGTTGGTGGCTGCTTGGTCTGGGTCCATTGCTAGGGTGGGAGGGTTTTGGTTGAGTGATGTGAGGAGTTGGTCGGTGGTGATTTTATTCCATTTTCTCCTGGGAATGGGTTGTGGACGGTTGTGGGATAGGGTGGTTTTGTAGCTGAAGTGAACACAGCTGTGATCCGTCCAGTGGAGAGCTGTAGTGCGATCAAAGGAGATGTGCTTGCTGGAGGTGAAGATAGGGTCGAGCGTGTGTCCGGCTGTGTGAGTGGGGGTGTCAACAAGTTGTTTGAGTCCAAGATTGGACAGGTTGTCCAGAAGGGTGGTGGTGTTTTTGTCGAGTATGTTTTCAAGGTGGTAGTTTAGGTCTCCTAGAAGAATGTAGTTCTCGGAGGCGAGGGCGTGCGGGCTGACGAAGTCTGTGATGTCATCGCTGAATTGAGATCGGGTGCCTGGAGGCCTGTAAATGAGGGTGCCTCTAAGGGTGGTCCTGGGGTCGGTGTGGATCTGAAAGTGGAGATGTTCGGCGGTTGCAAGATTGTCGTCAGAGCTGGTTGTGATTTTGATGGTGTTTCTATGGACGATGGCGATGCCTCCTCCAGTTTTTTTAATGGTGCGGTCTTTTCGAATGATCTTGTAAGTGTCCGGTATGGCTGTGGCGATGTCGGGGGCAGAAGATGCGTTCATCCATGTTTCAGTAAGGAAGGCGATGTCAGGTGACGCAGTGTCGATTAGGTCCCAGAGTTCTGTTGCATGTCTATGGACCGAGCGGGTGTTCAGTAGGATGCATTTCAGGCTGTTGAGTTCGGAGCTGTGTGTGGAGGAAGTGGGTTTGGTGAGGGTCCTGAAGCAGTTGAACTTGCAGGAGAGGCAGGTGAATGGGCCGTGAGTACGTCCTGGGGAAGCTTTGCAGCATAGTGGGGTGCGTCCGGGGTTGAGGGCGAGGAGAGTTGCGGCATCATATGTGACTCTAGAGGGTTGGGAGCGGCGGGGAACAGGGGGTCTGGCGCTGGGCGCGGTCCAGGCGCGGGCGGGCGTAGACGGGCTTACCTTTGGCGCACCTTCGGCGCGCATGGGGCACGGTCGCTGCGCGTGAACGCTGCGCGAGAAAGCATCTGTCATATATGGAAAGTGGACGGGGAGGGGCGTGGGAGGGGCAGCTGGGAGGCGGGGTCGGGGTGGGGAGGACGGGCTCGGAAGGCAAACAAACAAAATAAACAAAATGGAAGCGGAGCAAAGCCGAGTGAGGCTGGGGCACAGAGTGAGGTAACGCAACAATCAGGCACAGAGTAAATTATGCAACAGGCAATGCGAGCGCCACGGGACCACCAGAGCAAAAAGAGCAGATACACAATTTCCCCACACAGCGCAGATAACTCAAGGCAGCATAAGAGGCACTGAAGCGCTTAGAAATCAGGCGGCGCTAGTGGGCAGATAGAGCGCTATGAGCGCTATGAGATCCTAGCAGGCACCGAGTCTAAAGGGCACAGAGCAAAGCAAAAACGAAGTCAGTTACGATACCACAGGGAGGCCAGGGATCGAGGGAGCGACCGCTTCTGATGGAGTCAGGACGGTCACAGCACTACTGTGGACGGAGTCAGCCGTATGGGTCAGTGGGTGGGAGGGGCAGCTGGGAGGCGGGGTCGGGGTGGGGAGGACGGGCTCGGAAGGCAAACAAACAAAATAAACAAAATGGAAGCGGAGCAAAGCCGAGTGAGGCTGGGGCACAGAGTGAGGTAACGCAACAATCAGGCACAGAGTAAATTATGCAACAGGCAATGCGAGCGCCACGGGACCACCAGAGCAAAAAGAGCAGATACACAATTTCCCCACACAGCGCAGATAACTCAAGGCAGCATAAGAGGCACTGAAGCGCTTAGAAATCAGGCGGCGCTAGTGGGCAGATAGAGCGCTATGAGCGCTATGAGATCCTAGCAGGCACCGAGTCTAAAGGGCACAGAGCAAAGCAAAAACGAAGTCAGTTACGATACCACAGGGAGGCCAGGGATCGAGGGAGCGACCGCTTCTGATGGAGTCAGTATCTCCTTTGAAAAATGATGCATGCCACAATTCAGAACTGCCATACCCATGCGCAGAAAAAGTTGAATGGCACCAGATCTCGAGGTACATGGTGTTACCCCTTTACAGAGCCAGCCATAAGAAACCAAAATGTCTCTCGATAATACAGTAAGCAATATTTAAGCATGCTTGTCATGTGACCATTCATTATACACCCAGTAAAAGAAGGCAGCAAGGTCTTAATGTACAGCAACTCCCACCTCCAAACCAGCAAGCACTAAAGCAATTTCCATTACCATCTGGACTCTCTGTAAAATAATGGCCTAATGTCACTTAGCAGAGATTCTCTGACATGGTTTTTTGTTTGAAATAATCAGTTTCCCTGTTTCCTCTCTCCCCCCTCGCTCTGATTCTCACACTATGAATGACCCAGACAGCTACATAACAGGAACAGAAATTAAAAAAAAAACACGTCACATCCATCAAACAAAAAAAGAAATTCCACTGTGCAATTTTTTTTATAACATCACACACACGGTGAAAAATGTGTTAAATTCTAAAGAAAGTATATTAATTGAGACCAAAGCAAAGCATGAATCAAAGGGGCCATGCACGGACTCGTGCATCTGAGAACTTTCAACAACTTGGTGTTACACCATGCCAGCGCTGTCTGCACAACCAGAGAGACGGCAGGCCTGCATTCTATTCCTCACCACGACTGGTGCTGCAGAAGAGCACTTTAAACATGGATTTCCAATTAATTCCACACACTGGCTGCGATAAAGTGCTCTTTTTGCATTATTGAGAACCTGGGCCACGAGCTGGAAATGGCGGAGTAAATAGAACCCCTAGGTGTGTGTGAAGCTGGTGTCTGGTGCACAGAAGTGAAACCTGCATGGTGTTTATATAGGTGGGGGCTATATATATTATAATTCCGATTTTTTGAGTTGCGCACTTTATCTACTGAGCCACATGACAAGGATTACAATCTATGAACTGCAGGGTGCACACAGAGCGCTGGAGAATACACATCAACCCTGTATGAAATAACAGCCTCTCTCACCTGCAGGTTACACAACCAGAAGCCTACAGACTGCGGAAACTGGACTTAGTTAACAGGGAATTTGGAGGCGCAGAGCAGTTTTCAAAATCCAATAAATATGCCAATGTCAGGTTTTATCTTGAACGCCGACAGTGACAAACATGGCTGTTATCATCTCGGCCGAGAGAGCTAATGTTAGTGTCAGCGCAGCTGGGATGCGAGACAGTCACACTTATTGTGTCATTAGGCTTTAACCGCATGCGTGCGGGCGGAATTCCGCCCGTACGCTGGGTTTTTAAAAATCGCACTTTACGTGACGAGCTGGGCTCGTCATGAGCGTGCGAGGAGGCTACGCCATGACGAGCCCAGCTCGTCATGAGCGTCGAAGGGGTTAAATTAACCAAACAATTTCAAACGGACAACCTGTTCCCCTCCCTTCCCAGGATGCCTGTTAAGGGATCAGAAACGTGGGCTTGTGGACCTGGCAAGTGGCAAGGGCAGGCAGGCCTCCTTCAGTACGGAGACAGCCCTGGTAGAGGTGGTGGAAGCCATTAGGGAGTGCATGGACAAGGGTGGCAGAGCGGCGCTGATCTTATTGGACCTCTCTGCCGCCTTTGATACGGTTCCACATCAACTCCTCCTGGCCCGCCTCACTGACATCGGCCTCACGGGGGCCGCCTGGTCATGGCTGGAGTCCTTCCTGGACTCGCGGTACCAGCAAGTTTGGATGCCCCCACACTCCTCCTCTGCCAGGTTAGTTCAGACGGGGGTCCCACAGGGCTCTACATTGAGCCCACTTCTTTTTAACATCTATATGACCCCGCTGATCTACCTGGCCGAGAAGTTGGGTGCGAAAATAATGGCTTATGCCGACGACACCCAGCTTTTGTTCACTTGGGGTAATTCACAACTAGAAACGACTGCAGCACAAAGATGCCTGGCGGCCGTATTCACCTGGCTGGCACAGGCCAAGCTTAAGTGTAACGAGGGAAAATCAGAGATCATACTGTATGGCCACTTTCCTAACCAATTTATTGATCTGATCTGGCCTCCTGATTTCCCCCGCCCCCTCTCTGAGGGGGGCCCAGCCAAGAATCTGGGCATCTGGTTTAATGAAGATTTGAAGTTCTCAGAGCAGATAAAAAGACTGACGGGAGCCTGCTTTGGGACCCTTAAATCCTTGGGCAGATTTTTTCCCTTACTGCCCCAACCGGCCAAAGAAACGGTCGCCAGAGCCCTTATACTGTCCCGCCTAGACTACGCCAACGCTCTCTATCTGGGCTCCCCTTCCTATCTGCTAAACAGGCTGCAACTCATCCAAAATGCGGCGGCGAGACTTCTGCTGGGCATTCCCAGACGCATTAGCATAAGATCCCAACTGGCTTCTCTTCATTGGCTTCCGGTGGCCCAAAGAGTTCAATTTAAGGCTCTGGTTCTCACTCACCGAGCACTACACGATACCGGCCCAGTCTATCTCAGGGAAAGAGTGACGTTCCGCGTGCCAAGCAGACACCTCAGATCTGCCTCCCAACGCCTGCTGGTAACACCGCGCTTTAGGCGCACCAGATTGGGCGGCCAATCATTCTCAGTTAGAGCGGCTACCCTCTGGAATGCCCTTCCGTTCAATCTCAGGGACACCAGAGATCTTAGCTGCTTCAAAAAGCTTCTTAAAACTCACCTCTTCAACCAAGCTTACTAAAACTATGCTGTGCTTTTTCATGTGATCTCTTTGTGGTTTTCGCGCCAGGATACTCAAGAGTAATTGTGCGCGTAATAAATACCCATATAACATAACATAACATATAACAGGTACGGCCAGCGGATAGGGAGCGCTTTTCAGCTGCCTTCTAGCAGCCTAAGTGCTTCGGTAACATAGGGTAAACGCTCTGCCCTGTCTGGAAATCTAGACACGGTATGTTATCACTTCTTCTGCACAATTAATGCCCAGTCTATAAGTCAGATAACAAAACATAGTCGGCTGTTTAGCACTATATTAGACGTGCTCACACCTTCCTCTGAACTCGAGGGCAACCCCTTGCACATATGTATGCTCACGTAGCTTCCCCTCATTTAAATCCTAATTTCCCATGCGAACGGTGCGTGCTTACTTGCCCCTCTCACACATTATCCTCCACTACAATATGCCTTCTCTTGTTTGTGGTGTGGCAACCCAAGTGCAAAAAGCGCTTACGTTTATTATATGCCTCGATGTTATCTAAAACATGTACAGAGGAGCACTTAAGCAGCGATGCCTGTGTTGTGTCATTCTGCCGTGGCTCGGAATACTCGCAGCAGGGTAGTGCTTGCGGGGGAGGGGTGGTTGCGCTGGGGGAGGGGGTGTAGCGGGCGAGGGTGGGTACAAATAAAGATTTAAAAAACTTACCTGCCGGGTCTCGCGGCCTCTGCTTTCTGCTCTTGGGCTTGCGTTAGCGGAATGGCGACTTGTTTCAACATCTTCTGTTCTGCGTACGTTAGTGGCTGAAGGCAACCCCTCTTAGCCAATCCAGTCACTGCTAAGGGCAGTACCAGGATTGGCTCGAGCAGGATTAGTAACTGCCCATAATGAGACCGGGGCCCGGGTCCCTGCCTGTGTCTGAGTGCTATAGGGGGAGGGTGTGAGGGAAGGTCTACTAGGTGTACGCATGCGCGGGCCAGTCTTAATAATGATTACTCCTGGATTTGACATGCGCACACACCGCTGCTGCTCCGCTATTTCTGCTCTGGCTGTGCCCTGTCACTCTCTGCCGCAGTCCCGCCACCACGGCCCACTTCCTTATGCGATGCTCGTTTCTGTCGGGCTTTTCCCAGGGCCGGTAGCGTGCAGTGCGGGTGACTGAGTCAGTGCGCTCAGATTTATTTTAAAAAATCCTTTTCTTAATGCATGTTGGCAGTGACGGTCGTCCATGGCTAGTGGGGCAACGCCCCAACGCCCCCAATGGACGCACCGCCACTGCTCAATATTGAGCCCTGGGGGACTCCAGAATGTACCCTTTTCTCTTTAGAAAGGAAGGTGCTCAGGGAGATGGTCTGGGACCTGTCTGTCAGGAAAGAAATTATCCAATCCAATGCAACATCCGTAATTCCTATCTCCCTAAGTCTATTGATCAATATAGAATGGGAGATGGTATCGAACGCTGCCGTGAGATCTAATAGAATTAGGATGGCGTTCTTTCCTTGATCTTGCAATAGCTTTATTGAGTCAGTGAGTTCAATCAGGGCAGATTCCGTAGAATGGTGTGAACGGAAGCCCGATTGCTGCGGATGAAGAATGTGATGTGTGTCTACATAATTTTTTAATTCTTTATGGACCATTTGTTCAGTGATCTTGCCCAGAACTGGAAGGAGTGAAATCGGGCGAAGGTTAGCAAGGTCTGTAGGAGATTTGTTTGCTTTTTTCAGGAGGGGTCTCACGATAGCATGCTTCCATTCGCTAGGTACAACGCCTGTGCTCAGGGAAGCATTAACAATCTTGTTAATGATAGGATTAACAACCTCAATTTGTTGGTGGAGGATTCTGGGTGGACATGAATCCGAGGGGGCACCCGATTTACATGATATAATAGCCTCCCGGATCTGGAGGAGCGTGACCGGGGTAAAAGTTCTAAGACATGCCTTCAGATTCTTTTCACAATCCGATGAAGTGGCGGACAGGACATGACAGGGAGCTTGAAAATCCTTTTTTATCAATAAGATTTTTTCTTCAAAGAAGTCTGCAATCTGATTGCAAAATTCTAAAGAAGGCGGGATTTCTGTTTGTAGAGCTCTAGGATGCGTGAAAGACTTGACAATATCGAATAATTGTTTTTGCTTTTGCTTGGCTGTGTTAATAGCATTGGTGTAATAAGTCTTTTTAGATAATTTAATTGCCGTAAGATACATTTTTCTCTGCTGAATATACAAGCTTCTTTCTGTCGGGTCATAGGTTTTCCGCCAGCTACGTTCCTTTTTCCTGCACAATAGATGAATTTTTGTTAGTTCAGTTGTGAACCAAGGGGCATTAGTCTTCCCTTTTTTCACTTTGCTTTGAGGGGGATTCTGTGGAACTCTGTCCTTGATCTCTTGACGCATCCATGTATGAAAGCATTTGGAACCCTGGGCAGCATCACCAGGCGTGGTGGGAATAGGTACGGTAGCAATGGGATTAAGCTTCAAGTTAGCCTCAACTCGCGTCCAATTAACATGGTTCCATGAATTATGAGTCGATTTGGTTAGTGATTGGGGCTGTGTAAGTTTAATATGAAATGGGACCAAGCAATGGTCTGACCAAATCTGTGGGACAGGGGGCTGCGTCTCTAAGAGGGGAAAATTAGAACATATTCCGTCCAAGGTATGACCTGCTTGATGGGTGGGCAGTGTGACTATTTGAAGAAGGTCGAAAATCTCCACGGTTTGGAGAAAATTCAGTACCTGTGCGTCAGATGTAGATTCCAGGTGTAAGTTAAAATCACCCAAAAGCGTGAAATGTGGGTATCGGACTAAGAATTGTCCTAAAGAGTCACTTAGTGAGTCTAAAAATGCCGAGGGGCTGCCTGGAGGGCGATAGATCAATCCGCCTGAGAAGGAAGATGAATCATTTAGCTTGATGGAGAAGCCCAAGCCTTCAATCCCTTTTAGGGGACCTAGAGTAAAGGTGTGACATTTTATATGGCTTTTAAGCACAATCACTACTCCTCCTCCTTTACCTTTCATTCTATCCTGTCGGAAGATAGTGTAACCAGGTGGAAGGGCAGCTGCTACATCTGGATTGCTGGACTCTGTCAGCCAGGTCTCTGTTATAAAGAGACAGTCTAAATTTGATTGTACGATGAGATCATTTAGATCTTGACTGTGACAGCCCATGGAGCGAGAATTTATTAGCCCCCCTTTAACATGTGATATAGTCGTAAGGGTATTATTTAATGGGGACTGTTTTTTAATAGGTTCCCAGGGTGAAGACCACTGACAGAATCTACACGAGAATGGTCCTCTGATTTTCACCATCTCTATCCTACAGGGACAACCTATGGGCATAGTAAAGTTGGTAAGCTCGCTTACCTGGAGTGGAGCGGCTGTGTGTAAATGACCAACCCCTCCTGCGCCTGTCGCGGACTTGGCGCGGACGGGCGCAGACGGGTTTTCCTTTGGCGCGCCTTCGGTGCGCCATCGTCGCGCCCGCAGCGCCCGCCCGCTGCGCGGACGGGACCTGTTGCTAATCATATACTGGTGGAGGAGGGAGGTAGGCGTCGCAGGACTGGAGCGCTAGCCTTGTTCCGACCAACCCAAGATGGCGGCCGTCCCTGTGTCCGATCGCGTCAGCTGTTAATCGCTGCGCGTGGACCAGGGGTTCTAGTTGCTGCGAGGGCAGAAAGGAATATGAGTAAAAAGGGAATTTAAATCTTCCCAGAAGTGGAGAACGAAGGTAAAAACTATTTTAAACAATTTAAAAACAGTCAAGCAAACCCCCGGCTTTCCGCCTCAGGGGAACAATCTAAGCACACTGAGTATGTGTGCGCGAGGAGAAGCGCCGGTTTTTATACCTGGGAGGGTGGGAGGCGTCGCAGGACTGGAGCGCTAGCCTTGTTCCGACCAACCCAAGATGGCGGCCGTCCCTGTGTCCGTTCGCGTCAGCTGTTAATCGCTGCGCGTGGACCAGGGGTTCTAGTTGCTGCGAGGGCAGAAAGGAATATGAGTAAAAAGGGAATTGAAATCTTCCCAGGAGTGGAGAACGAAGGTAAAAACAATTTTAAACAATTTAAAAATAGTCAGGCTAACCCCCGGCTTTCTGCCTCAGGGGAACAATCTAAGCACTCCGAGTATGTCACATCACATTATCAGCACATACCTTTCCGACTAGATAGAGGCCTGCTCTCACTAGTCCAGCGATGGGAGCAGGCAGAACGGCCTTGGCACAGAGCTAGTGTGTGTCCGGTCTCAGGATCAAAACTTATCCTTTTGTACATCCTTTGTGTAGCTGCCTCCATCTGGAAATTTCCAGTTTGGGCGAGTCTTCTGGTGTTTTGAATCATACATAATGTATCACCATGTTTGATGATGTCAGTCCTCTCTGCAGCACCCCTAAGCGACTGGGCAGACGGGGCTCCACTCGAGTGTATCTGAATAAACATATACTTGGTTTGTATTCTCTACTGTCTGACCGACTCTTCATTTGTATGGAAGGCTGAGAGGTGGTCGCAAGTGACCCGGGTGGCCCTAATCGGGTCACTTCCTTCAAGTTTCTTGACTGAACGCAGTGAATGGGGGTGGTGCTCATTGCGTCCTATTGCCCCTTCAATGATTGAAAGTGGTTGTTGAGGTGGAGAGGGGCTATGAATGTACGTATGCATGGATATAGCACCTAGTGGGTTTTTACAGTGCTCGTGCTGGCTATGAAAATGGCACATTGAGGTAGGGAGCATAGAAGTACCACAGTTGGTGCCTGGAGTGGTGCTGTCACAGAAGCAGGCAACAGTGGCCCAACTTCTAATAGGAAGGCGCTAGCAGCCATGCATAACGCAACCGTTTTAATTTAATGCCCGAATAGTCCTTTCTATGATCAATCCATTTTAATAATTTTTAACAAATTTTACCACTGAAGGGCCTTACGTGGTTGGAAATAACATGTTAAGCACTGGTATCCCACGATGCTTGCGCATCAATGGATGTAGGGTGTTTGGATTCGGTTTATGCACTCCTGGGAGGGCTGTAGGGTCACATGGTGAAGTGAGAGCAGAGAATCTGCATTGAGAATGATGGCTGTGAAGTTGTGCGGCATCTGGTGTTTCCTGAACTTACAAAACAAGAGTGATGGAGCCGTTGGTCAGGGACGCGTGCTAGGCCCCAGTTCAGCTGAGTGGGCTTAGGGCAGTGATGCCACAGGTACCTGCACCTGTGTCTGCGGAGTGGGCCGGACAGTGGTGCCAAGGACGGGTGGTATTTGCAGGTGATGCTGGTGTGAAGAAGATTGTGACCTTATTTCCAGCAAGTGGCCTTGTGGCAGTGGTGCCCCAGGCATGTCTTTGCTAGAGATGCTGATGTGAAGCAGAACAAGCCCCCCTTATCTGCTGAGTTGGCCCGTGTGGTGTGACGGTTGGGGGGTTCCCTGCCTGTGTTGTTGATTGAAACATATGGGGCCCATTTCTAATACATCCAAGTAGATTGGTCTTCCTAAAGTAGTCTGTAGGACTGTAACAACAGATAATGACCGCATATGTCTATCACGTCTTAAGTATGGATCAGTAGTATGTGTATTGTATACAGGTTCTTAAGTTTATTTGTGGATTTTAGTATATTTTCAAATTTTTCAATGATTCATCATCTATCTCAATGAAGAACGATAAAACCTGTCAATCTTAAACATTCACTGTGCTGTACATCATTTGTTACAGCATCATAATGCGCATTTTAAGACACCTCTTGCAAGTAACTAGCAGTTCTTGGTAAAGATTTCATCCATCTGAAGCCAGGCCCCAATGTGTTAAGCTGATTTATAACACCAGGCCATGGGGCTAGCCTAGGATAACGACTTTTTCTTAGTTTCATTTCAATATTTGTTTACTATGCAAATTGACTTGTGTGTAGTCTCATTTTGTTATTTTCTTCATTATTTAGTATTATTTGGTTATTTGTTAAACATGGACGTTCACTCACTAGGAACCTCTTGGTGCTATAGATATGAAACTGATACCAGATTCAGCTTGGTGTAAGGGATTTACCGTTATTTCAGGTGGGGAAGGAGTCTGCTCTCTGTAATGTTACAGAATGATCTAACACAAACACACAAGTACAAAAACACTTGAAAGTGAGTTTATTAAATGCAACTATATTCTACATATATTACCTTCCTTATGCATATATATATATATACCTTTCATGTACTTCTGTATCTTTATACGTACACCTTTCCTTCTAATTCAGCATATCCAATGCACTACCATAGATCTCACCCTATATCTCTCTCAATATTCGCTTTACCTCCACTCTGACTCATCTCAAACCTCACTCTACTACTCTCTCCAGTACATTACCCTAATTCTATCCCTATACCTCTATCAATATATCCTCTACCTCCACTCTGTCATTCATCTCAAACCCCATACTCATCTCTCCTCTTCCTTGCATCATCTCAGACCTATTTTAGTATTCAGATCTCCCACACAAGCGTTTTTAAACCCTTCCCTCTGACTCTCCCTCCTCCAGCTCCCCTTTACTCATCCCAAATCCCCTCCTACTGCTATGAACCCCCCAAAAAATGTATACCCTTCCTTCTTCTATCACTCCATTACTCCTTTTCAATACAAATAACAGGCTAACATCTCCACCACTCAAAATAATTTAATACTTCCTTATACTAATACCCCACTAATCCTGTTTGGGTTCCGGAGTAGCATGCTTCCTGTCAAAAAGTGCTTCAACACCTCATCAGGGGTAGCAAGTGCTATATAAATGCAAACCTTCCCTTTTCCATCCCTCCACTATACTTTTCAATCCAAATAACAGACTCACATGTACACCTCTCAAATGAATTTCATAGTTCCCTGGACTTATTCATCCTTAATTCTTTTTTGGTTCCAGAGTAGTGTGCTACTCGCCTAAAAGTGCTTCAACACTTCATATGGGGTAGCATCGCTATATAAATGCAACCCTTTTCCCTCTTCTATCCCTCCACTATCCTTCTCAATCCAAGTAACAGACTAACATATCCACCTCTCAAATACATTTAATATTTCACTAGATTAATTCACCACTAATCCTCTATGGGTTCCAGAGTAGCGTGCCACTGACGGAAAAAGAGCTTCAAAGCCTCTGCACTGGTAGTAAGCGCTATGTAAATGCAATTCCAATAGAACCTACACTAGCTGAAGAGATGGGGACTGGAACTTTGTGACAGGGATTTAATTGACAAGTTTTGTATTTTTCGTAATATGCATGGCCTGGCATTTGACCTGTCCTTTGAAGAACAGCAAATGTAATACAATATTATCAAAATGGAAAAGGTTTATATTTTCTCATGCACCCTCTGAATTCCAGCAAGGTTATTTTGGAAGTGCTGCTGCACAGCACCCCCCACCCCTACTTCCACAGCCTATATGTTGGACTTGGGCCTTTTTTGCAGGTTCACCCCCAGACTTTTTGCCTTTAGCCTCTGGCATGGTGGTAGTGATTTTAGGCCTCTGCGCACTTTAGCACTGTGGCCCAGTGTAAAGTGCGTGCGCACTCTGAGTGCATGTGGTGAGATGGCCTGCCCTCCCATAGGAATGCATGGGGGATGTGTGTGTCCATGGTAGTTCCTGTTATGTGGGGAGTGCAGGGTCAAGTTTGATATGTGCGAACTCGTGAGGATAAATGCTGCGCAATGGTGTGCACAGATTGATTATGTCTAGTGGAGAAGTGCCACTTTTATAAGTTGGCATTTCTGTGTGCTGTGAGATGTGAATTGCCTGTCTGGCTTGTGAGTGACAGGGGCTGGCTGGTGTGGCTGGCTCCAGGAGCCAGGATGAGTCTGCCCGGTGGGGAATAGGGAGATCTGCATGTAGATGGGAGGGAGGGGTTGCACCTGGGACCTGAATAGGGTTGTGCCTTCCCTCCACAATGCTGGCTCCACCTCCTGTGGTGCGTCTGATGTCCCTGGCCTGTCCTAAGAATGGGGAGAGGGGCTGAGCAAAACAAAGTGCTCCAGAACCAGTTGCATCTGGTTCTCCCCTTGCCTGCACCTTTGAGACAAAGGATTTAGCTGTATATAAGGAGGGGCTGTGACCCCATGAAGAGGTTCTTGTTTGTGGACTTGAATCTACCAGGGGCGTGCTGCTGCTGGGGCTCAGGGGAAGGCTTGCCTCCCTGGGCCCTGCCCTGCCCCTGGATGCCTGGAGGACATTTCTGCTGGGACCCCTTTCTGCTCCAGTTGCTCTTTACTCCTGGAACTCTTTTGCCTTTCTCCCCAACTCCAAGGACCTTTGGCAGCATGGGAGCACTGTATTCTACTTCAAAAATGCCAGCCTGGTCAGCGCTTTATTTTCCCTGAGGGAGCACGTTGTCTTCTCCTGTCATTTGGGCCCCTTTGGGGGCCAGTTGGCCCCAGGGACTATTAGGTTTATAGGGCGTAAGGCCCTAGTGTGAGTTATATAGGTGCTAGGAAATGTGATGTTTATAGTATGTGTTATGTACCTTGATTTATGCTTATAGATGTGCTTTTAATGCTTGTTAGGTTGTACCTACTGACTTAGATTTTATTGTGATTCTCTACTGTGGTCGACGTTTGATTTAGTCCCTATTTCAGGTTATGTTATTACGTTTATTTTATAATGCAAGGTATGTCTAGGAGATTGTGGCCTACTACATTCAGAGTTATGAGGTTGGCGCAGAATAGAGTTCTCACCTTATGTGATACGGTGCCTGTTAGGAGTTATGTTACAGGTTTGCGCTGAGTATTGAGTCTGCTAGTGATTACTGGTTGTGTTCTGAGATTATGATATGTTCTTACCTTTACTATTCTTTACCAAGTGCTAATTCTGACAGTGGCCCACTTGGCCCTGTCGTGTGTAAATAACCCCCTGTAAATATTGCCCATGCCAGTTGGCACAGTGTATATTGTGTGATTACCATCTAATGTGCTTTATGAAAATACAGAGGCTATTTTTATATATAACCTTGTGTGGAGTTCCTTTTGTGGGGTGCCTAGTATGTTGTTACTGTGTGTGTTGTGCAAATGCTTTACACAGCGCCACCAGATAAGCCTGACTGCTCGTGCCAAGCTACCAAAGGGGTGAGCAGGGGTTATCTTTGGCGTGTAACTCCCTTTCCCTGACTAGAATGGTGGTCCCTGCCTGGCTTTGGCGCAAGCCTTAGCCACCCAGAGATTCCCATTTCTAACACTATACATTAACACACCATGCTTTAATGGCTTTACTGTCAATACATTCATGATTTTTAATGCTATTGTTTGTAACAACACTGCAAATGGGCACATTGCAAAATCTTAAATTCCTTTTGTGTCTTTAGGGGGTGGACAAGTACATGACACATGTGCCCAGAGTCCCCTTTTTTGTGGGAATTGTATCTTTGACCAGTCTTGGTTTTGCAAAGAGTAGCCTGATGTTCTGAACTCTTACTAACCAGTTTCATGAGCACTTCATTAGAAATAGGGGTGTAATTTGAACCATTTACATAATATTGTTGTGTGACAATATAATGCATTTGAGTGACACTTTACTGCAAGAAGAACACATCCCTTATGTCTATGTTATTATATAAATGGTTAACATTACCCTTTATTTCCCAATTTAATTCTCATAAAACTAATTGTTGTCCAGTTTCAAATGCAGAATTTTCCACTTCTTTTTCTCAGCTTGGCCTGAGCATTACACGATCCTGATTGTCTTCCATTTTAGCCCCGCCCCATTGATTGACATGTTAGCCCTGCCCCTTCGTTTGCCCCATTAGGCTTCCGAAGTTAAGACCTACTTGTGCCCCTGCTGGAAGGCCAGTTCCATCTCACCCCACCAGCTTCAATTCTCTCTCCTGCTTTCCATGAGCCCTTACATTCTACACTGATAGTTCCATGACATACCACTACCTTCTTATAACGGAGAGCTAGAGAAGAATTTCAGCAAAGGCAGAGATGTAATAGAGGAGAGACAGATGGGATATACCAACACAATGAGGAAGATTTCCCCTTTCGATAAAACCAGAAATAAAGACCTACCATATGCATTCACGACTTGATAAGTCAGCTCAAAGGTAAAGGAGCTCCCAAAAAATTATCGTTGACCTAACCACAGACAGACTCTCAACCTAGAATTACCCAGCAACTCTACCTTATTTGTGGTCAATTACGATCAAACACTATTACAAAGGAGATCACATCACACTCCTACAATCAGCTGGGTAACCTCACAATGACATTTTGCTCCACTGCATCTTTCATGAGGCCTGTTCAAACACCAGGAAAGCAATACCAATCTCTGCATACACCTGCAGCCAATAAAGAGATGGGATGCCCATGTGCGGGCATCACTTTGTAAAAAGAAAAGCTATTTAATAGCAGTTTAAATCATTACACAATAAAAACTAAAGCAAATAAGGAGAACCCCCAAAATACTATCACAGAAGACTGCGAAGTCGTCAGCAAATCTATTGGTTGTGATCGCTAAGTTGTTCACGATCACTGCACCTTCCACATACTACCTCACAAAAAATTGCATGGATTGTAATACCAAATCATAGCAAATAGCAGTACAGTGTTACCCTTTGAGATGTCAGCATCATGGACAGATCACAGTCTATATAGAGTGCTGAAATAATTTGAAACGAAAGTCCTTGGTGGTGCCATCTGGTAACTCTAACTTGGTAGGTAGCCCCTCCTACTGAAATTATTGATTCCTTGTGGTCACTCCATAAGCACAGCTCCAATGTACAGGACACCTGTGATACTGACATGGTGGTAGTCCACTGTTGATAACATACCCTAACCTAACTTAACATAACATAGTGACAACGCATGCCTTAATAGCTTACAATCTCATAGCTAGACATAGTGCTAATATTCTAGACCTGATGGCGAGAACTCCTCTTGCCAGGGGTGTCCTTTGGTATTGAAGCCCTCAACTGAGATATTTACAGTTGATGGAGTGGGGAGGACCCTGGCCTTTTCACAATGGTTGCAAGCAATGTTTTTCAAAGCTCTTTCGCTGCACTAATCCTCCCTTGACAGTTAATCGTTGGGACTTTTGTACAAATTTTAGAGGCCTGTATCTCAAAATTAGTTATTTTTTCTGAAGCCCCACGTGTACTGGATGACTGCAAGTTCATACCTCAAAATGGGCCAGTTATGATGTAAACATTTTAATGTCTCTAGGTTCCAGGGATCTAGGTAAATCAGTTAGTAATGATGAAGTCTACCATAGAAACTTTAAGGTTTAATATTTCGGATATCATCACTCATGGTTGAAAAATTCTTCTTCCCAAACGCCTGAGATTCTATTTAGAAGTTATTTGAAAGATTCAAGCGAAAATGGATTTAGAGCGTGTAATGGGGACATTCAGTCCCATCACATGGTCCAGTGTCATTACTGTCCAGAAGTTCAAAGAAATGTAGACATCTCTGGACACCCTTGCAGCCCACCAGCAGGAACTTGGTCCCAGACCAGCCAACTATCAAGAATAGAGACCAGTTGTGAGTCTCTGTCAAAAGATTTGAGATTCTCTTGGGGCAAAATTAAAGTTCTTGCAGTGATGCAGGTTGAGAAAGTCCACCAAGCAGGGTCAATGCTCAACAGTCTTCCTACCTTGAGTTTCTTGTCATCGTAGTCAATGAGATTCTCTTTTGGACAGCTGGATAGGATCTTCCACTGTTTCTTGTGTCTTTTCCCGGCAATGTCCAAGGACTCTCGCTGGCTCCTCATACCGGAGGCGTTTCTGTTTCTCTAGGTAGCTCCTTAGCAGGTAGGTTGGTGGAGATTAGTTTCATGTTGATCCTAGGTGAAAGGAGACATGCCATTGATTTGTTCTATATTGCAAGAAGCATCAATCAAAATAAACTTTCCACAGGGCATGTAGAGGTCCCATGTTTTGAGACGTTTTGGCTCAAGAGGTATATTATTATTGGGGTGTTGAACGGTGGTTCAGCTCCAAACAGACTGTGCTTTATCCAAACGTGCTCGAAATGGTCAATTGGGGCGAGGACTGGATTTGTAGGCTTTTTGATTTGCTGGCTGTGCCAGAACTAGTTTCAGCTGGGGTGGATGTGGATTCCAGCCCTGCTTTAGACGGTTGCAGAACACCCTTTTCTTAAGGCAGGCCACGCAGCATGGTGCATGAAACAAAAAAGTCCTTCCTGGAATGTGAAGATGGTCAGATACAGGAGTAAACTTGTCCCCAAACACCATGGCAATAAATGCCACAAAGGGTAGGGCTGTGGCTGAGGAGGGCGGGGATACAATCTCATGCATCCATTCCTAGTACCAGGGCCTTGTTCATGCACAGTTTTGTCGAATATGCACCCAAAGCACACAATGTGTAGGGGTAATGTCCTAGAGGCACTGACCCTGTATAATCGACACTAAAGTAAGACTGTTCTCCAGCGAGCCCACATTCTACTGCCACCAGAAATCCCATCGCCATAGCCCAGCAGGAAGCTTACTCACTGGTAGTTCAAGGAAGGACAGACACTCTGTTGCTCTGTGATTAGGCAGACTTCCGCCCGGCCTCGTCACAGAGCACAGCCCTGTCACTTGGGCGGCCAGGTCACGTGATCAGGGCCAAGGCAGAGTTGCCACTGATGCTTCGTCCGCCCTGAAGAGAGCCTTTACTACTCAAGAGGGGCAGGCGGCGGTGCCAGGCCCTCGTGATGCCGCCTCCCCTCATCCCTATCCGGAGGCACAGACAGCTCTCGACTTGCGGGGAGTAGGCACAAGAGTGAGCAGGAGAAAGGGCACTGCAGAGTAGGTAGAGAGGATGCAAGAGCAAAAGAGATAAAGTAAGGGAAAGAGGGAGCAGATAAAGAATAGATAGAGGAAGAGAGGGGAACAGGCAGATCAGAAGAGGGGAGTGAGGATACTGCCTTGGACAGAGAGCGGGAGTGAGAGAAACTGAAGGTGATGTTACTGGAAGGTGGACGGATTAAACACAAGAGCGAGCGCAGGGTTACATACAAGACAGTGCTCAATTTGTAGCCAAACAGATAAGTCCCAGTCAGCCACTGACGGCCCCCTATGTGGAGAGCCTGGGGCGGTTCACGGAGTCCAAACTAGCCCATCGGTCCGGAGCAGGACTGGTGCACCTGTGAGGACAGTGGGCAAAGGCAAAGCAATATCAAATTGACACGTATCTGCAGCGGTTGGCAGTATGAGTAGCTGCAGTGTTTGGCAGCGAGAGTCGGTGCAGAGGTTGGCAGTGTGAGTAGCTGCAGTGGTTGGCAGTATGAGTAGCTTTAGTGATTGGCACTGCAGTGTGAGTAGCTTTAGTGGTTGGCAGTGTGAGTAGCTGCAGTGGCTGACAGTGTGAGTAGCTGCAGTGGTTAATAGCGTGAGTAGCTGCAGCGGTTGGCAGTATGAGTAGCTTTAGTGGTTGGCACTGCAGTGTGAGTAGCTTTAGTGGTTGGCAGTGTGAGTAGCTGCAGTGGCTGACAGTGTGAGTAGCTGCAGTGGTTAATAGCGTGAGTAGCTGGCAGTGATTGGCAGCGTGAGTAGCAGCAGGGGTTGGTAGTGTGATTAGCTGCAGTGGTTGGCAGTGTGAGTAGGTGCAGTGGTTGGGAGTGTGAGTAGCTGCAGTGGCTGGCAGTGTGAGTAGCTGCAGTGGCTGACAGTGTGAGTAGCTGCAGTGGTTAGTAGCGTGAGTAGCTGGCAGTGATTGGCAGCGTGAGTAGCAGCAGGGGTTGGTAGTGTGATTAGCTGCAGTGGTTGGCAGTGTGAGTAGGTGCAGTGGTTGGCAGTGTGAGTAGCTGCAGTGGCTGGCAGTGTGAGCAGCTGCAGTGGTTAGTAGCGTGAGTAGCTGGCAGTGATTGGCAGCGTGAGTAGCAGCAGGGGTTGGTAGCCTGAGTAGCTGCAGTGGTTGGCAGTGTGAGTAGCTGCAGTGGTTGGTAGCGTCGAGATACCCTCATGGGTGATTCAGCGCTATACAAATCAATAAATATCAAATATCAAAACTGCAGCGGTTGGCAGTGTGAGTAGCTGCAGTGGTTGGCAGTGTGAGTAGCTGCAGTGGTTGGCAGTTCGAGTAGGTGCAGTGGTTGGCAGTGTGAGTAGCTGTAATGTCTGACAGTGTGAGTAGCTGCAGTGGTTAGTAGCGTGAGTAGCTGGCAGTGATTGGCAGCGTGAGTAGCAGCAGGAGTTGGTAGCCTGAGAAGCTGCAATGGCTGGCAGTGTGAGTAGGTGCAGTGGGTGGTAGCGTGAGTAGGTGCAGTGGGTAGCAGTGTGAGTAGCTGCACTGGTTAGTAGCGTGAGTTGCTGACACTGATGGCCACTATAAGGAGATTAATAGTGAGGAAAATCTTACTGAAGAGTAAGAATTACCCGGGGCACTCTTGAATACACGCTGGGTGTAGTATATCCGTAATCATATGTTTGAAATAAAGTGTTACAAACCAAATGTTTCGGTTGATTTATTCAAAATTGTTTCTTATTCCATCATATTAAATCCATATGGTGAAGTAATATAAAGACATATCCGTCATTCATAATTCATGGTTCATCAATAAACATCCACAGTATGATGTGATCCCCGATGCATTTCGCGCTAACAAGTGCTTCGTCAGGGGGTCTGTAAATGTCAAACAAGGGAAACAATGTATAACTACTGGATATCAGGAGCGAGAACAATGTAAAAAGATAGCATGGTAGAAAGGGATGGTCGTGGCTATAAACAACGAGGGGAACCAGCCGTGCACAGAACGTGGAGACCAGGAGGTGCGTGGACCTGATTACAAAATGTGCAGGATCAAAGGAATCACGGGTTAACACTCTGATGTATGTGACAAGCGATGCAAAGGAAACGAAGATACGGAGGAAAACGTGACACGGTAAATGGGAGTAGGAAGTGCAGACTGATTAAACATAGTGAAAGTGAACGAAAGTATCCGGTGTAATTCAAAGGTGTAAAAACAGCGTGGAAGGTAAAGTGAGTTACAACGCAGGAGCGTAGCGGTGATGGCATGCACTTTGGTTCCTATTATCCACCGTGAGGTGTTGTTAAATAACATATAAGCGATGTTATATAGTAGGGATCTTACCCGTGGAAGGTACGTAGTGAAACTTCTAGGTTGGAATCATGAAGAGGTGAAAGCCAGGTCCCGAGTGAACGCGAACCCGGAAGACGCCGCGCATGCGTGGTGGGTGTACTGATAAGGTGAAAGCCTAAACATAGAAAGGAGACTGCTGGAGTCAGTGTCGTGTATGTGTAAAAGTGATTTCTACCGGGAAACAAGCATGGGCAAAGGGTGTGTGAAAACAATGTGGATGAGCAGGAAAATAGTGGTGGATTAGTGGAACAGATATAATGGAGAGTAATAAATAGTAAAAAACGGGTGCTAACAATACTTAGGATGATACGGTGGGCTGGACAGAAATGAAAAGGTACTGTAATAACGTACTTGAGTGTTACACGGAGAATAATGTACAAAAAATGATCAAAAATCACAGCTGCAAGAGAGGTCATGTGACAATATCAAATAGCAAATAGGAGGTTCAGTACATTATACATGACAACTAAATTCAAGTCTTTCATTCAATCCTTTGGGCTGGGCGGCCTGTAAACGGTATATCCAAAAAAGTTCATGTTGCAACAGAAATTTATTGTTGTCTTTGTGGGGCATTTTCTTCACATTTTCCAGGATTAGAAATCTGATTTGGCTGGGGTTGTGTGACTCTAGTATAAAGTGAGCGGCCATGTTGGACTTTAGGTTCTTTGTGCGGATGTTACTTCTATGCTCATTGAGTCTTATTTTGATTTTACGCTCAGTTTTGCCTACATATGGAAGGCCACATGGGCATTTGATCATGTAGACCACATTACTTGAATCACAAGTTGCATTGACTAGTAGATTGATCGGTGTTCCTTGGGTAGGATGAGCTAGTGTGGATCCCGGTATTATACTATTGCAGTGAGTGCAATTGTAGCATGGAATTGTGCCTTTGAAAATGATGTTGGTGGTTGTTGTGGGTTGTTTGAGTAGATTTTGTATTGACTTGGTTCGTTGGTATGCGAAAATAGGAGGCCTCTCAAAAATGTGATTGAAGTCCATTTCTGCTTGTAATATAGGCCAGTGTTTGTAAATCACATTTTTGATTTGGCGTGAGTGCTTGGAGTATTTAGAGACAAAACCTGGTCTCATAGTTTGAAGTTGGTCTTTCCTTGTCGGTTTCAGTAATTCTTCACGGTTCTTCAATTTGGCTCTATTTTCCGCCATAAGCGTGATGGATTGAGGGTAACCACGTTGGTGGAATCTGTTAATGATTTAGGAACTGTTTTCTTGGTATAGATGTTCTGTGGATGCAATGCGTTTAGCTCTAATTAGTTGTGAGTGTGGCAAGTGTCGTTTGAGACTCGGTTGGTGGAAACTTTTATGATGTAGGTAATTGTTTCGGTCCGTATCTTTGGTGTAGATTGAAGTAGTAAATTGGTTGTCACAAATTTTGATCTGAACATCCAAGAATGAAATTTCAGTTTGACTGAACGTGTGGGTGAATTGTATCCGTTTGTTTACTCTGTTGAGATCAGTTATCTCCTAGAAAGTCCGTGGTATCTTGAATGCATGTGGTCATACCCTTGACGCTAGCTTGTAGGTGTTTGTCAATGTATGCACCCGTTGGTGCATGTATAGAATTTGTGGTACTCACAATTGGTCTGAATGGCGGTCGTCTCAAATTTTTGTGTATTTGGGTACGACCACATACATTCAAGATACCACGAACTTTCTAAATAAGTTACAACAAATCTTGATCCCTGCTGACCAACCCATCATTCTATGTACCATCGATGTCAACGCCCTGTACACCTCTATCCCTCACAACTTGGGGCTAGAAGCATTGGAGGAGGCTTTAGTGGAAACAGACAAACCCCTGGGGCTCCAGGTCCTCATAATGGAGCTGATGCAGTTCATTCTACATCATAGTTACTTTGAAACCACTGACACACAACATTACCTACAACTATCTGGAGTAGCCATGGGCAACTGTGCTGCTCCTGCATATGCCAACCTATTCATGTATGCATTTGAAAAACAACACATTCTAAAAAATTGCCAATGGCAACCTTTTCTCTGCGCATACTACCAATACATAGACGACATTTTTGTGGTCTGGAAGGGCAACGAAAATCAACTTCTCACGGCCATAACTGATCTCAACAGAGTAAACGAACAGATACAATTCACCCACACGTTCAGTCAAACTGAAATTTCATTCTTGGATGTTCAGATCAAAATTTGTGACAACCAATTTACTACTTCAATCTACACCAAAGATACGGACCGAAACAATTACCTACATCATAAAAGTTTCCACCAACCGAGTCTCAAACGACACTTGCCATACTCACAACTAATTAGAGCTAAACGCATTGCATCCACAGAACATCTATACCAAGAAAACAGTTCCAAAATCATTAACAGATTCCACCAACGTGGTTACCCTCAATCCATCACGCTTATGGCGGAAAATAGAGCCAAATTGAAGAACCGTGAAGAATTACTGAAACCGACAAGGAAAGACCAACTTCAAACTATGAGACCAGTTTTTGTCTCTAAATACTCCAAGCACTCACGCCAAATCAAAAATGTGATTTACAAACACTGGCCTATATTACAAGCAGAAATGGACTTCAATCACATTTTTGAGAGGCCTCCTATTTTCGCATACCAACGAACCAAGTCAATACAAAATCTACTCAAACAACCCACAACAACCACCAACATCATTTTCAAAGGCACAATTCCATGCTACAATTGCAGTCACTGCAATAGTATAATACCGGGATCCACACTAGCTCATCCTACCCAAGGAACACCGATCAATCTACTAGTCAATGCAACTTGTGATTCAAGTAATGTGGTCTACATGATCAAATGCCCATGTGGCCTTCCATATGTAGGCAAAACTGAGCGTAAAATCAAAATAAGACTCAATGAGCATAGAAGTAACATCCGCACAAAGAACCTAAAGTCCAACATAGCCGCTCACTTTATACAAGAGTCACACAACCCCAGCCAAATCAGATTTCTAATCCTGGAAAATGTGAAGAAAATGCCCCACAAAGACAACAATAAATTTCTGTTGCAACGTGAACTTTTTTGGATATACCGTTTACAGGCCGCCCAGCCCAAAGGATTGAATGAAAGACTTGAATTTAGTTGTCATGTATAATGTACTGAACCTCCTATTTGCTATTTGATATTGTCACATGACCTCTCTTGCAGCTGTGATTTTTGATCATTTTTTGTACATTATTCTCCGTGTAACACTCAAGTACGTTATTACAGTACCTTTTCATTTCTGTCCAGCCCACCGTGTCATCCTAAGTATTGTTAGCACCCGTTTTTAGGTCTCGCCTGTCGATGCGCATGCGCATCGAGCTTGCGAGACTATTGGGGCTTAAACAGTCTTTAACCAACTTGCAAGGAATCGTGGCGATTCCTTGCAGTGCCCGTGAAATTCAAGCTTAATGCGCATGTGCATTGAGCTTAAAAGCGCGTGCACATGCCCCCAGCCGCCTGCTTGCATGTATTTTCCCTCAGCCGCACTCCTCCCACACCCCCGCTCTGCCCCCTCCCCTGCCTGCCGTGTCGCGTTTCTTCAGTTCCCTTAGCCGCACTCCAGGCCCCTGCTGCTTTCACACCCTCATGCCGCTCTCCCCGCTCCGCCCCCTCCCCTGCCCGCCATGTCGCATTTCTCCTCCCCCCTCACCACAGCAATGCCCTCCGTCTTGTTTTACCCGTTTCTTCTTTTCTCTATCTGTCCCGCGTCCCTTTCTCTCTTTGCCTCGCAGCGTCTTTTTTTTTGCTTCTGATGCCCGTATGTTTCTTTACAGTATCTCAAGCATGCCAAAAGTTCTTTTGATTTAAACATAAAAAACGACCATGTCTAGAACTTAAAGAGCAAGAGATTAGTGCCTTTCGTTTTTAAACTCTGATTTCCTCAAACAAACATGAGCCCGCGTCCCTTTCTCTCTTTGCCTCGCAGCGTCTTTTTTTTGCTTCTGATGCCCGTATTTTTGTGCAGGCAACCGAGGGGTTCATTCATGGCTGGCCGGTGGCCGGCCGTACTTTCAGTTTCCTGCTTCTCCAGCTCCTTCCTCTCTGCTGGAAACAGACAGAAGGCGCCAGTGGTGCACAACATAGACGGAGCCATCCGGCTTAATGATTGCTTTGGAATTCCATGTGTTAACAGTAAACAGACCAGAGGCGCCAGGAGAGCACAAGCCACACAGAGTTGCACCCCCACCTCCCCCTCTCGCCTTAGTCAAACGAGGTGTTTGTAACCAAGGCTGCGTCTTCTTTGGTGCGTTTATAATGTACATGGGATGTTTGGGTTCATGCTGGGTAGCGCTACAGCCATTGACTCTCCCCCAGCCCTACCCTCCTTTGGCTTCTATAACGCACTGTTGTAGTACTGTTAAGGTGGGCTAAAATACAGGCACTTTCTTCTAAACTAAACATATGTTTGTCGTAATCTCTTTGTTTTAAAGTGCAAACAATGTTTTAAAATGCTGCCGCTGTTAGTTACACGAGGTGTTTGTAACCGAGGACGCTTCTCCACATGATCGCCTGCCTCTCGCACACATGTGAGTGCGTTTCAACTATGTTTTATTAGTACCGTGCTGTGTGTTGGCTTTTTCATATGTTGTCATGGGTCTATATTTTTATAATAATGGCAGCGCTTTAGGCAACGCCACCTGCAGATAATTACCCGGACGTCTGCTGAGGCAATCAGCAGCGCTGCTCTCGAAGAATAACACGGCGGTCCATAGCAGTGCCACGCGACCGGTCCGGCGCGCTCTCCTCCCTGCTACCGGGGGCCAAGACAGGCAGGGATATCCTTAAATTGCACAGCCAACGAAACTCCAGGGCAAATGTGGTAAGGGGATAAACAAGGGCACGGCGAAAACATGGCAACAGTCACCGCATGAAAAACTCGATTGCTGTTTAATTTCCTACCCCACCACCATACACGCATACAACCACTCACACATACAACCACTCACACATACAACCACTCACACATACAACCACTCACACATACAACCACTCACACATACAACCACTCACACATACAACCACCCACACATACAACCACCCACACATACAACCACCCACACAACCACCCACACAACAACCACTCACACATACAACCACTCAAACAACTACACACACAACCGCACACACAAACACACACATCTGTCGCACACACATCTCACACACGCAACGCCACTCACACACGCAACGCCACTCACACACGCAACGCCACTCACACACGCAACGCCACTCACACACGCAACGCCACTCACACACGCAACGCCACTCACACACGCAACGCCACTCATACACGCAACGCCACTCACACACGCCACTCATCCACGCAACGCCACTCATCCACGCAACGCCACTCATCCACGCAACGCCACTCATCCACGCAACGCCACTCATCCACGCAACGCCACTCATCCACGCAACGCCACTCATCCATTTGAAAAACGAAAAATGTCAAACTCTTCTATTGCGAGACCTTTTGCATTTTCAATGCTTGTTTACTATTTATTACTCTCCATTATATCTGTTCCACTAATCCACCACTATTTTCCTGCTCATCCACATTGTTTTCACACACCCTTTGCCCATGCTTGTTTCCCGGTAGAAATCACTTTTACACATACACGACACTGACTCCAGCAGTCTCCTTTCTATGTTTAGGCTTTCACCTTATCAGTACACCCACCACGCATGCGCGGCGTCTTCCGGATTCGCGTTCACTCGGGACCTGGCTTTCACCTCTTCATGATTCCAACCTAGAAGTTTCACTACGTACCTTCCACGGGTAAGATCCCTACTATATAACATCGCTTATATGTTATTTAACAACACCTCACGGTGGATAATAGGAACCAAAGTGCATGCCATCACCGCTACGCTCCTGCGTTGTAACTCACTTTACCTTCCACGCTGTTTTTACACCTTTGAATTACACCGGATACTTTCGTTCACTTTCACTATGTTTAATCAGTCTGCACTTCCTACTCCCATTTACCGTGTCACGTTTTCCTCCGTATCTTCGTTTCCTTTGCATCGCTTGTCACATACATCAGAGTGTTAACCCGTGATTCCTTTGATCCTGCACATTTTGTAATCAGGTCCACGCACCTCCTGGTCTCCACGTTCTGTGCACGGCTGGTTCCCCTCGTTGTTTATAGCCACGACCATCCCTTTCTACCATGCTATCTTTTTACATTGTTCTCGCTCCTGATATCCAGTAGTTATACATTGTTTCCCTTGTTTGACATTTACAGACCCCCTGACGAAGCACTTGTTAGCGCGAAATGCATCGGGGATCACATCATACTGTGGATGTTTATTGATGAACCATGAATTATGAATGACGAATATGTCTTTATATTACTTCACCATATGGATTTAATATGATGGAATAAGAAACAATTTTGAATAAATCAACCGAAACATTTGGTTTGTGACACTTTATTTCAAACATATGATTACGGATATACTACACCCAGCGTGTATTCAAGAGTGCCCCGGGTAATTCTTACTCTTCAGTAAGATTTTCCTCACTATTGTTCATCCAGCACCTTAGGACCCAGAAGGTGAACACCCGGCGCACCTACAAGTTTGCTAATTTTGAGTTACCATTGTTTACATAACAAACACCTTGGAGTGCAGCGGTTTCTTCCTTTCAGTCACTATAAGGAGATGACATTTTTGGGTAGCGTGAGAAGCTGGGACTCGTCTGAAGGAGAAGATTCTATCGGTGGGTAGTGTGGATAATAACCATATTGATGGGCAGTGTCTCAAAATATTACCCTTTAGTAGTGGGGCAAGCTAGTTCTGTGGGACTGCGTCAGGAGTGGCCCTCCTGGACAGCGTTAAAAGCAGGCACTGACGGTCATCGGGAAGAGCAGACAACAATGGGTAGTTTACAGAACTGGCCCCAGTGGCTGCTTAAACAGCAGGTGAGCACTGGTGAGACTGGTCAGCCTGCTGAGGAGTGGGCGATGATGAGCAGAGGTCGCACTGGTAGAGGTGTGAGCAGTGCTTAATCCTTGATTCCTCAGACCTCGGTCCCGGGATCTTACTCTCCCCGGTAGCTCCGCTATGCTCTGCATTGCCTCTGGAAACCAGCTCTTCTGTTGCAGGGTTCGAGACTATCCTGATTCCTGTCTTTCCTTTTTGCACGCTGTGCCTTAATTCTGTATAATTGTGCCTGCTACTGTTTTATTGTGTTTCATTTTGTTTTCCCGTATTGCCCCTTGCTGTGTGCTGTTGCTCCCCTTCGTTTCCTCCCCCCTCTCCTACATTATGGCAACCACTGTGCGGTCACGCCGCTAGCGCACCTAAGGCAAGCCCGTTTGCACCTGTCCGCGACCCGATTGCGACCAGAGCCAAGACCCACCAAGGCACTTAACCCCGGAAGACACGCCGACTGCGCAGGTTCCTCTCTGAACACAACACCCACGGGCAGTTCTCATGCAGACTCTGCCCACGACCGACGAAGGCAGGCCTGATGCACGCACCACTGAAACCCTGACTTGCATCCTTCTCAACGTGCGCTCCCTGCCACTCTCCTTGACAACCTCGCCAACCTAGGACTGAAGCAGCTCGTCAACACGCCCACCCACAGAGTGGGCCACACCCTCGATCCCATCTTCGCGGGAGGAACAAACATCCGATTCAGCCACACCATCCAGCCCCTCTGGACTGACCACCACTGCGTCCACTTCACCTTCAACACCACCACCGCACCCAAACCCGCCCTGCGTCCGCCACGACTGAACTGGAGCAAGGTCACGACCGACAACAACTACGCAGCCAGGGAATTTCACCCCTGGGTCTCCTGCAGCGCCAACAAGATCGCACTCCTCCGCCCCTCCACCAGACCACCTGGTTCACCACAGAACTTCAAGAAGCCAGACGCTCCTGAAGATGCCTAGAGAAAACCTGGTGAAATCTGAAAACCACGGAAGCACGGACAACCACAAGAACTCTCCAAAGGAATACCACTAGCCCATAAGAGACACCAACGGACCTTCATAAGAGACTAAGTCCAGACCAACGTTACCAACGCCAAGGAACTGTTCAATGTCATACAGCAGTTCGCGGAACCCACCTGTGTAGCCACAATGCCACACCTTCCCTGGAACTCCATGACAAGCTCAGCTCCTACTTCCATCTGAAGATCAAGGCCTCTACGACAACTTCAGCGAACCAACGACGAACACCAACCCCCTACCCACCGCCGCCGATGAGCCGGCCATCACGGCCTGGGATATCACTAACATTAAACTCATCTCCGCAACCATGAAGAAAACTCGCTCAGAAGCCCCAACGGACCACTGCTCACCGCGCATATTCCACAGGGCCACCACCGTCATCGCACCCGAACTTGGATGCACCAATAACACCTCCCTCAGATGAGGCATCTGCCCAGATGACTGGAAACGGGTGGAGGTAAAACCCCTCCTCAAGAAACCTACAGCCAACCCAACGGACCTGAAAAATTACCGGTCCATCTCTCTCCTCCCCTTTGCGGCCAAAGTCACAGAGAGACTCGCAAACGCCCAGCTGACCACCTTCATCGAAGAGAACTTCATCCTGGACGCCTCCCAGTCTGGATTCCTCAGCGACCACAGCACCGAGACCGCCCTCCTTGCCGTCACTGACGACATTCGAATGCTACTGGATCAAGGACACACAGTGACCTTCATCCTTCTAGACCTCTCCGCAGCCTTCGACACTTTCACATCGCACGCTCGCAGCCACACTTCACGACATGGGAATGCAAGGAGCCGCCCTCGACTGGATCCAATCCTTCCTCTTCGGCAGAACCCACAGGATTCGACTCCCTCCCTTCCTTTCCAAACCCACAGAAATCAACTGTGGAGTACCCCAGGCATCATCACTCAGCCCCACGCTCTTCAACATCTGCATGGCCCCCTTCGCTGCCATCGTCTTACAGCATGGGCTCAGCATCATATCCTATGCCGACGACACCCAGCTCATCCTCTCACTCACGAAGAACCCCAAAGACACCAGACTCTGCTTCCAGGAAGGAATGAAGAACGTGGCAGCCTGGATGAAAGACAGCTGCCTGAAGCTAAACTCAGAGTAGACTGAGGTTCTCATCCTCGGACCCCGCACCTCTGCCTGGGACAACACCTGGTGGCCCTCCGCCCTCAGAAGCCTACCCACCCCTACTGACCACGCTCGGAACCTCAGTATCACCCTTGACTACTCCCTCTCCATGAACCGCCAGATCAACGCCGTCGCCTCCACTAGTTTCAACTGCATTTGCATCCTCCGTAAGACCTTCAAATGGATCCCCCAGACTGCAGAAGGACCATCACCCAGGCACTCATAACCAGCAGACTGGAGTATGGCAATGCCCTCTACGTCAGAATCAACAAAACTTTTCTACAAAAACTCCAAACCATCCAGAACGCTGCAACCAGACTTGTCCTAGGGACACCGCGTCTCGAGCACATGACCCAACACCTACTAGGCCTGCACTGGCTCCCCGTCATGAAGAGGGGGTCACTTTCAAATTTCTCACCCAAGCCTACAAATCCTTCAACAAAATCGGACCCAAATACCTCAACGAGAGAGTATCCTTCCACGTACCCAAGAGGAACCTCCGCACCGCCGACCTCGCCCTGGCAGAGGTCCCCCGTATCCACAGAAACAAAACCAGCAGGAGCGCTTTCTCCTACATCGCAGTCAAAACCTGGAACGAGCTCCCAGTGAACATCAGACGCTCCCAGACCCTGTACATGTTCAGGAAGGACCTCAAGACCTGGCTCTTCGACTGATCTGGAGCCGCTACCTCCTCCCCCCCCGCAGCGCCTTGAGATCCTCTCGGGTGAGTAGGGCACTATATAAAACCCGGATTGATTGATTGATTGATCCCTTATCAGGAGGCCACTGCAGCTTGCACCACCCATTGGCCTCTGCCAGTGCTGCCAATGGCAGTGCCAACACTACTACTGACACTCCTACAAGTGTGATAGCTGAGTCTATTCTAGGTCCTCAAAGCTGTAAGAGTGTCTTTGGTGGTAAGCATTAGTTATTTTTTAAGGGATATTGTATTAATGATATGTATTGTTTGTTGACCAATGGTCCGAATAAACGTGAAATAAACTGGAACTGGAATTAATAAACAACTGTGATTGTGTTAATCCCTAAATTAGACAAGCAGCGCTACCACGTGGCAGACTGTCACAAGTGCAGATTAAGCCCCTGTGCTCAAATTAGGCACTGGGTGTGATTAGCTGGCACCTTTGTGCAACCTTATCAGATGGCACTGGTTGTGGTGTAAACTTCTAAGGGGTGGGCAGGGAGAGGAGCTGGCACTTCTAGGAAGTGTGAGAAGTTAAAATTGGTGGGCATTATGAGAAGATGACAATGAGAATGTATGGGGCTGCTTGCCTTAGTGGGCAGTGCGACATGCTGGCTCTGGGTGGCAGGGTGAGAAGCAGACACTGGTGTGTAGTGTATGAAACTGGCAGTGCTTGACTGAACAGCGAGTAGACACCGCTGGGCAGTTGGAATAGCTGGCTCTGGTGAGAAACGTAAGCAGCTGGCGGACACTAGAAGCAGTGTGAGGAGCAGAACTTGGAGGGCGCCATGACAGAAGACACTGGTGGGCAGTGTGAGGAGATGGCATTGGGGGATAATGTACAAGGTCCACTGATGAGGAGCGTGATAACCTCTCACTAGCATGAACGACTTTGACCCCCTAGCACTATCAATCTGGCATTTCACACGCACCACATTCACTGATGTGGAGGAATTTTAATTGTTTTTATTAGTACAAAAACGTGTGCCTTTTGTACTGGGATCTATCACGAAATGAGAACAAATTGTGCTAGCTTCTATTTTGCACATTGTGGCAGTACACCAACAACTCGTAGTAGCAGGAGTGTAAAACATGTACGAAATAGGCCATTTCGCACAAAAAAGGTCATAAAAATATTTTTCAGATGTTATTTCCCATTTCAAGTTCAAGTTCAAGTTCAAGTTCGGTCATTTGTATAGCGCACTACTCACCCGGAGGGTCTCAAGGCGCTAGGGAAGGGTTCGTTATTTGTCGAATAGCCAGGTTTTAAGTTCTTTTCTGAAGGAGATGTGGTTCTGAGTAAGGCGGATGTGGGTGGGGAGTGAGTTCCAGGTCTTGGCAGCCAGGAAGGAGAAGGATCTGCCACCCACGGTGGATTTCCGGATGCGTGGGACTGCGGCGAGGGCATGATTGGACGATCTAAGTTGACGGGTGGGATTGTAGAAGGACAGTCGAGTGTTGAGGCATTCGGGTCCTAGATTGTAGAGGGCTTTGTGTGCGTGGGTGAGAAGGCGGAAAGTAATTCTTTTGTTAACGGGAAGCCAGTGGAGGTCTTTTAGATGTCTGGTGATGTGATCTTGGCGCGGGATGTCTAATATGAGTCTCGCTGACGCGTTTTGGATGCGCTGGAGTTTTTTCTGTAATTTTGCTGTGATTCCGGCGTAAAGTGTGTTACCATAATCCAGTCGACTCGTGACCAGTGCGTGGGTGGCAGTCTTTCTTGTCTCGAGAGGGATCCAGCGGAAGATCTTTTTGAGAATGCGAAGTACGTTGAAGCAGGAGGACGAGACGGCGTTGACTTGTCTGAACATCGAGAGAGAGGAGTCTAGGATGAAGCCAAGGTTACGTGCAAGGTCTGTGGGTGTGGGTGCTGCGCCCAGCGCGGAAGGCCACCAGGAGTCGTCCCAAGCTGAGGGGGAAGAACCTAGGATGAGTACCTCCGTTTTGTCTGAGTTGAGTTTTAGGCGGCTATGTTTCATCCATTCGGCTACTTCTTTCATGCCTTCGCGAAGATTGGTTTTGGCGGTGTTGGGGTCTTTGGTGAGGGAGAGGATTAACTGGGTGTCGTCGGTGTAAGAGATGATGTTGAGGTTGTGTTGACGCGCGATGGAGGCGAGAGGACTCATGTAGACGTTGAAGAGGGTGGGACTGAGTGAGGATCCTTGAGGTACGCCGCAGATGACTTCGGTGGCATCTGAGTAGAATGGGGGAAGTCGGACTCTTTGAGTTCTCCCAGCGAGGAATGAGATGATCCAGTCCAAGGCTTTTCCTTGTATGCCGATGTTGCTGAGTCGATGTATAAGGGTGCTGTGGCAGACTGTGTCGAAAGCGGCGGAAAGGTCGAGTAGGATGAGGGCCACTGTTTCTCCGTCGTCCAGGAGTGTTCGGATGTCGTCGGTCGCTGCAATGAGGGCGGTTTCGGTGCTGTGTTTGGCTCGAAATCCAGATTGAGATGGATCAAGGGAGTTGTTGGATTCAAGGAAGGCGGCGAGCTGGCTGTTGACGGCTTTCTCAATGACTTTGGCCGGGAATAGGAGGAGGGATATGGGTCGGTAGTTTTTAAGTTCAGAGGGGTCTGCTGTGGGTTTCTTCAGAAGGGCGCTGAGTTCGGCGTGTTTCCAGCTTTCTGGAAAGGTGGCAGAGATGAACGAGCAGTTGATGACATCACGGAGATGGGGGGCGATGATGGAGTCAGCTTTGTTGAAGATGTGGTGGGGGCAAGGGTCAGTGGGCGAGCCAGAGTGGATTGAGTTCATGAGGCGAATGGTGTCTTCAGTGGTAATAGGGTTCCAGGCGCTGAGGTTGTTAGTTGGCGGAGTGGGGTCAGAGGGCGGTGGGGAGGGTTGAACGCTGGGAGAATTCTCGAAGCTGTTGTGGATGTGGGCAATTTTGTTGTAGAAGAAGGAGGATAATGCGTTGCAGAGGTCTTGGGAGGGAGTGATGTCGTTAGACGCTGCGGTGGGGTTGGTGAATTCTTTGACGATGTTGAAGAGTTCCTTACTGTTATGAGTGTTGTTGTTGAGACGATCCTTGAAAGCTGATTTCTTAGCGGATCGAATCAGTTGGTGGTGTTTGCGGGTGGCTGACTTGAGGGAGGCCATGTTGTCTGAGGTTGGGTTTTTTCTCCATATCTTCTCCAGAGTGCGGCATAGCTTCTTGGATTTTTTAAGGTCATCATTGAACCAGGGAGCCTTTTTGCTGGTTGAATTGATCTGCTGCTTTTTCAGGGGTGCTAATTCGTCAGCACTGTGGGTGATCCATTCCTTGAGGTTGGTGGCCGCTTGGTTTGGGTCCGACGAGAGGGTGGGAGGGTTTTGGTTGAGTGATGTGAGGAGTTGGTCGGAGGTGATTTTGTTCCAGTTTCTCCGAGGAATAGGTTGAAGGCGATTGTGGGTTAGGGAGGTTTTGTAGCTGAAGTGAACGCAACTGTGGTCTGTCCAGTGTAGAACTGTGGTGCGATCGAAGGAGATGTGCTTGCTGGATGTGAAGATAGGGTCGAGTGTGTGTCCGCCTATATGGGTGGGGGTGTCCACAAGTTGTTTGAGTCCGAGATTGGCCAGGTTGTCCAGAAGGGTGGTGGTGTTGCTGTTGTGTTTGTTTTCAAGGTGGTAGTTGAGGTCTCCTAGAAGAATGTAGTTCTCGGAGGCTAGGGCGTGTGGGCTGACGAAGTCCGTGATGTCATCGCTGAATTGGGTGCGTGTACCTGGAGGCCTGTAGATGAGGGTGCCTCTCAGTGTGGTCCTGGGGTCGGTGTGGATCTGAAAGTGGAGATGTTCGGCGGTTGCAAGATTGTCGTCGGAGCTGGTTGTGATTTTGATGGTGTTCCTGTGGATGATGGCGATGCCTCCTCCTGTTTTATTGGTACGGTCTTTGCGGATAATCTTGTAAGTGTCCGGTATGGCTATGGCAATGTCTGGAACTGATGATGTGTTCATCCATGTTTCAGTAAGGAAGGCGATGTCAGGTTATGCAGTGTCGATTAGGTCCCAGAGTTCTGTTGCGTGCCTGTGGACCGAGCGGGTGTTGAGCAGGATGCACTTTAGGCGGTTTGAGTCGGAGTTGTGTTTGGAGGACGTGGAATTGATGACGGTCCTACAGCAGTTGAACTTGCAGGAGAGGCAGGCGAAAGGGCCGTGATTACGTCCAGGAGTAGCTTCGCAGCAAAGTGGTGTACGTCCGGGATTGAGGGCGAGGAAAGTAGCGGCATCATATGTGATTCTAGAGGGTTGGGAGCGGCGGGGGCCAGGGGGACAGGCGCTGGGCGCGGACCAGGCGCGGACGGGCGTAGACGGGCTTACCTTTGGCGCGACAGGGGCGCGACCGCTGCGCGTGACCGCTGCGCGCAAATGCATCTGTCATATATGGATAGTGGAAGGGGAGGGGCGAGGGAGGGTCAGCTGGGAAGGCGGGAGCGGGGTGGAGACTCGGGCAGGGCGACACAACAACAATATCAACAACAAAATGGCCGGCAGCGCGAAAAGGAGCAAGCAGCCAAAGTAATGCAAAATGTGCACCAAACACAGAATGAAATGGCAGTCAAGGCAACACAGCGACGGCACAATGGTACAAGCAGCTAATTAGCAGACGAGGTGGTTCAGCGCTATAAGGCACAGAGATTAAAACGATCCTGCTATGTGAGTAAGATAAATAAATAACAGCGATGTATTCAATTAAAGCGTTCCTGCAATGCGAGTTAAATACATAAATAGCAGCGATGTGTTCAAGCAGCTGAGGAGTGCAACGATACCAGGCTGTGAGGGGAGGCAGGTCGGGGAGCAGCGTGGAGGAGCGACCGCGTCTGTGGAACACAGGACGGTCACAGCGCGATCTTCACAACGCGGGCCTGATAGTATTAGTGGGAGGGAGGGTCAGCTGGGAAGGCGGGAGCGGGGTGGAGACTCGGGCAGGGCGACACAACAACAATATCAACAACAAAATGGCCGGCAGCGCGGAAAGGAGCAAGCAGCCAAAGTAATGCAAAATGTGCACCAAACACAGAATGAAATGGCAGTCAAGGCAACACAGCGACGGCACAATGGTACAAGCAGCTAATTAGCAGACGAGGTGGTTCAGCGCTATAAGGCACAGAGATTAAAACGATCCTGCTATGTGAGTAAGATAAATAAATAACAGCGATGTATTCAATTAAAGCGTTCCTGCAATGCGAGTTAAATACATAAATAGCAGCGATGTGTTCAAGCAGCTGAGGAGTGCAACGATACCAGGCTGTGAGGGGAGGCAGGTCGGGGAGCAGCGTGGAGGAGCGACCGCGTCTGTGGAACACAGGACGGTCACTTCTGCACTAAGATTTCAATTCAGTGCAATCAAGACCTCATACCCGGTGCAAACGTTACTGACGCCAGCATGTTTTTAATAACTCTGCCAAAAAATCATGTAAATGATGAATCGTTAAAAGAAAACCATTGCTTTCATCAAAACAATTAGTGGCCAACAAGGGCCTAGAATAAAAATTAAAAAACATTATAAGGAGGGGCGCGCGATGCGGCAGACAAGATGGCCGCTCCCCCCTGAGCTCCGCGATTTCGGCGGCGCTTTTATAACGAAGGATCCATTTCCTGGCAGGCAATTTTAGAAAAAACTGCGGATTTCGGCGGCGGAAATGCCCTCCTGCTATTGGGTATGCTTATCTCCTTCATTGTGCATTTTTTTTGTATGAAAACTGCGAAGACGCTGTTTCCCTCATACCGGCCGCCATTTTGTTTTTAGTTTCTACTCGTTTTTTTTTTTTTAAACGATCTTTTTGACCTCCTTTACCTGAATTTGGACTGCCATCCTCCTTTTTTTTATCCTTTTTTCACTTTTATGCTTCAATTCTTAAGACACGCCCTCTGATTGACCAATGGATGCCTCCTGAATGTACCTCTTTACCTCAGATTCATCCATTATCTGTGCGTTACAGGCTTTTGAGGAGCATTTCTTGATTTATATTTTTGCGCTGGCTTTTTGGTGTTGACTCTTGAATCCGGACGCTCCTCCTCCTTTTTTAAGAACTTTTGGTTCCTTTCTTGTGGCTTTTTGGGGCATTTCTTTGTCCACGCATTCTGCGAGCTGCCTTCTTCCTCCTTCTTCATTGTCCTTCTCAGCACTTGCCACAATGGAGCACGCACAAAACTCAAAAGCATCCATTTCAACCTCTGCTTCGCGCAAAGACTCTGCCTCCTCTGGAAAACACCTAAAAAAAGACCCCCCCTCCCCCTCTCAATCCTCACTTCCTGTTACTCTCGAGGACATTATGGAGGAATTACGCCTTATTCGCCCTTTTATGGCGGATACCACCACCACTCTACAGAGATTGGACGACAAATGGTCCAACCTAGACAAGAGGGTAACGGATGTTGAACAACAGATTAGTGATGTTCAGGATGTTGCCGCCAAGGTTGCTAGCCTTACTAAGGAAGTGGAAATGCTTAAGAAAACCTCTGAGGATTTTGAGAATCGCAATAGGCGCAACAATCTGCGCATTTATGGTGTTCCAGAGAATTCTGAGGGGTCTGATACTATCCAATTTTTAAAGTCACAAGTCTTGCCCATCACTGGACTGCCTAAACATCTGGATGTGAACATTCAGAGGGCGCACCGTCTTGGTCCTAAAAATTCTTCTACCTCCTCGAAACCCGGGGGCATCATTGTGTATTTTCTCCTCTACTCTGACCTTTTGTCTATCCTTCACTCTGCTACGCAGCATAAGCAGTTATTCTGGTCTGGTCAGAAACTCTTTTTCACTCAGGATGTTTCAAAGCTGACTGCTGCTCGTCGCAAGGAGTTTTTGGATTTACGACCTACGCTTCGTTCCATGAATGCAAGCTATGGACTCATTCATCCGTGCTTTTTCAAGGTTACGTATAAAGAAAGGACTTTTAGCTTTGAGGATCCAGCTGACCTTCGGAAGTTCATCGACACCCACAAAGAAGATACCATGGTACACAGCAGTTCTTAATGTTTCACTGTCTCCGTTCGATGTTTTATAATTTTCCGCCATATTTGTTCCTTGTTCTAATATGTTTTTGTTCTTCAACTTTGTTTTTTAGGTCTCCCTTTCAAGTGTTTGGTCCCACCTCTCCTTCAATGTACTATTCCGCTGTACGTCTTTCTGTCTCATCCTTATACGCTGCCTCCCCTTCACCAATGTTTGGTAAGTGTCCTTCATTTATTTTATATTGTCGTGTTTGGTCTCTCATTTCAATTGTCTCTCCTTTTATTTTATTCCTTTATTCCATGTATTTGAGGCCTTGCATTTGACATTCCCTCTTGCTGTGCGATCGTCTCTTCTTGCTGCTCCCGCTCTCACATTATTGTCTTTTCTGCTCTCGTTTTGCATGGCTGAAGCCTTTTGGTTTTTTACCATCCTTCTTTCTTCACTTTACCTCATGGGAGTTCTTATCTCCCACTCCTTTCTTCATCTCTCTATTCTCTCCCCCTTTCTTTTTTTCTCCTTAGGGCATTTTCCATGTACTTCTGCTCTCTTCTTTCCACTTTTCTTGGTTCTTCACATTTCGAATTCTCCTTTACTCCCTTAATTTTCATCATATTTCTTATTCTCTTTTTTTAATTATTGTGGTCATGTAGTATTTCATCTCTTTAGGCTTTTTCCTTCTGGCATTCATTACCTACTTCTGCTTTCCTCTTTCCATTTTCCCTTGGCTTTCAATTTTAGACTTTGCTTCCTCCTTTCTATTTTCTTTACATCTCACCTACTCTCTCTCTCTTTATTGTGGTAGTTGTATAGTCCATTTCTTCAGGATTGCTTCTCCTTCTGCAATTGTTTCTCCTTCCTCTCCTAAGCTTCTCATATCCGGTTTGAGTATATCTTTCCTTCTTCATTTTTCTCTATTTCCATGCTTACTTTTCTCTCTAATATTTGAATGAATGGTCTTCGAGTAATATCTTGGAATGTTAAGGGTCTCCGCAACCCGGTGAAAAAGAAAAGAGTTTTATCTCACTTAGCAAGATTAAAATGTCAGGTTTCTTTGTTGCAGGAAACACACCTTTCCCAGAAAGACCTCTCCTCTCTACGTAAGCAGTGGGTGGGAGAAATATTCTGTTCGCCTTCAGCTAATAATAAGAATGGTGTTGTGATTTTGTTCCACAAGTCACTATCTGTTCAGCTTACCAATGAGATCCCGGATTCCAATGGTAGATGGCTGTACTTAGATGTTATAGGTAATAAGTCTGCTTTATCTTTCTGCAATGTTTACGGTCCTAATGGTATAGACCTTACTTTTTGGAATTATTTTTCTAAGCTCTTATCCTCTCACACAAATGTTGACCTCATTGTTGGTGGTGATTGTAATCAATTAATGGACCCTTTCCTGGACCGTAGATCTCAGACCAGATACATTCCTAACAAAATGCAAAAGTCTTTTTCCAAAGCAATTTCTTCTAGAGGATTAATTGACTCCTGGAGGTTGTCTCACCCTGATACCCTGGAATTTTCTTTTTTCCCCCCTGTTCATGCATCACACTCCCGGATTGATTATAGTTTCCTCACTCAACATATTTTTCAATTCATGACAAATATTGAAATTGGTTCAATTCTTATTTCCGATCATGCCCCTGTCATCCTTGATATTGATCTGCCTTTTCACACCCCTAGTTCTCGTCGCTGGCGTTTTAACAATTCTCTCCTTCTGGATCCTCAATTTATTGATCAATTTACTCTATTTATCGACAAATTCTTTCACAACAATCTTAACTCCTCTTCCCAGTTTCATTTTGTTTGGGATGCTTTTAAAGCTTTGGCTAGAGGCTTCATCATTGATTTTGTCTCCCGCAAAAAAAAGCAAGCCCTATCCAAGTCCTCTACTATTCTTAAACAAATCAATGATCTGGAGCATCTCTTTTATACATCTAATTCCCCAGAAGCCCTTGCTTCTCTTATTAAAGCTAAACTCCAAATTAACACATTTTCTTGTGAAGCGGACTCTAATCACCTTTTAAAATTCAATTCTAAAATGTATGGTGGGCGCAACAAAGCTGGTAGATCTCTTGCTAATTAATTAAAAATCATGAAACAAAAATCTAGCATAGCTGTTATTACTGATTCGCATGCTATTCGTCATAGTACAGATGATAAGATTCTTTCTTGTTTTGTTCAATACTACTCCTCTTTATATACCCCTGAATTGACTCCATCCCGATCTCAAATAGAATCTTTCTTTCTTAATGTACCTAAATCTTCTTCCACAGATCTTGATTTCTCCTCACTGGATGCCCCCATCTCTGAAAAAGAGATTTTACAAGCAATAACTCTTTTACCCAAGGATAAGTCTCCTGGCCCCGATGGCTTTACTGTTCGTTTTTATTTTCAATTTAAAAAACATCTCATACCTCACCTCTCCTCCTTGATAGCTTCTTTTCTCGCCATGGGAGAATCCAAAGGCTCTTTTACTCAAGCCATGTTATGTTTACTCCCCAAAAAAGACAAAGATCGCTCGCTCTGCAAAAATGATCGACCCATTTCTTTAATTAATACAGATTGTAAAATATATGCAAAGATTTTGGCCTCTCGATTAAATACTGTTGTTCCAGACCTTATTAATATCTATGAATCCGGTTTAGTCAAAGGTAGGTCCATTACGGATAATTCTAGAGCACTTCTCAATATTATTCATCTTGCTTCTAAGATGAATGACCCCCTTGCGGCCACCACCCTTGATGCTGAGAAAGCTTTTGATAGGGTTAATTGGGACTTTATGTTTGGGGCCCTACGATGGCACGGTTTCAGTCCTCATTTCATTAATCTAATTCAATTGCTCTATTCAGCCCCTTCCACCTCTATTTGGGTTAATGGCGCCCAGTCTTCTTATTTCCCCTTGCATAGGGGCACTAGACAGGGCTGCCCTCTGTCTCCCCTCCTTTTTATTTTAGCATTAGAACCTTTCCATGAAAAAATCCGGTGCTCCACTTCTTACTCCGGTTTTGTTTATAAATCGTTAGATATTAAGTTCACAGCATACGCCGATGATATCTTACTTTATATTTCTAACCCTTCAACTTCCCTGCCTGCCCTTTTTTCCTTACTGAAAGACTATTCCTCTGTCTCTGGTTACAAGCTAAATATCGATAAATCCGAAGTTTTACCCCTAAATAAGCACTGTCTTCCACATATGTTTCAGGACTCGGGTTTTGAATGGAATCCTATTAGTATCAAATGCTTGGGTGTTTTGTATGCTAATTCAATCAAAGATACTATCAAACTTAATCACAAAGATATTCTTTCCAAGCTCTCTGCTCTTATAGAACGTTGGTCTCCATTATTTTTATCCTGGTGGGGTAGATTGTCTACTATTAAGATGATGCTTCTCCCCATTGTTAATTTCTACCTCTCTATGTTACTCATTTCTCTTCCCGCTTACTTTTTTACACAAATTAATCGTATCCTTGTTCGTTTCCTATGGAATAACCGCAAATCCAAGATATCTCTCTCTCACCTTCAGCTTCCAAAGCACCTGGGAGGGGTAAACTTTCCGAACATTGTTCGTTTTCATTCTTCCTTCACTCTGAAACAAATTTGGCCATTTCTTTCTGATTCATCCTCTCTTCCTACTACTGCATGGAGTGTCTTGGAGTTGGCACAACTCTCGCCCTTCCCCTTTCTCGCTGCCACTCATTTATCTCAACCCCCTAAACGCTACCTTTCACCCACTTTCAAACTCTTCAGGGCGCTTTCCCTCTCACTGTTTCGCTCCTCTTTTTCTCAGGCTCATTTGCATTCTCTCACACCGTTATGGTATAATAACTCCCTTAAAATTAATAATAAAGCTCTCTTTTGGAAGGAATGGATTGATAAAGGTATTATACTTGCTGATAAGCTTTTATCCCATGGTTCTTTAATGGATTTCTCGGATATTTGTTCGTCTTTTCATTTATCTAATAAGTATTCTTCCCAGTTCCCAGATTTTAAGCTAGCTTTCTCTTCTCTTATCTCACACCACAACTCCCTCTTTGATGACATTCCATCTAACTCTATTATTTTAGATTTTACCACCCCGCACAAAGCTGCTACTATCTATAAGATCTTCTCCCGCTCTATCCCTGATCGTTCAAAATCCAAAACCGAACTTGCTTGGGAGAAGGACCTAGCACAGGAATTTTCTTTTCCTGTTTGGGATTCCATCTGGTCTGGGATTCACTCTGGGTCCCGTTCAGCTAGCACTACTCAGACTCTGTATTTCTTTTATAATCGACTTTTTCTTACCCCTTCTGACCTTTTCAAGTTTAAAGCCTCAGACTCTAGTCAATGCTGGTCTTGTTCTCACCCTGATAGTAACATCTTTCATATGTTTTCCAATGACCCCTGGTTATTTTCCTATGGAAAAACATATGGTGCAAGCTGAACGAAATTTTGGGTTCCAATAACACTTTTGATATTGTTCATATCTTTTTGTGGTTCTTCCCCTATATGGAATGTTTCTAATATTGTTCGTAAATTTATAGACTTGTTTATAGCTATTTCTTTGCAGATTATTACTACAAATTTGAAAGACACTTCTAAGATCTCCTATACTGCATGGTGGAACCTGTTATGCCATCACCATGCAACGACTACCTCTCTTTTGATAAAAAGAGATTTGTTATGGTTACCTTTAACTGATTTTCTTTCCAGATGTGTAACATAATATGCCTTATTGTTTTTCATATGTTATTTTCTCTTTCTTCTTCTGTTCTCTGTGCTTTCTCCCTTTTTCTCTCTCTCCCTTCCTTTCTCTTTGTTTCTTTAATTCTCTCTTTTCTTTCTTACTCATAAAACTTAGTATATACATTATGTTTTCCCTTTTTCTTGGGGATTACTTGTATTTTGCAATTCACACTTATATTGTACTAATCAGGTTTCTTCATCCTTTTATACCTTTTTGTTTCCCTTTTCTCATTGCATTGTGAATTTTCCGTTGTACTGATGTTTTACTTAGTATATTTGATCTAATAAAGCTTTATAAACTAAAAAAAAAACATTATAATGGAGGATAAGGCAGGGAAGCATTTAAATTCTAGGCAGTGTGTTATACTTCTTTAAGCTGAGCTCAGCACAGTTACACACGTGACATTACTTAGGTTTAACTTACAGCAACTGAAAGGTGATTTTCTTGTTTGCCCAGGAATACCTTTTCCCTGATAAATTATTTTTCCTTTGACTTCTTTTGACACAGCAATATGCTTTTATGATACACCGCAGCTTTTGCTAATCAGACCTTCAGGCAATAGTCACATTGATTTTAACAAAGATTGTAGCAGAAACAAGTTATAGCGGCACAGAACTTCATTTTGTTTTGGTTAAATAAATTAAGGCCTAATTAAAATATATTCTGATTGGTCCTGTTAGAGCACTCTCAGGGAAAAGGTCAGAAGCTATGTCTCTTACACTTCATGTAAAGTGCTATCCTGTGTCTGTCAGCTACGGCCAATGCAATTACGCAGCATGGAATAAGCAAAATACGTGTACGGGTTGAATAAATTATGTGGCAAGAAAAGGCAAATTATATGGCCTAATGCAGAACATTTGGTGATTGTATAAATTAATTATTTTGTAATGTTTTCACTTATTAACACTGTCTGGGTATTGGATGCACCTCGTTAGTGTTTAACAGCCAAATATAGTAATAAAAAGGTGACCAGTCAAACTTTGCAAAGGGCCTTCCACTGCGCAGCAGCACGCGTTGCTGCGTTTTAAAAAACTTTTGAAGCGTTTGAGCTAGAAACAGTCTTTTTTCTTAAAACTGAAGATTACACATCAGATGAAGGATAATGTGGCAAATATCGCAAATCCATAATTATGCGATAAACGCCACGGCCACACTATCGCATAATTCCAGTGCCTCTGTTGACAGCCTTTCCTAAAGAAGCAATGAATTACCCAAGTAGATAAGGATGGTACATGTAGAAACTATGAGGACAACTAATCTAGTGCTTGCATAGTGCTGGTACACCAATGAGTGGTTCGGTCTTACTTAACATAGCCAGTATTCACAGCAACATTGTTTGCAGATTGGGAGTTGCATGTGCTCAGGTTGTCCCTGTTGATTTCACCTTGCGGCTGGTACTTATGTGTGTGCCGCTGCGCAGAACGCCTAGTTCCAGCTAGAGTTGAAGATGCTGAGATGACATCACAGGAAGAGATAGGAGACTTCACGCAGGCATCCCTGCAGTAATTCACATTCTGAGCATTACCCGGGCATCTCTGAGCCAGGTCCTGATAACGGTCCCAAAGAACCTGAGAACAAATCTCTCTTCCTTTGCGGTATTGAATCGATGAGCTGAGGACCCTGAGGAAACTATATTACACTTTATTGTAAGGATTCCACAGAAGCAGCATTGAGGAGCAGTACTCCAGTTTGACTTGATAAGTTCAGAAGAGGAAATTCAGGTGAGACTGCTGAAAATGATTGAGGGCAACAGAGGAATGGTCTGTGTTTTGGAAAGAAACTCTGTCAGAAATAAAGAAAAATTCAAGCAGGGAATTCGTTTCATGGATACCAGTTACCAAAGAGGCAGGAGGTAGTCACTGCACAAAAGGGATGGGTATTATTTAAAGTAAAGTAGCGAAATTCAATCCATATGATGCAAAATATATTCAAATAAGAAATAATGTTTGTTCTATAGTCTATGGACCATCCCATGACTGACTCCCCATATCGGGACATTGGCCTGCCATACCTAGTAGGCGTGCACACCTACAGTCCCAGTGCTGGTTTTCCCTACCTCGCGACTCTTGGGCACTATCATGGTGAGAGGTATGGGCCGCTTCCCCATCAGTGTTCAGTAATGCCACCAGCACCTCTGCCCATTACTCCGCAATAGACTGTCTCCGCACCCCTCAGCTTTCTTCATTGCGCGGTGCTGCGGTTTCCACCCTGGCCCACTGCACCAAGGACACACGCCAGCGAGTATGTGGGGGGTGTCCAGTGCTGAGTGATGCCCTTTATCGCCGAAACCATTGCTAAATCTAGAAGCCTATCGTCCACTTTATGCTGCCCACTACAGGGGTAAACACCCAGCAGACAGATGGCCATGGACCCCACATCTACACTGCCCAGTGTATGCTCCACGTCAGTTATCACACCCATCCAGACTTGCTGTATCACGGGTTATTCCCACACCATATGCAAGAACCCAGCACTTTGATATTTATAATACGACTATGTCTGAGAGTATTTATTACCCATCGTTTCAGGACTGCAAAAAGCTGTATGTAGTGAGATGTATGAAAGTTTATGAGCAAAGAATATTAGAATTTAGGCCTGATGGGGAATAACAGTTGTTGATCTCCAAGGCGGTTTCGATGGCTATGATATGAAGGTGGGTGTGATCAGCCATGTTGGAAGCTGGAGTAGATTTATTGAAGTTTGAAGCACACTCTTCAGGGGGGGCTAAGGCTTGTAAAGTTTCTTTTGGAACAGACGCATCACCTCCCCTGTGTAGTAAAGAACAGACACATCGTTTTGCTTTTCCAGCGCCTGACATCTCTAGCACCTTGCACAGTCTGATTTTTGATGCATCTAAGGTATCTTGTGCTAAAACATCCATTGATTTCTATGTGCTAAACTTGGTAATATTTTAAAAGTGATATTTTAACTTGTGTATGTTGGATTTTTGCTCTCGTTTTTTTCAGATAAATATTGGCTATTTTATTTTTTAAACTGGCGTGGACTCCTTTTATAGTATTTTAACTGTCACTTTGTGTGTGTATAAATACTTTTCCCATTGCCTCGGAGATAAGCCTGACTGCTCATGCCAAGCTACCAAGGGGGTGAGCAGGGGTTCTCTTAGCCTCATTGATAAGCTGAAAATCTCTCTATCTGCTGTATTTGTAATTTTCAGTATTTCGGAAGCAGGAACAGAGGTGAAAGGATATGCAGTCCTAGGCATAGTTTGGTTGAAATAGTATTAGGGAGGGTGGTTTAACTTTTGTGAGAAGCCTGGGCAAGGAGCAGTTTGATGCAAACATCTAATGGTGTTGAAGGTATGTTTGGAAATTTGGCTTATTAGTGACATGAGTAGTAAAACTGTAGACCTAGATCACCCTTGCAATTGTTACCCAAGTTGATGTATTTGGTGGAGGGCCTAATTCTAGCCGTCTAATGTTTGAGGTGAGATCAAGCGGTGAGCTAAGATCTGCATTCAAAATCTTGAACTCCATACCAATTCACATCAGGACCAACCCCTCCTTCATAAACTTCAAAAGACAGCTCAAAGACCTCTTCCTCAACAGAGCACACCCGAAGTGAGAGATGATGCACAATGTGCCAGAGCCCCTTCAACAAAGGAATCCTGCTAAGCGCAGAACCTAGATTCCTCAACAAGAAGACTTTCCTTCGCCTCTTCCCCTTCCCTTTTAGCCTCGTTCTCAAGACTACCAGAACAAGATTTGTCACAAGACAATGCTGTCTATCGTAACACTGTATAAATATTTGCTTAACGATTTATGTTGTAAAGCGTTCTGATACCTCCGGGTCTAGCTAGCGCTATATATAACTCTTAAATAAATAAATACATCAAAATAAATATATACCCAGTACACAATAAAAACCCCATTGCAAGATGATGCTCAGTTATTGGCTCCGGGTTCGTTGGGTTTTTGGTGAACCGACAATCCTATATATCCCCACCACCAGAAGGGCCCAGCAAATGTAACTGTATAGTGCTTTTAAAAATCTGCCATACTTAGAAGTTAAAGGTGAAAACGTTGGCACAAATAGCTGTTTATTTTACTCATTTTCAATTTTTCCTAGTTCAACTGTTAGTTTCTATAAAAAAAAACTTGAAGGATCTACACAAATGTCCCTTTGCTGAATTCAGAATGTTGTCAACTTTTCAGAAATGTATAGCTTTCCAGGATCTATTATTACTTTCATACCGATTTCTACCATTAATTGGAAGGAGGTTGAAAGCACAAAAAATAGCAAAATAGGCTATGTCCCAGTAAAATGCAAAAACTGTGTAAAAAAATGTGGTTTTGTGACAAAAGTATGTCAGTTCCTGAAAGCTCGGAAGTTGTTGATTTCAGCACCACAAACCCTTTGTTGATACCATTTGCAGGGGAAAAAAACAGATGATTTGATCTGCAACACTTTTTTTCCCATTCCCCCCCCCCCAAAAAAAACAAAATATAGCTGTATTTTGGCCAATTTCTGGGTCCCCTTCAGGGGAGTCAAGAAACCCAGGGTACCTTTAAAATCTCCATGATTTTTGAAGAAAAAGACTCAAATTTGGCAGGATACCTTATGTGGTCAAAAAGTTACAGGGGCCTTAGCGTAAACTACCCAAAATAGCCAAAAAAAAGCTTAGCACAGGGTGGGTGGAGGCCTAGCAGCGTACGGGTTAAAAACTTCTTGGTCTGAAGTTCATGATATTTACAGAAAAAAATCAAAATGTTAAAAAATTTGCATGGAGGTCTCACCCTGGGGTAGACTAAAAACAGATTCTTTGTCATATTGGCCTGGTGGAGGGTAGTGAGGGGGGCGGGGGGGGGGGGGAGGTTGGCGGGTAGCAAAGCTGGGATCTTATAGTTCCCAGCTGAAATTTATCTAAAAATGATTGTTCTCAGGGGCTTTTTACACAGGTCAAATATGGCGTTTGGACAATGGCATAGTCCCACAATAAGGGTTTACTCAAGTTCTCATGCTCCCTGGATGTCTCACAATCTATCTTCTTCTATTCTATCTTCTATCTATCTTCTATATAAATAAAAATGTAAATGTTCGTTTGTTCAAAATCGCAAATCTCCGAAAGTTCAACACCGATTGCTTTGAAATTTTGACACAACGTTGGATTTGAATACGTGCGTGTTTTTATATACACAACGTTGGATTCCAATACGCGCATGCCGAATACGCATGTGTTTTTAATTGAAAGCCCGAACAGACACATAAAAATATAAATGTTCGTTTGTTCAAAATCGCAAATCTCCGAAAGTTCAACACCGATTGCTTTGAAATTTTGACACAACGTTGAATTCGAATATCCGCGTGTTTTTATATACACAATGTTGGATTCCAATACACGCGTGTCGAATACGCGCGTGTTTTTAATCGAAAGCCCGAGCAGACACATAAAAATGTCAATGTTCGTTTGTTCAAAATCTTAAATCTCCGAAAGTTCTTCACGGAGTGATTTGAAATTTAGACACAACGTTGAATTCGATTAAGCGCATGTTTATATATACACAACGTTGGATTTGAATACATGCGTGTCCAATACGGGCATGTTTTTAATCGAAAGGCAGAACAGACCCTATCGATTTGGTTGCTGCGCAACAACTACAAGGGACGCATAGAGACAATAGTCTACATATTTTAGGATGGACAGTTGGTGTCAGGATGGCAGACCGGGAAGTGGTTGAGGGAAGGGGGAGGAGTTGGTTCACTTTGCAACATTAAGAAAGGACGCATAGAGACAATAGTCTACATATATTAAGATGGACAGTTGGTGTCAAGATGGCAGACCGGGAAGTGGGTGGAGGGAGGGGGGAGGAGTTGGTTCACTTTGCAACATTAGCGCGTGTTTATATATACACGTTGGATTTGTATACGCGTGTGTCCAATACAATTGAAAGGCCGAACAGACCCTATCGATTTGGTTGCAGCGCAACAACTACAAGGGACGCATAGAGACAATAGTCTACATATATTAGGATGGACAGTTGGTGTCAGGATGGCAGACCGGGAAATGGGTGGAGGGAGGGGGGAGGAGTTGGTTCACTTTGCAACATTAAGAAAGGACGCATAGAGACAATAGTCTACATATATTAGGATGGACAGTTGTGTCAGGATGGCAGATCGGGAAGTGGGTGAAGGGAAGGGGGAGGAGTTGGTTCACTTTGCAACATTAGCGCTTGTTTATATATACACAACGTTGGATTAGAATACTCGCGTGTGTTTTTAATCAAAAGGCCAAACAGACCCTATCGATTTGCTTGCTGTGCAACAACTACAGGGGACGCATCGAGACAATAGTCACAAAAACATATTGTATACCCACAAGCATTGTGAAATTAAACATATTAGAAACGTGCGCTTACTCTTTTCTTTCTCTTCCATTTAACCAGACTGAGCAACAGCAACGCGTGGCTGGGTACAGCTAGTTGGTAAATATGCAGGAAAAGATTAACGATGCAGGAAAAGATTAACGATTCCTTCTATAAGTAAATGTAAATGTAAATGTAAATGTACATGTATTTATATAGCGCAAATCACCGACCCGGTATCTAAGCGCTTGCTTAGGGAACCCGTCCTGGTATTCCCCTGTGAGATATCCCGGCAGGGTATCCACAAGGTCAAAGCCAGGCATCCCGCCGCGAGGGGCCGTAGTGGAGATTGAGCAAGCTATTGCCCAGAGTCGCAGAGTGTGACCCCGTGAGTTGAGTAGGCACCGGAGCGAGAATTATCGAGTCCGTGGAATTTTTTGAGCCCGAGACCCGCCGAGGCGGGGAACCGAACCCTGGTCCACGGCCGATCTCAGCTTCCGGGTCTGCCGCCTCTACTATGCCTCCCCTTATAAAGTGCCTAACCCTTGCGATCCACAAGAAATTCAGCAATTCCTGGAACATGTAGCCCTGCCACAGAAAACGCAGACCCAATATGCAACGCCCTAGACTCCCATTTCTGAAGCCGAGATTTCTGAGACTATTAAACAGCTAGTGAGAGGCAAAGCTCCAGGGGCAGATGGATGGCCATCGGAGTTCTACGCAACCTACACTGAACAGCTGACTCCCTGCTTATGCTCCATCTATAGGGAGGCGTTCATTCTTGGTGCACTTCCACCCTCTCTGTGAGAGGCGATACTGGTGGTACTACCGAAGCCAGGCAGGGACCCACTTGAAATAGGCTCGGACCGCCCGTTGTCCTTATTGAATTTGGACTACAAAATCTTGGGCAAGATATTGGCCAATAGGTTAATGGAAGCTGTACAAATACTGGTCCATACTGACCAGAACAGGTTTATTCCAGGGAGAAACACTGGCCTAAATCTACAACGGCTCTTCAAGTTCTTGGAATGGACAGGTACAGAAGTAGATTTCCCTTGGATAGCTGCTCTAAATATCGAAAAGGCATTCAATACCCTGGGATGGGAATACTTACTGTGGCAGTATTGTCGAGATTTGGTATGCGCCCTATGTTTCTACAATGGGTGCAGATATTGTACACTAAACCGCAAGCTAGTGTAAAGAAAGACGGCGCCATCTCCCACACCTTCAAAATACAACGAGGAACTAGACAGGGATGCCCTTTATCACCCTTCATATTCGCACTGGCCATGGAGTCCCGGGCGTGCATGCTCCTTAGTCGTGTCCTAATTTGGGCCATACAAGCGTACACGCAATGGCACATTGTTTTGCTGTCAACCTTCGTGGCCAGAATACGGTCTTACAGGACCTAATGAAGTTACTGGATGTGCATGCCCGAATTTCTGGCCTAAGGGTGAACTAGTTCAAGTCAGTAGTATTCCCAATGACACTCCTGGCCATAGAACAGAGAACAAACTACCCATTACTCCACTCTCCTGGGCTTTCAACTCTTTTAAATACTTGGGAGGTCAAATTTATCAGTCTTAGGCAGATTTGATAGAAGGCAACTACGGCAAAGTAATTACTAGAGCCTGAGCCACACTTCCATTCTACACAGGGCTACCATTATCTCCTATGGGTCATTTTGCCATTTTATAAATGATTTTGCTTCCCAGACTGTTATATATTTTTTGCAGCTCTCCCCTACAGGGTCCCGCACAAGATATTCAGGGACTTAGAGTCGCTTCCGATGTCCATCATCTGATTTAGGGTGGCTCCAGGGCCGGAGTGTCACTCCAGAAACTATACCTCCCCCTCTCAGAAGGGGATTTGGGGGCACCTAAATACGAGCATTATTTTGCAGCAGCGCAACTCCAATGGCGTATGAGATGGTTGGCGAGTAGCAATCTCGCTAAATTAGTTCCCTGGGCGATATCACTGCACCAGCTAGCCATGCTGGAATGGCTGTCCGGTTCCAAAACACCACTGCAGAAGAAGTGGGGCAACCTTCTGATGTTGGCGGCCTGTAATAGTTGGTTGAGATATGTGCTGTCGAGCTGCCAATCGTCACTGTATGCCCCAGATGGCCCACTCGAAGTGCTTCCTGGCTCTTACACTTGCCTTAAGTGATCAGAACTGGAAGTATGGCAGAACACAGGACTTGACACATGGGGGATCTACTAGTGGACTGGAACTTATGCGAATTTGCAGTCTTGATGGATGATTACGGAGTGCCATCAGGAACATTCTTGCTCTACGCAACACTGACACAGCAACTCCTCCAGGTATGGGGGAGCGCGCAAACTGAACCTACCACATCCATTGCACTACAAACACTACTGACACATGGACAGGGCAGGAAAGCAATCACAGCCATCTACAACTCCCTCAGATCCGACTCAACCTCACTGCTGGCACTACTGCGTGAATACTGGGATTCACCACTGACACCAGCATCACTGATAAGCAGTGGACAGAATGCATTTGATAATCTATGACAATATCGACGAATGCTAGACTGAAATGCACACAATTCAATTACCTCCATCACACATATTTTACACAGCATAGACAGGCATGCACGAATCCTACTTCCATCGACATCTGCCCTAGTGCCAAGCCGCAGATGCCATATTCCCCAACATGGTCGCGGGATGCACCCAACTTAGGACATATTGGAATAGCGTAGCTGAGATACTGACGGCAGCAGCATGAACTCCAGTAGTAGCCGAGGAGCTACATTTCATACTTGGAATCACAAAACACAATGCACGACGCAAGAACCTTAGCACATTTTTGGATCTGGCACTGAGCTTGGCAAAACGCAAAGTAGCTACGGCCTGGAAGTCATCTGCGGCCCCAGCACGCAGGTGTGGCGTTTAGACCTCGGCAGGGCATTAGTGGCAGAGCACAAGACCCAATTGACTAATGCTACACGACTTCCCCCATCGGTCACACCATGCAATGGCAAAGTTATTTAACCACCATAGAATCAAAGCTGAATATTACAAACCCAATCCCATCGTAACACACATTACCATACTACGTCCCCATAGTGACACATCAGGAGTGCAATCAACATAACACGTATGTATACAGGCCACACTTAAGCATCCAGGTTTAGTACAGGCTGGAGCCATATATAACAGCACAAAATGCAGAACTTCCTACTCAACATTGCCTATTAAGGAAACACCTATACACCCGAATATGTTTGGTTGGGCGCACGACACATGACAGACACGAACAGGAAGCAACAGACAGATGCCACTGTTAATGTTACTAATGTTAAAGACTATATATTTGCGACATAGAATGACAATACTGTTGCATGATTAATGTTATAAATTTTGCTTGGTACCCCACCAAGGCTGTATTTGTAACTGTATGTGAAATAATATGCATATCATTACTAGTCTAACATATTAGTATGAACTGTTGAAAATCAATCAAAATCCTTAAAAAACAGTCTGATATATAAGTAATACCCAGTTCCTCATTAGAAAGAAGTGAGGAGTCGATGGGGGAAGACCAAGCAGACGCTGGCAGAATCGATTCTACTCAATCTGCCACTTTGGTAATGTTGCGTTAGTCCCAAACTCCAACACCATACATTAAAACAGATTAAAAAAAATGCATGCAGGCTTCCAAAAGAGGTTGGATCAGTTTGTTGCCTACTCTTTTTGCAAAGTCAAACAGAGCCCCAACTGAGTGGTTTAAACATATCCACCTAATAGACATACAGGGAATCAACGAGTATTTAGAATCAAACATAAATCCTAGTTATGGAAAATTATTAACCCGCTCGATACGCCTACCCTTGATACGAAAGGCGTTTCCAAATCTAAATTGTTCATAAAGTCGAAAAAACTATTAATTAAAACCCTCAAACCAAAAAGGGCGCGAGACATCAAACCAATAAAGCAGGGCCGGTACTGAAGCAGACGTGGGGGGCCTGATTATGTGATTATGAGTTTTCTGGTGTGGGGGCTGGTTGGCACGCCACCACCCCGCTCCCACACCGCCAAATCTCACCGCCGCCCGCCTGCCAGATTGTGAGTTACATCTTGGTCTGGCGGGCGGTCTTTTGGAGTTCCCACGGTGGCGGAGCCTAGTTTTCTAAAAGCACTTGATGAAATAACTACTGACTGTGCTAACATGCCCATGATGGGGAGACAAAGATATAATCTATGATCGGCAAAGCTTGAAGTTTCAGTGTCAATATCTCCCTATAATTACATTGAGTTATACAACTTAATTTCTGATAGGTACTTATATAATTTTTCACTCCTACGGTCAATATTACCAGTGATATGATACTTCTGGTGTGCTTCGAACAGCTAAAACTCTGGGTGATTGGTACCTACTTTGGCATTAAAATCCCTCCGATTAAAATATTAAAACGATCATGGGCGTCCGCAGAAATTTTTCCAGGGGGGGGCAAAATGTTAACATCATCACCATCCTCTGACATGATGTGTGCCTGATGGGGCACAAGAAACACTGGGGCGCGGAACTGGGATAGACTCAATTAAATGCCAGGAATCCAGGACATGTGACTGACCCTGCCACAGGCAACACCACCTGTAGGGAAAACGCTAAACTTTCTGACAAGGTGATTTATCTCTGTGTGCTAGGTGTGCAGACTTCCGGGTTCTCGATCCAACACTAATCAAGGCTGTCTTCAGCACGATTCGATTTTTATCAGAATACTTTAAAACAGCCTATGATTAAAGCACCAGATCAAATATATTGTATGCACAGTGTATGTTAGGGATTATTTGTAGCACACATATTTACCAATATTGACTTCTTGGTGCTAGAATTCATGATAACTTTTATCCAAAGTTAAAGCACAATGTCAAAGTTAGTAATAAATAATTCAGCAATCACACACGCTAGTGATTCGCCAATGGGTGCTCCCTTTACTAGAATTCCCCAAGCATTGCTAAATTTTACACACAATCAATTAATTTATACAAAATAAAATGTATAGGTCCAAATGTTAGCTATATTTTTGAAAAGAAACTTAGAGTCCCTCTACGTGTAGTAAATGTCAAACTGACAACGTGCCCACGTTTAGGGATACAATAATGGCCAGCTCCCTTATGCGGAAGCCTGGCACCGTAAATGTGTGGCACATGCGGTGCCCACAGCGGCGGCACATCACAGGTCCAGGGATGCTGAGTCTTACACAGTGGTCGAAGTAGGGGGAAAAAGTAGGGGAACAGTGGGCGAAGAATAAAAGGGCAGGAATAACCCAAGGACTGGATCTGTGGGTGGAGCCAGGGGTGTGGCCAGAATGCGCAGACATCCCAATTTTTTGTATTTGTTCGGCATTTCACTGCCCAGTTTAAATCAACCAATGGATACACATGATTATTTAAGGTTATAATGAGTTATTGACATTAAAATATATTCACAAAGTGGGATATGCTTCTAATCACAGAATGTACCAAATACGATAAAATGGGGAAACACAAGCCATTTGTCTCCGAGCCATGGAGTTTCTGTCATCAGCACTACTCCATGAATGGCAAAATATCCTAGTTTGCAAATGTTTTCTCTAAAATTATGGCTCTGCCATATTTGCCTCATAATGCAAGATCTGCTGCATGATCTGACCATTTAAACTAATAAATTGTTTGTAGCTCAAACATATCAAAGGTTAATATAAAATGTGACTTGTGTTGCTGCGGAGTGGATGGCCTATTGTAAAGGTTGACTGGTCACCTTTCTCACTGCTGCCTTTGTATGTTACATTGGTACAAATAAGGCAAAATAGTTCCAGAGACTGTTAGCATGTGTACACATGTCAAAATAATAAAATATCTGAAAATATACTGCATTACGCTGCAGCCTTTTTTTAAATGGATAATTTTGTCAACACTACGGCATAATGTTGTCATCCTTTGCTGCATAATTAATCCCAGTGGCCCCACAGCAGGCAGCACATGCTAAAAGTGCTTGTGAATGAAGCCGGGTGACTGTAAGTTTGCTAACTTAGTTTGGTGTGCGCACAAATCCTGCATTGCCAATCGCTGGTGAGTTGCAGCTACTACTGCTGAAACAAGGCCAATGGAGGTACCTTTGGGTGAGGGAGACTGGCCTCAGGGCAGGACCAGCCATAGCACTGGTGGTGTCCTGTGCATTAATGTTTGTTAGTGCCCCCAATGACCACCTCTGCCATGGATTCCCTCACTACCACCCTTTAACTGTGCCCCCCATTTTCCATAACCACTCTCTCTCAGATGCATTTAATTTGATTTACAGCGCCACTCATGCCATTGGAGAGTGTCAGAGCACTTTACATCACACACATTACACAGAGACAATCAATATGTGTGTAAATCACTGTATAGAAAATGTTACATAAGACTGAGGACTACAAGGTGTAGGAGTCACATGACAACCATACTAGTAGCCCGTATAGTTTTATAGTGATTGGTCTGGAGAAACACAATACCCGGAATTTAAAACATAATACCATGGTGGGGGTTCTCCTTAATAATCAGAATTGATTTCTGTCCAAAAGAACACTTTTGGGACATTAGGATAATCAAAGACTGGGGGGAGAGGGGGGGGGGGGACATAACGCTCTAATTCATACCTTGCAGTTTGTATGCACCTCTTAGATGACAGTTAATAGCTCACTGTTCTAAGTTAGGATTTTAACTTATAAACTGCAAGTAACAAAAGGATCTCTCTGACAAAAGCAGAAGCCCACTGACCTATTTACATTATGTGCACTTTGTGATCTGCATGGCGCATGTTCTTTGCAGCTGGTACATTAACCCGCTGAGCTACCTTTCCATGAGTCAAAACTTCCACTAGACAAAATTCTGATCTCTCTCTAGGAAGAACATTAATCACCAGAGTCATCATGACATTTTTATTGTTGCCGAAAATTGCTGGAGGCCAGGAAAGAGGCAGCAAGCGTTTTTAAAACATAATATACTTGCAAACATGATGCCTCCACCTAAAGTCAGCACCTGGTGCGGTCACACTGGTTGCACTGCCCTAGAGCTGGCCTTTCTCAAGGGTCTAGTGACCTCAGTGACTGTTGTTCTAGGGTGTGCTGCTTCATAGGCCTGCCCGCAAGACTGGAGGTGAACTTCAGTATGGATATTGGGGGACAAGCCTTGAAGGTTAACCTACACTTGTCATGCTAGGACCCACCTGCTGGTGCGAAGACGCCAGGACTTCTAAGGTGTTGCAAAGCCTTCTAAGGTCTAGCATGTGAGTGTGCTCTCGCAGGAGAGTGGTCTGGTGGACTGGTTATTAAGGCTGACCTGGTTCCCAGTTCCAAATTCAGCAGCTCTGACCATAGTGCCACATCCTCTCCCCCACTGAACACCATACTGCCCCATTGAGAAAACCTCCCACTGTCTTCAACAACAACCCAATAGTTGCCCGCTATAAACACCTGCATGCGGCTCAATTTAAATTACGCACTAGACAAGAGCAATATGCGGCCTACAAAAAAAAAAGTAACAACATCCTGGAAAAAACAAACACTTATAGGGAATGCAAAATTTAGCAAACCATGGGAAATGTAAGCAGGAACAACATGGTTACCTTGATGCTTTTGCACTCACTATTCGGAAATCAGTGAGTGCTTTTGCCTGAAAAATTAAGGACACGACTACAGGGCCCTGAATGGACCCATTTCAATGGCCATTGCTTATATCCTTACTAAACGTAAGCATTATGGTAAAAAGACCACATCCCTGGACGCAGAGCCGCAGCACACATTTTGTTTTCCAATCCACAGATTGCAGTACCTCCAGGATTGGTGCCCTAGTTCCAAGTCCAGGGAAAACAAAGACAAGAAAACAAAAATAGTGCTTCACAGGCAAACTCTGTAAAAGTGGCGCTAATGTGTTTCAGTGTGAATAAAATCAGTTAGGCCAGTTTGCTACCACTCTGTCTTACTTTAATTAGTTATTTATCTACTTTTCATATTTGTAGCCTTTTATTCCCAATGCTGCACTTTGGTATTAACATTTCAGAAAAATATGACATTTCCAGCAAAAGTGTCTTTCTTTTTTGGATCCATTTCACAGGGAAGCAAATAAAAGAAAGGAGAGGAAAGAAGTGAGAACCCCGTCTTGAAGTGACGGTTTTCATGGGCATCCGCAGGGGGGGCAAGGAGTGTCGCTCCAGGGGGGGGCAAGTGCCCCATCTTGCCCCCCCTGTGGACTACCATGAAAACGATTAAACATTAAAAAAGACCTTCCACGTAAACATAGTGTAATAATATATTCATAAATTATGTAAATTAGATTGAGAGGGTACTTACTGATATGGTATCTCCCAGCAGCAATGATTTTTCCATGGTCAAGCCACAACTCATCATATTAATGGAGCAGTTGCATTATTTGACATTGCTTCATTCTGGGATGGCACATTAGCAATCATGCTTGTCGATGCAGAACATGTTTTCTATCCGATAGACTGGTGATGCCTCTGGCAGATAAAGTTAAAGATGAGTTTTGGTCCAAAATATATTGGTAATCTACATGTGCTTTAATGGAAACACACTGCAAACGTGCTAATAATGGGAAAAACATCAGCCCATGTACAGATTACCAGAGGTACTCACACACTAGTGATTTTCCTGTTTTCCTCCTCTATTTTGACTGAATTGAGAACCTAAGTCATTTACTGTTTTACAGGGATATCATTCCATATGAAACTATGGGGCATATTAACAAGGGCTCTATCTCTGCTTTTTTGGCTTTAAAAGCCAAAAAAGCGGAGATAAAAATATCGCCCTATCAACAACAGGGAGCTAACATGCAAATACGCATGTTAGCACCCTTTTTCACTACGCTTCCCTTTGCATCTCTAATGAGATGCAAAGTGGGCGTTTCAGAGCAAAATAATAGGAGAAATGTTGCTAAGCGACATTTTTCCTATTATCAAGCTTCACACTAACCCTGTTAGAGACAAAAAAAGCAGCGCTAACCAAGGTTAACGCTGCTTTTTTACGTGTGCTAATTTTCAGATTTAGCCATGTAATCCAATGGGAGGTGGATTACATGGCTAAATCTGCCATGGGCTATCAACAAGGATATCCCTATCCTTGTAGTTTTATCGCTGCATTACCAGCGATAACCTTCCAAAATGCCACTATCACTGGATTTTTTATCGCCTAGGTGGTTAGCGTTGTTAATAACGCGATAACCAGGCGATATTATCCAGCGATAGCGCACGTGAAAAAAATTAACGTTAAGCGCCCTTAGCGTTAATATTTTCCCTGTTCCTTGTTAATATGCCCCTATGGGTCATACAACCAAGGTACTCAAATATGTAGATGTGGTTGACATCATGACAGTATCAGCAAACACGATATTGTTGGAATAGAACAAGTAGCAGCACAATTTGGGGAATTCTCTGGGTACTTGGAGAATAAAAATAAAACAGATTGTCTTCAGGGCCAGAAGCCACATATCAACAGGTAGTTCCATTTGCTAAATGTCTTGGGTACATTTAAATATAGTGGGTACACTATTACTTTTCATGTGAAAAAACTAATTGAAATGAACTATGAGTTCGTACTAAGGCAGGATGAAGCTAATCTTAAGAATTAGCTCTGTATACCAAATGTCAGTTCCCCCTTAGTTAATATATATCTTCTGCGCTATTCTTTTGTTGAAAAAGGCCTCTTTTTAAAACCAGTCCATCTTTAGTTTTGACCCATTTCATTGCACCAATCTCGAACGACACAGCCTATTGAAATAAAAGCTTGCTTGATAGCCTGCTTTACCCACCTACCCAGGGTCACTGTTGTCGCTTCCTTCTTTTAGTTCGTGATTCCATAAACCACCAACAAAGCTTTGAAAAACAAAACTCCTTAGTTCTTCTTAAATAAAACAACAATGTCCTCTTAATGCCCAGTGATTCAGGAATATCTAAATCACCCTCAATCACTGACAAAATATTCTATTGAATGTGTTAGAACTGGCTATTTCTGGTAGGCTAAGGCTGATGCCAAAGCCAGGCAGAAACCACCATTCTAGTCAGGGCAAGGAAGTCACACGCCAAGATAACCCCTGCTCACCCTCTAGGTAGCTTGGCACGAGCAGTCTAGGCTAAACTCGGAGGCGATGTGTAAAGCATTTGCGTCAGCGCACAACAGCAACAACATACTAGGCACACCACAAAAGAGACTCCACACAAGGTTATATTAAAATAACTTTTGTATTGTCAAAACATAGCAGATAGAAATCACACATGTACATTGTGCCAACTGGCACGGCAATATTCACAAGGGATTATTTACACAGGACAGGGCCACATGGGCCACTGTCATAATCAGCACTTTTAGAAATAGAAATAGTACTTATAGAACTTAGAATAAAAGGGTATAAAATCACTGTAACACAAAGTAACAGTTATAGATCACATCCAGTAACTACTGGGGACAGGTAAGTACCACCTACGCAACCCTAAACCCTTAGGAGACTGTCACGCAGGGGACCAGGACCTCACTAGGACCACCTGTACTAAAAAGAACAACCACCTAAGTATCACACAGCATTTAGGGGTCTAAGCAAGAACACATTACCCATGATGTATGAAACACATTCAGAGGAGTAGGAAAGAAAAACACATAATGTATAAACCTACACATTCAGCGGTGTTAAGAATAAAGCACATGATGCAATACAAATACATTCAGAGGTACCAGAATACTACAGTAGCGCAAAAGTCACATGATGTCTAAAACATTCAGAGGTGCAGGAATAACACATGATGCAAGAGAATACATTCAGAAGTGCAATAACCATACAATTGCGCCAAACCTACATAAGCCACCACCTGTGGCAGTCCCTAGGCCAACTGGCCTTGTTGGGGCTAGAACGACCTGAGTCTCAATGTCAGGGGCCTAAACGATGCAGGTGCCCACTACTTGCTGGGCACCTGGGAACACTCACAAGGGCCTAAACGCTGCAGCTGGCACTAAGTGCTGCGCAGCTGTGACTGGCCGGGCACCTCTGTGCCATCTCTATCCCTCTCAGGGACCCACTCTCCATCTTGCGCCTAAACGGTGCAGCTGCCCACTAATTGCTGGGCAGCTGGAGAATCATCAAAACTGCGCCAGGGCCCTCACTGGCCCTCAGGCGCAACTTGCGCCACGCTAGAGCCACACAGGCTCTACAAACACCTATGTCCATGTTGGAGCCACACAGGCTCTGGCATTACGCGTGCCCCACGTTGGAGCCACACCGGCTCTTAAACCAACGGTGTCCCCTTCAGCCTCTCTGGGCTCGAGATCAATGGGCCTTTGAGCCTCTCTGGGCCCTACACAGACACTTGCAGGCTGGAGGGGGCGGACACCGACAATATGCCCCGGCGCCCCCCCCTAACTAAAAAAAAGGCCAAACGTTGGAGCCACACAGGCTCTGCACCCACGGTGGGGCGACCCACTGCCATTCGGGGCCGCCCTTTCTCAATGCCTCGAAGCGGCACCAACATACAGCCGTGCGGGCCCTCAAGAGCCCCTCGCGGGCTCTGCAACCACGGTGGGGCGACCCACTGCCATTCGGGGCCGCCCTTCACTCAGTGCCTCGGCCGGCACCGCACGGAGCTCCCCCCCCCCCGCAGCCCTTCACTCACCGGGGCTTCTGTGCGGCAGGGGCGGGCGCGGCGGCATCTGAGGAGCTCCTGCTCCTCGCAGTCTCTCCTCGCTTTTGCCCGGTCCCCCATCTCGGGACCGGGACTCAGGGTGGAGCCAGCAAGGCTCCCGGAGGCAGTCCCTTCTCTCCGGGGGGAAGGCGGGGCTCTCCCGAGCACATGGGAGCCTCGCTACTCCCGCGCCTTCTCCTTTCTCTCTGCAGGGCTCCCTCAGCACACGGGAGCCCTGCCAACCGGCCGCCTCTTCTCCTCGGGGCTCCCTCAGCCGAGAGGAGCCCCGCGAACGGCCGCCATCTCCCGCGCCTTCTCCTTTCTTCCTCGAGCTGCGGGGGCGGGCACTTCTGGCCGGCCGCGCTGAGATTGGCCGGCCGGCCAACCGCTTCCGGGTCGCTGCGGGCAGCGCAGCGGCCCTTCTCCTTAGGCAGGCAGGCGGGGGCTGATTTCTTTTACTGGCCAGATGCCGGGTGGGCACCGGCCATAGGAAATAAAGCGCTTCCAAGCGCTAAGGAAAATGAGCAGAGCGCTACCAGCGCTATAATCGGAAATAAAGCGCTCCTAAGCGCTATTGTCCCAGTGAAGCACTCACAGGCGCTAAAGAGAAGAAACACAGCGCTCCCAGCGCTAGAAGGACAATAAAGCACTCTCTCAGCGCTAGATGAAAATGAAGCGCTCCCTTAGTGCTACAGGGACAAGTCCAGCAAAGTCCTTCAGGGGATACAGCAAAGTCCCTCTAGGGTAAAGCAAAGTCCCCCCATCCTTCCAGGACAGGCAGAGGGGTCCCCCAGAAGTCCTCCAGGCATCCAGGGGCTGGGCAGCGCCCGCCCCTGGTAGATTCAAGTCCGGAGTAAGAACAAGACAAGAACATTTTGGAAGGGGACACAGCCCCTTCTTATACACAGAAAAGGCTTTGAAGTCTTTTGAAGTCTTTGTGTAAGCGAGCCCTGAGCCCTGAGCCCTGGGTGTATCTGGTTTCCCTCTCCTGTCAGCCTCAGGTCAGAGGTGACAGTGGGCCATCAGGAGGGAGAGCCAGCATGGTGGGCTGACAGGCACAGCCCGGCACCACCAGAGCTCTTCCCTCCCATCCTTGACAGCAGATGGGGGCCTTTCATCTACTGCTGACTCAGACCCCCCTCCTCCGGGGCCCTTCAGACCCCGTCCTACTCACCAGACAGTCCATCCACCAGCAGGCCCAGGCACTCCTGGGCCAGGCTCATCAGCCAATCACGTGCCAGCAGACTCACTACACAAATATGCCAACTTCTAAAAGTGGCGCTTCTAGACTAGACACAGCCATGCCGCATATACCATTCTGCAGCATTCATTCTCACGAGTTCACACATATCAAACTCGACCCTGCACTCCCCACACATCAGGAACTACCATGGGCATACATATTCCCCATTCATTCCTATGGGAGGGCAGGACACTCACCACACGTACACAGAGAGCACACGCACTTTACACTGTACCACAGTGAAAAAGTGCGCAGAGGCCTAAAATCACCAACCCAGGTACCAAAAACAGGCTGGGAAAAAGCAAAAAGTCTCGGGGTGAACCTGCCCAAAGGACCGGGTCCAACACATCCCCCTTCCAGCCAAAACGCAGGGTAGACCAATCACTACACTGATGGGCTTCACTGCTTTGGGCGACAAAACACAGGATACGGGCCTGCACGGCAGGGCCACCTTCCAGTTTTTCGCCACTCTGAACCCACATAGATTTCCCTCAACAAAAGCTCTCTGACACAACTAGGATACCTCACTGGTACCCACTAGTCATCCACAGCCAGGACCAGGTCCTAGGCCATCCAAATGTCACAGGTCCTAACCAATCCACAGAGTGGGGGCAGTAACCCCTGGCACACAATAGCCAATCTCCACTCTCTCTCTCAGTGTAGCTACACTACCACTGATCCTTCAACCTAGGGACCACACCCCCAGGCTGACCAGAGGTCACGGGCAAGAATGCCCCACCCTACCTCTACTTCTGTGTTCCCGCACCCTCACAGGAAAGCACTCACCAGAACACAACTCTCCTACCAGATCAGGACCTCACTCCATCACTGGTCTACCACCTAGAAACTATTCCACTTCTGAGGTACAAAGCACACAGCACAGTCCCTTTTCAAGCAGGTGGGGGGACACAGCACACCGTAAAGCCCCCTTTCCTCTACCTTAGTGGAAACAACAAACTGCAGGTGGGCCCCAGAACACAGAGCAAGGGCAGCCCCCTCAGTCTCTTCAGCTGATCCACCTTAGTAGAGATTCCTCTTGACCTAGAAGTTTCCTAATCTCCCAACCTAGGATCTAAACCCTCAAGTTGCACCGGGGTCAGAAGTACACCGTCCTTCTGCACCCCCCTCCAGTTCCATGATTACAGGCCTATTATGTCTCAGGCTAGACAGAGCACACGCCAGCAGCATATCAGCAACACACTTTCCTCCCACCGGGGTCAGAAGTAAGGACACCGTCCCTCTGCACCCCCCTCCAGAGTTCTGCACCCTCCCACCTTGGAGCGGTACCCCTGGAAGCCAACAACCGGTCAGGACTCTGATTACTGATGCCCTTCCCCTCCAGGTCAGGCTAAACCTGAACCTGGCCTCCCCCCTCCTCGGGGAACGACCTCCAGAGGCCCCCAAAAAAAAATGGTCAAGCACTCTAGACGGTCAAATGCCCAGCGAACCAGGACTTCTGCACCCTCCACTTAGGAGCGGTACTGCCCAACACTAGGACCGCCGGAGTTCTGGTTACAGACACTCCCCGTCCTCTAGACACAGGAAGATCCTCCTCAAATGACCTGTAAGTACAGCATAGGCCCCTGACCTGGCGCTCCCTTAGGGAACCCTCCAGGCCCAGAGACAGGGTTTCGGGCCAACGTGGGACACACCGTCCCACACTCACTCCGCCTCCACTGAGACAGGACGTGAGCTCCTACACCTCTACCATCCTAATGGGACCTAGCTGGGCTACACATGAACCTCTGCACCTACACAGGATCATCAGATACACAAGCCACTACTTTTAGAATCACTCCCGAATGCGTCTGTAAGACATCTAGCACACCGCCAGACATCCACCTTCTTGTCTAATGCCTCTGCCGGACCTCCTGCACACCACCAGAGGTACACCTCGCGTGCAAGCTCCTTAAAAAAACCTCACACCAACTCCTCCAGGTCAAGACACCACTCATCCACACACTCCCCCTCCAGACTGGTGAGACAGTTCCTCACTGCCTCTGACTCTCAACCTGCCACCCTCTTACTGAGCACCAGGCACCATACTCTGGGAACTGGGAATGGGAATTCACGCACTGGACACATTTAAGCTGCCACCACTGGATCCTACCACACTGGGGAATCCAGACACACACACTACACTCAGGGAATAACCACCCTCCTGAGCAAGCAATTTCTCCTCCACACTCCCTCTCTTCCATCTACCCACACACGGACAGGAACGGGAATTGGACACTGGACCCCGCAAGGGATTCCTAATCTATGGGAACCTCCCCTCTCTACTGGCGTCCCGCCCTGTCATTTTCTCTCATCTGCCACTAAACATAAAGCGCAGGAACACCATCTGAAAATGACACTCTTGAGGAAAAACAAAATCAAAAACAATAATCCCAAATATGTGACTATCTGAAAAACGCAGAGTTTTTTTTGTAATGTAGCCAGCTGTCGCTATGGCACTGCGCAAACACAAGTCCAAATCCGCACCGCTGACCCACCAATGTTAGAACTGGCTATTTCTGGTAGGCTAAGGCTGATGCCAAAGCCAGGCAGAAACCACCATTCTAGTCAGGGCCAGGAAGTCACACGCCAAGATAACCCCTGCTCACCCTCTAGGTAGCTTGGCACGAGCAGTCTAGGCTAAACTCGGAGGCGATGTGTAAAGCATTTGCGTCAGCACACAACAGCAACAACATACTAGGCACACCACAAAAGAGACTCCACACAAGGTTATATTAAAATAACTTTTGGATTGTCAAAACATAGCAGATAGAAATCACACATGTACATTGTGCCAACTGGCACGGCAATATTCACAAGGGATTATTTACACAGGACAGGGCCACATGGGCCACTGTCATAATCAGCACTTTTAGAAATAGAAATAGTACTTATAGAACTTAGAATAAAAGGGTATAAAATCACTGTAACACAAAGTAACAGTTATAGATCACATCCAGTAACTACTGGGGACAGGTAAGTACCACCTACGCAACCCTAAACCCTTAGGAGACTGTCACGCAGGGGACAAGGACCTCACTAGGACCACCTGTACTAAAAAGAACAACCACCTTAGTATCACACAGCATTTAGGGGTCTAAGCAAGAACACATTACCCATGATGTATGAAACACATTCAGAGGAGTAGGAAAGAAAAACACATAATGTATAAACCTACACATTCAGCGGTGTTAAGAATAAAGCACATGATGCAATACAAATACATTCAGAGGTACCAGAATACTACAGTAGCGCAAAAGTCACATGGTGTCTAAAACATTCAGAGGTGCAGGAATAACACATGATGCAAGAGAATACATTCAGAAGTGCAATAACCATACAATTGCGCCAAACCTACATAAGCCACCACCTGTGACAGTCCCTAGGCCAACTGGCCTTGTTGGGGCTAGAACGCCCTGAGTCTCAATGTCAGGGGCCTAAACGATGCAGGTGCCCACTACTTGCTGGGCACCTGGGAACACTCACAAGGGCCTAAACGCTGCAGCTGGCACTAAGTGCTGCGCAGCTGTGACTGGCCGGGCACCTCTGTGCCATCTCTATCCCTCTCAGGGACCCACTCTCCATCTTGCGCCTAAACGGTGCAGCTGCCCACTAATTGCTGGGCAGCTGGAGAATCATCAAAACTGCGCCAGGGCCATCACTGGCCCTCAGGCGCAACTTGCGCCACGCTAGAGCCACACAGGCTCTACAAACACCTATGTCCATGTTGGAGCCACACAGGCTCTGGCATTACGCGTGCCCCACGTTGGAGCCACACCGGCTCTTAAACCAACGGTGTCCCCTTCAGCCTCTCTGGGCTCGAGATCAATGGGCCTTTGAGCCTCTCTGGGCCCTACACAGACACTTGCAGGCTGGAGGGGGCGGACACCGACAATATGCCCCGGCGCCCCCCCCTAACAAAAAAAAAGGCCAAACGTTGGAGCCACACAGGCTCTGCACCCACGGTGGGGCGACCCACTGCCATTCGGGGACGCCCTTTCTCAGTGCCTCGAAGCGGCACCAACATACAGCCGTGCGGGCCCTCAAGAGCCCCTCGCGGGCTCTGCAACCACGGTGGGGCGACCCACTGCCATTCGGGCAGCCCTTCACTCAGTGCCTCGGCCGGCACCGCACGGAGCTTCCCCCCCCCCCCGCAGCCCTTCACTCACCGGGGCTTCTGTGCGGCGGGGCGGGCGCGGTGGCATCTGAGGAGCTCCTGCTCCTCGCAGTCTCTCCTCGCTTTTGCCCGGTCCCCCGTCTCGGGACCGGGACTCAGGGTGGAGCCAGCAAGGCTCCCGGAGGCAGTCCCTTCTCTCCGGGGGGAAGGCGGGGCTCTCCCGAGCACATGGGAGCCTCGCTACTCCTGCGCCTTCTCCTTTCTCTCTGCAGGGCTCCCTCGGCACACGGGAGCCCTGCCAACCGGCCGCCTCTTCTCCTCGGGGCTCCCTCAGCCGAGAGGAGCCCCGCGAACGGCCGTCATCTCCCGCGCCTTCTCCTTTCTTCCTCGAGCTGCGGGGGCGGGCACTTCCGGCCGGCCGCGTTGAGATTGGCCGGCCGGCCAACCGCTTCCGGGTCGCTGCGGGCAGCGCAGCGGCCCTTCTCCTTAGGCAGGCAGGCGGGGCTGATTTCTTTTACGGGCCAGATGCCGGGTGGGCACCGGCCATAGGAAATAAAGCGCTTCCAAGCGCTAAGGAAAATGAGCAGAGCGCTACCAGCGCTATAATCGGAAATAAAGCGCTCCTAAGCGCTATTGTCCCAGTGAAGCGCTCACAGGCGCTAAAGAGAAGAAACACAGCGCTCCCAGCGCTAGAAGGACAATAAAGCGCTCTCTCAGCGCTAGATGCAAATGAAGCGCTCCCTCAGTGCTACAGGGACAAGTCCAGCAAAGTCCTTCAGGGGATACAGCAAAGTCCCTCTAGGGTAAAGCAAAGTCCCCCCATCCTTCCAGGACAGGCAGAGGGGTCCCCCAGAAGTCCTCCAGGCATCCAGGGGCTGGGCAGCGCCCGCCCCTGGTATATTCAAGTCCGAAGTAAGAACAAGACAAGAACATTTTGGAAGGGGACACAGCCCCTTCTTATACACAGAAAAGGCTTTGAAGTCTTTTGAAGTCTTTGTGTAAGCGAGCCCTGAGCCCTGGGTGTATCTGGTTTCCCTCTCCTGTCAGCCTCAGGTCAGAGGTGACAGTGGGCCATCAGGAGGGAGAGCCAGCATGGTGGGCTGACAGGCACAGCCCGGCACCACCAGAGCTCTTCCCTCCCATCCTTGACAGCAGATGGGGGCCTTTCATCTACGGCTGACTCAGACCCCCCTCCTCTGGGGCCCTGCAGACCCCGTCCTACTCACCAGACAGTCCATCCACCAGCAGGCCCAGGCACTCCTGGGCCAGGCTCATCAGCCAATCACGTGCCAGCAGACTCACTACACAAATATGCCAACTTCTAAAAGTGGCGCTTCTAGACTAGACACAGCCATGCCGCATATACCATTCTGCAGCATTCATTCTCGCGAGTTCACACATATCAAACTCGACCCTGCACTCCCCACACATCAGGAACTACCATGGGCATACATATTCCCCATTCATTCCTATGGGAGGGCAGGACACTCACCACACGTACACAGAGAGCACACGCACTTTACACTGTACCACAGTGAAAAAGTGCGCAGAGGCCTAAAATCACCAACCCAGGTTCCAAAAACAGGCTGGGAAAAAGCAAAAAGTCTCGGGGTGAACCTGCCCAAAGGACCGGGTCCAACAGAATGTCTCTTGAAAACAATGAAAATGCTTGTGGATTTGGGCCTACACTTAGCGTCAGGTTTCAAAATCATATTGTCCAGCAGGAACTTCAAGTAGGGGTACATATTCACCAATGCCCCTATCACGCCCAACCTCTTAGGCAAGATTATAGCCAACCAAACATATACTTTTGCCATTACCCTCAAAATGTCATAAGTTTCTGAACGTTCAAATGGGCTCTTCTGCAAACCCTTAATAAGCACTGAAAAGTCCCAAGATGGTTTCAGAGTATGAACTACTGGCCTAGATAATCTGAAACTGTTTAAAAATATAAAAGCTTGCGGGATTATTACTTGGCGTCACAATGACATTTACCATTGTTTTCTGACAGCATTTGTGGCCGCAAAACACTCCCAGTTTACCATCTACTACACGTAGGTGGTAACCCACTTGCAAATGGGAAGGGGTCACAAGGGGACCCCTTTCCCTTTGTGAGTGTGTGTGAAAATATTTTTTAAGAGCAGGCAGTGGTCACAGGGACCACTGTCTGGTCATAAAAATGAAACAGAGACATTACATTTTTCTTTTTTAAATGCATCTCATTTTTCTTTACGGAAAATGGGCAGCATTTAAAAAGAATCTGTTTTATTAAAAAAGCAGTTACAGACATAGTGGTCGGCTGATCCCAGCAGGCCACCATCCCTGCGAGTGCTAGCCATTCGTAATGGGGTCGCAAATAGCACCTGCCACATGAATATTAATGAGGCAGGCAATTTGCGACCCCATTTGGAATAGCTGACAGTGTCTGAGTCACTGTTGTAATTTGTATTTTGCGAGTCGCAAATTGCGAGTCGCAAAGCAATGCAATTGAGTCGTAAAATATAAGGGTCATACATCTGGCCCTAGCTGTGTTATATGAGCTCTATCACAAACCTGCTCTAATATGTTGAATAAAGAGATATGAAAAAAAAGAAACAGACAACAGGACCTTGCTTCTACCCCTTTATCTTAACACCAAAACTCAAAATCTTTCCTGTGTCTTGAGTAGACTTTCTAAATTGAAGGATTCCTACAGGTCTTGGGTGGTCTCCGAGGAGTCTAATGTCAGAAGTTAGTCTCTCAGTGGTTGCCAGATATCCTTCGGTCTGGAGGTAGGTGGTTGCAGGTATGCGTATAGCTTGCTATCAGTGTCACAATGCAATAGGCTTTTAATCCATGCCGCTGTTGCAGGTGGGTGTTTTCTCACCCAGTGTATGGCTATCTCCCGTTTGGCGAGGTATAATGCGATGACGACAAGGTGGCACAGGGATTTGGGTATGTCCTGCACGTAGCCCAATAGAGCTAGCAAAGGGATTGGTTTGATGGTGATGTGTGTCATAATAGTAAGCTTATCGAAGACTTCCCTTTAGTATGCTGCAATTCTACAACATGTCCACGTCATTTGGGCTTCATCTGCTGTCATTTTTTGGCCTTTTGGGCAGTAGGGTGATCGGGTAGGGACTAAGCCTGGCTAGTTTGGTGGGTGTGACGTAGGTCCTATGCGGGAATTTATAGTGTATCATCTTATGACGATGATTAAAGGAAACAATGCGTGTCTGCGAGCAACAAGCAGATCAAACCCTATCGGTCAAGGAGTGTCGCAGATCGGTCTCCCGTGTAGCTCTAACTCTAGAGTTGCGGACTGGTAAAAGATCTAAACAGGTGTGATATACTTTGGAGATTAGCCTATCCACATCCATGTCAGTGATCATCATTGTCAATGGTGTAAATTCATCAGGGGCCAACAGGTAGGATTGGATCCGAGCCCTGAGTGCCCTCTGAAGCTGTTGCAACACAAAATGATCCATTTAGGGAGTGTCTTGAAATCGTATATCCTCCGTAGGGTAGAACACATGCCCGTCGGGAAAAAGATTTCCAAAGGTATGTAATGTATATTTTGTCAATGTATGTTGGACCTACCGTTATTGTGTGTTAGGCAGCCAGGGATTGTCAGCTAGAGGGATCATGGGAGAGTATAGGAGCTGTCCACCCAGCATCCGAATCAACCGTTTCCAGATCCAGTTGGTTGTAGACAGCGTCTGTATGTCATTTGCGTCTTGTGGGAGGACCGCCAGCACCAATGCCTTTAAGGGTGTTGGGGCTGCAAGATCTACTTCGGGTTTGGTGTTTGGTATGAGGGCATCTGTGTGATACCAGTGTCGGGGGAAGCTACACTGAGTTACTAAAAAAAAAATGCGTATGGGGAACTGCAAAACCTCAGTGTTCGTACAGAAATACTAACATATTCCCCCCAACATGAGGTTGTCTACCAACCCAAATGACCCTTGTTAATATACTCTGCTAGTCGCAAAGAATTAATTGGTTAATGGGATAGGGATGTTTTGAAAGAGATATAGAAATTGGGTATGAACAATCATTTTTAAAATAGCAATGCAGCCCGCCATTCAACGTGGGAGGCAGATCAAGGGCTCCACTCGGGTGGTCAACTTATCCACATGTTCCTTCTTGCCAAACGGAACATGAATTTTTAATTAAAAGAAAATTAAATAATTCCATCTCTATAGGGCATACCTAAAACACACAAGAACGTGACAGATCCTCCTTTCAGACCAATAGTTTCTTCTAGCAACGCTCTAATGGAACCACTATCTAAATTGAAAATTGAAGGGTGCACAATATTGATTTTATGCGGGATGGAAGTAAAACCGGCAACAATATATGCATACAGTCTGGACAATAATAAGGGATAAGTGCAACATGCAGTGATTATTCCATGGGTTTTGGTTCCCTTTTTTGAGATACGGATATTCTTTTGAAACAGACAGGTATTTTTTATTTGCCATTGAAAAGTGTTGTACTAGTGATGATAATGTGTGCTATTGTTAAGCACTGAAATGTGATAACCTAGATACGACGTGCCTTAGATAGGCACATTGTGAAAGATAACGTAGATGGTGGTACACAATCTTCGAGGTGTCAATTAGAACCCTTCTTTCATACCCAATAAGTCTATGGGTGCATTATATTTATTTTTTCCGGGTAAGAAATAAAACCGTCAACAATGTGTGCATATAGTCTGGACAATAATAAGGGATTTGTTTTTTAGTTATTGCAACATGAAGTGATTATTCCATGGGTTTTGGTTCCCTTCTTTTAGATACGGATATTCTTTTGAAACAGACAGGTACTTTTTATTTTTCATTGAAAGGTGTTGTACTAGTAGTGATAATATGTGCTATTGTTAAGCACTGAGATACGATGACCTAGGGTACATGCTTTCTGTTAGGTACATTGTGGAAGATAACATAGATGTCTGTACACAATCTTCGAGGTGTCAATTAGGACCCCTATTTTATACAGAATAGTCAATGAGACAATTTATATTGATGATGTATCATAGTAGCTATACATCCGCTGTATATATAATATATTGTTCATGGGTTTCCACACAAATGTCGTGGACAGGGACATTAGGCAATATATACATTAACACCAATGTCACTAAATTAAGGGTGTAATTGGTAATGTAGAGAGTTTTAACGTTATAACCAAGCACATTTTCTCTATATGTTTTAGCCCTGAGGAAGTCTTGGGTTAATGCCCAATAATGACAAAACATGGTCACGTAAAGAGTATAAATCAGTCATTGCCTCACGGAAGGAGGCACTGAAGAATGAGGCTGGGTCTGAGATCCTGGAACCGCAAACTCTGAAAAATAGCGCTAGATTTTGGGCGGTCCTTAAAAAACCCTTCCTGGTGCAAGATCTGGGAGAGGGATTAGAAGGTGTTATAACAAAGGAAGAGTGGGTTGCTCATTTTAAAGAACTGTATGGGGGCACCAAGGCTAACACTGTACATTTTGAGCCCACTAAAGGGGGCACATGTTTTAATGTTAGTAGAGGAGAGGTGCTAGTGGGGATAGAGGACGTCACAGCGGGAAAATCCCCAGGCCCCGATGGGATACCTCCCGATCTTTTTAAATCTGATCCCAATTTTTGGGCGCCGATTATTGTGGCGGTTATTAACGCAGCCGCAAGAGTCGGTTGCCCATTATCCTGGGGGCTTTCCACTATTGTGCCTATATTCAAAAAAGGGGATAGGGATAGCCCGGTTTGTTATAGGCCTATCTCCCTAATTAATTCCATGGCTAAATTAGTGGGGGGAATTGTACTGCAGAGACTTTCGGAGTGGGCACGGGATAACAACATCATGTCTATTACACAATATGGTTTCTGCAGTGGCCGCTCGACCACAACACAATGTTTAAACCTCTTCCTTATACTTAGCAAATATACCATTGCCCAAAAAGGTACAGTCCACCTTGCCTTCATGGACCTATCCTCAGCTTTCGACTGTGTGAACAGGGGGAAGCTGTGGGGGTCCATGAGGGACAAGGGAGTAGACAACGGGATTATAAACTTTTTAGTTGACCTTCATAGTAACACAAGCTCAAATATAAGGTATTCCCAAGACCTGTGCGTAACAGATGAATTTAGAACTGGGAAGGGTGTGCGCCAAGGTTGCATACTTGCTCCCTTCCTTTTTAATTTTTATATAAATGAGCTGGATGATGTTTTACAGGAGGTGAAAGCCGATAGCCCGAGATTAGGGAGAAGAAGTATCCCTGTCTTGTTATACGCAGACGATGCGGTTTTGTTATCCAGAACTGCAAAAGGCCTTCAACTATTACTTAATGCTTTTAAAAAATTCATGGAAGATAGAGATTTGTTAGTTAACAACTCCAAATCGTTCATTATGCAAGTTGGGAAACAACCAAAGAGACAATACACCTATAGATTAGACGAGGCGGTAATACCGTTCTCCAATACATTCTCCTATCTAGGTGTACTCTTTGACTCTAAACTGTCGTGGGGCCCTCAACTTGCAAAGAAAAGATGTGCTGTCACTAGGGTTAACGCCTCTATTTTTAACTTTGCCTCAAAACTAGGCAAAAAGCCCACGAGCGCAATGTTAAAATTATACGACGCAAAATCCGTAGCGACTGCAGCGTACGGCAGTGAGCTCTGGGGTTACTTGGCGGGAGGACAACTTCAGATCACAGAAAACGTATTTTACAAACGGCTTCTGTGTGTCCCGGCCGCCACTTCTAACTTTGCCGTTCACGAGGAGTTAGGAGTGGGATATTTGAGCGATATCCTATCCCTGCGACCGTTGACCTGCTGGTTGAACATGTGGCTGTGTAAAGATATCCCCTTAACACATTTAATTGTGAATGATTTTATGGCTCACGATAAGGCGTTGGGTACCCCTTGGATGAAGTACTTAAAAACCTGTTTTTTGGAGTTGGGTCGTCCCGACTTGTTCGAACATCCAACTGGAATTATGAGGGGGGACGTTGAACTAATCAAGCAGACCTTTCTTCTGCGAAAGAAGGCTGTGAGGGAGGGTGCTGAGTTACAAAAAACAAGTGTAAGGAAATGTATAATGGTCAAAACCTGTCTGACAACGGAGCCTTACCTACTTGGCACTCTAAGTACTCACGAAAAGTTTTTACTAACGAGAATCAGACTTAACCTGTTTCAGCATCTGCTTATCAGACCCAAAAAGGAGAGTTTTAGCAAAAATTCAATATCCTGTGGCTGCGACGGAAAGTCTCCACAGGACATGTTGCATTTTATGTTTTTATGCAGATTTTACGAATACCCACGTAAACGCTTTTTAATTGCTCTTTTAAAGAAACTTAATTTTAATCAGATACGACCAGCCTTTTTATACTTACAATTGCTGCACAGCGACAGTGTCCTCCAAGTTCTTGAATTTTTAAAGTTGTCTCTTAAAATGCGAATCTGTCTGGACCAATGAATGATGTTTTATAATGAGTGTGAGCTCCGTGGATCTAATGCGGACACCCGAACTAAAATCTGTAATCATATTTTAACAATGTCATTTTATGTATGTACTGTATGTGATGCACTTTTATGGTTGAATGAAACCGAATAAAGTCTCTTTTGATTTTTTTTTTTTGACAAAACATGTGTTGGCTTTATGGCTAGAAACAAAGTGATCAACAGGCTGAACAATTAAAAAACAACTTTGAACTGTGGATTGTGATTTTTTAATATAACAATATGGACTGTAAATATTATATACAAGCATGTGCGTGAGGCTAAGATTTGATATTTACAATGATCTCTTGATCACATGATTGGGGAGTGGGGTAAATCTCCCTGCCTTTGGGAGCACTCCATCAGCAGTGAAATTGTGCAAAATATTGTGGGTAATAACTTCTTGAGTTCCAGATCCCTTTTCTGATAACCAATATGAGACCACATTTGCTTTAATAGGGGGCAGCCCGCTACACAGGTAAATAATATAGCTATGGATAATACAATGGACTGAGATAGAGAAACAGGGGAATTATTCAGCAACTTATGCAGAGGTAGTACCATGGGGGAGGCAGTAAGGAGTGGCAACCCACAGCACAGAGAAGGTTATTGGGATACATTTATACGACTTGAGAGACTGAAAAAAAGGAAATGTCACTAAAGCAATATGTAAAACTTAATAGGATCCCAAGAGGGTTGTGATCACAAATCATCCCAACCTATGATGATTGGGATAAAGACCTACTATTTGCCTGATAGAAGGAGCCAATATCTAATTCTAAGGATCTAACGGGTATCCTCATTGAAAAAGCAGCAAGGAAGGTATCTGAATTACAGACAGCATTTGTCAAACTTGAATCTGAGATTAAAAATCTCAGTCTTGTTGGGCAACTGAGAAAAATGACACAATTTTGAACAAGACCATAGCCAAACATCAGGATGAGATAAAACAAGGTAAAGCAAAAATATTTAAAAGAGATGAGATAGATTACAGGAGCAGTGTATTTTTTTGAAGCTCGCTCATAGAGGTAGGAGTAGTTACTACACTGCGCAGCCCAGCTTCGTTTTCAACAGTCGTGTGCCCAGTTTTAACTGCCTGCTTGCCCCCAGCCTTAACTGACTTAGAAGATGGATTTTTAATGTCTTTATCCAATATTGAGGGTTTCAGTACCTGTTTGCCTTTACCGGGCGCCTGGACTCCGTCTCGGTTCTGTTTTTCAGTGGCTGAAGTCGAAGTTGATTGCGCGGATGGCTGCTCCGTATCTCTTGCGGTGTCGCTTTCCCTGCCGTTGCCGCCATGAGCAGCGCCCATCTCCTCGGCGTCATGATTTTCAGCAGCCAGCTCCTCGGTGATTGAAGTCGGTAGAATTACTGCGGGGGCTGCCGCTGGAAGAGTCGAGGCAGCTTGCTTGCTGCTCCTGATTGAGCGAGGAAGGTTTGGCCCCTTAGGTGTCATCTTACTCCGCCACCGCCAACCGCCGATGGTGGCAGAACGGAGACTCAGTCCAGACCAATTGAGACTCGAGCCACCGATCCAGACGCGGAGCACGCGTCGGAGGAAACTTGCCGAGCCTGAGAGGCTTAGCATCGGCTAAGAGTCGGCGTCCTGCCGCACACCACCACTCCGCGTTTGTAATTAGAGTTTGTTCTTAGCCTTTCTTAGAGACGGAGCCGGAGCCTCCTGAAGTAAGTTAAAAGCTCTCCTGTATTATTGCAGACTTCTTTGCTGTCACGATGTAGCTGTAGTCATCACCGTGCTAATACTAATGTCCTCCCAATCGTGCTCAGCAGCGCTTCGCCGTTTCTCCGGCGTATGATAGATTCCCAGCAACTCTGGTCACAAGGTCATTGTTCACGATAGGAGAGGGTCAGAGCCTTTCCGGACGAGCCGCTCGCACGGATCCTCACTCCGCCATCTTTGGAAATACTCTATCTACCCTAGCTCGAAGCCCTATTCAGGAAGGGTCTCAATCCACTTCTGAAGTCCACGCTACCTTGATGGCACAAGGGGCAGAGCGCCAAGGGCGGCTGATCTCAGGGTTAACTCTAGACCATTTGGGTCAAACCCCACGCAAAGGAATTAATTCATTCACGGCACAGGACGTAGACCCAAGAAATGTCCCCCTACCTCAGAATGAGATAGATGAGGCCATCTCGGCAAAAATCAAGGTGGCTACCCTTCCTGACAAACATCTAGGGACTGAAGTTCTTATGGGGGAGACAGATGGAATAGCTGACACCGATGCAGACATTGACTTGGATTCTTACGAAGATTATGAGGTTGAATACGACGATGTTCCCAATGATAATAGATCTAATCCACCGGTGGGGGCGGGAGTAAGCAAAGCAAAAAACAAGCAAAAAACCAAAAGGGGGGGGCAAAGTGTGCAGAACACCAACAAAACTTAAAAGCAATAACAGGCAACCGCATAGAAAACCCCTACAAGCTAAGAGCCCTCTGAGAAAGTGGATAGAAGCAAAGGGCTTAGTAAAAACTATGGCACTAAGACTATCAGGGGCTAGCCCCCCGGACCCTATGGCTGTTGGATCCTTTTCTTCAACCGAAACAACCCCCATAAATATCTTGTCTAATACTATTAGTCCTCAGTCACCTAAGCAGTCACCGGAACCAATTACAAAGGGATTAGAGGACTTCACCATCCTCAGCTCACCTATGGCAATGTTAGCTTCCTCTGGAGGCCCTGTCAATGCGGACTTGCCGGACTTGCCGGCCACCACCAGCAAACACCTGCTGCCACCTACCGAACCCAGAACAGCTTTACTATCAGAAACAACTCCTGAGGGTACTCATTTAGAAACGCCTGGACCAGTCACTGGTTCTGCAATGACTAATCAATCCCCTCTGGATGAAATATTACAAATACTAAGCAGTCAACGGGCTGAGGCACAAGAATATTATCTTCAACTTAGGGAAGATAATAATAAGATGCAGTCCTCTCTCGTTGAACTTACGGCTAAAATCGGTGGTATCTCACAGGAAACAATTGAGCTGCAGCAACGGGTGGTGGAGGTGGAAGAGACGACCTCTAAGGTGGCGGCCGCATCCGAGAAACACGATGATCAGATCTCAGGGCTACAAAAGAAAGTTGAAGATTTGGAGAATAGACAAAGACGCTCTAATCTAAGACTATTTGGGATCCCGGAAAAATTGGAAGGCTCAGACCCGAGGGCCTATGTTGTTGGGATACTTCAGAAGGCCTTCCCCGACCTGGCCGATTGGGACTGGGACTCACAGATCCAACGGGCCCACCGTCTGCCACTATTTCAGAGAAATAAAAACTCACAGTTCCCTCGACCATTCTTAATCTATTTTGGAAACTTTCTTTTGCGTCAGGCAGTTTGACAGAGAGCCCGTCCTAACTCTCCAACCTTGGTCGGTGAGATGTCGCTCTTCACTCGCTCAGATCTAAGTAAAGAAACCATGGACAGGCGCTGGCAACTCCGCAAACTGATTGATCCCATTAAAGCCTGTGGCGCTCAGATATTCCTACAAGAACCTGCACGTCTTAAAGTCATCAAGAGCGGGCGCACCTATTTCCTTAACGATATTAAGGAGGCTGAAGCTTTTTTAGCCAACATTAACTCGGATTAAAATTAGAGACTGATTTATAGAGAGATTAATAGTCAAGCTATGTAGGGATTTTTCTTACCTTTTCCCTTTTCATTTTCTCTCTATTTATCTTGTATTTTTCTGGCTCTCCTTTTGTCTCCCTTTTATTTTTTATTTTTTGTTTTTATTTTTATTTTTTTCACTTAAGGGGGTCGATAAACAGATGAGGTGACTGGGAAGTTTAAGATTTTTTTTAGGAGGGTCAATAGTAAATCGTTGATGATCAGGGTTATTGGTTCTTTTTCCTGTGCTGCTGCTCTTGCGCAGTACCTTATATAGGTCTCTACTTTTCACGACAGGGAAGATGGGGGAGGGGTCTGAGGGGACGATCCCTTATCGAGCTGCCTCTCCAACGGCTGAAGCTGAAGGGTGGTTCTTCCCCGGCTGGGGGAGATACCAGGGGGGGTAGGGGGGGTGGGACCTTCTCCGCAGGTCATGGGGGGTGGGGGGAGGTTGAGGGGAAAATAGTTAAAACAAGCCTACAGGCTGACAAAGATTTGTTTGAAGATGGACCAGACACAGATATTTTAATATTGAATGCGAAGCACATCAGATGTAGTATCATTTGTTTGGTAAATCGAGATTCTATGATGTTTTTGTTATTGTTGGGTTTTTTTTTGTCTTGGAATATATTACTACCATCGTCTATGGATAAGTGGGAGCTGGGATCGATGTTTTTACCGTTTAAATGCATGAATTAAAATGCTTAGCCTGGAATATAGCGGGACTGAACAGCAAAGGCAAAAGAGCTTTGGTTTCTGAAGAGCTAAAATTATATAAGCCGCATTTTTGTTTACTATCAGAAACACATCTTATTTGGAAAGATAGGAAAACACTGAATCAATTAGGATATGAAACTATGGTTTGCTCTTCTGCCGGGACATCTGTAAGAGGGGTTGCCATACTTAAGGACCGGCGAGTCAAGATCGAAACGATGCAAACTGCTCATGACAAGGATGGCAGATGGGCAATAGCCCAGTTTAAGTATGAAAATAATATATTTGTATTATGCGCAGTGTACGGATCAAATAGAGATGAGCCAACGCTCTTTGATCAATTGAACATTAAACTTCTGGATTGGACGGGGGAAACTATAATTATGGGCGATTTCAACTGCATCATGGACTACAAACTGGACACAACTAGACCAAATAGTCATCAACAAATGCACAAGACCAGGGCAGCCATATTAGATATATGTCGTCTACATAACATTAAAGACGCCTGGGTACACTTATTACTCGACACCTCACCAACTATGCTCTAGATTAGATTAGATATGGCTCTAGTAAGCGACAATCTACTAAAGACTTGCTCTATGACCCTTTGCCCTCGTATCTCCTCCGATCACAATCCCATAATTATATCATTTTCTATACCACATAGTACAGCCCCCTCTAGAATGTTTTCCTTTCCCAGATATCTTATTTCAGATTTATCCTATATTTCGCAGCTGAAAGCCCATCTTGTTGAGTTTATAGACATTAATAGGAACTCGGCTTCGTGTGATGTAGTCTGGGATGCCTGTAAGGCAAGCATAAGGGGTTTTACACAGGCTTTTGTGTTCAGACAAAATGCTGAACATAAACAAAATCGAGCTATGGTGACATCACAAATAACTAACCAAGAAGAGGAATTAGCTCTAGCCCTTCAACATAATAGGCTGAATGTTACGGATATTAAACTCAAGCTTAGTGCATTAAAAAATGAGGTAAAGAAAAGCTTCTACCAGAGACATAGTGCCACCATTCACAAATATAAAATAACCCAATACGAGGGGGGGGGACAAAATTGGCCGCATTTTGGCTTATAAAGTCGCTGAATCCAGAGCAGGTTCCTTAATATCCAGCATACGGGGGTCAGATAACAACGTATATAATAAACCGCAGGAAGTGTTAGAGCAATTTGCCAGCTTTTATAAAACTTTATATACCCCAGAGAATCAGCCAGATCCCGATCTTATACAGGATTACATTGATAAATATGCATCTTGCTATGCTGATAGTTCAGACTTGAGTTCCCTGTCCGAAGATTTAACCATGCTAGAGCTACACTAGGCTATCAACTCTCTGCCTGCGGGCAAAGCAACAGGGGAAGACACTATTCCGTTAGAACTATACAAGGCCTGCTTACCCGAATTAGACTTGTTACTATTAGAAGTTATGCAATCAGTTGGGACTAACGGAAAAGCACCTAAATCATGGAATAGGGCGAAAATTATATTTAAAAAAAAAAAAGGCAAACCAAAGGAAGAGAGAGGGTCTTATCGACCGATCTCACTAATAAATACAGACGCTAAATTATTCGCCAAAATTCTTGCAAATAGAATGGTACCCATCATGCCTCAACTTGTCAATATACAACAACATGGTTTTATTTCAGGGAGAGACACCACCTCACATGTAAATACGGCCATTACGGCCTTTGATGTCGCAGAGATAGAATCCACCCCACTAGGTATGATTTTATTAGATGCAGAAAAAGCATTTGACCGAGTGGGGTGGAACTATCTCTGGTGTACGTTGTCCAAAATTGGGTTTAGGGGAAAGTTTCTGAGGGGTATTCAGGCTTTGTACGATAATCCTATTGCTTGCACCAGCTACAACGGCCTAAACTCCTCGGATTTTCCAATTTTGCGTGGTACGCGCCAGGGTTGCCCTCTCTCACCCCTTTTATTTGCCCTGTCATTGGAACCTTTCTTAACGGCCCTTAATTCTCAAAATTTGATTGTCCCCTTTCGCTCTGGTTCCCAAGAGCTCAAATTAACAGCCTATGCGGATGATATTGCTGTTTATACACAAGATATATATGAGGCTTTAAAAGGAATCAAATCAGAGGCTATTAAATTTGGGAAAGTGTCTGGCTATAGGCTTAATATACAGAAGACGCAAGTTATCGCCAACCATTCCCCCTCTATGGCTATTCCAGAGATATGCAAGATAGTCACCTATCTTGGGGTTAAAATTACGGCCCAAATACAAGAAATAAACCATATTAATTATAATGGGTTAATTAAATCCACGGCTTTACTCTTAAAGAAATGGCATAGGCTGCCTTTGAATATTATCGGCAGAATTAACCTTATTAAAATGAAGGTCTTACCTAAGTTCCTATACTTATTCCGATCTATTCCGTTGGCATTGAATAACCGATTCTTTCAACAACTGGATGGTGTTTTAAATAGCTTTATTTGGGGCTCGGTGAAATACTTGAAAAACACTACGAACGAGGGAGGGCTTAATTTTCCAGATTTTAAGTTGTACTATTTGTCTTCATTTTTTTTACGATTACACTCTTTATTATATAAGGAAGAAACCACATTTTTCTATCATCTTATGTTGAAGGAAGAATCAAACATGTTTCTGTTTAGAACAAACGATCCGAACTACTTTAAGAGGGTAAGGTTTAAGACGGCCAGGGATATAATAAAGATATGGAAGAACTTATTGACATACTGCAGGACCTCATTTTTTCACCCAAAGCTCCCATTATGGGGCAACCCTGGTCTTCCAGGAGTATTTTCCGATAACACGAATAACACATGGGCTGTGAAGGGAATTAATACTCTGGCCGATTTATATGGCCCACAGGGATTTGCTGACTTTAATTTGCTTAAATCTATATATGATTTACCGGAAAATGCTAGATATCAATATCTTCAGATTCATGATTTCTTAATTAACAAAAAAAAGATCCGAAGTATTACAGACTGTGATATTTGGACTTGCTTATATGCCAAAAAAAATAAATCAGTTATTAGCCTAGCTTATAAATTACTATCTAAATACAAAACAAATGATCTGCTTAAAATAAAGGAAAAATGGGGGCCCAACTCGGCTCAAATGTTACTCTAAAACAAATAGAGAACTCTTTGTCTAATATCAACAAATTAGTTAGATCTTCAAGTCTTAGGTTACAGCAGTTTAGAGCAACCTGTATGCTTTATTACACTCCTGCAAGAATCTCAAGGTGGTCCCCTAATCCAGATTTTACAGATCGCACTAAATGTCCTAAATGTTCAGAGGCTGCTGCCAATCTAGTTCATATGCTATTTTCCTGTCCTAAGCTTAAGACCTTCTGGGAAGAGATTCAAAATATTTGTAAAATTAAGAGGATCGTTCTTCCCACTTTTTCCGCTCCCTTAATCTTATTAGATTGCCACCCCTCCTCAACTCCACAGTCCTCCCTGGTAACCATACTAATATCTTGCGCCAAACTAAGCATTGCAAGAGCCTGGATTGCTACAGATGCACCTACCGCTTGGGACTGGTGGGCTTTAGTAATGGAAATACATTCTATGGAACTTGCTTTAGCAAACATAAGAGGTGGTAGAGCACTGGCTAAATTCGATAGAAATTGGGGGACTTGTTGCTCAACATAACATGATAAGAGGGAAATAGGGAAAGAAGGGAAGGGAGGAAGAAGGGGAGATTTAATTTGAAATTTGTTAGCCGTTTGCTTTAGACGATATTCAAACTTGTATGTACATGATTTTCTGCTGTTTTGGAAGATATCTCCTGTGCTTTTCTTTTCTTTTTGGTTTTATATGTAATTTTCTTTGGCTTTCTGTGTCAGCCTGTCTGCAATAAAAAAAATAATTAAAAAAAAAAAAGATTACAGGAGCAGTAGTAGAATTTTCACTTTTTCGAAGCAAGATAACCATCTAATTCCAAGTGACACAAGAGATAAGATAGTAGGCTCAAGCTCTACATCACTTAATACCCAGTAACTAGCGAGAGTGAGACAGAGGGAGGGGAAGGTCCTTCACAACAGACCCGTCAGAAAATTCTTTTTTAGGAGAAGAACAAAGGATCAAGAGAGGGAACCAGGAACAGACAAGGCATACAGTTACCACAAACAACTCAGAGGCGAAAAAGAGGGTGCTGCCCAGGAAGAAAGAAAGGGCATGTAAAGGAGATCATGGGAGAGGAAAAATTAGATGATGTCTCTGTGATCAATCTGGCAAATAAAACTTTGAATTCTGACATGATTTCACTTCTGCAGAAAGGAATGGCCTTTTGCCCAATGAGTTCTGGGGATATTACAGCATGAAAATAGATCTGTTTACATTTATCAGACATCCGAAGATTAAAAATTCTTCAAACTTAATCCTCAAGGAAATAAAATCTACAATACATTGCAAACTAATGTTGTGTCCAGTGCTCTATATATATATACAGGATATATATGACACTAAAGCCCTGTTGTCTATTTCTGATTATGAAGGGGATCCTACCACTGCAAGGAAAATATTAGATGACTTGAATGTACAGATGGATTTTGTTGGACTTGGCCCTTTTTGCAGGGCCATCCCTGAACTTTTTGCCTTCCTCCTCTATTTTTTTGACCTCTTGTTGGCTGCTTTATGACTCTGGGCACTTTACCACTGCTGATCAGTGCTAAAGTGCATATGCTCTCCCTATTGTGAATTGATGTATGGATTAGTGATTCCATGATTGGCTGGTTTGGTTTACTTGCCAGACCCTATTACAGTGCACTGCGTGTGCCCAGGGCTTGTAAACCAAACACTGCTGGTGGGCTTGCAGCACTGGTTGTGCCACCCACAGAAGCAGACTGTAAATGTGTGTCTAAGGCTTGCCATTGCAGAGCCTGTGTGCAGTCTGGTACTGCCATGCTGACTGGGCAAGTGCAGCCACTTGCCAGTCCCTAAGCCTTCCCTTTTCTTCATATCAGACACCCCTATGGTAGGCCCAAGGGCAGGGTGCATTGTAAGTATAAGGTAGGACAAGCCCTGATGTGTGTGGCATGTCCTAATAGGGAATTACAGCCATTTTCGTTTTTCACTATTTAAAGGCTACCAGAATGGCAGTTTGATTATTACATCTTATAATCCTAACTGACTCAGGGAACTAGGTAGAAATTCGAGTTTAGTATGCCTGAACTCAGAATGATAAAATACATCTTTTAGTGAAGTTGGTTTTAACATTCTGTGTTTGAAAATACCACTTTTAGAAAGTAGGTATTTTCTTGTCTAACTATCCAAGCCTGCCTCTGCTAGGTTCTGTATTCCTTATCTGAAGTTTGAGTGACAGGGGCTGGGGGATTCCAGGAGACAGGGTGAGGCAGCCCAGTGGTGAATAGAGAGATCTGCATCCAGATGGGATGGAGAAGTTGCACCTGGGACCTGAATAGAACTGTGCCTTCCCTCCACAATGCTGGCTCTACCTCCAGTGGTGCGTCTGATGTCTCTGCCCTGTACTGTGAAAGGAAAGAAGGAGTTATGTCAACAGAGTGCTCTAGAACTGACCAGAACTGGTTTGGACTAGGCAAAGGCCTCTCTGCCTTCAGAGAACAAAGAGAAAAGTAGTATAAATATTGTGACCCAAACCCCGGAATTTTAGATCACTTTGGGAAACAAGAAGAAACCTTGGCTGAGGAGTGGAACCCAAGAGACTGAGGAGAGACTATCCCTAAGCTGAAGTGCTGCTTGGGGGATTGGCTTGCAGTGGTTGCCTGACTGGCAAAGGAAGGAGAAAGGAACTTTGTGTGTTTTATTCAACTTGTGAAGGATCTCCAAGGGCTTGAGAGAAGTCTCAGGGACAATAGACTTCAACCACCAGCTCCCCAAGAGTTCTTTGGAAGTACCTGCAGCTGTTTTGGGCCTTATGAGGGACTGCATGTCGCAAGGAGCTGGAAGCGCGACTCGCGAAGAAGAAGCGTGTCGCCATTGCAGCCGATGCCGTCGCATCATGGAGATGTCGCCGCTGTAGCTGTTGCATTGCACCGCATCACAAGAAACGTCTCTGAACATTGAAGAAGTGTGTCGTCATCGCAGCCGCTGCCGTCACATCACTGAGCAAGGGTGTCGCCGCTGTAGCTGTCGTATTGCACCGCAGAAGTGCCTCGCATCCAAGGAGAAGCGTGCCGCCATCGCAGCCGCTGTCATCGCATCACTGAACAAGGGTGTCGTCGCTGCAGCTGTTGCATCAAGCGGAAGCATCTCGCATTGTCGGAGAAGCGTGTCGCTGCCAAAGCCGCTCTCGTCGCATCACTGAACAAGATTGTCGCCACTGCATCTGTCGCATCGAGTCGATACATCTCGCAACATCGGAGGAGTGTGCCACATCAAGAAGAAGATGCCATCTTTGTTTCTTTGCACCGGATCTTCAACGCATAACCATCTTTGTGTGTAAGGGCCTCATGCTTCGTTGAGCGCTTCTAATCTGAACAGTCTGGGGACATTAAGTTCATCCCCCTATAGTTTTCCAATAAATAGACACAATACAATGTTTTTTTCGAGGTTTTCCTACCGGATTCCGCGGCGGAACTACAAACATGGACGTCATGACGTCATGTTGTAAACCGTCCCGCGAGATCTCGCTAGTAAGATGTAGGCGTTTAGGAAAAATGCTGTGCAACCGTCGATGGCGTTATACGGCCAGTAAACGCTTATGGACTGGAAGCAGATGCCTTAAGGTGGGCTTTGTTCTGGTTGTGGCTAATATAATATCAAATTGATGCGTGTGTGTAAATTCCACACCGGCAATACAAGCGGAGTGAAAGTAGTCCCGAAACGAGGTTCCCAGTAATAACGCCCTGCCTTTCCCAGTCGGTACCTCCCCCAAGACTCAGAAGTGAGCTTGAGGTACCGACGGATAGGTAAGGCAAGGGCACGCTTTGCTACCAGTTAACTAAATCTTTTGGGCTAGACTTTCCCCCTTAATTCAGCCTGAGTTTTCGAATTAGACACTACTGCGAGCCGGCTGGAGATCTTTTATTGATTTGCATTGATATTTTATCTGTTTTAATTCTAAGCGCTTGGTGTGAGACATCAGGCTTCCTTGAATAATAATATGATTCATAGGTAACTAAATTTGATCAAGAGCGACTCCATCCCCTAAGAGATACAAAGATGGGGAATACTATGTTTAGAGTGGGATACTTAGAGACCAGGGTTTTATTTTTATCAGGTGATAGGAATCTCTTTCTGTTAGAAGTGGAAAAATTGATGTAACAGAGGGTCTTGCTGGACATGTTTTGAACTATGCAAGTAATAAGTTCACGGTGTCTCCACTCTCTGTTCTGCTTCTTTTATCCATAGTGCGGGGCCTCGTAGAACCTGAGCATGGTCCAGGTGAGGTGAGGCCCTTTCCCCTATCAAGACGGGTGAGCCAAATTGGTTTATTTATTGCTAATGATTTTAGGGTGACACCACGGTGGTTAGAGGAATGGTAGATACTGTGAGTGCGACACTAACCATTATATATTTTCTCCTTAGAATTAATCGTTCCAATTGATATGGAGAATTTGTGTACTTAGGTTGGTACAGGTTGTATCGTTTCCAACCTTTATTATTATTATTTTTTCACTCTTTGGTTTGCTTTAAGTTGAGTCACAATTTCTCAAATAACACGTGCAACTATTCATAGAACAGAGGCCCTGATGAAAGCCATGGGACAGGTTGCCCACTAGGCAGAAACATGTCGGCCCCTCTTTAGACAGATATTTGCTGCTGTCTCTCTTTGCACTGTTCTGGTTTTTAACTAGGGGATGTTGTTCGGCAAAGGAATAAAATTGATGTATTGAGTCCACATCATCCTATTTTAACTCACCATTTTTGTTTGTTGTTGCACTGTAATTTCACTACACACCATCAAAGATCAGCTATCAGACGGTTTCCCATATTGATTGGTGGACCAAATCCAAGACCAACTACTACCGGTGTGGCGTCTGTATCCCAATGATCAGGGGATAAGCCAACTCACACCTGGGTGGGCCAGATGATATGACTGATCATCGAGTCTGTTTGATGGTAACCCTCTACCTGATGGCGTGGATTTTGTCAACCACTTTCTGATATGGTTTTGGTGTCTTTACAGGGTCTGTTGTTTTCCGCCGCATGTGGTGGTTCACCCTCATCTTAGAGGCTGTCCTTGGGTGACTTACGCACCCCCGTGACTGTGTTAGTCCATTTTTACAGTCCTGTCAGATTATCTGGCATCTAGACCCCCTGTGTTCTTTTGTGTTGTACATATAGTGTAGCTGGGGATTCGAACCAGGCATGGGTCTTTAAACTCTATATCCCTCTGACCCTCCCTCCACTGTTGGTTTGTGAAACTACTGCATCACCATCCCTGCAACACTTTCGTTGTTGAAGCGTTACGCATCTTAAGGTACATTGACTCAAAGTGTCGCATTTTAGGATCTAAAGAGAACTAAGCTAATTCTACCATGTTAAGTACAGTATTGAGGATTATTGTCATTTGTGGTCTTGTGTTAAATCAATGTAAAAGATACTTATTTTTAATATAAGACTTGTGTGGTGTCCATCTGCAGTGTTGTCACTTGATTACTCTATGTGTTCACAAATGCTTTACACACTGCCTCTGAGATAAGCCTGTCTGCTTCTGCAAAGCTACCAAGAGGTGAGCAGGGGTTATTTTAGGAGTGTCCCCCTTACTCTGACTAGAGGCTAGGGTCCCTATTTGTCACGAGTACCTACCTGTGCCAACTAGAGACCCCCAAATCTAACAGATTTGAATGCCACAAGTGGGCTTAGGAATAAGTCCAAGTGGACACCTACTCTGCCAGGAGGTAATAACATAGACTTCTTTCACAAATTGATTTTGGGTGATTTGGGCAAGTATAGTCAAAGACAGGGACTACACCAAATGAGGGGAGAAAATGTTAGCAAAGGCGAGCATGAAGCTCTAAGATTACTTAAGACAGATACTGATATCACTATTCGTGAAGCTAACAAAGGGGGGAACATCATGCTGATGAACAATATTTATTTAATGCGATTTTATATAGTGCGAACTTTACCCGAAGGTGTCAAAGCGCTTTACATAAGAACCAGTTGCATGACAAGTAAGATCAATAGATCACTGAAATAGTGGCATGACAGGTGTCTATTAGATAACAATGAATACACATACCAGAGGGTGGACCACCCCAGATATCCATGCCTTTACACCCTTCCTAAGATACACAAGGATCTCCCGTTTCCACCAGGAAGACCCAAAGCCTCAAGTGTAGGTGGCCTGATTGAAAAACTCCTGGAATATGTGGACATTTTTCTGCAACCTTTTGTGGCTAACCGTCCATCCTATATAAAGGACACAAAACATATACTGAGTTTATTAACTGACATCACATGGGAACCAGAGATGACATTGGTAACATTGAACATTATTATAAAGACTATTACATTGAAACACATACTGAGCATCAGATCAGCACGTTCATAGGAACATGCAGAAATACTTTTAGATATGACTAAGTGTAGGAAGCTGGGTTTCTGTTGCAGTAACCCCACCCCACACACACACACACACACACTTTCGGCCAGACCACTGATGCACTTTGACTTAATGTGCCCTGGGTCCCTGCCAATCAGGTTCCCAGGGCCTGTGTTCTTTCCCCAAAACTGTATCTTATACCCCAAATTAGCACCTCTCTGGCAACATGTCAGTCCCTTGTAAAAGGTTCCATGGGTACCAAGGGCACTGTGGCCAGGGAAGGCCTCTAAGGGCTGCGGCACTTATTGTGCCACCCTTATAGGCCCTGTACCTGTACACACACACACTGCCATTTCAGGCTGCGTGTTTTGGTGCAGAACAAAGTGAAGAGTCGACATGGTACACATCCTTGTGCGCAATGCCTCCAAACCACCACCCTGGCATAGGTCGGTCACCCCTCTAGGCAGGTAAATATACCAGTGGTGAGGGTACAGGTGCATGAGCCCTGTACCCCTACAGTGTCTAAGCCAATTCTTAGACATTGTAAGTGCAGTAAATGCCATCAAGAATATATGGTGCTGGGAGTTTGTCATTACGAACTCCACAGCACCATAATGGCCTTACTGAAAACTGGCAAGTTTGGTATCAAACTTCTCAGCACATTAAACCCACACTGATGCCAGTGTGGGATTTAATGAACAATGCACTCAGAGGGCATCTTAGAGATGCCCCCTGAAAAACGACCCGCCTCAGGTGGGATCCCTGACTGAGACATGTTCCTGGATCCCTGGGGTGGGAGCCTTTGCTCCCTGAGCCCAGAAACAAGCCTTTCTTGGGAGGAGGTGGTCACACCTCCCCCAAACCAAAAAGAGCCATCTGTTGCAGGGGAGCTTCAAAGGCCTTGCAGACTTAATAATGCGACACACAGCCTCTCCTGCTATCAGGAGAAGGCCCCCTTCCTGTCTCCCCTCCGTTTCGGCAGGAACACAGGCAGGAAAAATTAGCCAGCCCAGAAGGTGTGCCCACCTCTGCCAACCCCACCCCTCAGGTGGGGGAGGTGAAGTGAAGCCTACACTTCTGTGCCCCCCGTCTTGCAGATGGCAGGCACTTCCCAATCAGGATTAGGGATTGTGCTCACTCTCCCCTGTGGGGTGAGCACACCAAGAGGAAAGAAGGAACAACCTTTCCGGAGAGCACTTAAAACTCACCTGTTTTGTTGATCGTCTCCCGCCTCAAATAATCCATCTTAGGCTGTATTTAGTAAACAGGAGCGCCGGGACACCCCGTTGGGGTAGCTGTGCACGATATCAAAACACACTAAATAAATAAATAAATAAATAGTCACCCTAAGGTCAGCTGCCCATTGCCTACTGACCTCGAGACCCCTAAAACGCCCCCTAAATACAGTTATTAGGGGACATCCCTGAATCAAGAAGTCAGACAAGAAACCAGAAGAAGAAAAGAATAGGAAGGACCAAACAGCCGTGCCGAAGTTAACAAGAGGAGGACACCCACTGACTTGGCCTCAGCCCTACTGGCGTGTCCCCACCCGGAACCTGCTCCAGCGAAACCCCGGTGTGTCCTGCAGCCAGCAACTTCGAGAAACCCAGAGGACCTGCCTGCCTTCAATCCCAAAGACTCTGTCCTGTGTACCCCAGATTGGTTCAACAACCGACTCCTGCTCCGCAAGGATCCGCAAGTCTGCACCACTCTGCACCTGACGCTCTGGCCCGAGTGGCCCAACACAGTGAGAAGGAGGTCTCCTGGGCAATCCTGACCCGAGATCTGGTGATCCCTGACCTGTCTCAAGCCTCCAGCCGACGGCTGAAACTTCAAACCAGAAGGTCCCACTAACCGCGACCAGGAGCCAGTAAGAAGACCTGACCCTAAAAGGCACCCCTGCACCTGATGCCCAACGGCCTTGGGTGGCCCAACCGACGGTGCCTAACCAACCCCCAGCATCCCAAATTACCTCTCCAGGTGGTGGTCGCACCCAGAAGACCTTCGTCCCCGAGCCTGCAGTGTGTTTGTAAACCGGAGACTGCCCTTTGAAAGCTACAGGGGGCCAGACACCAAAATAGCTCTCTGCATACAGCCTCACCAGTGCCACTGAGGGTGCACCTTTTGTGCTGGCCTAAACCCCTATTTGCCCTGAGATTAAGTCCAGGAGCTTTCCTCCCACAACCCAGTGGCCTGCTCATCAGCAGCCACCAACGGGAGGCCCCCATCCCCCATTGGATAACACTTTGCCTCAGCACTCTGCACCCGGCCGCTCTAGTGCTGTTGAGGGTGTAACAAAAGTGCTTCCTTGACCCTGGGGGTCCCCTGAGTCTAACCCCAGAATACCAACTCCCACAACGAAGTACTTACCTGCTAACCGATAACACTATATTCCTCCGTAGGATTACATGGACTGTTTTTCTATGAAAAGTTTCTAAGTGTGGAGTTGGAAAACCTAAGAAATCCTTTTAAAATTGTACTAAATAACAAAAATGCTTTTACTCACCTGTTTACAGGAAATGCCCCAGTGCAGTATTTAGGTATACTGTACTGTGTAAGAAAAGTAAACAGCAAAGTAATTTACTGGTCATTTTACTAAAAAGCCTATACAAAGTATATGTACTGTATTTCAGTAACAGTACTGTAATCAGAACAAAGAGCATATACAATTGCAATTCAAACTGTGTTACAACTGCATTACTACTGTGAAGTATTTATTGCTTATCTTTGCCAGGCTTGCTTGGTTCTTGAAAATAAAATAACTAAAAGAATTTTTTTTATACAAAAACAATTAGTCTGAAGTTCAGTCATTGAGGAGCGCTTTATATTGGCCCCTACCGCTTGAGAGCGCTTTATTTTACCCTAGCGCCTGGGAGCGCTTGACTTTGCCCCTAAGCGCTTGGTAGCGCTTTTATGCCACTTTCGCGGCTGACCACGCCGCATATTTGCCCAAGATTGATGATTCTAACGGGTGCCGTGTTGTGCCCCACAAGCGAGTGCCCACCTCGCTTTATTTGTGAATTCACGGGAGCCTACCCCGTATTGCTGCAAAAAGAATTTCCACTCTGCCCTCTGCAGCGCAACCCGGAGCCTGGGGGCTCGTCCGCAGGGCCGCGCTGCCATTGGCTGCTCCGCCAGCCTACCGCGTGCCTAGCCCGGCCGGAGGGTTGCCCGGCAACCAGGACTCTCGCAGCCCCTTTCCGAGCGAGGCCGCCATCTTGTGAAGTCGGCCGCATCCTGACCGGGGCTCCCAAGGACGAGGGAGAGCCCCGGACCGCCCACAGGAAAGGAAGGAGGGGTGCGAGGCACAGTGCCGTGCCTGCCCCCGCCGCAGCTCTGAGGAGGACCTGCCACCCCAGCCATCGCCGCCTCCAGAAGCCGGTGAGTGACGGGGCGGGAGGGAGCACGCAGAGAGGCAGAGTCCTCAAGGGCTCTGAGGCATTTTTTTTATTCTCGAGTCCCCGAGAGGGGGGGAGAGGGGGCTCCAACCAGGCCGCAGTGGCTTCCAGAGCCTGTCGAGGCTCTTCCGACGACGGGGGCATTGAGGCCTCTCTGTAGAGCCCGCGAGGCTCAGGTGGCCTTAAGGCATTGTTGGTGACTCGAGTCCCCAGAGGGGAGACTCCAACAGAATTGGGCCACATTCCTGTCAAGCCAAAAAGGCTCCACATCGACGGGAGCATTTCTGTCAAGCCCACTGGGCTCCAAGGCCGCAGTATATTTAGAGCCCAGAGAGGCTCAGGGAGCACATTGTTGACGAGCCCCGAGAGGCTTGTGGCAGCATATTTATTTGGCAAGCCCTGAGAGGCTCTTGGGGGCCACATTTGTTCTTGAGTCCCCCGAGGAGGGACTCCAACGTGTGGGGCATATTTGCTTTAGAGCCCACGAAGCTCCATCACTTCGGGGGCATATTTCTATTCATAGCCTGGGGGACATTTTATTTATTTAGGGCCACGAGGCTCCAGCGTGGCCCCATTGTCTCCCCAGCTGCCCAGCACTTAGTGGGCAGCTTCTCCGTTTAGGCCCCTGACATTTGGGACAGACACTGGTTGTGGCCTAAGGTGATTTCTGCGAATTGTTCTTTGCTGCACCTCTGAATGTGTTTTGATGCATCACGTGCCTTGTTCTTACACTGCTGAATGTATGTTTATGCATCACGTGTTTTCCTTCCCTACACCTCTGAATGTTAGGATGCATCATGTGTAAAATTTTCCTATGCCTATACCCCTAAATGTATGGTGATACTTAGGTGGTTGTTTTTCTCCTAGTACAGGTGTTGCTAGTGAGGTCCTGGTTCCCTGCGTGACATTTTCCTAAGGTAGTTAGGGTTGCGTAGGTGGTACTTACCGGTTACCAGTGGTTACTGGTTGTGTGCTTTATGTTCTATTTTGTGCTACAGTGATTATTATTGTATGTGCTATGTGCTAATTATTATTCCTACAAGTGCTAATTCTACCAAGTACTAAGTCTAAAAGTGCATATTCCTGACAGTGGTCCATGTTGCCCTGTCTTGTACATATCCCCTGTAAATTCTGCCCGTGCCTGTGGGCCCATTGTAAAGTGTGTGTTTTTATCTAATGTGTTTTGGTGTAATACAAAGGCTATTTTTATATATAACCTTGTGTGGAGTTTCCTTTGTGGTGGGCCTTGGGTGTTGTTGCTGGTGGTGCGTGCGCGAATACTTAACTCACATTGCCTCCGAGTTTAGCCTTACTGCTCGTGTCACGTTACCAAGGGGGTGAGCAGGGGTTAGGGGTTATCTTGGCGTGTAACTCCCTTGCCCTGACGTGGGAATGGTGGTCTCTGACTGACTTTGGCGCAAGCCTTGGCCAGCCAGAGATCCCATTTCTAACAGGTGCAAGGCCCTGCAATGTGATGTCACGAGGTCCGCGCTAAGTGCAGAGGGGAGGCCTCCACCGCAGCAGAGACAAGCAGAGGCCACTGATAGGGAAGAATGTCGGATGGGATGTGATCATCTTTGAGGTTCATCGCAGGATCATTTTTGCAACAGTTTTTTTTAATTCAGGAAATTTGATTAAAACCGTGTCTCGCCAGCTCCCTCCCCCTTACACCGCAAGACACAATCGCCCATAAACCTGTGATGTATGATGACACGTTGAAAAGTCTCTATTGTGATGTGTACTTCGTATAAAAGGCTGGTAACCAGGCAGCCACAGCATTGCACTCATGAGTACCAGACTGGAATGGGTCTAAAGGTACACGGTGAGTATACAAACCAAACGAAAACTGAACTGAAAACCGAACTTGAAACCAAACTGAAACCAAACTTGAAACTGACTTGAAACTGGCTTGAAACTCAATTTCCCTTCCCTTCCGATCAACTTCCGTTCCCTTCGCTTCCATCCCTCTTCCCTTCCCTCCCCGAACTTCTCTGCTACCCTTCCCTTCTCACCTCTCCATCTTCCTCATCTTCCATCCCCACTCCCTACACTCCCATTCTCTTCCCTCTCCCTTCTTCACCTCACCCCTTCCTCACTTCTCTTCTCCTCTCCCTTCTTCACCTCACCCTCCCCATCCCCTCCCACCCCTCCCCTTCCCTCCTTTACCCTTTCCTATCTACCCCCACCATGCACCCTCACCCTCCTCGTTCCCATCTCCCTCCACCTTCCCATCTCCCTTCCCTTCCCTTCCGCGCCCTTTCCATCTTACTCTCCCTTCCCTTCACCCTCAACCTTTCCCTATCCCTTCCCCCTCTCCCTATCTCTTCCCTTCCCCTCACCTTTCCCCTCTCCCTTCTCCTTTGCCTCCCCCTCTCCCTCCCATTCCCTCACCCTCTCCCTGCCCCTTTCCCTCTCGCCCTTCTTCTCCCTTTCCCTCAACCTCTTCTTTTCCCCCTCCTTCCACCTCTTCCCTCCCCACCCCCTTACCCTCCACCTCTTCCCCTCTACCTTTCTGCTTCCACTTCCCCTCTCTCCTTCCCCTCTCCCTTTCCCCTCCCACTCTCCCTTCCCCTCTCCTCTCTCCCCTTCCCCTCTCCCTTCACCTTACCCTCAACATTCCCCCCTCAGCCATCCCTCTCTTCCCCTTGCCTCTCTACCCTTGCCCTCTACCC